>NC_089141.1:111730990-112398758 GCF_009819655.1 Sylvia atricapilla | reverse complement strand
CGAAAACATCTCATTATCCAAAATGGAGTTACGTTTAAAAGTGTCTTGTTTATTTAAAGCTCAAGTCCTAGAAATAAATTCCACATTTCTCATTCTCTTCAGATAAATACTCACTTACTTAACGTGTTTATGGCACTGGAATGAATACTGGAGTGTTCTGTTGTTTTTTAAAAATAAAAATATTTTTTTTTAAAAAAGTGTTGCAATGACAACCAAAGATTTAGTAGCCATTTTATTGGCTTGAGTTGACCTCAGAGGATGTGATCTTGGAGAACGACAGGCTTTTAGTAGGGCAGTGATTTAATACATTGAATTCATTGCAAGATAAATAAGCAGGAGTCACACTATTTTCAAACCTCTCTATTTGTGCCTATGTGAGGTCTCCACAAGGAATAAAATTACATGGATCAAGAGGCATGCAGCTGACTTGTCACGGGGCATTGTAGGAGAAACTCTCTCCCCCAGCTCAGTTCTCATTAGCTGTGAAGGGCTGATGTTTGCAGTTTTTGGATGGAATTGCAAAAGAGAGTTGCTTTTGCCATTAATGTCACGGGGTCCAGATGTGAGGAGATGAGAAGCAGACTCCTCACCACACTGCAGCTCGGGCAGAGGCTTCCAGCTGACAGAAAGCCAAAAGAGCACGGGGTGATGTTTCCAGCATTTCAGGTTTTACACATCAGGAATTCCACCAAAGTGCTCTGAGGGTCCTCTGGCTGGACTGGCAGGGAAGTTATTCCTGCACTTTCCACCAGATCCTTTGGTGCAGGACTTTGTCAGGGTTAGAAAAGTGATTCTCCTCTGACTTAGACACAGACCTGCTGTAGCTATTGACCTTCCATAATAAAGATCAGAGAATCCCAGGACCCCTGAGGTTGGAAAAGCCCTTCCAGCCCAGGGAGTCCCAGCTGTGCCCCATGCCCACCTTGTCACCCTGAGTGCCACCTCCAGGGGACACCTCCAGGGATGGACACTCCAAAGCTCCCTGGGCAATTCCAAGGCCTGAGCACCCTTTCCATGGGGAAATTCCTGCTGCTGGCCAAGCTGAGCCTCCCCTGGGCCAGCCTGAGGCCGTTCCCTCTGCTCCTGTCCCTGTGCCCTGGGAGCAGAGCCCGACCCCCCCGGCTGTCCCCTCCTGGCAGGGACTTGTGCAGAGCCACCAGCTCCCCCCTGAGCCTCCTTTTCTCCAGGCTCAGCCCCTTCCCAGCTCCCTCAGCCCCTCCTGGGGCTCCAGCCCCTTCCCAGCTCCCTCAGCCCCTCCTTGTATGACCCTCTCTCTAAATATCTCAGTAGATCCAGCACCTCCCCTGAGGGAATCACAGAACTGAGGATCAAGCACGCCTGGGCCAACCTGGGCTCTGGAGCAGAGAATTCCTAAAATCACTGAGTTATCTGAAGCCCCTCTTATGGCTTATGCCTAAATGTGATGCCACCATCTCTGGGAAAATATGGCTACTCTGAAATTGTGGTGTTTCGGTGAATTCACTTTAAAAAAAAAAAAGAATAGAAAACCAAAATGGGCAAAATCAAATTAAAGAGCAACAACAGTAAAACCATTTCTCCTTAGTTTCACACTCAGGATGGGAAGCTGCTACCTTAGGACATGAGCAGAACCCTAAAAGTGTGTGCAGAGGACGAAGAGCCATCGCTGGCCATGTCCCCAGCTGCTGGAGGCAGCAGCCAGCGAGCACAACCCCTCTCCAGCCAGCCCTTCCCCTCACTTAAAATTCCAGAATAATGAACACTCTGCACAGAAGGGAGAACTGTTCAGCTCTGACTCAACGGGATCATTACTTTTTGTTTATAAGACACACCCACTAATTCCACGCTGGATGCACGAACCGCTGGGAGCACTGCTGCTGCTCGGAGCACAGCTGGATTCACCCATCCCGTGTCTCCTTGGAGTCTCCTTGGAGCTCAGGGACAGACCCTGAGCATGCCACCAGGCTGCTCCTCACAGCTGGAAGGAGAGCTGGTAAGAGCATGGAACATGGAATGCAGGGAAAAATTCGGGTTTTTTTCCAGCAGCTCCAATGTAGAAACCGCAAGAATGTGGTTCCCTCATCCCCAGCACCTCTTGGATCAGCGGGCCCAAGGCTCCACTATTTCTCCATGCAGAAATAAATCCCAGCTGAGGTTTTGCACTGGTTTTCCATGCAGCAGGATCACAGAGGATGCTGTGAGCTGACCCACACCAGAGGGATTGCAGCCCCATGCAGTGGTGGGGACGGCTCCCTCCTGGATCAATCCTCTATCCAAATCCTCCTTCCAACACTCAGGGAGAAGAGAAGGACCCTCAAGTGGCTGTGAAGGTTTGTGCTGCCAGAGTGTAAATGGGAATCAGGCCTGACAGCCTTTAAACAGCACACAGCAGGGCAGAACCAGAGGGGAAGGCTGTCCAGCTGAAATACCAGGGCTTTAGGCAACCAGAAATTTGGAAGCAACAAAACAACCGGTGGGACCGAGGTGAGGATTGATGCTGGACTATCTGCTAGCTCCAAAAATAAACAGTAATAACAAAAAATCCCATGACCCACAGCTGAAACCACGAGTTTCTAAACCTTAACCCTGACCAGTTAATTTGGTTTATTAACCCTGCAGGTATATTCTGGTCACCAAAGTTTGAGCTTTGCCCCAAAAATATGAGCTCTAGAAGCAGGCTTTGTTGGGACCAGGAGCTCCTGGGCAGTCAGTCACCTGCCTGAGGTCCTGACACACAAACCACAGCTCCCAGGATGACCAGGAGCGTTGGCTCCTTTGTGGGAATAAGATCCTTGTGGGAAGCCACTCTCACTTTGCAATCCCACTTCCCACGTCCCCACCTGCAATCAGAGGGCAGGATGTCACCTAGCGAGCTGCTCTTCCTCCTCCTCCTCCTTCTCCTCCTCCCTGCAGTCCCCCCCAAACCCCCCAACCCTGTCCCACTGCAGGGGCACCCACAGCAACTATCCTGGCTCCTCATTCCTCTTCCAATTCTGGCAACAGCTCCCGAATTTTCCTGCTCAGCTGCAGGCTTCCATCACTGCAGGAGTCCCTGCAGCTTGCCCAGGAGCTGCTCCCACTCCATGCTGCCCCTTTGGGATCAGCTTATCCATGTCTATGCCACGGGACAGGGCACCTCACTCCTCCAGGACACAGGCACAGCAGAGCAATGGGAGCCCTTTAAAGTTCCATCCCTGCTGATCCCATTTCCACAGGAGGGTTTGGGCAGGCAGAAACAAGATTATGGAAGGGGCACGAGCTGCTTTGTGTATCTGATGTAACCACTGCATTCCTGATGTGGATTCTTGGTGCTAATCACAGGCTGACAATAGTTGGAATGGAGGTTTTCCCACTCTCCCCAAAACCAAATTCCTGCAGGTATGTCAGGAACCTCAATTTTTTTGTTGTTGTTGTTGTTGTTGTTTTGGTTTTTTTGTTTTCTTCCCCCAAACCCAACATAAAGAGAACAGGTCTTGCTGTATTTTATTTCTGGAAGCTGGAGAGATTATTGAAGCCATCCTTCACAAGGAAGCAGCAAGCTCAGCCAAATTATAGGGATCCCTCCTCTCCTGAGAGGCCTGAGTATAACAGAGATGCAAAGGAAAAAAAAAAAAAAAAAAGCCTCAGTGAATATGACTGAAAATAAGAAACATTTCCAAACCAGTCATTCACCCTTGTCCATGATGTGGCATCATAACAGAGCAAATAATGGAGCACCAGGCAAGCAAAAGCAGCATTTAACAGGGTCTTATTGCCAGGAAATCTGCTGGATGAGCAGGGACAAGAGGCAGGGTGGAAGATGCTTGGAAACCCAAGCACAGCCAAGGCAGCAGCTCCAGGCTGGGCTGACCTTGCTGCTGTTGTTGTAAAAGAGGAATGACACCTTGCACAGGTAATTACAGCCACTTCAACCCTCATTTGCATTCCACACAATGCAGCCAAGGAATAAACATAATTACCCTCCTTGTCTGGAGCTGCTGCCCGGGTTAACCTCCCACCAGCCCTAGTTAAAATGATTCATACTTAAAAACCTTCAATCCACTGCTAAATCCAGGTGTTAGCAGTGGATTTAAAGTTTTTAGCAACTCCCCAGTGGATCCCCACCGTGCCCGGTTTTGTTGTGAATGACCAGCAAAACGTGCCACAGCCCAAACATCCAAATAATCGAATTTACAAGAGCACGTGGGACATAGGACAAGGGGGAATGGCTTCAAACTGCAGAGAGTAGGGGGAGAGTGGATAACAGGAAAATATTTTTGACTTGAGGATGCATAGGCCTTGGAATAGAATTCCCAGATTTGCCCCTGGATCCCTGGCAGTGCCCAAGGGCAGGTTGGACATTGGGCTTGGAGCAGCCTGGGACAGTGGGAGGTGTCCCTGCCCATGGATAATTTTAAAGGTCCCTTTCAACCCAAACCATTCTGGGTTTCTTTGTAAAAAGGGATCAAACCAAGAGCAAAGCAAGGTACAAAATTAAAAAAAAAAAAAAAAATAAAGATGGTTATGAGACAAAGCTTCCTGGGAGGAAACCAACCTACACCTTCTGTTGACTAAGAAAAAGGGAGTTTTGCCATTTGTTTGGGATAATTCTCTGTTCCTCAGTGCAGCCAGGACTGATGTACAGCAGGAGCTCAGCTGGCAGTGACTGGGACAGAGCAAAGTGATGGGAACTTTCCATCCCGATTTTCATGTGCTGATGCAAGTCGGTGCAAGACCACTGGAGCTGGTGGAGCTTGTGTCTATTTATATCCCTGGAGGATCTGGCTGATGAATCACCCCCTTGCTGTGGCTGGAAAATACTGCCTCACCGGGAAAATCCCGCTGCCAGTGACACAAAAATCTCAGTGGTGGGGGGAAAAGGGGCTCCCTCCCAGCCCCAGAAAAAAAAAATCACTTTAAATTAGGCGAGGCTCTGTTCCCTCAACAATGAGAGTTCATTCCATGACTGCTCACTCAATTGAGGCTGTCAAAATATTTCTTATGGGGTTTTTCCTCCTGGTGTTGCTTTTCTCTCTGCCTCTCCTTCCTCCAGGCTCTTATCTGCCTGCACACGTCCTGCCTCACGAGGGAGAGACCATAACAAACCTGATTTATGGCCCACTTGGAAAACCCGATGACGTTCAGTTCGAATTCCTTCACGTTTGCAAAGTTTAGATGTTGTCCCAGGAGCTGCCAAGGAGTCTACAGCAGGAAGACAGAAAAAGAAAAAGAAGGAATAAGAAAAAAAAAAAGAAAAAAGAAAGAAAAAAGGAAAAGAAAGAAAAAGAAAGAAAAAAAAAAAAAAGAAAAAAAAAGAATAGAAAGAAAGGAAAAAGGAAAAAAGGAAAAAGAAGGGATAAAAGAAAAATAAAGAAACTAGGAAAAAAGAAAAAAGAAAAAGAAGAAAAGAAAAAAGAAAAAAGAGAAAAGGAATAGAAAGAAAGGAAAAAGGAAAAAAGAAAAAAAAAGAGATAAAAGAAAAATAAAGAAAATAGGAAAAAAAAAGAAAAAAGAAAAAGAAGAAAAGAAAAAAGGAAAAGAAAAAGAAGAAGAAAAAAGGAAAAAGAAAAATAAAGAAAATAGGAAAAAAAAAGAAAAAAGAAAAAGAAGAAAAGAAAAAAGGAAAAAGAAAAAGAAGAAAGAAAAAAGAAAGAAAAAAGGAAATGAAGAAAAGAAAGGAAAAAAAAAGAAAAGGAAAGGAAAAAAGAAAAAAAAGAAAAAAGGGAAAAAGAAAAAAGGAAAAGAAAGAAAAAAAGAAAAGAGAAAAAGAAAAAAAAAAAAAAAAAAAAAAAGAGGAAGATATGGGGGCTGCTGGGGCTGGGACAAATCCCCAGCCATATATTTTGGTTTTATGCTTTCTCAGGGTTTAAAACTGAAGCAAAAAGGATCTTCTTCAGCTTCTTGTTCCCCTTTTCCTTATCCCAAAAAAGGCAGCCTCAAGCAGAAAGTGATTGTTTCCTTAAGGGAGGGAAGGCACCTGAAGCACAGTTTGCATTTGAGATTAAGTCTGTTTTTTAATTAAATTGGTAATGATTCAAGAGTTCTGGTTACCTCACATCCCCAACCAGGCTGAAAATACTCAGAAATTGGGAACTGCATCTGTCCTTGCCCTGGTGAGGTGCAGAAATCAGGAATTTTGGGGAAATTTTTGGGGAAATCAGCCCCGCACACAATTCCTCCTTCTCCACAAGGGGAGAGCTGACACATGGGGCACAGATCCTGCCTCAGCAGGCCAGGAGAAAGGAGACATCCCTTGGATTCACCACCAAATGATATCAGGGTGATGATATCAGCTCATTTCCCAGCGAGTAAAGCTGTTACAAACACATCAAAATGAGCTCTGAAAATTATTTTCGTGGAATTTATTGCGCGACCCTCATGTGACAGGAAAACTCATCTTTTGTCACTCTTTTGCACTCAAACAGCAAAACTGCAGCTCTGTACTCAGCAGTAACTTGGTCTGGGCCATTTTGCCAGGCTGGGACAGTCAAGTTCTCTGCTTTCACCTGGTGGTTGGGGTTTTTTATAAAGGTGGAGGGTCTTTCCTGAGGACACACTGTGTGGACATTGGGCTTTTCCCAGTGCAAACCAAATGTTAACTTGACCTGGAGCTGACATATCCACTGCATTCATATCGAGGCATTTATGTGTCTGTGAGCAGCTCATAAACCACAGAATTTTTCCACATTTATCCTGCTCTCTCAGCCCAAGTCATCTTTATTATTATTAATCCATATATTGTCTATTTAAATTACTAAGCGGCTCTAATTAACTATTAAGCAAGCAACTGCACAGATACCTATTATCACAGTCTGGTGAAAAATAAAATAGTCTTTCAACTAAAATTCTTCTAAAAAGAAAAAGGATAAAGCCTTTCAGTAGAGAAGGAAAGTGAGATCCTAGGAGCCCATGGCACGAGAATGGGAAAAACCAAGCAGGAAAATCGAGTGCACTTTGCCTTCTGTACGTGCTGCAGAAAAAAGTATTGAATATCCAAATGAAATTACTAAATCCAGAGGGGAAAAGAAGCCTCCAGTCTGCTCCTGTTTTCCAGGAGTTCAGGGTTCGAGCACATGAGATCTGTTGACTCCACCAAAGGATTTTGGGAGCTGAGGGCTTTGGGGATCATTTAGCTGTAAATGATCAGCCCTGGGGGTGTGCAGACCACTAGAGGACACACAGAAGTAAATCCTCGGTGTGCTTCAAGGGTTGGTTCTATATTAAGGCGTTTGCTGTCATAAAAATGTTGTAACAACAAGTGTCACACACAGAGACTCGGTGGTGATTTACCACTCGGTGTAAGAGATTACCAGAGGTGCACACACACAGATACAACTGCTCTCAACGAGAAAATCAGAAGGAAGTGTAAAACAAAACAAAACAAAAACCAAAAAAACCAACAAACAAAAAAACAAAAAAAAAAAACAAAACCAACAAACAAAAAACCCAAAAAACCCCCCAAAAAACCAAAAAAACCCCAAAAAACCCCAAAAAACCCCAAAAAACCAAACAAAAAAACCACACCCAAACAAAAACAAACAAAAAAACCCACCCCAAAAACCCTCCAAAAAACCAAAACCAACCAACCAACCAACCAGACAAAAAAACCCAAAAAACCCCAAAAAACCCCCAAAAACCAAAACAAAACCAAAAAAACTCCACAACCCCCCCCCAAAAAAAACCACCAAAAAAGCCCAAAAACCAATAAAACCAAACCAAACCAAAACAAAACCCCCAAAACCAAAAAGAAAAAAAAAAAAACAACAAAAATCAAAAAACAAACAAAACAAAACAAAAAAAAAAAACAAACAAAAAAAAAAAAACCCAAACCAAAAAACAAAAAACAAAAAACAACAAAAAACACCAAACCACAAAACCCTGAAGCACGAAGCGCTTTTCTGCCCAAAGTTTTCTGTTTTCTTTGGCGAGCAGACTGTTCGCAGGGGGATGAAAAGCACGGCAAACGCGCCGACAATTTGCGAATGCGCATCCCTTACACATCCTTCCAGCCGCGCTCACTGCAGCCTTCCCTCCCAGCTCCTTGCAGGTCTGATGAATCACAGCCCCACTCAGGCAATAGTCACGCTGAGTGGCTCATGACTAAACCCCCCCAGAGCAGGAGTTTATTCACAAAGTGGATGCAAATAGCGAACACATCTGTAAGCAGGCAGCTGAGCGCTTTACTCGGGCATCATTCGCAAACAAGGCAAAGGGGTTAAGTCTGTCACGCTGATTGCTTACAAAAAGCAGAATCGCTCAGCCTTAGTCATTTGCATCTCTTTTCTGGATTGTAAATCCTCCTGGCACGGAGTACAGCAGGCCCTTTCAGTTGTTTCTTACTCCTCGTCCTCCAGATGTTCAAGCGGGATTTGTTTTCTGCAGTTGGTTTTTTTGTTTGTTTTTATCTTCTTTTTAGGACTTCTCAGCTACGTAATGAAACGTACTGCAGTCAGGAGTTTGCAGTAGTCAAGCTCTGAAAACTCAAATAAATACTTGGTTTATTACTTCCAGAGGTCAATCACATAAATGCATTCAGCTTTTCCAAAGAGGAAATTTGTAGAAACATGTGATAAAATGGTTTGGGCTGGAAGGACACTTAAAAATCGTCTCATTTCACTCCTTCCACTATCCCAGGTTGCCCCAAGTTCCATCCAGCCTGGCCTTAAACACTTCCATGGATGGGGCATCCACAATTTCCCTGGACAACTGGTTCCAGGGCCTCACCACCCCTGTAGTAAAGAATTTCATCCTGCTTTCTAACCTAAATCTACCCTCTTTCCATTTGAAATTGTCACATGAGTGTCCTGCTTCAGCAGCAATGCAGGGTAAATACTGAAATTCATCTGCAGAACAAAACAGCAAAGCAAATCGTTTCTCAGCAGCACAATTATTCAACAGGCTCATGTTCAATGGGCCCTGTGAAAAGGCCTATGCTCAGACTTTAAAAAAGCAAATATAGCCCAAAAAACCCCTTCCAACAGCTCAGAATCAAAACCAGAATTATCCATCCTCAATGCCCCTTGAGTGAATAAATATCTTTATTTAAATATCTTACTCTGTTGCCCACAGCATTGCACCACTGGACCTCCAAATTTCACAAACACCAGTTCTAATGTCACCTCACACAAAGGCAAGCTCTGAAAACTTTGGGTCTGGAATGGTAACAGCTGCAGTGCATCAATAACAGGTTAATGTAGGCACAGATTTAGCTCAGAGCTGCTGTGCTGAGCTCCTGGAAAACAGAAAGTATAGTAGGAGGATCCTCCACCCCCAGCAAGGAGCAGGTGAGTGAGCAACAGGCACTAAATTTGTACTAGGTGTGGTAAAATCAGTAAGTCAGAGGGTTGGGAGGCTGAGTGCATCCCCACTCCTTTGGCTGCCTCTCGTGGCTGCTGAGGTGCCACCTCTTGTTCAGCAACTTATGCAACATCTTCAGATTCTATCAGATGGTGTCTGAGTGCTGAGCCTGCTCCTGGTACTGCTCCATGATTCCCTGAGGTTTTCTCAAGGCTGAACTTCAGCATTTTTGAATTGCAGCCTACCTGTGCACGTGCTATCCAAATTCAGTCTCCGTGTTCTCCTGTACGATGAAAGGTAAAGTTTTAGGAGCACGTTTTCACTTTACTCTTTGATTGAAACCTGCTCTCCAGAACATCTGTAGACAAAGAATGCCTCTACACACTGCTGTCCATCCCATGATCTGTTCTGCAGGAAGTTGTCCCTTCCCCTGGATTCGGGATGTTACCAGGAGCAAGAAGTGAGCCACTCTAAAGAGTTGCTGTGAATATTCTGTATTCAATATTCAATTCGAGCCCCTCATCTTGCCAAGGTCACAAAAGAATGGCTCTGAGCTTCCTTTGATGCTGACTTGGTTAATAATCCCAAGGCTGAATGGGATAAATAATTCCCATATCATTTCCATCACATCTGACTCCATCCTCACTATCCAAAGGGGTCACAGAGGATGAGGCTTCCGGGTAGCAGATCATGGGAAGTCTGTACTCCTGATCCCCCTCACTGGATTTCATTTCAGAGATTTGGGAAGAGCAGGTTAATGCCTGACACCTACAGCAGTCAGCTGGCAGTTTTTCTGGCTTTAGGCAGCAGGGATAAAGGCTACATCCAACTTTCAGGATGCCCTAAAAATGTTCAGGCTGGTGTGAGAAAGAGCTGCTGCCTCATCTCGCTGACCCTTTCCTTGTAGAATCTTAAAAAATAAAAAATTGTGCTCCAGGAGATCCTTCTTCTCCTCGAAGAAAGACTCACTTTTAATTACCAACTACTAAATCAAGCCATTTTCACTCATTTCAGCCACCAGAACACATAGATTATTTAACACATACTCATGAATAACCTGGTAATGGAGACATAAGGAGAGGGACACGCTGAGTGTAGACATGGGTGCATTCCTTTGGAAAGGGTGCTACATCCTTACCACAAGGTAAATCCTACATTATGTGGCCCAAAAGTGGCAATAAGAGGGCTGTGTGTGTACTAAACTTCTTTGTGTAGGACAGGTCTATAAAAAATCAGAAGTAATATGAGCAGGGTGTTTATTTTCTGCTTCTCCAAAAATGTAACTGTTGATATTCCTGGTCCACTGACAGAAACAGCTTTTCCTACTTCTCTTCATTCCTGACTGGGGTGAGTATTTGGAAATTATTTTGGACTTGTGTGATGTAGCCAGTTATAGACCTGATGATTTTATCATGTGTACTTCTCTGTCCTTCATGGGCAGGGACACCTCCCACTGTCCCAGGCTGCTCCAAGCCCAAATTTCCAACCTGGCCTTGGGCACTGCCAGGGATCCAGGGGCAGCCACAGCACATCTGGCAGCACCCTCACAGGGAAGAACTTTTTTCCCAATACTCCATTGTGAAAAACGAGATTCACTTTTCACTTTTTTTTTGAATTTCAAGAAATAGTTCTAATAAAAGGTAAGATAATTAGGAGATAAAAAAGCAAAGTGCAGCCAGCCAGGTGACTTGGCATTCAGCCAAGTCCACACCCTGCTATTTCAGAGACTTTCTTTAAATACCCTTTCTATTGTATCAATCTGTTGAATATTCATATTTTTCCATGAACTAGTTTCCATATTCCAGGGATTGTTTTGCACGGCCCCTCCTTGGGTCTGCCTTTTCAGAGCTGAGTGTTTCTTGGCTGTGTCTTCATCATCACCTCCAGCTCGGGCCTTGGTCCGTGCTTTCTTCAGAGGGGAGATGCTGATAGTTGGTGTATCAACAGCAGAGTCTTCTTTACATGTTCACTGGATGTTATTTTGGCCAAACCGACAGTTTAGGCAATTACTATATCACTACTACCACTATGCCTAATTTTCTTTACTAACAGCAGAAATAAAAGCTTATATCCTTACTACAAAGTTATTAATCATATAGCACACACACCTTGCAAAAAGCCAACTTTATAATAGGCATTTATAAAACCATCTAACCCTGTTCTCTGTCAGTGTGAAGCCATTCCCTGTGTCCTGTCCCTGCAGCCCTTGGGAATTGTCTCTCTCCAGGTTTCCTGGGGCTCCTTCAGGCCCTGCAAGGCCACCCTGAGCTCAGCCCAAAGCTTCTCCTGTCCAGGCTGAACAATCCCAGCTGTGGCAGCCTTTCCTCCCAGCAGAGCTGCTCCAGCCCTCTGCTCATCCTGATGAAATCCTTGCTCAGAAAGAGGGCTGCAACCACACCGCGTGTCCGGGGCAGTGTCCTGGAGATGGGATGGAAAACGCAGCATCCCACCAACTCCAAACCTCCCTTGGATCTCTGCCAGGCTCTGTGTGTCAGGGAATTTGCTGGAGCAGCCATGGGGACACTCAGGAACCTGAGCCCTGGGCTCTGTTCTGCATCTGCTCCTGCAGACAAACAACCTGGGACTGTCACCGAGCAACAACAACGGGGAGACGCCGGTAATTTAGGAAATGACCAACCATTTGTGTGTGTGTGTCTGCACGCCGGGAAAACACATCAGGGAAAGGTTAAATCTGCCTTTGCTGCAGAACAAAACACATGGGAGGAAAGGTGAACATCCAGCTGGGTGGGGTGCCACTGGAAAGAGAGCGGTGCCCCTGCTGCGGTAAAAGATGTTGGCGTGTAAAATCTCGTGTCACATCCTGCAGTGCACTTATTTGTCCCTATCATGTCACAGTCAAGCCTGGAGGTTGGGGTTTCTTTTTTTCTTGGTGGTTTTTTTGGGTTTTTTTTTTTTTGTTTTTTTTTTTTTTTGTTTTTTTTTTTTTTTTTTTTTGTTTTTTTTTTTTTTTTTTTTTTTTTTTTTTTAATTTAAATCAAAAGAATTCTGGGAGTAAATTTCTCCAGGTTCCTCGCTTGATGGATTGTTTGGCAGTTGCTGCAGAAATAAAACACCGTGCTGGATGCTACCCGAAAAAAAGAAAGTGGTGGCTCTCTGTTTTACGTGTGGTCAGGGGCAAAACTCACAGTCACTCACCTCATGCTTGTTTTTAGAAGGAAAAATATCATCTCTGACCTGAAGTTTTCCTCGAAGGCTCTGGTCAGTGAGGGGGGAACACTGCAGCTCGTTCTGTTTCAGGCACCAGCAAAGCACAGCTGATACAAGCACTGCTGAAACCATGGTTCAGTTCCACAGGAATTCTGAGCAGACCCTCTATCCAGAGATGGAGATGGATCACTAAACAACTGAAGTCCTCTCTGGAGGGCAGGGAAAAGGCAATTTGTGCAGCTGCAGGGCAGGATTTCTGTATGTGACCACGGCCCAGAGCAGAACCAAGCTCACACCTGGGCTGTTCCTCAGGTAAAAATACACATGTGTCCAGCTGTGAGCCTGCTGGACTCACCTCCTTGGAAGCAATTCCTCTGCACGTATTTTAAATGAGGAAATATGCAGCTGAAGGCATGGAGGTGGATGTGGCAAGATGCAAGACAGATTCATCACGGGGCAGATTATCCTTGTCAAACCCAGCATCTGATTTTCCAGAGATCAGATCTGAGATAAACTTTTCCTCTCTCAGTTTCAAAAACACTGCAGGTGTGGGTGTGAGTTTACCTGGAGGAGGAAGCTGAGATGGGCAAAACTGAAGGTTTGGGGCCTCAGGCAGTGGGGAGAAAAGTCAGCAGCAGAGGCCACTTCCCCAGAAGTGTTCCCAAGGCTGGTCTGACTCAATTTTCCTCACAGCCTTGGCTCAGAACGTCAGCATGTGCTAATAAGATTTGCTGATGTCACAAAACTGGGAAGCAGCTTCACTTCAGAATGTTAGAGCATGTTACAGTAAGACCTCATCATCCAAAGTAGCAGAAAAGGGAAGAAATTCAGTAGTGCGAGGTCACGCCTTTGGGAACTACTGATTTTCTCTCTCCAGGCAAGGAATTCATCACCTGGCAGCAACAGAGCTTTTTTCCCCTGAGGAAAGGGCAGTTAGGAATGATAACGGGATGCAGATGTGAAGAGGGAACTTCAGCCTTAAAATACTCCCAAAGAAGTGCCTCTGTCGGTGATGCCCTAGAGAGGGTTGAAGTAATGCCACTGTACAAGCTTTTGGTCAGATTTCCTTTGTAACTGCAGGTACAATTCTTGCTTCCAGTTCCCAGCACGAACTCCCAAGGGACAAAAAAATAAGGGTGGAGAAGGGTTGTCGGGATAATCAGAAGAGAAAAGGCTGCATCACCAGAATATTTTTGCTGAAAGCTTTGCCTTGGGGAAAGAGCAGAATGAAAACTCAGATGGGGGTGTGAGAGGAAAGGCACGGAGCTGTTTCAGAGGAGGTTTGGGGTGGATATCAGATAAAAGTTCTTCCCCCAGAGATGCTGGGCACTGCCAGAGCTCCAGGAGCCTTTGGACAGCACTGCCAGGGATGCCCAGGGGGAATTTTGTTGGGAGATCTGGGCAGGGACAGGGTGGGATTTGATGATCCCTGTGGGTCCCTTCCAGCTCAGGATATTCCATGATTCCACAATTCTGTAAGTCAGGTGTTCTCTATAAGTGTGCTGGGCACAAACACTGGGGAAGAGCTGCCAGGATAATTTCCTTGTAAGAACATATGGTTATACACTGGCCATCCATTTATTTAGGCTGGAAATGAGATGAAATGTTTAAATCACAGGGATAACTGGATTTAGGAAAAGGTTTCCTATGGGATCACAGAGTCAAATAATCCACCTACTCTTTGGTGAGGTAGAAAAGGGAGGATATACTTGGACCAGGTGATGCAACAATTCTTTTTTAATCTCTTCCTCAGTGCTATCCATCAATAACCTGAGTGATAAAACATGGAGCTTTGAAGATCCAAACTCTTCTCTGCTTTCAAAAGATAATTGAAGGCATTTTGCAAGCCTGCACTCTACACCCTGCCTGCAGAGGATTGCAGAGTGTGGACTCAGGTTTCTGAGTATAAATTAGCACACAGAGTATGAAAGTGAGATTTCAAAGGCAGGTCCAAACCACTTATACTGAAGAAAAAAAAAATCTGACAACAGCAATGTCTTAAAAAAACCCAAAAACCCTATTGAAAGAACTAGGAGTATTAAAGACTTCAAATACTTTTATTTTTTCATGCTGTCCTTGGTCTTTTCCCACAACAAATTTTGAGCACGACAGATATTTTTTCCATTCACCACTGAGTCACCTGCAAGAGGCTCAGAAGTTGTTTCCTGATTTTTCTGGTTGCTTTGCTGTGGTGCCACAGAGCCCTACAGGTGTACAGTGGTGATAATAGATATATAAACCATTTTTAGAATTTTTTTCCCCACGGACTCACAAAAGCTTGAGTGTCTTGGCCTGGCAGGTTTGGCAGGAAAGGCATTTTTCCTTGTGCAGCATTCAGTTTTATTTTTTTTTTTTATGCCTACAGCACTGTCCAACAAGAGGGAATTGCACCGTTTTTCATTCTTTGGCAGTGTTCTATTTAAAATAATTACAGCCAATTATTATCACTCAACGACTGGGACTTCCTGCCCTAAAAGCTCTTTGTTTGTAAGTCATCACCCACCTCTCTATTAGTGAATTCTCCAGTAATCCAATGTATTTGAGGACTACGTGGAATGGCATGACTAATGCCTCCCGCTCCTATTTTCCCACTTTCCCGGTAAATCAGGAACAAAAAAGCAGCCGGAGCATCTCCACCTGAGCATTGCCCAGCCCAGGAGATCCTTTTCATCCTATTTTCTGCATCCAGCCCTGCTTTCCTCACATCCAGCCCCACCCTGCCCCTCTGGAGTCTTGCAAAAACTGAAAAGAAGCCAATTTCAGTTTTCCTTCCCTCCCCTAAAAAAATTCCCTCTCTTTCATCCCGGGCTGAGTCATCTCAGAAGACTTTCCTACAGCCCTAGAGCAGCCTCCAGGCTCGCTGTGCTCACACACACCTTGCCAACCCTCCAGCTCTTTAATGGAACAAGCCAAAAACTCCTTGGAGCACATTCTCATTCGTGCTCCTCACTCGGCTCCCCTGGCAGCAAGCCCTGCCTTATCCCTTGCCTTATCTTGGTGCTGGAGATCAGAGCCCAGAAGGAGAAGCACTTCCCAAAGTCCCCAAGGAACACCTCAGGTGTATTTTCACATCACCTCCCAACAAGCCCGCACACGTTCCTGACTCCAATGCCAAGCTCAAAACCAAGCTTTCCAAAAGAGTTTTCACTCTGAACTTTTATTTTTGTTGTTGTTGTTGTTGCTGTGCCTCATCAATGGTGCATGCAACCCCCAGTTTGTTGAGAGTGTTGATTTTATAGGAGAAAAAAAAAAAAGTTGTTTTATGTTATGCTGAGAGCCAAGACTTGTGTGGGTCGGCAGACAGAGGGACTCATTGCATCCCGGATATAAAAATCACTTTTCCCTACTCGTCCCAGTGCTCCACAGAGCTGCCACTAATTCCTTGCTGCTTTTCTCCCTCTGAAACACGTTTCTGTCTCCCTGCCACTGAAGAGAAGAGGATTTAGCCCTGGGTGAGAGCAGCCAGGAGAGCAGGAGTGCAGCGACAGTGCCAACAGGAACATGGCCAGAGGGGTAAAGTTGTCTCATCTTTTTTGATCCTCAGCACAGGCGGCTTTTGAGGCAGCCAAACAACACCTCTTGTGTCCCTGAAGTGGTGTGGGGAGGGTGGAGAACACACTTTTCTTGAAGGGTTCTTCAGCTGGGCTGTGAAGTAGACCTGTCTTATTAATACTTTCCTTAAATACTCTGCAGCAGCCCTGAAAAAAACCCCAAAAACCCACCTTTTATTCCACACATAGCTGCCTTCAAAGAAAGATGGTTTGTGGAAAGAGGAAATGGCTTTTCTTAGGTTCCCTAACACAGCTGGAAAACGCAGGTGAGGTTTTGGGCACCGAGCCCTTTTTTATGGCTTCCTTCTCCCCTCTAATTGCTTTAGGATGTGTAACGGATGTACAGCACACCTACAGCCAAAAAAATAAAAGTTCCCTTCGAGGATATTAGCGTGGCTGGGAACATTTCAGCAGGATCACCCTTTCCATTCCTCTGCTAGTCTTCTGCTGAAATTAGGAACTGCTTCATTGCAGACTGCTTGAATGGTGCAGGTCAGCTGAAGAGTGGCAGGGGAGCAGGGCACTGCCCCAGCCTAGAAAGCAAAGAGTCAGAGGCATAAAGGGATGGTTTTACCCCATCCAACCACCTCAGCATCTTTACAGACTCTCTAGGTTGAAGTCATTAACAAATCAATCTCAGACACCTCTTACGAGGCGAACGAATGAGCCTCAGAATCTTCCGGAGATTGCTAATGCAAGCAGAGAAACAGAATCAACATCTTGGCTTTCCCCTTGAATGTTTCATCCGAAATATCCTGAAAACAAGTGAATCTGTTGAATTCAGCTGATGAACACACTGAAACCCTTCAAAAACACTCTGGGGAAAACAATGGCACTTGCAGTGACTTTCCTCCAGCACATCAAGGAGGAGAGGACAAAGGGGCGATTTACAGGGCTCCTGAAGAATGGGGTTATTGTTCCTTTATTTCCTCCACATAGCCACCCAAACAGGAGCGAGCCCTTCCTCCAAACAACACCAGGCCCTGGATGTCTCAGCTGATGTGTCTGTGCCACCAGGCAGGAACACAAAGTGCTTCACTCGATGAACAAGTGCTGAGCCAGCAGCTGTAACCCCTTGGCAAATAGGGTTTTTTGGGGGGGAGGTTAAGCCAAATTTGCATTTAGGTGTAAAAGACGTGGCTCTGACTTGTCTCCGCGTTTGAAACCTCATTAATTTTCCTTTTGATTCATTCACTCAGTTACCTGTTGGCACGTACCTGGCTGCATGCTGGAACTTGACCTCCAAGGGTGTTCAAAGCCCAGACAGGAGTGCTGGCTTGATCAACCCTGAAACAAGAAATTTCCAGTAAGAACAGAGATTTCTGCGAGATGACTGTGGCAGGAGTTGCTGTGACGTCCTCCAGTACACCCTGGTCATAAATCCTCACCCCACAAAGGCTCTTTTCCAGGTCGGGGCTTCACCTCTGGCCCCAGTGGCTGCTCACTGAAGCTGCTCCCATCCTTCAGGAGCTTCCAGGAGGGAAACATCAAATGTGTGATCACCACCAGCAACTTCTGCTGCTGCTGTGATGAATTGGGACAGGAATTGTCTGCCTGTGCCTGACACAGTGGTGGCCTAACCCAAGCCTGCTGGATAATAAACTGCAGCTCCAGGAATCCTGGATACCCTCATTTCTGCACTCAGGCTGTGGATTCCAGCCTGATGGGTAAATCTAGTGGAAAAGTAAAGGCAAATGGAGGCAGAAAAAATAGACAGCTACCTCTGGAGTAATTCCTTCACTTCCCTCTGTGTTATTGTGATTTGCTGTGGAACTCTTTCCACCAAAACGCTCGAAGAATCTTTTAACAGAAAAATCAGATTAATAGGAGGGAGCATGGCATCATGGGCTTCCTCACAGCTGGCCTTTGGTTTCTGAGCCGCTGATTTGTCCTCTCTTCACACTGAAATAAAAAATAAGTCGTCACAACTCAGGGATCCCTACAGGCTTTCTTGCAGCACGAGCAAAGCCAACTGAGGTTATGTTTGCCCAGGCTAGGGGAGGGCACATGGGCAACTACCACTCAGTAACTTAACTTGGGATGGCCATCCATCAGCCCACTGGAGGCACCAATTTATCTGAGCTAATGTCCCTCAGCAGCCAACAGAAAGGAGGAGGAAAATCCAGAGGAATTCACCTTACCCTAAGACAGAAAGCAAAATCGGGCCAGTTGACTCATGCCCAAAACACACCCATTTCTCCTGCTGCCAGTAAAGGGAGCCTTGGGTGATGGAGACAGCCCAGGCAGGTGAGTCAAACCCACCCCCACCTGGGAGCCCTGAGCCACCAGAGCCTGGTCCAACCCCTGCCCCCGAGCTGGCTGTGAAAGGAGAATGTTCTCATCCCTCCTCACACTTCATAAAGAGCTGCAGAGGGTCTTCACTTCCCGAAGGGAACATTCCCACACCTGCAGGAGCTGTGTGCAGAGATTTCCTGCCCAGCTCTTGCCCCTCTGCCAGCCCCACTGCCTATTCCCAAGTTTGGCCCCTGGGACAAGCCTCCACGGAGCAGGAATGTCTGAGATGGCACCTGGTGGCATGGAGCCACTAGGATCCCCTGCAGCCTCGGGGCTTGGCAGGCTGTCCCCAGCCCTTGGAGAGATGTGGCAACCCAGAGAGCATGTCCACACTCACTCCATGCGTGTCCTAGCTCTGCCAGGGAGATGTTTGTGTGTGCACACTCACACTATTAATTAATGTAGGGAAACAAATCCTGTACATGAGCCAGAGACCCATAAATGTGAAGCTTCTCAGACAAACAGCAAAGAGCTAGCAGGGGAAGGAGGGGGGATATCACCCAGCAAGCACACACACACCACCGTGACCACTCAGCGCGGAAAAGGAAAAAAATAGCTGCTGCGTCGTTCAGAAATATAAAAATAGTTCAGCTGTTCCCTTACCCTTTCCTTTCAGTCATCACTCCACTGCAGCCCCGGGGTTTGTTTATCTCAGTTGCTATGGGGAGGCTGTGGCTGCCAGGCCCTGCTGGGGAACAGCATCCTGCTGGTCCCTGAGCACAGGGAAGAGGCTCTGTGGCAGCCCCAAATTCGGCTTTCTCCCTGTCCCTTTGGGTGCCAGACCCGGTGCCCCCCAGTGCAGAGAGGCATCAGTGCATCTCCCCTTCCCTAAAAGCATTTTCTGCCCTTTTAGGAGGGCTGTGGTGGCAGGGGACAAGGCTGTTGGGTTCCCCCTTACCAAGAGTGCCACCCACCCCATGAAATCCCTGTCACCACCACAGAACTCACGGGAGAATTTGCACATGGCCATGTCCAACCTGGGTACCCTAAAAAACACCCTGGACCAAACTCTGCTGCCTCAGGCTGTGAGTGTGCTGGAACAGTGACCCTGCAGAGGCAGGGAAAGCAGAACAGGGAATGGCTCCTGTCCCCCTCCTCACACTCAGGGCAGGCTGGGGGCTCAGCACAGCAGCCAGAGTGTCCCCAGGAGCAGTGCCAGCTCTGCAGGCTGGTGAAGTGGTGGCACTTGCAGCCCTCACCAGCCCTGCAGGAGCACACACAGCTCTCACTCTCACATGTCCCTGCAGCTCTCACATGTCCCTGATAATGAGGGACAAGGGCTTGTGGCACCCTCTTTTCCACTCTGGCTCTGCTCAGGGGTGACTCCTAGGACACAGCAGCCTCCTTTCCACACTCCCTCACTCTTGCCCAGCCCTTCCTGACCATCCCGTGCCCCAAGTCACCGTGCTGGAGGGGTGACAGATGTGACAGCACACTCAGGTTGGCCATCCACCTCTCCCCCCAGTGCCACTGGTCAGCAGGGCTGTGCTTTATGGAGTGCCTGTGGTCCCTCACCTCCTCATAAACACATTTTGGCATCCCCCTGTATTTGCCAGCTCAAACATTCCTGCCTGCAATAAACCTGTCGTGCTCACCCCACAAGTGTCTGAGCACCCTATTTCCCTTTCCTGCCATGGTCAAACACGCTGCTGGGAACCTAAAGGCTGCACGTTTTTCTAACACCTTCTGTGTTTGCAGCACTGTGCATTCATTGCCATCTCCCAACAGCCCAGAGACGGGGTGAGCAAATATTATTCTCTTTTCTTGGGTGGGAAGACTCAGACAAAGTGAATGATGCCCTGAGAAGGCTGAGCTGGAACAGAGAGTAAGTGGAGCTAAGAGAACAAAGTAGATATTTATTAAAAGGCCTTTAGAGTACACCTTGGGCAGGACAAGAGCCTGGCCAGGGCTAAACCAGGCTCAACCCAAAATGGTCACAAAATGGACAACCGGTCACGAGGTCTCACACTTTTATAAGTTTTAGTCAATTTGCATGTTGGGATTTAATTGTCCAATTCCAGCTGCAGGTGATGCAGTCCCATCCTTCTTGTTCTCTCTCCTCAGCCCACCCTTGTTTGTGCTTTGGGGCCTGAAAACTTGTCCCAGGTGTCCTTGGTGTGCAGCAGGAGAAGGATTTGTTTTGTGTCCCTGCTGTGTGCAGAGCTGAGTGACACTGACTGTGAGCTCAGAGCTGCAGCCCTGGGCACCACAGAACCTGGAAAACACAAAAGCTAAAATTTGCAGCAGCTTGTTTGGGGCCACAGGGCTGATGAGCCTGAGCCTCCTTTCCCTTTTTGAGAGCTCTGTGTTTGTTCATAACCCACCTCACACCTGGAGCCCAGCCCTGCTGCTGGCAGAGGCGTTCGCTCTCCATGAGCTTGGCAGCCAGGGCAGAGCAACTTGTGAGCAGAGCATGAGTAAGAAATGAGTTTCCTGCCAGGGACTTGGGTTAGGGCTGCTTTTTCACAACCCATGGTGTGGAAACACCCAGCTTTCGAGAGCAGCCTCGACCTTCTCCGCCGCCTGGGCTGGAAGTGCTGCAGCTCTGCTTCTTGAAACGTGAGTGTGAAAAAGGGGAGAGGACTTTGCAGAGCTCCTGGGTGGTTTGGCTGCCATGAGGGGCAGGAGGGGGATTTACAACCTCCCCATCTCCAGTCCTGTGCTGCTCCAGCCCTGCCTCAAGTGGATCTAGCCCCAAAGCCAGTCCTTCGCTTGCTGTTTCATAGAATAAATGGAGTTTTGCACTTGAGCTGCCTGCCCGTTTGAATTTTTAATTGACATAGTGTAAGGATAAAGTACCAGCTGACTCAAGGAAAGAAGAGAGCTGCAGTTGCTGTCCCACCCCTTCTTGCACACTTCCATTCATTTCTGAGCTCTGTGATCCCAAACACCAAACCCTGAGTATCTCTCCAGCCGTGCTGATAAGGAGGGTGGCCATCAAAGGGAAGCCTGGCTGTAAAAGGAATACTCTGGCTTTCCCTAATGGCTCCCAGGCAGGAAAAAAAGAACAACTTCATTGTTTTCCTGTCGGGAACAGCGTTTATACAAGCTGGCAAAAGACCTAAGCTCCCATTCCTGGCAAACCCCCTGGCAGCTGGGCTGGCACAGGTGAGCAGAGCCCGGCTGGCACAAGGTGTGCCCTCCAGCAGCTCCAGAGCTTCACTGCCAGCCTCAGAATTCCAAGCACTTTCCAGCTGGAAACTCTGAAGAGGCCACACTTCCATGGCTTTCTAGGTATTTGGTTTTTTTGTCTTCACTCTTTTTCAATCCAAAAGCTTGGTTTGAATGTATGGTCAAAGGATGCTTAATTTTTTTAACAAGCATCAACCCATTTTTCCTCACATCACTCTCCTGTAGTTCCACTGAGGTGTCAGACACAGGTTTTGGACACATGGCTGCAGCCCTGTCCATGAAAACCAAATGGGGGATAATACACCCAAGGGCACTAGAAAGTTTTTCAGGAATTCTGGTGGATCAGCAGAAATTCGATTGCGTATCTGTGCCACAGGTATCAAAAGTACCTGTGCTGGAGTTCAGAGTTGCAGGTTCCAGAGCACATTATCTAAGCTGAGGCACTGGTTAAAGTGGTTGGTTTTACAGCCTGCCTGCAACTATGGAGAGCAATTTAAATAATTACATCCACAAAGAGCTGGAAGACTCAGGTGGCTGGGAGAAAGGGGAATGGGAAGGTGTGACAACATTGCTGGAAAAGAGATTAACTGGGGACATGGGCCAGCAGTGACTGGGAGACACCCTTGGCTGCTCAGGGATCTTTGCTGATTTGGCATCTCACATACCTCTCCCCCAGGGCAACCTCAGAGTGGGCACCTCAGGTGTGCTGCCCACCCGTGATCCCATTTCCCACCTGGTTCCTTCTAGGAATTGTTGTGGTGAGTGCTTGGGCAGGGTTCTGTCCACCTTTCCCCTTCCAAGGCTGGGACTTGGCAAGCATTAAGCTATTTATGGAAAATTGGGCAAATATATAAAAGATCTGGATGCAAGAAAAATGGGAAGGACGAGGTGGGTGTTGAAGAAACCTGGGGTAAAACCTGGCCAAGGTGGCACTGTCCACAAGTTGAGGGGAAGCCTCAGAGAGCTCTGAAGCCCTTCCCCTCCCTCTTGCCAGTCTCTCCAGCTGGATGGAGCTCCTGCTCTGCACCACTTCCCAAAAAACCACAGGAGCCTGCTGTAGCCAGCCCCCACAAGCACCATCCACCTGGGAAGGCACTGAGCAGGGACAGGAGCAGTAAATAATCCACGGGGAGAAGTGGTTGGCACTACAGCTGCACTGTCCCAGGCCAGGAGAGCTTTCCTTGCCTGGCCATTTCCCCCGCAGTGGCAGGGATGAGAGGGAGGGGACACTGGCCTGGCCAAGGTCACCTGAGTTACAGCTCTGGGCAGTGCCAGCACCTCGTCTGCCAAGAGAAAGGCACTAGGGTCCATTCAGTGGAAAAGACGAGGGCTTACAGTAGAAATCTCTGTTTAGGGCAGCATTAGTCATCTGCTGTGGGTGTGATTCAGGGCCAGAGTTAGCTGACCAAATTCCCTATATAGTCAAGAGAGAGACTCTTGAAAGAGGGTGGTGTGATCCAGGGTGCCTCCACAACACACCTGAAGTCAAACAGAGTCAATCCTACCATTGTGGACAGAGTGGTATTTTAGTTTCTGGCTGCAGTGAAGATTTTTTTTTTTTTTTGTGGAATCTGTAAAAGTAAACCAACCTTTTAATACTTCATCAAAGCAGTTTTCCTTTTTTTCAGCCACCAGCAGGAGGTATTGCACACGTGTTTTGCTGGTATGCACTGCCCCACCAATAAACTGCACTATTCTGGCTATGCTTGCCAGCTTTCTTTGAGAATCAGTCCAAAAAACACCTCAGGAGCAGCATTTCTGTCCCCCACCTCCAAAGCAGGGCTGGCAAGGCAGATCACAGAGAAAGGCTTTTTCAAAGCCTTAGAAATCCAATGGAAATACTCAGAAATTAAAGTAGTGGAGTGAGGAGAGAGAGGGAAAAAAAAAAACAAAAAAAAAGGCACAAGAGCCCTCTAAGAATTCAGGGCATGGCAAACTATTGGAATGAGGGAAACTCTGGGCAGTCACAGTCACTGCACAGGTGAAGGGAGCCAGAGCCTGGTAGATAATAGGACTTAGGATTAGTGAAACAGAAATGACGGAATAACTGAACCAAAAATATATCTGCAGGGACAGGGGTCATTCACTGCCAGCTGCCAAGGAGCTGCGTAGGAAAGAGCTCCTATCTTTAGTCTCCCATCGTCTGAGGAGGCAGAGAGAATGATGCAGTGAGGCAGCAGTGCTGGAAAAAGAGTAAACACCATAAAAAGTTCATCCACGAGGCAGGAAGGAGCGGGCCAGCGATCCTAACACTGCTGAAACAACAGGCTCTCCAACCCCTGAGCACTTCTGCAGTTATAAAGAGCACAGCCAGAAGTGTGATGCCAGTTTTCATACCAGATTTCCAAATTCTCTTGTTTTGTCCCTCCATCGATCGTTTTGCCTTCACAGTATACTTCAAATTCTGATTTTTTTTCCCTCCACATGACCATGAACCCCACTTCCTCCCAGCTGAAGGTGTTTGTCTGATCATGCCACGTTAAACAGTGACACCATGACTTCCTATCCTTGGAATAACCAACAGCAGGTCTATTTCCATCGACACGTTCGTGACTCAAAGTGATGCAATCTCTCAGTTAGCATCCATCAATTGTTCTCAAGCTGTTCCCTGGGACTATTTGCTGTTGGCAACGAAGTTTTGTTGGTCACATTAAAGTTGTGGGCCATTGTTTCCATTTCCTGGCTGGAGGAAAAGGCAAGCAGATCCAGTGCTAATATTAACGCTGATTTTTCCATTTGTTTTTGCAGATAGTGGTCCCTGCAGTTTTGGTGGCACTGTGGCTCAGCTGGCCAAACTCAGGACTGCCACATGCAAACAGAAAGCAAGGACAGATCAGCAAATTTCCTTAATTACATGCACAAATATGAGTGGATTTTTTCGGTTTAATACTCCTTGCCCAGTTCTCCATCACAACTGTTAGCCTGTTTTCCCGTATTTGTGTTCCCTTTCTTTGTTCAGCTTCATTTCATGGTGCTTTCCTTTTCTCCCCATATTCCCAAGATCTCCTCTATTCATTCCGATACCCAGTGAGCTTTTCTCCTTCCTGACACGACTTATCCTTGGCAACCCTTAGAGCAAATACTCTCTATTATAAAATCTGTTACTACTTGAAATCTAATCTCCTGTTCAGCAAAGTTTATTTAGGATGGGTCTGGCTTTTCCCTTGGGATTTGTTTTGCACACTCATTTTTTAGCAAAACATTTTAACTGGTTGGGAAAGACTTCAGCTCAAACTTCCCTCTAAAACAGGGACAGCAGCCACATTAATGAAATGAGAGGTTGGAAAGGAAGGAAATTGTTGTTTAAAAGAGGAAAGCAAATGTGTTTCACCATCCATTCTGCTTTTGCATCAGAAGGGATATCTGGTGTGGAATGAACCCATCCTGATTAACCTGGTGAAATGGGCAGATTTTCCTGGATATTCTCTATAAAAAAATTGTGGAGGAGAATCTTAAGAGTTAAACATCACTATAGAGGAAATATCTCCTTTTCTTAGGGGAAGAGGTGTGACTTGCAGAATGAATGCCCTTCAGATAGATAAACACCTTGGGATGGATGATGGGCTTTGCCCCACCTCAGCAGAGTTACATTTTCTGCCCTCTCAACAAGTGAGAGCTTGTGGGCACCCTCTTCCTCCTTCAAATGAGACACTCTCCAAACAACCTGAGCTGGCAAACAAACCTCTGGTGTTGTGATATCAAAGGAGCAAGATCTGCACCAGTGAAAAAACCACGTTGTGAAACACCCGATGTTGACACACACCAGCTGAAGAAACACACATCCACCAAATGGAAGGAAATCAAAATGGAATTACCCAACACTGTTATCTCCCTGTTCATTCATAGCTGCGTTCCTACCCAATTTTCTCCCAATTCATTTACAGCGAGACTCAGTGCAGATATGTGTGCTCTATTTATAGCTCCTTTTTGGGTTTTAGAGCTTGCTAAAATAGATGTATGAAAATAATAGTCTGGTTTAAACACAGCTTTCATACCCTTACTGCACAGAAATAATGTCTGGGGATAATACAACATCATCTCTTTACATCTTTTATTATCTCTTATTACGGCAAATCCAACACACAGAGATATATAATAGACCTAATAATAGAAATCAGGAACCTGAGACAGCAATGCAAAAATCCCTGAGCTCAGTAACGTGATAGGCACTTAGAAGACACAAATTTTCTTATTTGTTGGGGCAGGCAGTGTGCCCATGACCAGGGGGACAGTCACACACCAAGATTCCCAGTCCAGACACAGCTCCCTGCAGAACCTTAAATAATTTAATCCTGTAGATATGTTTGTGGTGGGTTAAAGGAGAGAGTGTGTGCTTTCTCTATCGCAGGGTGAGTACAAAGGGAAAATCCCTTAATTGCCACCAGGAATGAGAAGGGTTTGAGGGCTCTGGCTGGATTTTAGACACTTATTTCACTCCTGTGTCTGCAGGAGAGGCAGGGATGGACAGAGCTCAGGGCATGGTCAGACACCCTGCTCTGGGTGGACCGTGGATTTAGAGGCGACCTTGCCTCTAAAAAGGTGACTTTTCAAACCAGGCAAGTCGTGCCTGTGCACAGCCGGAGACAGAGGAGAGCAGCTCGGAGGGTTTGGGACGCTGGAATTAACAGTGATTAGTGAAACTGTTGCGCCATCTATGCTCAGACCCTGCTGGTGTCCCATCGGCCAGCCCCGAGATGGCCAGAGAGGTGTTGGTTTGTCTTCATGCTTGGGTGCTGTTAAGGTTGTGGTGACTCACTTGTTGAGCTGAAGTCAGTGTAGTTAGCTTTGTTAGGTTCCTGCCTTTCATAGTGTGGAGTGTCTTGTGTCCTTTTAAAGTGGCTCGTCATCTAGGGTTGTTTTATTTTCAGGCAGCAATATGATTTAATATGCATGTGTGCCCACGTCCTTATGGGAAATGCAGAAGTCCATTCTGGGCAGCAGCGGCTGGATTACCCGGCGAGTTAAAGGGGATGAGGGGTACAAATGACTAAAGGTAGGGTAGTAAAACAGATAAAACAGGTGAGAACCTTTTTAATAGTGACTTCTTAGAATTGAAAGGGTAGGTACATTAACTAGGAGTTGAACTGGGGTTGGAACAAGAACAGGTGCTGGGGTTGGAACAAGAAAGGGTAAGCACATAAAAAGGGGTAAATTCGTATAGAGTTTGAACATCAATTTTACTCATAACAGGGTGACACCCGTCTGCGGCACCTTCACAGGACCAAACAGCCCCAGAATCATTTATGATGTTGGAAAAGATCCCCAAGATCATCACATCCGAGCTTTGATCTCCGCCTTGTCCCCAGCCCAGAGCTCTGAGTGCCACCTCCAGGGGACACCTGCAGGGATGGGCACTCCAAAGCTCCCTGGGCAGTGCCAAGGCCTGAGCACCCTTTCCATGGGGAAATTCCTGCTGCTGGCCAAGCTGAGCCTCCCCTGGGCCAGCCTGAGGCCGTTCCCTCTCCTCCTGTCAGGAGCTGAGAGAGCTGGGGCTGTTTATCCTGGAGAAAAGGAGACTCAGAGGTGACCTTATCACTCTCCACAACTCCCTGGCAGGTGGCTGTGCTCAGGTGGGGTTGGGCTCTTTCTCCAGGCAGCACTGACAGAACGAGAGGACACAGCCTCAAGCTGCTCCAAGGGAAATAGAGGTTGGATATCAGGAAAAGGTTTTTTACAGGAAAGAGTATTAAAGTATTGGAATGGTCTGCCTGGAGAGGTGGTTGGGGTCACCATCCCTGGATGTGTTTAAACAAAGACTGGATGTGGCACTGGGGCCAGGGTTTAGATGAGGTGTCGGGGCTGGGTTGGACTTGATCTTGGTCTCTTCCAACCCAGTGATTCTGTGAGAGCTGTACAGAGCCACCAGGTCCCCCCTGAGCCTCCTTTTCTCCAGGCTCAGCCCCTTCCCAGCTCCCTCAGCCCCTCCTGGGGCTCCAGCCCCTTCCCCAGCTCCTGCCCTGGACACGCTCCAGCCCCTCCAGGGCTCTCCTGCAGGAGCCACAACTGGACACAGCCCTGGAGGTGCAGCTTTCCTTGTACTTGGGTTGTGCTCACCTTTGGGTTGATGAGCTTGCAAGTCATTAATGCTGTGGTTGCCAACCCAATGCCTCGACCAACATCAGGGAAGATCCATGAGGCTCTGTGTCTGGCCACCTGCAAGAGGGAAGTAGTACACCTTGATCCATGGAGGTAAAGCTCAGAATAAAGAACTGTAGCTGGCAGGAGAATCAACCTCTCATTCCTCAAAACCAAGACACCCAAGAGCGTGGTTGTTTTTTTTTTGGTTTTTTTTGTTTGGTTGGTTGGTTTTTTGGGTTTTTTTTGTTTGTTTTTGTTTTTGTTTTCTTTTCTTTTTTCCTCACACCACTGCCCTTCTCTCCACTTGCTTTTTAAAGTACTGTGGTTTTGTGTTCTCTTTCCTAAAATGCCAGGCACTGCAGGGCCAGTTGTCTCTATTTTGGAAGTCCAGACTTTTTCCTTACTGTCTTCCTCACAGCTGAACTGATCACTGCAGTGAAAGGGCGTGATAAAGGAATCACTGCCTGTGCTGGTTTTGGCTGGGGTAGGGTTCATTTTCTTTGCAGTAGCTGTTGTGGGGCTGTGGTCTGGATTTGTGCTGGAATCAGTGTTGATAATTCAGGGATGTTTTGGTTTTTGCTGAGAAGAAATTATACTTTTTCTGGCTCTCACCTCACTCCGCTGATGAGTGGGCTGGGGTGGGCTTGGGAGGGACACAGCCAGGACAGCTGACCCCAAATCACCCAAGGCATGTCCCACCTCATATGGCATCATGCTCAGAGTCTGGAGATGGGAGAAGAAGGAAGGTGAGGTGTTTGATATGATGGCATTTGTCTCTCCAAGTCACCATTAAATGTAATGAATCTCAGATTTTTTTGAGGGGTGGCTGAACACCTACCTGCCCAGGGGAAGGGGAGGAACAGAGTCCAAGATTTGCTTTTCTTGGGGCTTTTGCTTTGCTTATTAAACTGTCTTCAACTCACAAGTTTCTTACTTTTGCTTCTCCAAATTTCTCCCAGATGCCACCAGCGGGGAGTGAGTGGGGTTTAGGTGCTGACTGGTAGATGCTGTCCTTCCCATCTAGGAAGGCAAGGGCTTCCAGCAGAAGCATTTCAGATATTTTTCTTCTCTTCCTCAGGAAAGCTCTCAAGTGGGTTTGCACTGTAAAAACGAGATAGTTCAGTTCATGCCACCTGTCAATACCTCATTTTAAATATTCACAGAGTCTCTCCCAGGCACATCCCATCCCAGTGCCAAGGTAACCACTTGCAAATTCACTCAGCAGAGAAATTTGTCTCAGGGCTCTGCACACAGCCAGCAGTGCTTGTAAATCCCACTCATGAAACAAACGAGCACTTTACCTTCAAATGGGCAGGCTGGGTGTGGACCTGGTTCTGAATTCAGCAATTCTTTCTCTCTGCCAGTGACCCTTTGCTTCAGACACTCCCTGAGCAGTGTCAGCACCTCCTGGGAGCTCACCTGGGGCTCTTTGTATGCCCGTGGAAGCCACCTCCTCCTCCTCCCTACCAACCCGTCAGTGGGTTCTGGAGAGCAGTGGCAAAAAGCAGGAATAGAATAACCCAAACTGGGTGTGGTGAACAATGCAGCTTGTTCACAGCTGGTATCCAACACAGGCTCCTCCTGGAAGAGCAACTGAACCACTCACCCATCACTCCCCTGCCTCAGGAAGAGCTTTACTCCCCTGTCTTACTCCTCCAGCAAATCTTTATCTTGATTTCCAGCCACTTTTGCAAACAGCTTGATCTCACTCCTCCTCCTCCCTTCTCCATGTCCCAAGGGTTAGGAGAATCACCCAGCTGAAGGAAGACTTGCTCCTAGAGCTCAGCATTCCACATGCAACAACGTCTGGATCAAATCCAGAGGAACCATTTGGGTCAGCACAGAGATGCTTAGGCCAGGTTCATCAAGCAGTAGCAGTGGCTCCTGTCCCATTGTCCCACCATCCCTGTGAGTGGAGCTGAGCCCAGAGGATCAACACACATTTCCAAGGCCACAGCCCCAAAGTGAGCC
Organism: Sylvia atricapilla; assembly: GCF_009819655.1. Lineage (NCBI taxonomy): Eukaryota > Metazoa > Chordata > Aves > Passeriformes > Sylviidae > Sylvia > Sylvia atricapilla. The sequence goes on along the minus strand of NC_089141.1, from coordinate 112,369,308 downwards.
CTTGGATGGATCTTGTCCTGATGTCTGTCTCTCAGCTGTGGAACTCCTGCAAAAGCAGTGCCCCTGCAGCTGAGCTGGAGTTGGGAACAAGGCAGATTTTCCACGGGAATTCCTTCCCCCAGGTCCAACAGGCAGTGAGGTACCCAACCCTCGAGGGCTTGCAGCTCTGCCTGTTATTCAACACGGTGCATTCCAAGGCATATTTCAGAGGGGATTGTCCTGGAAAGGTTCTGAGTTGGTAATTATTTGACAGTGGTTGCAGTGGGTGTCCTGAGTTGTAGTTTAGGATGTGTTCTGTCACCATCTTCAGTTAATGGCCCATCAATGCCTTGTGCATGACTCACAGAGAACTCCCTCCGGGTGTTATCTCTCTTTAATGGGCCATCAAGGACCTCCTGGATGACTCATCATCCCATTGGGAGATGCTCCGCCCACGGGGAGGAGCCAAGCATTCTCACCTGGATATAAACTGGGATTTGGGAGGCAGCCCTCATTCCCACTGGATTCCCAGAGGACCAGAGCTACCAGACCTTTCTACAGGATCACTGCTTCGGAAGATCACCTCACCTGGACTGCTTCCATCACCCTGATCAGGTTGTATTCTGACTCTGTCACTGGTTTTTCTTTTTGTATTGTTGCATTTATTTTATTTTATTTTATTTTATTTTATTTTATTTTATTTTATTTTATTTTATTTTATTTTATTTTTTCCTTTTCTTCTCATTAAATTTCATTTCTGACTTAGAGCCTGTCACGTGGTTTGTTTTCAAACCACAACAGTGGGCAAGGGAGGGTTTGTAATCGATTCATGACTGCGGAGTCACTCAGCACAGCACATCCGAAGCAGCCTGGGAGGTATCTGAGGTGTTTAGGAAAACTGTTTTGTTGTGGAAAGTGTCAAAGGCATCCTTTAAACTACTCCTCCTTGAAAGGTTTTATTAGCAATTCATTTCTGTCACGCCTCAGGTGAAGCTACTGTAGATCTTGCAGCGATTTTTTTCGGGAGGGTTAAGATGTTTTTTGTTTAATCGCTGTCTCAAAGATCGTTTTGAACCCTGAATGTGCCCTGTGAGGTGCTGTCTGGGTCCTCTTCCAAGCTGACCTCCACAATGAAGCCTGAAACTTCACTGTGTTTCCCTTTGCTAAAGGACCACTGCCACACTCTGGCAAACTTTGAAATATATTTTTCCTTAAGTCCTGCTGATGGTTTGAGGTTTGTTGTTGTTGTGGTGTTGTGTTTTTTTTGTTTTGTTTTGTTTTTTGGGGGTTTTGTTGTTGTTGTTGTTGTTTGGGGGTTTTTTGTTTTGTTTTGGGTTTTTGGGGGTTTTTTGTGCGTTTGTATTTTTTCCCTGTCATTTCTTCTTTCTGAAGGATCTGTTTGGAAACAAAAATTCTTTATTTTCTTAACCAGATTTATCCCTCTGCTGGATTCTACCAGGGATGCTTCCCTCTTCCCTCTGGATTCTGCCAGGGATGCTGCACCATTTGCTCTGCAGGTGACAGCACCACAAAAGCAGCTGCCAGGGGGACAGATCTGACATGACAAACTGAGAATTTGCACACAAATACTCCTGAAAAAAAAAAAAAAAATCAGCAATGACCAGGAGAGCCACAAAGGGAACTCTGTGACTGCTCTGTCTTTATGAAAATCTCTAGGAGAGCAGTTGAGTGTTCTCCATGTCCCATCAGCTCCTGAGAAAGTCCTGGTGCCTTTCCACAAAGCACTTGCAGTTCAAGGGTAAGGCTGGTACAGAAACCTCCTGCAGGCTTTCAGCACTGTCTCAGCTCCTGGGAACACGACTAAATCTGTCTGAAAGGAGGAGATGTTAACACAGCTTGTCAAGAAAAACACCACTCAGGCTTCAGGTTCAGCTTGTGCTGACACCTCTCAGGCACTGGAGGAGGCCAAACCCTGCACTGATCACAGGAGTAGATGGATGAGGCTGGTGTTTTTCCTTCTGCATCTCAGCTCCATAATTTTTTTTTTTCCTTCCTCCAGCTGGACACTCAGTGGCTCTGTGGTCTAAAACACAGACCTGAGGTTTGTGTTACAATAATAATATTATATATGATATTATTATAATATATAATAATTCTGTCCTCGCCTTTACTACCTTAAGCAAATGTACTCCAGTCATAATTACAGAAGTTTGGGTTAATTGTTTTTGATTCCCTGGGGTGTTCTATTTACATGTGACTATTCTGCTTTATCTACAGAATCTGTTTTCTAGCTGGGATATTTTTTTTCTTCTGTGAAACTGAAGTTCACCAATTTCTGTCTGTTTTGTAAGAATTCCTGTAGCTGTGTCCTGGGAGTTGTGGTTTGCAGTAAAAGCTTAGCCCACAGCTATTGGAAGTTAACAGGACATGGGCTTTAAAACCATTTTGAAATATTATCACTTCAACATCTACTTTAAAGTGTTTTCAGGTGTATTCTGCAGTTGTTTTCTTCTCCTCAGGCAATCTCTTTGAGGCTGCAGCTACTTCTTTGCCCTCTTGAGAGAAACTTCACCTTATTTTTCAGAAGAATTTATAATCTGCAGCTCTTCTCTCTTCCTCTACAAACACAGACCAAACAGTTCTGATTAGAGCAGTGCCCCAAGCTTGATTAAATGGCTCTCAAAATATTTCTTTTTCTGTGGAACTATGGCAATAACTGTTCAAGGCTATTACCAATAAAGGGAAAAACTGATAAGAAGTGTGGTTTCAGTGTTAATTATGCCCCAACAATTCCAGCCCAGCTCAGTGAGAGGTGGACAGAAACCTCCCCATGGCTGTGTCTTTCTGATTCAGTACAAGATACAAACAAAAACAAATGGAATAAGCTCCTAAAAATAGCAGGTAAGGTTTCTATTAGTCAGTCCTAAAGACTTGGAATGGTAAAGATATCTTTTAGCTAAAGATAAAGATATCTATTTAGCTAAAAAACTTTGTTCCATCCTTTTTTCCCCTTTTTCATGTCTCTCACGCTGCTCTGATTTGCAACTCACCTCCCACAACTCTTTCACAAGCTCATCCCAGAAATTGATGCTGAGGCCATGAGACATGAGGGTTTTTTAGAACTAGATGGTCACATAAATCTTTTGCCTAATAACTGTGGTCAGCTTTAGCTGGTGGGATTTTGTTGCTGGTGTTGTTACAACATTTTTATGACAGCAAAAGCCTTAATATAGAACCAACCCTTCAAGCACACCGAGGGTTTACTTTTGTGCATCCCTGAACTCCTGGAAAACAGGAGCAGACTGGAGGCTTCTTTTCCCCTCTGGATTTAGTAATTTCATTTGGATATTCAGTATTTTTTTTCTGCAGCAGGTACAGAAGACAAAATGCACTCCTCTGCTGAAGACTCTCAATTTTCCTGCTTGTTTTTTCCCATTTTTTTGCTACATCTTGTTTGTGCCATGGTTTCCTAGGACCTCACTTTCCTTTTGTACTTTATCCCTTTTCATTTTAGAAGAATTTCAGTTGAAAGATTTTTTTTTTATTTTTCACCAGATTGTGATAATAGGTGTTCGTGCAGTTGCTTGCTTAATAGTTAATTAGAGTTTCTTAGTAATTTAAGTAGACAATATATGGAAAGCCCATTTTTCTTGGAAACCCCTTCACCTAAAAAGGCAAATCAGGGAGCAGCTTTTTGTGCAGCATCAGCATGATGGGACCCAAATTCCTGCAGCAGCACACCTGGAGTACGAGAGAAAATATCACTGAGACACAGCAACCAAACCACGGGAGCTCTGAACTGTTGAAGTAGGGAATTGTCATTTCCTTATCTCAAGTGGTAATGGAGCAAAAAGAGGAGAAAAAGGAGCTCCAGAGGGTGAAACAGCCATCGTCTCAGAGAACCATTCCTTCCAGAACCACACATGCCAACACCAGCAAACAGCAGGGACCATTATTAGAGCCCAGACACGGACACAAAGAGGTTTTCCATGAGTGACAACACTGAAATTTCACTCAGAGCAGTCGGAATGCCAGTGAGAGATGTGCATAAAAATACTCTTTAGACCAAGCAGACTGAGCTGTCTTGCAGGTCACAGAAATGCTTTTTTTTTGCACGGGTTTTTTGCAGCATCACTTTTATGCTCAGCTTGCTGAACTCCACCTGACACACCAGTGCATTGTTGAACATCCTTTCCTCAGCTCCTTTTGCTCTGTTCCATTCGTGCCCAGCAGGAATGTGCAGGCACAGCTTTCCAAAAGCCTCTCAGCTCCCCTCAGCCACGTGGCAGGAATAATCTCCTGCTTTTCTTCCCACAGAAAGAGCTGATCCTTCAAGGTCCTTTGCAGTTATGATACAGCTTTTTTTTACAGTTTTCACTGGTTTGGGGTAACTTGTGCCAGAGCCTTCTGCCCACTGGGTAAGATGGGAGGCTGTGGAACTTCCAACCCAGCATGGGCAATTTTCCCATGTCCTGTGTAACAACCTGTAGGGAGAGGAAGGTGCTGGAATAATTGTTTCAACCTGGAATGTCCTGTCACAACATCATTATTGAATTTAGCGCTTGGTAAATCCTGCCGCAGCTCTGTGCCATGTCTCTGCTGTCCCCTCACCTGCTGGGATAATTTCTTGTCCTTTTTGTCATTTCATCCTTCTTACAGCAGCAGAAACGCTGCAGCATTGCTTGCAGCAAAGCTCAGAAATCCTTTTATTTGTCTGTGCAGGAGGCACCAAAATGCCAAATAACAAACTGTTGTGCTGCGCTGTGCCAGGACCATCCCTGGCATTTCCTGAGGAATTTTTTTTTATGTCTGACTTTTAATTTCCTACACTGAAAGCTGCTTGACGCAGAAAGCATGTTTTCCCTTGTTTCTTAGCCTGGAGCCCAGCAGAGCACGAGGCTCTTTTATCCATGAGGGGCTCTGTGTGGTGGGAGCTGGATTTCCCACCTGGTTTTGGAGAGTGTGGATCTCCATACCTCCCTCTCCCCACAAGTGATGTCTTGGGATTTTAGCTTTTATATTTTCCATATATTTGTAATCCTGCAATTCTTTAGTGTATAACTCTAAACTCCACATAGAGTGTTAGCTGCTGCTTTCCCTTTTTGGTCAGACAACACAATTCCTCTCCAGGTCTGGGAATCAAGGACACCTCACTGTCTCAGGCCCCAAGAAATGTAAATTAAAGTGAGTTGTGGGGAGCAAACTTGGGGTAAATGACTTCATTACCTGAAACTGTAATTAGGAGATTAACCCCCAATATGCCAATGCACAAACTCATAAAAGTGTGAAATTCTGTGACCCACTGTCCATTTTTGGCTTCGTCTGCCCTAAACGTACCTGAAGGCCCTTTAATAAATACAACCTCTTTTTATTCCCTTAATTTTATCTGCCCTCTGTTTTTAGGTAGCCCAAAAAACATCACAAGTACAACCCAAGCAGGGGAGATGGCTTTTCCATGGAACTCTTCTTTGGAAGAATTCCAGCAGATTTTTTTTTTCAATCCTGCTTTGCAGTGAGGTGCATTTTCCATGAGGGCAGCGTGACCGCGGGCACACCTTTCATCCCAACCCTTGTGCAATGCTTGGAAGAGCCTCCTGCTTTTTATGAGTCTGCTCTTCATAACTCATCTGCCAAAGAGAGCTCAGCACGGCCAAGCTCAATAGAAAATATTCCCCTGGGGAAAGAGAAGCATTCTCCAGGCTTTGGGTATATTTACAGCAGGCAGATGAAATGCATAAATTAAAAGGGTAGGTAGAGGCTCTGAGGAGTTGAAGCCAGCCAGGGTACTCAGACACTACGCACATTTATTAAGGATAAGGTTTGGGGTGGTTTTTTTTTCACAGGGAATGTTACTGTTCCACGTCTGACTTTCACAGCTGTGGTCAAACACAGGGTGGCATTTTGAAAGCGGCGGCACCGCCGTGAATCCCCTCGCTTTGAGTGGTTCCCTGGTAGGAGACCTTGGCAGAGGCAAAATCTTGGAACAGCCCGAGAGCTGAAAGCAGGCACAGCTAAAAAACACAGGACTTAAGTGCTGTGAATAGGGAGTTTGTCTCCAAAAGAGTCATGCAGGCTTTATCCAAAGGAGATGGCGCGGAAGCAGTGGGCTTGTTTGGGATCTTCGTCCTCTCTTCGTCCTTTCTGCCCCCAGTGAGCACCCTGGGTGCAGGCTGGAGGCTGATCAAAGTAAGCAAGCAAACAAACAAATAAAAAAAGTGAGCAGTGCCTGTCAATGGCAGCACTCTGAGGGCCAAGCAGGTCCCAGCGCCAGGAGCCAGCCGTGATTCCACACACGGCCCGCGGGCGAAATGGAAACCAGACGGGAACCTCTCCAGCCCCACTGGGCTCGCCTTCCACCGGGCCTGCAATTAATTAAGACTGGAGGGGAGGTTCTGAATAACCCCTTTGTGGAGCAAAATACACGCAGTCAAAAACCCAGCTGACAAACACAACAAAACTTTCTTATGAGAAAACCGTTAATGGCCGGAGGAATGAAGAAACACTTTGTTCAAGTCGCTGGTGTGAATGCAGCATATTCAGATTACAAAGCAGTCTTGCCCTGCTGTAATAAATATCCTAGGGCTTTATCCATGGATAACCAGGTGTATAAAAGCCAGGAATAACACATTAGGTTTTTAGTTAGCGTACACTACCTACTATTGCATGTTCACAGAGTTCACTCACAAAAAGCCAGTGCTTCCATGCCTCTGATGCAGCAAGAAAAGATGTGGCAAACACCTGACCCCCACTGCCATGGCTCTGACTTGATTTCAGCTCTTTATCCATGCCCTCCTCTTGTGTCAGCACCCAAGGGAGAGCAGGGCTGTGCGCTAAAATGTTTAATAAAGAAATCTCCTTTTCTTCGGTGGGTGGTGTGTCACCTTCCTTTCCACAGTGCTGATGAACTGTGGCAGGTTGCTCAGTCAGGCAGGAAGAAGTAGGGAAAAAACATCGTATTTGGGGAAAATATTTACAGCCTCCAGCCCTCAGCTGGGTAGCATTTAACAGTCTGTGATGTGGCAGGTCAGAGAAAAGGCTGTGACAAGTTTCTCCTCTTGTACAGGTGGTGAAAGTGATACTCACCCCTTGTTTTACTGCCAAAAGCAGCTCAGGAATGTCCAAGCCTGGCTGATTCCTACCACAGATCCCTCTTGCAATGGCTGGTCACCCTCTCTCTGTGATGTTTGTGAACCCACCACCTATGAGCCAGGGAGAGTCAGTCCTTGAGGCACAGACCCAGCAGGTCCTGGTCTGGTCTCACATCACATTCTTCCTTTGAGCACCTGAAATCTCTGAAATCTCTTTTTGCCTGCACCAGCCCCTCAGCTCTGTCTGGAGGCTCCTATCCTCACCTGCAGCTGAGAGACCTGCAGATGAGACTGCAAAACTCATTGCTCTTCCAGACCTAACCCAACCTAGGATCCCAAGTTCCTTGTAGGAAAAGGCAGCCACCATGCCAAGTCAGCATTCAGTCACACAGCTGGGTAATTTTTGTTTGTACCATTGTTACCACCCAGAAACACAGTCATTTTTAAGCTTAGATTCCTAAAATGAGAGAAATTCTGGCCAACACACAGTATTTTCATCAGGTTCTCAGATAAGCCAGCACAGCACTGTGCCATCTCCATGGTTTGACAAGAGCTGTAAATGACTGTCCACATTTGTCTCCATCATTTGGAACACTTTGATGCCCCAAGCGTGCCAGATGGGATAACAAATAATCGATTCACTTGTGGAACATGGACAGAATCCACTGCAACACCAATGAGAAACCTCTACTTCTACACCTTCACCAGCCCTCAGAAGCCTGAAAAATTCAACTTGCTGAGGTGGCAAGTGTGCAAATTCAGCACCAGCTTCTTTGGGCTGTGTTCTGAGTATTTTGCTACTTCATAGCAAGTCATCTTTACACATTTATGACCCAGAGCTGTGTCTAACCTTTCCCAGGTGAGTCCAACCCCAGTCATGTCATACATGAAGTTGGTCCTGCCTGGTACAAGGCTAATTCTCCTCTCCTGAAATATGAGATGGCAGCAAAGTGTGCTGAAAGCAACCACAACCATAAGGCTTCCAGTCCCAAGAAACTGACTCAAAATCTCATTTTAATATCTGACCCACTGAAATCGGACCACGTCACAGCTCTCACAGGACTTTGCTGTCCTTTCTGATGCATGCACAGAGCTGTTCCCACCTGCTAAAGAGGTGTGTCCTTCCTCCCTCCCCCTCATTTGAAATGTGTGCTCCTAAAGGCTTTGGTTTGTAAGGAGGATCAGGTCAGGTCCCCCCCTAGGTGTTGTAGGGACAAGGATTTTTATGTGGACTCTCTGTCAAAACCAGCTGGGGATTATTAATATCATCCTTGCTTGATCAGCCACATCTGGGGTTTCACCACAAACCTCTCCTGGCCTCTCCTGTTCCTCTTGAGAGACCACATCAGTTTGATCCAAAGAGAAGACCTGGACAGAACAAATGCAGATCACTGTGGAGAACTGAAAGACCTGAATTTCCTTCCCCAAAGTCTCTGCAAAATCAGCTGGTGCACAGGTGGCCTGAGGAAGATTTCTAACTACAATCCATCCACAGCTTTAGATACTCAGAAATGTTGAGGACGAAGTCAAGTTTTTATGAAGACGAAATTTAAATTTGAAAGGGAACACTGAAAAGCCAACAAAGTAATGACCCAGATCGAAGAGGAGCATTTCTTAAGGAGCACCAACACTCATGGTCTGCACTCCTCCTGTACCTAGTGCAGGCTTGGTATTCAGATAATTTCAGGTGAATAATTGGAGCTGCCACCATGGGTGTGATGGGACTGTCAGGGCCATTATTCCTCCTCCAAATGCACAAGACACTTTATTTCACTGATTTGCCACTTTGAGCACTCATTCAAAGGGCAATTAAATGAATGCACAAATTCCCTTTTACTATTTCTTCTCACTCACCACCCCTTCGGTCAGAGCTGTTCTTCTTTCTCCTGGTAAATTTGGGGTTGAGTTTCACACTGTGATTTTCTGCTCCCATCCTTTAAGAGTTACCCCTTCTTCCAGTCCAGCCACTTCTTCAGGCCCTTCAGGGAACACTAAGGAACTGGTTGCTCCTTCCCACCCCACTTTGACCAAACCACAAGGTTTTTTTTCTTTAAATATCTGCTCTGGCAACCACAACACCACAGGGGTTGCCTCCTCCCTGGCTCTGATCCCAAATCCTTGGGGTAAATCATCCTCTGTTATAATCCACTGAATGCAAGGACCCACTCAGCATTTTACCTCACACTGTAACTTCTCGAGTATAATGAGTCAACAGGACACACCCAGCTCCAAGACCAAAATCTTGCCACATTTACACACTCAAAACTTTCATTTCTGATCAGATCTGCCAGCTCAACCACACATTTGATGATCTTCACAAAATAAGCCAAGAACAGTGTTTCTTCCTGAAGATTTTAAGTGATAGCCACACACAAAATTTCTCACCATGACCTCTTCACAACAACAGAAAGGATAAATTTTGTTCTCTCTGCTCAAATTCACAAAGAATTTCCCTTCTCTTAAAAAAGACCAGCACTGAGTATTTTCCAAGAAAACTAGATGGACAGAGTTAGGAACTGATGGGTATTTTTTTTTTTCTGTCACCGATTTGTTGAAAGATCAACAGCCTCACTAAGAAGACAATAAAAATGACTGGACAAAAATAAACCTCAGTTTTCCCACTGAAGGGAGCATTGCTTTCTACAGCTCACTGACCCCCCAAACCAGGAGAATGAAACCAGGAGAGAAAGGGTTTTTAATAAAAATATGATGGGTAAAAAGAGGAGGGAAAAACAAAGAGGTCTTTAACTGATAAATTTTAAGACATGGTAACCTTTACAAAATGTAATAGTTTTACTTTGATTGATCTTTGTGCTGTTGGAGACTGAAGAACTGACCTGGGATAAAAACAGACTTCATCCCTGTGTGGAGAAATGTTCACAAAAAGGTTTTGGTTTAAACATAGACCCATTGATTTTGTCCAAAGCAGTACCAATAGCACATAAACATTTTTCATTTCTATGAACACAGCAGTTTATTACAGCAGTTTCTGTGAGACTCTTTCTCTGTGTGAGGATATTTCCAACATGAAGGCAAGAAGACTGCAGAAATCCTGCTTGGAATCATTTTCTGTTGTCCATGGGTCATGAAAAGAATGATGTGCCTTGGAATTTTAAGGAGTTGATGTGAGCACTGGAGTTGAGGTTTGAACACTCAGCAAAGAGTGATGACTTTGCCCATTCAATGCCATATGAAAATGTGAAGTCGTCAAAGAAAGGGCTCCTGAAATTCCTGCATTAAAGGAGATTCCTGAGGTCAAGAAAGGGTCCAGCTGCCTGTGGCAGACCTCTCCCTGTGCCAGGGAATTCTGCATCATGCCAAGCACCCATCCAGGGGCAGGATGCCCTCACCTGGCGTTTCATCTTGGGGCAGCTGTGACAATCTCCTCTGCAGCCTCCAAACTGCAAAACTCAACCAGAAAACCCTCGAGCCATCTGAATTGCAGTCCCCCATACTGAGATGTGGGTTTGGGGGTAGAGGCCTCCAGAGGAAGCTTGCAAGACAAATTTTTCCATTATTCCACCAAAACATTACATTTCTTCTCTCGAATCCAATAACACTTGGCCCCACTCAAAGCAAGTCTCCATTATTTTGAAATATTTTCTTTTTTTCTGAATCAACCCTAAAATATTGCCTCTCAGCCCCTTATATATTGTCTCTCTCAACCATTAAAGCCATCTGACAATCATTCAGTTTAACTGAACACCTGCTGCCTCTTTGTAATGGAGAGAGAAGTACTGTGAATTAAATGCTGCTGTAAAAAGAGGAAGGGACTTTAGAAAACCCATAAAAAATCCCTCTGTGTCCAGTTCCTGAGAAATACATTCATTATCTGGCTAGAAACATTAGCTGTCAACTAAATGTGACTTGGATACATACAGGAAAAAACAACTTGGAGCATTTTCCTTTGAATAACTGAGGATGATATTTCCACATCTTTGAAAGCTGAATCATATTGTGCTTCATTTTACAAAGCTCCTACTCACTCCAGTAGTCAAATATGCTTGGGAAATGCACATATATTTTTAAAAAGCACTTTTTTTTAGACAGGTGAACAGCAAGGAAGAGGTTATTGATTTGCAATTTGCCAGCAGAGCAGAGTGAGGTGAACTGGAGACCGCAATGAGCTTAGTACCAAAGGAAAAAGCAACAGAGAACTTGAATCTGCTGTCACTGATTGCTGTTTTGATTTTCTTTTAGAAGAAAATTTTCCTTCCTTTAAGAGGCCCTGCAACAGAAATACATCCAGAGATGTGCTATTTTGATAATACCTACCCTGATAAATGAAGAACACTCTATTTGTATTTTTACTTGGATATTACAATAGATCATGTGCTGGTTTCCACCTGTCCATAACCCGCTCATGATTCAATCAAATTCATCTCAGACACACAAAACCAAGGAATGATTTGTCTCCCACAAGGCCTTAAGCATGGGTAAGTCATTTTAGATTTCAGCACAATCAATGCTATGGCTTCCTTGCTGTTAGGAATTCAGAGTAATAAAATGGGCTGGGTTGGGAGGGCCTGATAAAAAACCTATTTCCAAGCCCCCTACCATGGGCTGGGAATCACTTTCTGGAAGTTCCTGGCTCTCTCCAGTGAGATCAAAGAGGGGATTTCATGTGAGGCACCACAGTGAACAACAGCCTTTCGTTGTGACAGCACAGTGACCAAAAACCCTGCTGAATGTGGTGCTCAGAGAGGGTTTCCCCTAGTGTTTCTGTGGAAAATGTGGGTCTGTGCCACAAGCACAAGAGTGGATGGATGACTTCTGCAGGACCTCCAGTGGTGCTCCAGCTGAGTCAGAGTTGCTCACTGAGCAGTTCCTGATGGCCAGAGAGACACTTTCCTCATCCTTTTTTGGGTATGATCTGCACTTCCCACCCCACTCTCCCCAGAACTTCCTCTCAGGGCAGGCTGTGAGGTGCTTACACCACCCATTGAGCTGGCTTTTGGCACGCAGGGAAGAGACAGAAATGCCAACCAAAAGAGCTCCTCCATCGCTGGGTAGAGATCCTGGGGGAAGAAAAGCAAGAGGAGTACAAGAAATGCCCACTCCACTCACACAGCTTGCACTTGCTGCCTTTTTCAGCTACAGGGGTGTAGCTAATCACAACTGTGCAGGAATCCCAGTTTCTTCAGGTGCCTGAGCTCACATGGACCTGTCAGGTGCTCTGCAGAAGGCTGGCTTTGTGTTCAGGGATAAAATGCAAACAACCACAACAACAACAACAACAACAACAAAACCCACAAAAAACCCCCAAAACAAAAACAAAACAAAAAAAAAGGCATTTTTCCAAACAGAAACACCTGTTTCCCACAGGACCACAGAAATCTCCAGGGCTGTTCTTCTCACTGGAGCTGCAACTCATCAGCAGGGCCAAAGAAAGAGCCTTTGGAAAGAGATTAGCAGATGTATCAGCAGGCTGCTAAGGTGTTTAAAAACACACACCCAGAAGGGTGCTGGTTATTTGAGACTGTTCATAAAGAGAAAAGTAACTTCACTCCTGACGCCCACGAGCTGCAGTGAATTTGGCAAACACAATCCTCTGCCTCCTCCAGGTGCACTCTGTGGGGAAAACCAGGATCAGTGTGCAGGGAAGACCAAACCAGTGCCTTTGGCAGCACAGGGTGAGTGCAGAGGCAGGGAAAGAGAGGGGAGACAGCAAAAACTTCTCATATTCTGCTCCCAGCTCAACCAGAAGGCAACTGGTGGCAGCATCTGTCTCGAACCACTTTTTGTTTGTTATCTGCTTGGTTTTCTAAAGACAGATGTCACAGGTACATAGCAGAGCTCAGGTTCCACCACAGCCAAAGGAGAGGCCTCTCAGAGGGATTTCCTTGGGACAATCATGGATTTTGGTGGGAAAATGACTCTTCCCAGTGCTGGTGTTGGGGGAACCATCACCCAGCTTGCCTCTGTGTGGCAGTTTAGTCCCTCCCTCGATGTGGTGCACACGGGGAAGGTGACCCACCTTTGTCCTTCCCAGAAATGGTGTCCATGCTGACACACGATGGTCCCCCAGGGGAGGGTCCCCTTGGGGAACCCTTTTTCCTCCTCATCCTGAACTCCCAAAGCTCCTGAAGCCAGCTCACAGTGGGATTTCCCACTGCCTTGCCCCCAGGATAATGGGTTTTCCTTGGCACACCTCTGGCCACCTCTGCTGCCCCTTCCCCACCATCTCCTCCTCAGTGACCCTACACAGCCCCCTCCTCACTCCTGTCCCCAGTGGGATTCTTGCAAAGCTTCATTAAGGAAAGCAGAAAGTAGCACAGACCCTTTCCTGGGGTGCCCTGGCATCGATCCCCTTCTCTGGGATGCAGCATCTGCCTTGGATGCTGAAAACTCCTGAGGTTTGATGGCCTGTGGAGGCACTGACCTGCAAAAAAAGCAGTGTGAGATGCTCATCATGCAGGGGGAAACCCTAAAAATGCCACCTCCTAGGAGATCTACCTGGATAGTTCATGAAATATTCAAGGATTTGGTGGGGTTTTTTAATACTTTGAGGAATAAAAGTGTTCTATAACCCTGTCCCTACTCCCCTGACAAGTTTAATTTTATCATATTATTCTTTGGGGAATTGCTCACTTCCAGGAAGATTGTCCTTAAAGGGGAAAAATGTGCAGTGACAGAGACCAGATCAGGACCCACCTGTAAAAGAACATCATCCCCACCACTTTATCAGCTTTTAAAAGCAACATATGCCTGAGAGAAACAAACAAAAAAAAGAGGTTTCCTTTCTTTTGAGAGCTAAGGACCCACAAGAATCATGGAGTCCAGCTCCTGGCCCGGCACAGGACAGACCCAAAATCCCACTCTGTGCCTGAGAGCATTGTCCAAACTGTTCATGAACTCTGGGGGTGTCACCACTTCCCTGTAGTGAGATTATGGGGATGACATGAATGTCATCTGATGCCTATTTGGTCTTCAGACTGGTGAGTGTGGACTAAGAAGCCACACAAGAACCCCTTCCACTTCCCCCAGTGTGCTCCTCTGGTTGGTGTTGTGTCCTGCACAATGAAAAAGAAAATTTTTTTTTTTCTATTTTTTCTATTTTTTCTATTTTTGTCCAGCTGTGGACAGCACGAACCTTTCCAGGGACACATTTGGGAAAGAGGAATCCTGTAACCTCCTTTGCTTCGTTCAAGGCCTCTGTTTCTTCCCTGCCCAAATAACATATGCACAACTTTGTAATCGGTTAAAAGGAGTTAAATGAAAAAAAAAAAAAATAAAGGCAGGAAAAACTCAACCCCAAAACCCTGGGTGAAATTTCAGCAAGATGAAGACAAGGCTTTGCTTTGAGCTGCTGGAACCTGGGTCCTCTGGGTTCCATGGAATACTGCAGCACCCAAATTTTTCCAGAAATCTCAGACAGGTTTACCACAGCAATTAAGCCGTCTGCCATCTGCAAAAGATTTGCCCAAGAGTTTTCCTAACGTTTCAAACCACCCCCCCAGCCCCAAAATACATTTAACTTAATTCTTTCAACATTCTGCCTATCATTCAAGCCCGTGTACATTAAGCACTGTGGAGCTGGCTGGATTTTTGAGGGCAACTTTCCCTTCTAAGGATTAGTTGTGCGCTGGTGCACTGAAATTTTATATACGGAGTAACACTCTGAATATGAATTATTTCTTGTGGAACACTGTGCCTATTCTTGGGGAGAGGAGAAGTAAAAACTTTTACTGGGAGCTCCAGCCAAGGAGCTGAGATTAACACCCTTTATTCTCCTCCCAAATGGTGAGTTATTTCGAGAACACTGGCCCAGGCTCCAGCTTGATGTCTCCATCACACTGTATAAAAGTGCCCTGAGAGTAAATACGTGCACTCAGCCAGTGACAATGAAAGACGTGGATCTGAATTCTTCAGCACACTGGAGAAGGTTTCCAGCTTTCTCAGGAACACTCAGCGTGCCTTGTGGTCCAAGGAAAACAGTGGTTAGGAAAACTGAAGGGTATTCTTTAAGTTTCTCCTCCTTGCACATAAACTGGTTGTTCCCAACTGCCTAACGCTGGTGGGTGTTCTCACTTTTCACTATGGAAACTATATATATATATTTTTTATGGAGCTCTCTAAATACAGATTTGCTTGTGTGACAAATAATCAGCCAGTCTGCAGCACGTTATTTTCTCTCTCCCTCATCGTTTGTGCTTGCACGGCAAATTCTGTTCTTCCATCGTGTACCCAAATAGTGAGTCCCCTAAAATAACCTCCAGGAAAGTAATTTGTTAGCAGTTAAAAGGCAGGAGGCTTGGTGGCACAACTTCTCCCTTTTGGAGATTGATTTTGATGGAATTGGGACAATTTTAGGGTGGCCAAGCATTGGCAGGGAGCTTTGGAGTGCCCATCCCTGGAGGTGTCACCTGGAGGTGGCACTCAGAGCTCTGGGCTGGGGACAAGGTGAGGATGGGGCACAGCTTGTACTCCATGGGTTGGAAGGGCTTTTCCAACCTAAATGGTTCAGTGATTTTGTGAATTTTATTCTATTTCTATGACTTTTCAGAAGCTCAGTATAAGGTCAGGCCTTAGAAGAATTCAGAATTAGAACTGGAGTTTTCACAAAGCCCAGTAAAATACTGCATCACTGAGAAGAGTGGCAATTAGGGAAAAGAAATAACTCAATCTCTCACCTGGGTTCAGTGTAGGGCCTTTGGAATCCTTGACTGACAAGACCTATCAGTAAAATACAAAACTTTGCCCTTGAAAGCACGTGCTGAATTTTAGGATGATGAATCTGCATTTTAAAGCCATTCATCAGCCTCCAAGAAACCATTCTGTGATTCTGTGATTTTATAGATAATATTTTATGGTGATTAAACAGATTAACAGCTTTGTTTCCTCCTTCACTTTCTTACAGTATGTTTTTCCTATTTCTGAGTGATGAAGCCCTTTGGACATGTTGTCCATTTCCCAGAATCCCAGAATGGTTTGGGTTGGAAGAGATCTTGAAATTCCAACCCCCTCCCACGGGCTGGAAGGGACATCTTCCACCATCCCATGGCTCAGAGCCTCATCCAGCCTGGCCTTGGATACTTTTAGGGATGGGGCATCCACAGTTTTTCTGGGAAGATACCAAAAAGCTTCAGAAATAAGATCACAAACGAGTAGTGATCTGCATTACCAGTCCCACCACGCTCACTGGGAACATTGAGGCAGCAAAACACTGTGCAGAGTCCTCAGTTTGGGTTTTAGCCAGCAGCAGCACTCACAAACTCTCCCAGCTGCCTTCCCCACGTCCTCCTGTCCATCCTCATCCCAGCAGTCCAAACCTCACTGCAAAGCATGTCCCATCCTCCTCCAACCTCCACCATCCTCCACAGCTGCAAGGTGGAGCTGTTTGTTCTCCTTTCTATATAGAAAGTCAAATTTACAGCACTAAAACGAGGTGTCTCCCCACCCTACTTTACAGACACTTTCAAAAATACCACTGCTATTCAAAGCAGTGGATGTTAGGCGGCAAAAAAAAATAATAACCAGGAGCACGGAACACATAATTTCCATATTTTTTTTTTTACATCCCATGGGCCCAGTGCTTTTGGTCACATCAAAAAGAACACCCACAAAAATACAGCAAAGCCATCAGAGAGGCTGTGAGCTCTGCAGAGGTGCCAGGGCTCCAACCCCCTGCCATGAGCAGGGACAGGTTTCACTGTCACAGGCTGCTCCAAGCCCTGTCCAACCTGGCCTTGGACACTTCCAGAGATTGACAACTTCTCTGGGCATTTATTGTCGGTGTGGTCCTCACGGGAAGGAGACACAGGAGTTGTGTTTTACTCCTGGGTGCAGAATAAGAAATGGCTACACAAACACCAGGTGCCACCTGCCAGAACTTACACCACACATTTTCCTTCAGGGGTTGCTCCTCCAGCTCACTGGAGCCACTCATCATCTCCAGCACAGCTCAGGGAAGTGTTCAGTCTGTGATTATATCAAACAGCAGCCACGGGGGAAATTTGGGGTACAAGGAATAGGGGGTTACTACAGACACTGTGGCCTTTAAAATCTGTGGGACACAAGCAGAGGAAAAGGAGCAATCTTCTCTGAGGGTCTGTGGGGAAAGGCAGTGCCTACAGCAGAAAGAGTGAACCACAGAATCAAGAATCATCCAGGCTGGAAAAGACCTGCAAGCTCATCCCATCCCACCCTCACCCCAGTGCCACCAGCATCAGCCCAGCTCCTGTCCCCAAGGGCCACCTCCAGACTGTCCCTCTAAAGCTCACCTGAACTTCATCTCAGCCCTTTGGCTCTGGAGGAACCTGCCCTTGGGATGGGAGGGACCATCCTGGAGACTCCTCACAGCCCTCAAGGGGCTGAGGCTGGGAGCAGATGAATTGGGAGTTGTGGCCCCCTGAACATTTGGTGGATGTGCAGGTGCCTTGGGCTTGGATTCCATGGAATGCCCAAGGTGGGAAGAGCCCCTCAGGATCCCCCAGGGCCACCCCAGTGCCACCAGCATCAGCCCAAGGCCTGTCCCCAAGGGCCACCTCCAGACTGCTCCTGAACACTCCACAGACAGTGACTCCAAACCTCCCTGGGCAGCTCATCCCAAGGCCTGACCACTCTGCCAGGGAAATTTCCTTGCCCAATCTCCCCCCTGAGCCTCCCCTGGTGCCATTGGAGCCATTTCCTCTCCTCCTTTCCCTGCCCCTCCTGGCAGGGACTTGTGCAGAGCCACCAGGTCCTCCCCGAGCCTCCTTTTCTCCAGGCTGAGTCCCTTCCCAGCTCCCTCAGCCATTTCTCATAGCTCATATATTCTAGACCCTTCCCCAGCTCCATTGCCCTTCTCTGGACATGCTCCAGCATCCCATCCCATCCCATCCCATCCCATCCCATCCCATCCCATCCCATCCCATCCCATCCCATCCCATCCCTTCCCTTCCCTTCCCTTCCCTTCCCTTCCCTTCCCTTCGGATCTTATTCTGGCTTGAAATCATCCTGCCCAGAAAAATCTCCTTGCAAAAGATCTCTTCCAACCCAGTGATTCTGTGAAATCCAACTGCTGTGCTTCACCTCCCCTCCTCTGCCCTGCTCCATCTGCACTCTGGGATTTTAATGGACTTCTGCTCTCTCTCTGTATCCTGTGTATAAACTTCCCAATTCCTCAGACAGTTTTATTCTGCCACAGCCTCCCGTGGTGTGTGCTTAGAGCCCCTGGCTGCCAGGCCAGTCACTCCAAACCTCTCCCCACAGCTGGAAAAGCAACAACAACCAGAAGTCCTGAACTCAGGCGACGTCTGGAGGTGCCAACAGCCCGGCCAAGCCCAGAAGGACAAAACCTGGCGCTGAAAATTACCTTTTGCCACTTCAGCTCGGAGTTCATTCTTCGTGGCCACCACAAAATTCACTCACCAGGTGCAGGACTGGTCTGTCTGTGTGGTGTGAGGAAATCATTGCCAGGTCCATGGGATCTCTGAGTGCCCAACCCCGGATCATTTGGGCAAACGTAAATTCTTCCTGATTTCACCAGCACTGAGGGGAATTGAAGCAGGAAGACAGCAATAATAATTTCAAATATTGGCCCTCCGTTTCTTTAGGAAGTGAAATATTTTAAAATTGACACTTTGCAGCCAGTAAAAAAAAAAAAAAAAAAATCCAACAAAATAATTCAATAAATCAGCTTAATATGCCTTGGCATAGCAGGTATATGCTTAGGTATGTGTCTGCACTCAGGCTGGAGGTCTGCTAGTTGAATTCATATATTATTTTTAAAGTGAGCTAAAATGCTGTCACTGAAGAACAGGTTATTTATTTTTTTTTCTCCCCAAATGAAACCTCTGGCAAAAGCTTATAAACAGAGTAGATCCTATTCTATGTCACATGTATTTTCTGCATGAAATCATCCCTGGAAGTGTCCAAGGCCAGGCTGGATGGGGCTTGGAGCAACATGGTCTAGTGGAAAGTGTCCCTGTCCATGGCAGGGGGTTGGAATGAGATGATTTTTAAGGTTCATTCCAACCTAAACTGTTCTGGGATTCTATGGAATTCATTTTTAGGAACAAAATGGAAAGAGCACACTCATAGTAACAGCAATGTTGCTCAAAAAGCATAATTTGTAAAAAGAAGAACACAACGAGAAGAAAATTGTTGGTTAAAGGATGTCATTTTGTACTAGAGACAAAACCAAAATGATGCTCCATTTTCAAATGCTGCCAGAAGGAGAAGCTTGGAGTTGTGGACGTGAGTTATAAACCACAATTTCATTTCACAAAGATGCCCCAGCAGGGCTCAGAGGCTGAACTGGGAGCACTGGGGGCTTTGCTCCGTGGTTTCCTCATGGTGGGGCTCATATCCAGAGGGTTTAAAGTGGAGCAGCAAATCCAGAGGAACGAAACTCAAATGCAGAGCACTGAAACTCAAATGCAGAGCGCTGAAACTCGTACAGCGTGGCAACACTGCCCTCCTGCTTCCGAGAGATCCCTGCTCTCTGCTCTGTTCAACACATGGATGTTGGGAGATGTCCCAGCAGCTTCCCCCACCACAAAAGTGTCAGGGATTAGCTCTGTGTTTCCTTCAATCTGTTGAAATCAGCTTGTGCAGGCGGTAAAGACACAACTCGACAGGGAAAAGAGGATGATAAGAGCTCAAACCTTTAATTTCGTGGTTTTCTCAGTGGGGAAAACAGGCAGCTGTAAAAATGGCCTCAAAATCCACTGCTTGATTTCTGGGTTCAGCTGCAGGCTTTGCAACTGAGCTTAGCACTTTATAAGGGAAGTAACAAAGAAAAGTAACTAAAGTAAAATAATTATTAATTATAATTTAGCACAGAGTCATCAAGGCTGGAAGAGACTTTCAGTATCCCCCAGTGCCACCCCAGTGCCACCAGCATCAGCCCAAGGCCTGTCCCCAAGGGCCACCTCCAGACTGTCCCTCTAAAGCTCACCTGAACTTCATCTCAGCCCTTTGGCTCTGGAGGAACCTGCCCTTGGGATGGGAGGGACCATCCTGGAGACTCCTCACAGCCCTCAAGGGGCTGAGGCTGGGAGCAGATGAATTGGGAGTTGTGGCCCCCTGAACATTTGGTGGATGTGCAGGTGCCTTGGGCTTGGATTCCATGGAATGCCCAAGGTGGGAAGAGCCCCTCAGGATCCCCCAGGGCCACCCCAGTGCCACCAGCATCAGCCCAAGGGCTGTCCCCAAGGGCCACCTCCAGACTCCTCCTGAACACTCCACAGACAGTGACTCCAAACCTCCCTGGGCAGCTCATCCCAAGGCCTGACCACTCTGCCAGGGAAAATTATTTTTCAATATCCAATCTGAACCTTTTCTCATGCAATTTGAGGCCATTTCCTCTCATGCTTCACTCAAAACACAGCAGAAGAGATTGATGCCTCTCCTCGCCCACAAATAAAAATGGTTTCTATCTGTTCTATTCATTAAGTTAAACATAATGGAAAATATTTTAAAAATAGAGGAAATGGTTTGTTGCATTAGACTAATCCTGTTCTTTCTGCATTCTGTTTTTAGGGATGGAAGGGAGGGAAAGAGGTAATACTCCAGCCCTGGCCAGATTAAAATCTAAATTAAAATAACGTAAATGTAAAAATTATTTAGAATTAAATTAAAATATTAATCCCTATGTTCTGTTCCTACCTACTCCTCTTGAAATACTTGTCCTGAGCCAACAAAGCTGCTAAAGGAAAGTGAGGAAGAAAAGAGAGGACAGCTCTTGTTCCCTGCACACTCCAGGTGCAGCCTGAGCACAGGATGACTCAGAGAGTTAATTTAAGCATCTGATGAAGAAGTTAATTACTGATTTACCTGGTCGAATGGGACATGTCCCTGCCATGGCTGGGGGTGGAAGGAGATGATCTTTAAGGTCCCTTCCAACCCAAATCACTGTGTGATTCTGTGATTTATGATGCTGCAAAGTAAGAGGATAATGGGACCTTTGATTCTGTCTAA
This sequence comes from Sylvia atricapilla, assembly GCF_009819655.1. Classification (NCBI taxonomy): domain Eukaryota; kingdom Metazoa; phylum Chordata; class Aves; order Passeriformes; family Sylviidae; genus Sylvia; species Sylvia atricapilla. The sequence continues at coordinate 112,348,375 of NC_089141.1, read as the reverse complement.
CACTTTACTTGAGCCTCTGTGTTTTTTCCCTTCCAGAAAGAAAAATAATCTGAGATGTGCAAATAAACCAGGAAAACTGGAGGGAAGGAAGGAACAGCTTGCAAGGCAATTGTGAAAAAAACAAATAACAACAGTAACAAGGAAGGAACAGGAAAAATCTCCACAAAGAGAGATCAGGATTTAGAAAACATTGGAAAGACTCAAAAGGTGCAGGGGAGAAAAAAAAAAAAAAGCTTGAAAAGGTTTATTGAACTCAGGAGGTGAACAAGGCTGAGTAACAAAATGAGAATAAGAGGTTTACAAGGAAATAATTCTCTTTGTTTCCAAGTCCCCATAAATGAGGCTCTGTGTACTGCTGCTGACAGACCCAAGTCCCAGGTGTTCATGTGTCCCAAACTTCCCTGGACTTCTGTCCTGCTTTGAAAGTTGTCACATACACATTCACACTCCAAAGGTAAAGGTGAAAACTGGCTGTGTGCTGATCCCTTAGGAAGGATATTGCCTCTTCCAAAGGAGGAAAAATAATTAGAAACAACAGCTATAGGCATTATCCCCAAAGCCCTTATGGCTTTCTGATTTGAACCCAAATCATTGCCAATTTGTGGATGCCCAAACTCCACCTTATACATCCTTCACTCTCTCTTGCCTCTGACCTGACCCAAAGCTTTTTTTGGTCGAGGACACACTCAGGAATTAACACAGAGTCCATGGGCTCCTCCTCACACACCTCCAGGTGTGTCACCACTGACAGCTCCCAGCACCATCCCCCTGTCCATCTCCCTTCTCCCAGCACCGTGTTTCCCTTCCAGGGGGCACCAGGGAAGAGGAGTGGGGTTTGGGACATCTGGGAGTTTTGCTGGTGTGTTGCTTCCCTCACGCTCAGCCGAATTTTGTGTCAACTCCACAGTGGAATGGTCCCACATCTCTTCTCACTGGAATATTCCTGCTCACTTAACCAGCATTGATCTGCACATTTGCCCCATGCTGGCTGGCACCTTGCAGGCTTCCCATACTGTTGGGGAAAATGAATCAGGGAAACCTTATAAATATGATTGCTTAGCAAAGATTCTGAAAATATGAAACTTGTAATCAAAATAAAAATGAAAGCTGACTTTGAGTTGTAGGATACTGAGTCTTAGTTACTATATAACTTGAAAACAATGGTCTAGCTGAAGGAGAATCCCTTTTGATTGAATACCTTTCTGCTGGCTGAGGGATCCAAAGGTCAATGTAGCAAAACAGAAGTCTAAAGAGTAGTTTTTAGAGTTTGAAATATAACACAGTATGGTGATATAGTAGTTCTTACAGGCTGTACGTAGATTCTATAGGATTTTGTGTCGTGTATTGGTTTGTCGCTGTAAATTAGAATATTCATCACAAAAGGAGATATAATGTATTGTAACAAAGACCTCACTCTCTTAACTCTTACCTCTCCTCTTAACTCTTATCTCTTCCCCTTCCTCTTCCCCCTGCTCCTGCTCTCTCCTGCTCTCTCCCCCTGCCCTTTGCTCTCTCTCTCCCTTCTCTCTCAGCTCTCTCCCTGCTGTTCTCTCTCCCTCTCTCTTTGGGATCCCCTCCAGCCCAGGCTGGTGGCTGAAGGCAGGACCCTTTTACCCACGGACCTTGCAATAAACCCACATGTTCTAGAATATACAGGTTGGCAGAATTCCTTGTCCCAGCCGTCCGTGGATTCGCCTACACCATACCTGTGGGGTTTTCCTGACATGTGGCATTGCTTTGATGCCCAGGAGCTCGGCTTTGTTCTGCACTCAGAGGTCACGCAGAGTTTTCTCAAAGCATCCTTCAAAGCCAGCTCCCTGACAATGACAAATCTCAGTTTGCTGCCTGTCCTAAGCCCTCACAGTGTTCCCTGAGACATCCTGGTGGTGCTTTCAAATCCATCACTCTCCAAAGCAGATGTAAAGTAACCATGGAAAGCTGTACACAGCCATCAAACCATATGAATGGTTTTATAACTCCTGGCAACCCACTGAACGTTAAATATTGGATTAACCTTCAGCAGCTCTGCTGGTGCTTCCTGCACTTTGGCAGAGAGCTCTCCCCACCATGGAATGTTCATGGAATGGGCTACAAGTCTCACGAAAAAATCTGAAAATGGAGGCCTTTGTTTGTTCTACTCTCAACACGCAGCAAGAGGGAAATGGAGCAGCACGACAGGATCACAGCCTGGGAGATGAGGCTGCTGCTGCTTTTCAGCCTCTGTGAAATTAGTTTGTAACTCTTGACTTGCATGGCTGGCCCAGGAAAAAACACGTGATGGAGTTGCTACCAACGCAAACCTACTGTCTCAAGAGATTTGGTTCCCTCTCCTCCCTGCCCTCCCCCTAAGTGAGAGGTGTGATCCCTTTGGGATCAGGACTGGGTTTCCTGTGTGCAAGGTGATTTTGTCTTATGTTTGCTTGACCTTTTCTCCCATAACATGAGTGCTTCTCCCAGCAAGAATTTTTAATTTTCTCTGAGAGGTGGCTCCGGGTCTCTGCGCTCCAGAGATTCAAGCACAAGTCCCAACACTGCCTTGCACCTCCTGCCAGCTTTTCATCGAGGAATTTCCTCTTTTCCCTGCTCTGCATCCCTCCTGGCAGGGTGAGGAGCCTCATGTAGGACCAAAGCCATCTCTGGGGAGAGGAGCTGCAAGACCACAGGCACCAACAGGACCCTGTTACAGCTCCACCTCTGTAGGGCACAGACAGAGGAGCTGCCATGAACGTGACAATCCTGCCCAGACACCTCAGGCACTGCAGTTGTCACCTGCCAACTGTTAGCCCAGATCAGAGCAAAATAAATAGATCCAGCTCTAAGGAGCTGCTCCACCCCTGGAGGTGCTCAAGGACATTCTGGATGGAGCTCTGAGCAACCTGGGATACTGGAAGGTTCCTTGCCTATAGCAGGGGGGTGGAATGAGATGATCTTTAAGGTCCTTTCCAATCCAAACCATTCTGTGGTTCTGTGATTCTATGAAAGGCACGGGGAGAAACCCGATCCCAGAGGATGCCAGGCAGCTCTGCTGGAGAAAATCCTTCATGCACATTCCTCCTGAGTCGTATTTTACGTTGAGGCACAGGCTGCAGCGCTCTCAGAGGCAGGAGGAGCCTGACTGATGGACTCCAGCCCTGCAGAACACGCCAGCAGCCCCGTGACAGGGGTAATCACCACGTCCCCAAACACCATTTAAAGAAAGGCAACCTGTCAAGTTTGCTACATTTCGAGGCTCAGCCCGGGAGGACTCCGGCGAATTTCCAACACATCGAGCTAATTGCAGTTTACATTCGCTTCACTCTCCATTAGAGCTGCTCCACTTTCCAGGAAAGCTAATTGGATCCACAGCACTTGGAATTTTCTGCAGGAAACACGAGCAGCTCTCCTCACCGAGCAGGGCTCTGGGTACCAGGCAGAGGGAAAGGTGCACATGGGCCGTGGCATGTCACCCTCAGCATCGCCACACGCCCAAAACAGCCCAGATTCCTCCATCCTGCTGGAAATAAAACATATGGAGTTAGCACGGCCGCTGATTGGATTTTGATTGCTCTGAAACGCTGCCAAGTTTAAAGTGGGGAGCGCGGCCTGAAAGGAAATCCAGTAGACACCAGACAATTTATTTGTTTCTGAGCAGGGACCTGGCTGCTGGGCAGCTCCGAAGGTGGCTAACGAGAGCAGCATGTTCCCATATGGAAAGCAGATGGTGGGATGGGGAGGATCTGGGAGCGCGGCACGAGCGGCGCTATCGCGGCGGCGGGGAAAGCAGAGCCCTGTGAAACCTGGGCCAAGCACAACAGCAAACTGCTGAACAATGACTGTTGAGGTTCTTGCCACGGAGAACATTCCAGAAGGGTCAGGGTGGTGTGGGAGGCGGGGAAGGAAAACGCCCCGTGAGACGGGAAAGTGTCACCATTCCAAAGGTCATCACTGCCATCAGTGCAGAGACCTCCCAGCTCAGTATGGCAGCTGATCCCATGGATCTGAGGGGCTATAAAACCCTGGGAAAGGGAAAACAAGTTCCCCACAAAGTGCCACGCCCCTCAGAGCTCCGCCCACCCAGCCCCACCCAGCTGGTTCGGTCCCGCCCACAGGCGACACCACCCACGGGAGGCTGTGGCACATATTAGTACAGGAATGAAGTCAACAGAATTCCCTGAATTTCTGGATTTAGCACAAATATATCCATCATCTTGACAGAAGAACAAGGAGATGTCACCCTTCTCCCCCCACTTTTTGGATGTTTTAGACCGGAATGCTCTCATACCTTTATATTTCTATTTTTTTAAACAGCAGTGTTTTGATGATGGTGTATGAAAAACAAAGACAAGTTTGTCTGGATTTAAAAAACTAAATTAAAAAAAAAAACAACTGATTTTAAAAATGAACTCTTAGTCTGAATACAAATTAATCTTCTCTGTCAATTAAAAAACCCCCAAATATAAACCCTTAAAGTTCAGTATTTTCTCTTTATTTTGTTGAGAGTTTTTGTCATGTTTTCCCCAGCCCAGAATAGCCATTTTTCTGAGGCTGCTTTGCTTCAGTCAGTGAAGGGGAAAATAAGAACTATCCACACAGTTTCAACTCCAAAGGCAGAAAAAGAAGGAAATAATTGACCCTGTCAAAGCACGGTCCATCCAGCAACCTGACAGTGACCACGGGCATATTCCCCACTGCTCATTAACTGCTGAAATGCTTCCAGGACAGCAGCATTTTGTGGAAAAGCAGCATCCAGAGAGTCAGAGCCCATGACTAAACAAAGGTTATGCTGCTACGGTCCGTTTTCTCACCTCAGGAGCTACTAACTTTTCATTTCTTGATTTTATGACTTGAAAGATACAGGGAACAGGGAGTTTTAAGCCATTGCCCGTGGAAAAGGCATCAGCTTTTCCACATTAACTGCTCAGGATTTACAGCTTTCCCATTTGCTGGTGACAGTGAAGGAAATGTTTCACAGGTTCGCTGCAGTTCTACACGTTCCCTGCATGTCCTCAGTGACCGTGAGACCAAAGCAGTGATTTTGTGTTATTAAATTTATGATTTATGCACAAGGAGGGCCGTTCCCAGGCCCACAGAAATCAACAGGATTTACAGAGACTCTGAGGAAAACCCTCTTGGGACAGGAATATATTTAATGACAGCTTTGAGCAGCCCCAAACTGAGACTTGGGTCAGTCTCCCTGGAAGACTCCAGGGTGCTCCTACCCCACGTCCTTCCTGCTGTTGTTACTCCTGGGTGCTCCTAGGAATACAAACTTCCTAAAAACACCCTCCTCACCCAGAGCTGGCTCTTGGAGAATTTCTCTGTCCTTTTGAGCCCATGATTGTCTGGACACAACTGCCTGTGAGTGCCCTGCTTGGAGGGTTTGAACACCAAATCTAGAATATTTAAGGAAAACCAGAGTAAAAGAGATAAGGGAGATGAGAAGAGAAACCCAAACTAGCCACACACCCATCAGAGATGGAGTAAGTCCTGAATGCTGGCAGAAGGAGGCAGAAGCCAAGGGGCTCTGGGGTCATGGAATAGTCTTTGGAGTTCATGGAATGGTTTGGGTGGGGAGGGACCTAAAAGATCATCCAATTCCATCCATGGGCAGGGACACCTCCCACTGTCCCAGGCTGCTCCAAGCCCCAGTGTCCAGCCTGGCCTTGGGCACTGCCAGGGATCCAGGGGCAGCCACAGCTGCTCTGTGCCAGGGCCTGCCCACCCCTACAGGGAACAATTCCTTCCTAACATTTAATCCAATCCTGCCCTCTGCAGTTTGAAGCCATTCCCCTTTGTGCTGTCACTCCAGGCTCTTGTAAAAAGTCCCTCTCCACATTTCTTGTCATCTCCTTCAGGTACTGGAAGGCCAAAGTTGGGTTTTCCTAAAGCCTTTTCTTCTCCAGGAATCTTTAATGCCAAGTCCTAAGAAAACAACTTTAATGTTGAGCTCTATAGGCAGGAAATCCAAATAGACACCTCAGTCATTGTTTGTGACGCTCTACCTGGCTAAATAAACCAGCCTTCAAATGAAAAATAACACTTATTCACCAAAAGATCAGAAGCTGTGAGTGTGTCAGCTGACAGAAGCCTCTGATATGATGTCAGCAAGTCAGTAAATCATTATTTGTGTGTCAAAAATCTCTGAGTGGTTATTTAAGTCCACATATACACCTACAACCATGATTTGGAACAAAAATTAAAAGCCACTGGGATGAATTTTAGCTTATTTCAGGATAAAGCAATGATATCACTTATTTCAATATCATCTCATGCATCACAAAGCTACAGGATGATGCAGTTTTATTCTAATCATCACAAAAGTTTTGCACTGATTTATGAAAAAAAAGGAAAATTTGCCCTGTCTCCAGCTGCAGATAATTTTTTTCTCTCTGTAACACCCATGATCTGTTCTCCTGCAGAAACAGAGAGGTCACATCCAGGCTGACACTACACCTGCAGCTGGAAAAGCCAACCAGGTGTATCTTTATGAGCTCCAGCAGCAGAGGAACTCAGACTTTTCACTCCCTAGGCCAATTTTTCAATGACAGCCCCTAAACACACCAGGCAGGAGTTCCCTGAGTAATGCTCCTATTTCACACTCAGAAAATATAACAAAACATCTCATTTTAGTTAGTCCACAAAATATTCCAGTCTGTTCTTTAAGGAAAACACAACTCTGGGCCAAGGCTGAGCACCTGCCTTTTCATGTCCCACTTCTGCTTTAGTTCACAGAATCACAGAATATTCAGAGTCGGAAGGGATCCACTACAATCACCAAAGTCCAATGAATGTTAGAAGAATGTTGGGTTATGACCAGTTTTTGAACAGAGGCAAAGTTGAAGCCCCTACAACCAGTGATGTCTTGGCAATTTGGTGACTTTAGGAACAATTTCTTCCCTGTAGGGGTGGGCAGGCCCTGGCACAGAGCAGCTGTGGCTGCCCCTGGATCCCTGGCAGTGCCCAAGGCCAGGTTGGACACTGGGGTTGGAGCAGCCTGGGACAGTGGGAGGTGTCCCTGCCATGGCAGGGGTGGCACTGGATGATCTTTGAGATCCCTTCCAAACAAAACCATTCTGTGACTGTGATTCCATGACTTTGCCAGAACTTTTCATCACAAAGAAAATGTGATGAACCAACCCCTCACATTTACAGGGTAAATAAAAACCTCAGGAGGCAACTAAGCCCACCCCAAGGATACTCAGTTTTTAAAATTGGTTCTACAATTAGTTCTAGCTAACTACACTTGGAGCTACCTACACCAATGGAGACCATATTGTTATATATATATATATATACAAACATATGCATATATATATGGATTTGTTTGCCTGCAATGTTTTCATCTTTAAAAGCTGTTTAAAAGCTAATTCACTTGGGTTCTTAAAGAGATTTGCTGCCCAGTAACATCAGAGGAGGACTTTTGCCTCTTTCCAGCAGGTTTTGTATTTCGGCTCTCGTGTTCTGACCAAAAGGGTAATTTTTCAATCATTAGAGAACAGGTCTGGCACTTAGGATTTAGTGCCCTGTAATGACATCTTTAAAGCTAAAGAGTTACAGTGTACTAAAATATATATATATATATATATGAGAAAGCTGGGCCAGAAAAATAACAGCTGAGAAACTTACTGGCACAAAATGTATATAATAAAAGTCTTTTTATCTTTTAAACACTCGAATAATTTTGTCCAACTGTAGTAAAGACCAAAACTTTTTTTAATCCTCTCACTTGGAGCACACCTTTAAACGAACCACAACAATGGATGGAGCTTCCTGCATCCACTTCCTGCTATGACCCACTCTAATCTTTGAAATAAATGTGTTTCGGGTTATTTTTGTAAGGGCAATGTTTAGTGTCTGTCCCCCAGTGTGAAAAAGTGTAGAATACACCAAAGATTTAACATCTGCTACGAATAATTTTACAGAGGATCTCAAGTTCTCCTAAGGTTATTAGGATATTGTACAGGTGGCCAAATTATTAAAATATGGTTTTAAATCCAACACTTACGCGTTTTCATAACGTGCTTTGGATTTGAGGGTCTGGAAGCCACATGTCAACACCAGAAAACACCAGGTTGGCTCCCTGGAAGTCCCAAAATCAAAGCCACTTCCCAAACATTACAGCCTGGCTCCGCGGCATCGCAGCTGCGGCACCCTGGGGGTGGAGGGGCTGGAAAACCCGGGGCAAGCTGCTCTCCTCTCAGACAAGTGACCTTTTCTGTCAGCATTACAGCACTGCTTTCTCTACCCCACGCTGATTAAGTCAAGACCTCCTCCAAAGTGAGCTGGAGTTTAACATCTGGCTCACAGCACATGCTGCAGCACAGACAGAAGGTCGAGCAGAGCTGGGCAGCTGCTGCTGGTCCTGTGCCCTTGTTCAAAAAGTGACAATTAAATGAGGGAAAAACTAAATAAATGGGATACCAAAAAGCCCTTCTTGCTCTTCACTGGTAGCACTCAGTGTTTGTTTCTGGTTTGAGCTGGTCTGGGGAATGCAGGGAGGCTCTTGCCTGCCATGCTCAGTGGTGCAGAGCTCTGGAATTTGGGTCCCAGCAGGGAAGAAGGACATGGACACACCACTCACACCAGCACAGGCAGCATGATAACCCACTTCTGCAGCCCGTGGTTCTGCTGGGCTGCTCTGGAGACCACAGAAAGGGAGGTTTAGTGCAGAAAGTCTTATTTAAGGGAAGCACTCGCTGTATTGCAGCAAGGGAGAAGTTCCTGCAGCAATTCCTTCTGTCTCATGGAGTAGAGGTGGACACCGCAACCTCAAGAAGCACTTAAAGCATCACCTGAGTTCCTCAGGTCTGAGGAGGCTCCAGGATGAGCAGAGGGCTGGAGCAGCTCTGCTGGGAGGAAAGGCTGCCACAGCTGGGATTGTTCAGCCTGGACAGGAGAAGCTTTGGGCTGAGCTCAGGGTGGCCTTGCAGGGCCTGAAGGAGCCCCAGGAAACCTGGAGAGAGACAATTCCCAAGGGCTGCAGGGACAGGACACAGGGAATGGCTTCCCAGTGCTAGAAGGAAGGGTTATATTGGATATTAGGAAGGAATTTTTCCCTGGCATGGCAGTGAGGGACAAGAAGAGAATTCCCAGATTTGCTGTGGCTGCCCCTGGATCCCTGGCAGTGCCTGAGACCAGGTTGGACATTGGGCTTGGAGCAGCCTGGGACAGTGGGAGGTGTCCCTGCCATGGCACGGGTGGAGTTGGATGGGCTTAAGGTCCCTTCCAACCCCAAACAATTCTGTGGTTCTATGAAGTACAAGCTTTACTGCTTTAATTTGAATAACATACAGAAATAACTGAGCCTGAACCACAAACTGAGTACAAAAAACATCTAAAAACTGACCTGGGTACTAAATTTGATCTCCAGCCTTGACTTGAGGAAATATTTTTGCCCAGATATTTCTCAGACAATTATTAAACTGAAAAAGTGAGTGAAAACCTAAAATTTACTGAGCCTTAGAAAGCCTCATGGTCACAGATGGGCACCACAGGGCAAAGCCAACCCGCACCTTTGCATGCCTGACCTCAGTCACCTCCACAAAGGGATGTTCAGGAAAGCAAATAACAGGATTTTTTTAAGGATTTATTGTGTCCAGTAGGACACAAAGCAGAGCATTCACAGAATGATTTAGGTTGGAAAAGTCCCCCCAGCCCATCGAGTCCAAGCTGTGACAAATGCCCACCTTGTCCCCAGCCCAGAGCACCGAGTGCCACCTCCAGGCCTTGGACAGCTCCAGGAATGGGCACTCCAAACCTCCCTGGGCAGCCTCTGTCAATATTACACAAACCTTTCTGTGAAGAAAACTCTGGAGAGAATTGTTAGAGCCAACAAAATCTTCACTGAACTTTTCTGCTCAGACAAACCTGCCCCATCCAGAATTCCTTTCCTTTGCCAGGCAGGATTGTCAGCTGTGGGGATTCTTACTTGGGTTTAAACCAAAAGGTCTCATACCAGCCTTGCAGGAGGGGACATTCCTGTCCATAAAGACAGGAAATGTGCCTCCCACAATTACCTGGGAATAAGGTTATTTATAAACCCCCCACATATTCCAGCTGGTGGATGACTAATTTTTTTTGCTAAAAAAAAAAACTACTAGATTTTAATAAATGGTAAAAGTAAATATTCCTCTATGCACACACTCTGAAAGGGAAGTGGAAGAATGTAAAAAAAGAGGAAACTGTAAGGGCAGGTGCTGAATCCACTGCTGCAGAGCATTTCCCCCACACATGGCACTACCAGGGTGTCCCAAATTATTTCCTGCCACTTGGAAAAAAACTCACAGCACATGATGGAGCTACGTTGGGCTCTCCTAATTCCACATTCAGTTGTGCACCAGCACTTTCTAAGGAATGAATGAAAGACTGGCTTGTTTCTGACAGCATCCTCAGGGGTTCTTGCTAGTGTCCTCCAGGGTTTAAGGGTGGAAATAGGCATAGGCTATTAGGCAGAGCATTTTGTACTTCTCACTGTGCTTATTCTGCACAAAAATATCTTTATAATCCCACTTTGGAAGTGAGTTCAGTGGGGCAGCACAAAGGGAACAGCAAACCCACCTCACAGATCTCTTCGGCTTCACCACCACAACCCTTTCAAACCCTAATTTTAAAGGATGATAGCAGAAGTTTTCTCTGCTGTGCTCTCACCTTTCCATTGTGGCTGCCTCTGTTCTCATCAAACATTTCCTCCCACAGGTTTGCCTTGATATTTTTTTTTTCTTTAAATTAAATGAGGCTGTACATTCTCTGTTCATCTATTCAGTAATCAGATTTCTGCCTTCAGTGACCGTGACTCTATTATTTGTTTTTCATCTCTCCTTTTGTTAATTCCCCATGAAGCAGCTTTATAAAGTATCTGGAACTGACAGAAAAAAAGGCTGCTTTTATTTCATGACAAGGGCACCAAGTCAAACCTAGAAGAAGAATTAAAATATCAAAGCAGAACATGAAATATGGAGTTCTCAGTGTAGGAAAGCACGTTGCAATTCTCTGATTCAAACACAGGGGAAGAACATATGGTCTTCTCAACAAATGCATTATGTTAATTTTCCTTTAAAGCTGCACCAATATTCTCATGAAACATTTCCAACTTGAAACAAATGGCAAGAATTTCCCATTCAAAGGACTTTTAAGCATTTAGCTATACAACTGTTTGAAAAAAAAAAAAAAGCATGACTTGAAACTTCTCTCACCCACAGAGTTTGGGGTCTGAGGTCTTCATATCAGCATTCCTTGATGCCAAAGTGAAACTTGAAGGACACAAAACACTTCCTATAAAAAAAGCAATAAAATCTTGCAATTTCAATGAGCAATACTTGGGCAAGCTTCAGTCCAGGTCCCTGCACTTCTGCTCATCCCATTCCCTTTTATGATTTTTGCCTGGGGTCCGAATTTTTCTGATTTCTTTTTTGACATTTCATTTCTTCCAGTTCTTCTCTGCTCTCTTTCTGTGCATTTCTTCCCTGACTTCAGGATTTCAACTGGAGTCATTTGGCCAAGGCTGGCACCTTTACACTGACCCCCACTTAATCTCAGGCCATTTGGTGCTAATCGTGCCAGTTCCAGATTTTCTCCGTTTTTTTTCCTCATGTGATTTTTGGATCCTCTCCAGAGTGCTGGATCGACTTTGTCCTCTGATTTCCAGATTTCATTCTCTTTCCTGAAAGACTTTCTGCTGATTTCAATGAGCAGTAACTGACAAGCTTCAGACCATGTCCCTGCACTTCTGCTCATCCCATCCCCTTTTATGGCTTTCGCCTGGGTTCTGAATTTTTCCAATTTCTTTTTTGACATTTCATTTCTTCCACTTCTTCTCCGCTCTCTTTCTATGCGTTTCTTCCCTGACTTGAGGATTTCAATCTGGGTCACTTTGGCAGGGTTGGCACCTTTACACTGCCCCCGATTTCATCTCAGGCCATTTGGTGCTAATTGCGCCAGTTGCAGATTTTCTCAGCTTTTTTCACTCATATGGTTTGGATCCTATCTCCTCTCCAGAGCTCTTGATCAACTTTGTTCTCTGATTTCCAGATTTCATTCAGTTTTCTGAAAGCATCTTAGGAAAGGGAATGAAATATTGAAATTAGAGAACATAGTCTAACAGTGCTTTTCATTTTATTTCTCTGAGTTAACTGGTTTCTACAATATTTACTGCATTCAAGTGTGAAACAGCTTTGGTATTAGGTACTCTGGGTTACCCCTCAACAGGATCTCAGTGTTTTCTCTAAAGTAAAAAAGGCTGACCTCAGAGCTGTGATCTCACTTGGCACAAGGAGGTGCCTGTTGTTGCTGGTTGCTGCAGCTTTTGAAACTTTCAGCCGAAAATATTTAAAGGGGAAAACAAAGCGCAAATCTGTTGGCCTTTAACAAGAGTAAAATCCTTAACCTCTTTGACTTTCGTTTTGTTTTTAGCTCATTTCGATCTTTCAATGTTTTAGACACAAACCAGAATGTTAAAAAAACCACCAGAAATGAGGTGGAACAAAATGCTTGGCTTTTTCAGTTTCTTGGCATAATTATTGTAGAATTACATGTCAGAATTGATGCTCTTTCTCTGAAGCTCTGGCAACAAAAGCACTGTGCAGGGTGAAGCTAATGTGAGCATGGAATCTAGGAAGAATTAAATTGTTTCTTGGATCTGTGCAGTGAGATGAGACCTTTCGCAGGAACAGGAATGATACAAATCCTCTCTGCATCCACAGGTGAGTGAGCAGCAGGAAAGGGATTGGGATTGTGTCCCTGTGTCCCCTCAGGTGAGAGCCACCTGCAGAGCTGCCCCAGCCCTGGAATTCCCAGCCCAGGGAGGACGTGGAGCTGCTGCAGAGAGCCCAGAGGAGGCTCCAGGATGAGCAGAGGGCTGGAGCAGCTCTGCTGGGAGGAAAGGCTGCCACAGCTGGGATTGTTCAGCCTGGACAGGAGAAGCTTTGGGCTGAGCTCAGGGTGGGCCTTGCAGGGCCTGAAGGAGCCCCAGGAAACCTGGAGAGAGACAATTCCCAAGGGCTGCAGGGACAGGACACAGGGAATGGCTTCACACTGAGAAATGACAAGTTCAGGTGGGATGTTGGGGAAAAAAATCCTTGCCTGGGAGGGTGAGGAGGGACTGGGCTGGAATTCCAGATTTGCTGTGGCTGCCCCTGGATTCCTGGCAGTGCCCAAGGCCAGGTTGGACACTGGGGCTTGGAGCAGCCTGGGACAGTGGGAGGTGTCCCTGCCCATGGCAGGGAGTTTGGAATGTGATGATCTTTAAGGTCCCTTCCAGCCCAAACCTGGCTTGGACATGACCTTTGTACAGCCCTGCTCTCAGCCCTGTGGTCTCCACTGCACAGACTCCAACAGATTCCAATCCAAAAGGAAAGGTGCAAAATGCACCTCAAATCCAAGACTTTTAGGTCAGGCACATCACCTTGGAGTCAGACCCTTCAGGAATGGGTAAACGCCTCTGCCCACCAAATAAATTCTGCAGCATGACAAAGCACAGTGTACTTGAGAAGAGCCCTCGCTTTGGAAGACATTCAGCAGAAGACAGATCAGTGTTACCTAAAAACAGTAAAAAGTGGCTTAAATGACTTTAAAAAGTGGAGGAACCCCCTCCCTCTTCCAGTCTCACAGTTTACTCTGGTTTCCCAATTTGCATTTAGCAAATACCTCAGGAAACCAAGTTCTTACACAATCTCATTTCAAACTCCTTCCCCTAAAGCTCTGAAGCCATCTGCTACATTTGACAAGTTTGAAATTTGTGAACTCCTACAAGGATTAAAGCCAGCAGCTGTTAGGAAACAAGAAAGCCTCACTGCAGGTTCTTGGTAGATACTGGAGAGCACAGAAGGGAAAATAAAAAGGCAGGAACATTCAAATATGGAGAAAAAATCAACACTGACATCTTACGAGAGACACAGTTCATCATTAGTTCTGAGGCTTCCAGAATATTTAAGGGGTGAATATGAGCTGCTTCCAACATCAAATTATGGGAAAAGGCAGAATTTTAAATTAAAATATCTTATTTCACTGCCCTACAGTACTTCCTCACTACATCCCACCTACACATTTCCTGCTATGGAGAGCTTTCAAGCAAGAATAGTGAACCTTTGAAGAATTCTGCCAAAACACCAGGTTTCAGTCTGATTTCATCTCCCAGGCTTTGCCATGGTTTCGTTTGCCACTTTTATTCAAGGTATTTAAGAGGTATTCTCACACCTCAGCATAAAGCCAGGTAGTAAAAATTGAATTAAATCTAATATAGTAACAGTTCTGAGACATTGCAAATTGCCTGGGTGATCACACCAATACCAGAAATACATTCACAATTCTTCTAAGGGTCTGCATAATTTACTATTAAAAGATATTTCTTGCTACCTGCTTTATTTATTATGAACCAAACATGTGAAAGTAAAAAAAATGGTGCAGCCAACTTTAAAAACAACAGAATTCTCAGCTCAGCTCACACATAAAACCAATTTTTGAATTATAAGGATGGACAGAATGGAGAAAAAAATCCCCAACAGAGCTTCAGAATTTGTTCCAAAAAATCCAGTTCCAAAATCCAGCACCACTTCTGGCAAGATCTGCTCATCTGTAAATACCTGAACTGAAATTTCTATCAGTGACACAGTTCTGTGAAGGCAAACACTATTTAAAAATATCCACTGAGCATCCAGTGTAAGTCAGAGTCACACTCAGGGGAGAACAGAATTTCCTGGGAGCAAATGAATACTTGAACACCATTTCATATAGAAATGTTAAATTAAACAGAGTGCAACTCAGAACTGTACCTCAATCCTAGTTAATACTTTCAATAAACTGCTGAATTCTTCACTGACTTCCAGAGAATTTTCTGAGACACTTTATGACCTTTTACTTTCCTCTAAAAATCACATGCTCTGCCTAAGAGATCTTTTATTATTCCCACCACTGCTCAAATTTTGGTATTTTGAAGTGAATTAAAACAGTTTGCCCTGGAAAATCCAGCTGATGCAGGGTGTGATCCTGCCAGCCCTTTTAACCAGGAGAGGTTATTTTTCACTAGCAAGTTTTAAAGGCATTTACCATACTTTAATTACTGCATTTTTTTATCAACCCATACATTTAAAAGGGCATGTGGAGCCATAAACAAAATTCTCTGTGGGTAGAAAAGGAGAAGAGTGCATTTTTTTCTATCACAAGCAAATCTTTGAAGAGCATCAGATATTAGAAAACCTTCAGGTTTCAAAATAAAGTTAAAAAGGAGAGTTCTCGTTAGATACAGACAGATTTCCTTATCTGCATTTCCTCTTTTACATATAAAAGGAATATTTTTAGGTAAGACAATCCCTTCAGGAGAAGAAAAAGGAGTGCTTTTCATATCCAAGGTATTTTTCCTAAAATCACTCCAGAAGCAAGTCTCCCAAGCCATGCCGAAGGGTGTTTGCAATGACGAAGTCAAAAGCAACAAAAAAATGAGTGGAAAAGTAAAAATCTATTGGAATTTATTCTACTTTTAAGAGGGAAAAAAAAAATTCCCCAGAAGTCCTTTAGAGAAGAAACTGGAGTTTACAAAAGTGCAGCCTCAATGTTCTGGTTCAGATGTAGATATTATTGTGAGTTTCACTGGTTGTCAGGAACTTCTTCAAAATCTTTGTGCTTTCAGAGTCATCCTGGGGGAAGGAAGAGAGAATCAGCATCACCCACAGTGCTGGGAACAAAGCAAGAGCCTCACTGGCCTCCCATTTCATCACTCTGAACATCACTTTTATTAAAGTGTGAGCCAAAACTCAGGTCTTCTGAATGAAGCTACCCACAGCAATCTGCAGTTCAGCAAATAAAATGGGATTTATTATTTTGCATCCCTCCTTGCCTGGACACGAGGGGAAGAGTCTCTGTCATTGTTCTCCTTCAGAGTTTAAATATTTATGTCTGACTCAGACTTACTCAGCAGAACAGAATGAGCTGTACTGAAAACTGATTTTAGAACTGAAATAAACACCTCAGTACACACAGACCTCTTTGGCATTTAAATCTGGGTTCAAAGTGTTTTCAAGCAACCAAAATTCAATTAAAAACGTTTTCAGAGAGAGTAGAACGTTTGTTTTAGGAGCTGCAATGGGAATTTATGGGAGCAATGGGATTTACTGTGAGGGTGGTGAGGCCCTGGCACAGAGAAATTGTGGCTGCCCCATTCCTGAAGTGTTCAAGGCCAGGCTGGATTTCACAGCTGCTGGATTAGTGTAAAAATGTCTTCAGAAATTTGGTCTTTTAGCTCCAAAAGAAGTTACAGGTCAAAATGGGTATTTTAAGAAGCTTTCCTGTATGCCAGAAGAGAGGCAGATACCGAGCTAGAACAGAGCCATCTGGTACATGAATAGAAAATATAAAATAAAAAAAACACACAACAGAAAGCTTGAAGTTTTCAATTATGCAATTCCAAAGGAAACTGCAGCTTACACAAGCACAAAAATCCCTCCCTGATATATTCATACCATTAGAAGAGCCTGAAAACTCAAAATGACAGTTTTGAAGGAAGCTGTAGATTCAGAACTTCTAAGCCACACAGATGTAACAGCAGGTACAAAGCACTGCCATTAAAATCTGTATTTTTCTGCCTTTGCAGATGAAATCCTCACAGGGGAACAAACCAGCAGAATGCAAGAGATGAAGACAGACAAAACCAGCCACAGCTGCCATTCATTTTAAACATGGCATTTTACCTTGGCTAAACTCTTCAGGACTTTAGAAGAAAGCAGAGGCTTGAAGGCTTCAATGGTAACTGTGTCCAGCTTGATGACATCGGTTGTAACACTGATACAGCACTGCAGGGATCTGCCACACCTGGCAGTAACTCAGAACTGAGCACAGGGGAAAAGAAAATCTCTGTATAAAAATCAGCATTTTAAACCCACGGGAGTTTAATTACCAGCTCATGATCCTGATTGCTGGAGCAGCCACTCTTCATCCCCTCAGCTACATGAGGAAATAAACTACCAAAAATTAGTTAAATGCAGGTTTCTTCATGGCACATAACTTACCTGGAAACTGTACTGCTGGTAAATAAAACAAATAGCAACATCTGAAAAAAACAAAAAAAACCCCCAAAAAACAACAAACAAAACCCCAAACTAACAAAAAACCCATAAAAAGAAGTGTGAACAACAGAAAATCATCCACTTCTAGCTCCTGCCAGACAAGCTTTTCCTCATTCTGTTACCGTGAGGGATTCTACACTGAAAAGCTCAAGGTTTTTATTAAATTACACAATAAAAACTGAACCTAACTTTTCATGAGGTTCATCAGTAGCCCTGTGCAAGCTCCCTTACCCGTAATATACAGAAAGGACTTTATGAGCTCTTACTTTGGATGCTCATATGAAAATAATTCTTAATAAAATTACTTAATTACTAAGTAAAATTCCCAAAATATTCCCAAATAACTGTACAATATGCTTTGTAAGGCAACACTGAAGAATTTTTCAGTACTTCTGTCCCACACAAAATGGGTAAAATGATTTGTGGCTGGTTTGGAAGATGATCCCTATTTTCCAGGGCAACCTGTAAGAAGACGTGAATCTGTCAGGAATGAATTTTTAAAAAGCTGACTTGTCAGAAAGTTCCCACAATGAAGCAAAAAATTCTAATTGCAGTGGGATGCTCCTCAGGGGGAATTTTGTGTTTGCCACCAGAAGCCCTGTAAATAATTGAAGTTGCAAAGTACCAGCAGCAGGAAGATCCCTCACAATGTTGGGCTGCTCCAGCAGTGGGCAGCAGACTGGCTCCTGGAATTCTTTGGTCTTCAAGGCTTTTCAGGAATGGAGATGCAAGTGTCAGAGTGGATTCCTGAGTTTTATAATCAGCTACAGGACACGTGGAAAGGATGGTACTTGTAAGCTTTTCTTCTGCATGGAGCCAAAAACCTGAAATTAAAAAAAAATACATCAGCAAAATGTCTCTTCTCACAACAAAAGCAGAGAAACCTCAAAGATTAATTTCAATTTCAGAACTCAGGTTTGCAGCACTAAAAACAGTCTGAATCACAGGTAGAAATTTCCAGGCATTGCTCCTGGGATAGAGATAAAAACCCCCAAAATAAAACCTGTGACATATTTACCAGGTCTAGTGATCTTCTGAGAGGCTTTAGGTATTCAGCACTTTCTATCAATATATTAAGATTTGCTGCTTTAATTAATGGTGATTGTAGAAAGAAAAGGATTCCAAATAAAAACAAGCTGAGGTGCATAACATTCGAAATGAAAATTGTGCTCCCTGGATGTCCCACAGTATTTTAAGAGTCTTTAAATGCACAGATTTGATTGGGTCCTATTCAAGTTGAATTAAGAAAGAATCCTAATTTTTCTTTCTCAAATTGAAAGAATAGTGTTTTGAAGTACAGGATCCTCTGGCCATCACAAGATACCATCAGGAGAAAGAAAATAAGAGAATTTGGAAACTGTGACAGAAACTTGCCCGTTTCTGTCTGTGTGCCAATCCCAGGAGGGAAGCCGCCTGTGTGTCAACACAGTGACAGAAATCTGACAGAAATATTGAGAAGCCCACAGATTTTCCCTGGCTTTGTCAGGAACACTGGCTGGAATTCATGACTGCAAAACTCCAACCTGTGTGTTCTCGTTTGTCAGTGATCCCTTACAGAGAAAACACACCCAGATGTAAAGACCAGACTTGTGGACATGGGAGATGCTCAGTAAATCAGGATTTACACTGAGAACAGGTCTGCAATTCACATTAAAAGCAAAAAGATTGCCAGCACTTTGCTTCTGTTGCACATTTTAAAATATCAATAACCACAAAGCTTAAAAATACTGAGGAACAACCACAGTCCTACTGTTCAGGAACACCACACTGGAAATCAAACATACCCACAATCAACTGGGGAAGACAACAACCCCCAGTCATCTTTCTTCTGCAATCCCACTTTAAATGAAATGCAGGAATGACTGGAATACAACAAAACCAAAATATCTGAGGTCTCAAGGCTTTTTACTGAGCCATGATCCCCCTGCAAAATCACACATATTTCTAAGCACAGTTTTAGAGCCAATCCTGCTCATCCACCAGCTCAGCAGAGATTTAAAGGCAGGCAGGGAGACAGACAGCAAGACAAAAATAAGCCACACTTCCTCCAGGCAAAGCAGTGACCCAAATCCATCAGGAAAATCAAAAGGAGGGACATTTCCCCCCTGTCTTTATCTTGTTAAAATCAAAATGATGATATCTGGAGGGACTTCACTGAGCCAGCAGTGCTCCTGTACCTGGATGATGCTGGGTTGAGGCCCTGGGAATGGTAAATCTGGGAACAAATGGGACAAATGCTGCTTGGGAGGCACCTTCCCCTCCAGCTCCCCCTTGGGAAAGGCACAGGACACACCCAGCAGCTGACAACATCCACCAGGAGTTCCACAACTGGTTGTCTGCTGATCTTTTGGCAGCTCTACAAATTGCTGTTGGTTTTTTTTCTTTTTTTTTTTTTTTTTTTTTTAAGGAAAACTTCTCCCAGAGGTGAATGCAGCTGAAATGAGCCATGGGAAATGAGAACCAAGCAGGAAAAAAGGTTTGGGAAGTGGTTAAGGGCCAACAAAACTGAAATTGTCCAAAAGGAGTGATTGCACTGAGCTGGGAGGTTACAGCAGATACAGCTGGCATCGTCCAGAAAGGGATTCACAGATCCTGCAGAGAGTAAATTTACCTATTTCTGAATTTTTAAAAAAGAAAAAACACAGGGGAAATGTATTTAACACTGTCATCTTTAAGTACCAGAGAGGAAGAACCCCACCCCTTAGGAGTTTATTACTCCATTTATTTCTTGGCAGTTTTACCTTCTCTAGCCACTGGAACTGTTGATCCTCAGCCACGTAGCAACTACACTGGCACAATAAAACCTAAAAAAAAGTAAAAACTTGTGTAAACAAGTGCTTTGAAGAGCACAATAGCAGCTCATAATCACATGTAAGGATGGTGTGGCTGCAGACAGCAACTTGTTCAGTTATTTTGGGTTTCAGTTCCAGTGAGGATTTTTTGCTGTGAAGCCACGAGGCTTGTGACATCTTTGTGCTGAGCTCCACACAGTTTGAGTGACAATTAACCCTTCAGATCATTTATGAGATTAATCCATGACCTGCAGTGCCTTGTCTGGGGATGGATGAAGGCTCTCTTTTTCAGAAACCCAAACCACAGAGGAATTAATGCTCAGGTCACTTACTGTGGGGTCTGATATCAATCTGTAGAACAAACAGAAAGAGTCTGTGGGGAGGACATTTGTGGTGCTGGATGTTCTGCACCACTCATTCCACAGCTTCACGACTCCAACCACTTCCCAGCACACAGAATCCAGGATAAAAGATGACAGGAAAGCTGCAAAAGGCATAAAAATACTGTGAATTTATAAAGAAAAAACATCTGTTTTACAAATAATAGCTGGACTAAATTAGATGATTACAATCTGAAGGAAGAATAACTCATTTTTATCAACTTAGATTTATTGACCAACTCTAAGAAACATCAGCAACGTGAGTAGACCCACTGAACCCAAATTTAAAAAATATGGAGAGCTGTTCAACATATACAGATCCCTAAAATAAAATCACTTGTTCTTAGGAATAACAGCATTATAATCAACTTTAATTTCTTTAGTATGATTAAGGATGTGAGATACTAAGTCTCTAATACTGTCTGGCATAGCAGATATAGCAGATTAAAATCAAAAATCACTGAAGCAGCAAGGCCAAACTACTACACTGACTCTAGAAACAGAGGGAGGAGTGTGGCAAAACGTTCATAAATCAGATTCCTGTCAAAAGCAACAAGACAGATCCAAAATATCTATTTTTCAAGGAAAATGTGAACAAACCCCAACATATCAGTGAAGTTAACTTTCAAAAAAACCTGTCATCTAAATGTCACTTAATACAAGCAAACTTCTTGGTACTATTACAACAAAACTTTCACCAATTAATAAACAACCCCAGAGGGTTTACCAGACAAAAGCCAGGTAAGGAAAAAGGAGATTGTCCCAACTAAAATCCCAAACTAAACATACTTCACTTTTCCTGTTTAACGAAAATACACCGATTTTCAGGAGTAATCAGCTGCAGCAGTAACTGTGTTTTACACGCCAGAGGAACTCGGCTGCCTCCAGGTTTAACCTCTGCTGCTAAACCAGGAGCTGCACAGTGAGTCAATAAAAGGGGCTTAAAGAAAGCTGCAGAGGGACTTTTCATAAGGTAATGGGATGGCAGGACAAGAGGGAATGATCTCAGCCCCAGGAGGCTCGGTTAGATGGGATATTGGGAAGGAATTGTTCCCGGGGAGGGTGGGAAAGAGCTAGAATGGAATTCCCAGAGAAGCTGTGGCTGTCCTTGGATCGCTGGAAGCGTCCAAGGCCAGGTCAGATATCGGGGCTTAGAGCAGGGAATACCCTGGGATATTACACCTCCCTCCCACCTTCAGCCTCCTCAAATTTATCCCGCCAAAATCCCGAGAGCATCTGGCCGTGCACGCACCCGCAGCGTTCCTCCCGATGGCCACGATGAACCTGGAGCACACCAAGGGCTCCTGGGCACGGCCGCCCGCCCGCCAGCTCCACAGCACCTCGACCTCCCTGCGGAAAGAGCCACAGAACAGCCCGAGCTGGGAGAGACCCATGAGATTATCCAGATCCAGCCGCTGTCCCTGCCCACACCAACAATCCCAGCCCCGGCAGCGCTGTCCAGAGGCTCCCGGAGCTCCGGCAGTGCCCGTTCCATGGGGAGCCAGGCCAGCGCCTCTGGGGAAGAGTTATCCTTATCGCCGGCCTGAGCCTCCCGCGCCGCCGGTACCTTTTCTTCTCGATCTCCCTGCGGATCTCCCGGTCCTCGGGGGTCTCCTCCCGCGCCTCCTCCTCCTCGTCCAGGCCGGCCCGGGACGGGGCCACCACACCTCCCCGAAGAAGGTCGCCATGGCCGCGGCCCGCGCCTGCGCCGCCCCGCCCTCAGCGGGAGCAGGGCCCGGGCGGCCGGGGGAGAGCGGGGACAGGGCTGCGTGTGTGCTATTAGCGTGTGTGCTATTAGTGTGTGTGTGTGTGCCATCACCGTGTGTGTGTGTGTGCTATTAGCGTGTGTGTGTGCCCCATGGCCGTGTGTGTGTGCCATCGGCCTGTGTGCGCTATTACCGTGTATGTGTGCCATCGGCGTGTTCTGTGCTATTACCGTGTGTGTGTGTGCATCGGCCTGTGTGTGCTATTACCGTGTGTGTGTGTGCCATCGGCCTGTGTGTGCTATTACCGTGTGTGTGTGTGCTATTAGCGTGTATGTGTGTGCTATTACGGTGTGCCTGCCCCATCGGCCTATGTGTGCCCCATGGCCGTGTGTGTGTGCCATCGGCCTGTGTGCGCCATCACCGTGTGTGTGCCTTCACCGTGTGTGTGCCTTCACCGTGTGTGTGCCTTCACCGTGTGTGCCCCACCGCCATCCGGCAACCGCCCTCGCCACCCCCAAGCCACAGCTACACGGCTCCGGAACGCTCGCGGAGATGGAGACCCCGCCACCTCCCTGCGTCATTTCTAAGGATTAACTGTCCTTTCAGTGAAGGGAATCATCCAAATATCTCATTTAAACTGCTCTGCCTGAACTCGATGGCGTTTTGTCCTGTCCCTGTGCCCTGGGAGCAGAGCCCGACCCCCGGCTGTCCCCTCCTGGCAGGGACTTGTGCAGAGCCACCAGCTCCCCCTGAGCCTCCTTTTCTCCAGGCTCAGCCCCTTCCCAGCTCCCTCAGCCCTCCTGGGGCTCCAGCCCCTTCCCCAGCTCCTGCCCTGGACACGCTCCAGCCCCTCCAGGGCTCTCCTGCAGGAGCCACAGCTGGACACAGCCCTGGAGCACAGAGGGACAATCCCTGCCCTGCTCCTGCTGGACACACAATTCCTCACCCAGCCCAGGGGCCTCTTGCCCACCTGGGCACCCCTGGGCTCGTGTCCAGCCCCTGGCACCAGCACCCCCAGGGCCTTTTCCAGCTTTTCCAGCCCCTCTGCCCAGCCTGGAGCTCCACGGGGCTGTTGTGACCCAAGGGCAGGACCTGTCCTCGGCCTGGTTGAACCAAATAAGAGCACAGTGACATTCCAGGTGTATGTACAGCTTTACTTTGGTCCACTAACACACGTACATCATCAAAGCCTTTAACAGGAAAGAATTTGATTCCTTTACGATTCTGTCCTGCACTTTAATGTTTCCCTCTGTTCATGCTGCCTGATCTCCGTCACAGATCCATGTCCTGCTTTAAAACAAACCAAAACATCCCCCAAAAGTCACATTATTAAATAAAGACCCTACTTTTAAAGGTCTACTACTTTACTTCCCTGAGTACAGTTAGACCCAAACCAAAACTGCTCACTTTAAGGAAGGTGAAAGGACTCCAGATCTCTAAGAGTCAACATGCTCCTTTAATAAATTAAAAATAAATAAACTCTTAAAGGTGTGAAAGACTCATAATACCTTTCCAGTTTAATAATTTCTCTTCCTACTGTGTCTATCTGTATAAAATTAGGAAATACAGACCAGCCACATGCTTTGCTTAGAAAATAAGTGTCAAGGTCAGTGATAAGAGCAGTGATTCCCTCTGGGATCTACAGCTCCAGAGGTCAGAACCTTCTCCAGCTTTCAGGGATCACCATGAACCTGTGCAGAATACAGCACCTGAAAGAAAACCAGCTTTGTAAATCTAAGCCTAGATTAGAAATACAAACCTACCAGCTAAATTTTAGCAGTTCAAACGGAAAATTAATAAAAACTCTGATGATGTCAGTTATTCCCAGATTGGAGTTTGTGCTCCAGAGAACACTGAGAATAAGCAGCTGCTAAACAATGAAGTTTATGGAAAATAAAAATAAATCGTGGACTTACTAATCTAAACTATAACCAAGTCTGCTCCTCAAAAAACCCAGAAAGCCACCTTCAAGTTTCATCACTAAACACAACTGTGTTTTGTATTTCAAATAAAGAAACCAGATAAACATTTATCTTGACTTTACAAAAGTCTGCTGCATCCTATTAAGACTATGCTCTAAATAAAACTTTCCTGGGGGGCAAGAACAATTTAAATTATTTTGGACTTCACATCGAAGTTTTAAGGAAGGAAAAAAAGAGTATTTCTCTATGCTGAGATAATATCCAGGATAGCAAAAGTGATGGTAAATGCAGACAATGTCAGTGAGGGTGTTGGAGAAGTGGCTCTCACTGATGCCAGCTCCCTTTTCCACGATGCATTTCCATTTGTAAAAGGAGTTCTGTCATTATTCACCAGGATTGTGCAGCTGCACTAAATTTCTTTTCCTCCAAATCCTTCCAGATCCCGCTACCAGTCCAACACCTGCTGGAAAACCAATTCCTAAACTTGCTATTTCAGTTCAAATGAACTAGGTTAGGAAAGATCTGATATTCTGCCACATCTTCTACTGAATGACGAAATCAGCCATTACCAAGTTTTCCAAGTGTGAGAAGGGGAAGCTGCAGAGCAGAGGAACCCAGGAATGGGGAAGGAGCAGAAATTCTGGTGTTAAGCTGAGGGCAGCCATTCTGTGGCTCCCACCAGCAAAATTCCAGGGAAAACCAAGAATTTAGAGTTGCTGTGTGTTTTTGTCATTGTTATGCATTCAGCAGGGACTTTCCACATGTTTTCCTGGAGAAATTTTCTTTCTTGTTAACAAGAGCCACCTCAGACATTGTAAAAACAGGAGATGTATGGAATGCTCAGAAATGGTAACGTTTAATCAGTGGAAATCCACACTCAAACACTTTAAATATGGAGGAACAACGTAGCAAAAAAAAAAAAAAAAAGGTCTGGAATGTCAGAATCCTGCACCTCAAGCTTTCCACGCATAAAGAAAACAGAACAAGGTTTTGTTTGTTTTTCTATTTTATAAAGAAAACACACAAAAAACCCCTTTAGGCCCAAGAGTTCACCTGCATTTCATAATCTTAAAGTTTACAGTAAAGAAGTCACATTAATGATGTACTACCTGTCAGCAGAACCCTCTGTTCACCAAAACCTATGGAAGTGGCAAATAAACTTTTTGGCTGGTAACTGCTTATCAGCAATGCCAGTACAGAACATTTAACACCTGCACTGAATCAAGCTGTGAAGTTACCAGCCTTTTCATTCCTCTTTCTCTACCAGGTTTTTAGAGTGTGTACTATTATTTAGAAGCCTGTTACTATTGTAGATGATTTCATACAGCATTAGAGATGTTTGAAACCTGTTCTTGAATGTTGCATGACCTAGGTAGTATTTCATTGCAGCACCCATAACAATAATACTCAACATACTGCTATAACCTGTTTGCAGTGTTTTAACATTTTTTTAACTCTTGTTTATATGTAATAAAATACCAGTAAAGACAAAAAAATTGCCCCTATAATGAGGCACATTTTGGCATCTGTGCTAAATGCTGCTACATGGGCAGGCAAGTGCAAGTCAAAAATATGAAAAAGGAGCAAGTCATCGTCTAATCACATTCATAACTTTTTCATAGAAAAATATAAATATATTCCCTGAAATGTAGGACAAAGAAGAGCCAGCACCCCCATCAGGAGTTCTAGTGCTATTACCATAAAAAAAAAAAAAAGAAAAAGAAAAAAAAAAAAAGAAATAAGAAAAAAAAAAAAACTTAAAAAAAAAAAAAAAAAGAAAAAGAGATGGGCTGGCTTTCCTTTTTGTTAAGGTTACGTTTCGCAGCCGGCGTCCTCGAGGGCTCTGTCGTCGTCGTCGTCGTGGTAGAGCACGGTGCGGCGGCCGCCGTTGCGGGTGCGGATCTTGGAGCGGCGCGCCCGCGCCCGCCGGCCCCCGCCGAACTCCCCCTCCTCCGAGTCCCGCTCCGGGCTGCCTTTCCGCCGTTTCCTCCGCTGCGGCCTCCGAGAAGGCTTCAGCGAGTCGTAGTTGAGCGTTTCTTTCCTGCCGGCTTTCGATCTCCTCTTGCGTTTCCTGCTTTCCGTGGCGTCGCTGCAGATGGTGGTGTCGGTTGCAGAGTCCGAGGAGAAACGGGTGAAGTTGGTTTTGGAGCTTCCTGCAGTCCCGGGTGATTCCACATCCTCGGAGACGGAGCTTTTCTCCTTTTTCTTCCCCCCCGGTTCGGATTCTGGCGTTTCTCTCAAGTCCTTCAGCGGTTTTAATCTCTTGAAAGAAGCTCTGGGTTTTTTATTTGCTGCTACTCTGGTATTTTTAGTTTCAAGTTTAGCTAAGTCACAATCCAGCTCCTCTTCGGAGTTACTCGTACAATGGTTGTGGCTGAAGCTGCCTGCCTAGAAATCCCCCAGTTTCCCCCATTTTCTACCCTGTGGTTTGTGGAATTCTCCTCCGAAGAGTTGTAGTCAAAATTATTGAGAGCTGCAGCACAGAGGGGTTTGTCTGGCTGCACGTGGTTATCACTCTGCTGCCGAGTCTCTGTCTCCGAGTCAGTCCTTCATTCTCAGACTCAATAATATATTTCCTTTTGGAAACAGAAGCCTCGGAGCAGGAAGGTTTTTTCCTGCCGGAAACCTGCGCACTCTCATTTTCATTGGAACAAGCCTCCACCTCGGAGCTGTTGAGCAGCTTCCTCCTGCAGGCTGAGGACACGCTGCCCTGGAGCTGCCTGCGGTTCTTCCTGACTGGGTAAACACTTTCTGAGCTGGATAACTCCTCCTTTGCGTGGCTCAGGATCTTGATTTTGCTGGCTGCCAGCGTGGCACACCGGCGGGGGTTCTTCTTCTCCCCAGGCTGGACACCTTGATGTGCTTCTTGTAGTTGATGCTGCACGTCCTGCCTCCGCAGCACTTTGGCACTCTGCCCCGCTCCTCTGCTGTCGGCTCTACAAAAGAAAAGTTTCTTTTTAATGTTTTGCTTCCCTGAAATTATTAGTTTTATTATGGCCAAACGCTGCCAGTTTTAATGGAAGTACACAAATATTGAATTTTGTTTTGATTTCAACTGTTCAGTGCAATTTATCTCGATTCTGTACTAAAACCACCATCAGTATCCCAGGGGACTTTTAACTCTTGAGATTGTCCTTGTCACGGTCTCCAAAGAGCTTCTTTAGCATCACCTGTTAATAGCTCAGAAATTACCAACTCCCTCATTAGCAAACAAATGCTGTCATATTATTAATACTTGTATCATAAAAGTTAATTTTTCTCACTAGAATAAAACTTGCAACATTAATTCACATTTCAGCCTTTTTATCTTAAAAGGAAACTGTAGTATTTCATGGGGAGGAAGTTTCACAATTTTAGATAATTCCAAGTGGAGAACTTGAAACCCTTCAGACCTTTAGTGACTTTAACACTCAAACTGCTGCTAACAGTGACTCTTCCATTCAGTGTTTTTTTTTAATATAATTATAGAACTTGCTTATGTTGTGTTTTAAAACAAATATTCAATGTATAAATCATATACTATAAATATATACTTTCTAAATATAAATATATACTTTCTAAATAAAACAATTTGTACATAGGAATTAAAAAAAAACCCAGAAGTTCTTGAAGTAAATTTAAAAAAAATAAACAAAGAGGCAAAATTATGAGACAAATTCCAATGTCCAGCTTGAGTACCAATATTAACAATTTCTACCAAATCTGGTCCTTATTTAAATGTAGATTCTCCTACGTACTACTCCAGTATATTCCTATTTTTACATTTTCAAAGGATAATAATTTCCTTTCTTTGTTAAGAGTTTCAGAATACATGAATATTACTACTTGTAGTAGCTGTATTGTGTGATTTTGATGGCCCAAAGCACAACACCTTTCTGCTGCACACTGCAAAATGCTGTATAAAGGTGAATTAATCCACAAACTACAAAGAAGAAGAAGAGTTAGATCTTAATATTAGACAGTCTTCTGCAATATTATTAAGTATCTGGAACACCAAGGCTAAAGAATAAAGAAGTCCAGCCTTTCTGCAAACACTGCCAGAATATTAAATTAACTTTGCATACAAGATCTTAAAATTTGGAACATATCTATAATAAAATGCTTTGAAATTCCCCCCCAAACATCCAGAATGAAAAGCTGCCAAGGTCCAGCCAGGTGACACAGGCAGAAAAAGGGAGCATTAAACCAAGTACCCCCAGAAAACTGAGAGAGCTTTTAAAAGACACAAAGATGTGAAGGTCTGGTTCATCAGGGGGTCCTGGAGTTCAACTCCAAACCTGGAATATTGGGCAGGGAAATCCAGCCTTAGCTCCAGGCCAGGACTACAGCCACAGGGTATTGGCACAATTTATCTGGAAACTTTGCTTTCAGTCTTTCCTGATGTATAAAATCCATGCTAAACATTACATATCTATAATATATATTATTTATAACATAATGCACATTACAGAACTACATATAAGCTGTTTAACATATCAAAATTGGTTATATCTTATTTTATTATATGTATTCAAAAATAACCAAAGCAAAGCTTCCACATGAATTGTTTAGCTGGCTAATTGAGCAGTGTGTATATACACATACATAGTTACGGTTTTATATATATATATATAAATAAATATATTATTGGAAAAATAGACACTCTACCAGGATACCACTATTAAATATAATGAAGTATTAAATATAAGATCTTGGGACAAAACAAGTAAATATTCTTGTGGAAAACTGTCAAGACAGACTTTCTTAACAGACAGTAATTTCCTTAAGATCCTTAAAGCACACTGACAGACTTGGAAAGATCACACCAAACATCAACCTCTGAATAGTCTTTTAAATTCCAAATCACGACCAATTCCCTGATTATATGAATGCACAATGGTACATGAGCTGGTTTAATAAACATCAGCATCATTCTCATAAGCTTAAAAAAACCCAAACCAACCCAAACCCAACTCTCTAAATCATGATCAGCCAGCAGACAAAGATCTGAGTGACAGATAAAATTACAGAATAAAACCCAAAAAGAAAAGAATTTAACTTTCTGAAACAAGTGGAATATAAATCTTACTTTTGCCAAGTGCCTGTCTGTGTTAAGGACCCTACACATGACTGACAGAAAAAAAAATCTCAAGAGTCAATCAAATTTCAGGTTCTGATGCACCCCACAGATGTGAGAATAATGTGAACAACTTTCCATCCAAATAATTTGAAAATTTTCAATAGAGTTACTTCAAACTGAAAATAACAGTTGTAAATCTGCTGTAGCACAGAAAACTTCAACAGAAAACTAAAGCAAGTAACAGAACTGCAAACTAGAGCTTTTGGTAACCAAAATCCTCAAAACAAGCTGCACAAATAGAGAGAACACTCTGCTCACTTGGAGATTTTCTCTGTCATCTACTCCATACTAAGAAATAGAGAAATTAACTTTAAAAATGTTACCTTTTCTAATGACTTTTGTTTTTCCTTTCCTCTTCCTCATCTTTGCTTTTGCAGAAGTTTCACAGTAATTGCTGTTATTGGAATCACTCTCCGAGTCCGAGTCAGAAGAGTGCTGGAAGCTGGAGGCAGCTCCAGATTTGGAACTCCTCACAATCCTAGTGGGCACCAAGCTCTCCCACACAAAACTCTTCTCCTCCTCTCTGGCTTCTGCTTCAGATTCTGCTGTGTCTTCTAAATCACTCAAGACTTTTGCTTTTTTTAAAGGAGGAGACAGCGGGAGGCCAGAGGCTTTCTTGCCATTCCACCTGTCTGACTCGGAGTCCGCCTCATCCTCAGAATTGCTCGCTGCAGGCTTGTGATGTGCAGGTGTTGACTGGGCAGAAACCTTTTGGCTGCTCCCATCCTCAGAATTATGGCTTTTGGAGTCCTCCTCTGAAAGGTCCAAGGTGGGACTTTTCCCTTTGGGAGACGGAGAGCAGGCAGAACCCCAGAGCTGTTTGTGCCCGTTGGTCTGCCAGCTCTTCTGCTTGCTCTGCGTGTCAGGCTCAGAATCCGAGCTTCCATTCTCAGACTCGCTGACAACTTCCTTCGTGGAGCAGAGCAGCCAGCCTGAGAAAGACTTTTCCTCTTGGTGAGCTGCTCTTCCATTTCCTTATCACTCTCAGACTTTAGGCCTGCCTCATCCTCGGATCCCTCCAGCAGCATCCTCCTGGCGGCGGCCGAGGCGTTCCGGTGTGGCAGCTTCCTGTTCCTGCAGATCCCGATGCTTTCTGAGCTCGACACCTCCTCCTCCACGTCACTCATGAGCCGCAGTTTGTTGGCAGCCACAGCAGCGCTCCTGCGGGGGTTTTCCTGTGCCTGCCCTTGCTGTTGCTGAGGGACTCGGATGTCACTGCTGAAGTGTTCTCGGATTCGCTCCCGTATAACTTTTTCCGGACCGTTTTCCTTGTGTTCCCGTTCTCCTGAAGAAGTGTGCCTGTAAAGGACAGCAGAGATTTCTATCTGAAATATGAAATAGCAGTTTTGAGGTCTTGTCAAAACTAGGACAGGTTCAACCCACAGACATAGATGCATTCTTAGAAATATATTCCTAGAAATACATTCCTAGTGACAGTCAGGTGCTTTTGCTGTCATGAATTTCAGATTCACTCTGGTTTGTGAGAACTAGAACTTCTTTATGAAGTGCTGCATTTTTTCTTAAGATAATGTTGCAAGTCATTCCCTCTCACCAGGCTCTTGGTTTCTGTCCTCTTCCCTGAGTCATGAAAAAAATCTTTTAAAAAGTTGAGCGTAGTATTTGAAAGCTTCAAAATTAGCACCAATTAAAAAATGAGTATCTTACACATACAACAATTTAAAAAAATACTAACTCCACCCAGTTATTTTTATAAATATAAACACATAAATATAAAAACTTGGACTTTTCTTGCTGTTCTCAAGAATCTCCTGCCACCCTACCTGTCTGTTTCCTCTGAGCAGCCCTGTTCCGAGTCAGCCTGCGACTGCTGTTCCTCCTGCACACCCCATTGTGCAGGGGAGAGGATACAGGAGCTCCAGAACAGCCTTTGCTGTCTTCTGAGCTGCTTGAGGAGGATGAAGATGAAGAGGAAGTAGATGAAGAAACCCCAGAACCTTCTATTTCACTCTCTGTTAAAACAAAAAAGCATTTGGCAGTTAGAATTCTAAACAGCTTCCAGTTAAGAGTTATATTTGCTGATCCTGGAATCTTCAGAATTTCCTCACAATATCTTAAAATGCATTCTCATGACTGAATGTCTTACAGGGACTAAACTGATACCATCAACAAAATCCATATTCATGTAGTGTTCAGTGAAAGGAGCTTCTTTTCTTGTAAAGTTTCAGTTAAAATAAAACAGCTCTTTTCAAAAACTAGATTTAATTAAAAGCTTGTTAGAAAAACTCCAAGACACAGAACATTTTCTAACAGATTTTACCAGAAGTTGCATTCTGTCCTTTGAAATAAGCTGAATGTTTGTCAAGGGGAGGTGTAGGGAAAAAGACAGGAAAGTTTTGAAGTCTCAGAAGTGTCTATGTTTGCTAATTGTGGATGACAATTTTTATGTAACATATATATACATATATGGGCATGTAACCTGTATTTTATATAGTTTTAATATATATTATATATATATATATATATATATATATATAATATATATATATATAATGTATTTTATATCAATTATCAAATGCTCTGTGCTTCCCTGTTGATAGGGAAGTGTGTTTCCTGTTCTCTATCAATAAAAGTAAATCTACTGTATTCTACAAAACTTTCAAAGCAAAAAATTATATCTAGTACACAAATCCTTTTATACATCACTGTAAATAATGTAAGTGTCCAAAATCCAGTCAAACTCAAAATTCTGCATCACACAAACCCCCAAACCTCGTGTAAAAAAATTCTGTGTTAAAACCACGAAGCTCATTTAACAACCCAGAATGCAAATGGCAGCAACTCTAAATTCTGACCTGATGATAAAAGCAGAACAATTAGTTACTGTTGTGGATCTGGCTTTTCCCATTCCTCTCAAAGGATGCCAGGCAGGCAGAGTCAGAGGATTCTCCCGAGGAGCTCTGGTTGTAGGAGCCCGTGTTGGGTTTATGGCTTGGGACACAGGCGGCTCGGCTTGAGGTAGGCTGAGGAAAAGAATCTTCCTGCTCAGATTCAAGTTTGGCCTGAGACTTCAGTGGTTTCTGCTTCAGATTTCTAGTGAGAGCAAAAGTAGTAAAAGCAACAGAGGTTGTAAAACTAGAGAGAGAAGGTAATTATGTGTTTTAACAACATTTAATACGATTTTGTATTTCTGGGAGGGTATTTTATGACCTTATGGGTGTGGGACAATTTTAACTCTGGCAAGGATAAACATGAAGTATTTTCATTAAAATAACAATCTGCATTCCTAGGAAAGTCATACAAGAGAAACAATCTTTCTCTGCTCTGAGAAACAGAATTTAGTGGTGGATGTCCTCCAGATAATTCATGTTCTCTCATTTTCACTGCAGCAGCAGCCTCAATTCCTGTTGGATTCCCAGCCTTTGGTTAATTGCACATGAGCCTCCAACTAAATGCCATCCAGGCAAACATTACTCTACAATAAACTGAGTTCCCAACACATACAGAAAATGGAACCTTACAGACAGTTCACTGTTTAAAATAAAGAAAACCTCACTAAGTTGACCCTTTCTTACCCTCACAGGCCTGAGTGCTCCCTGCCATCCTGCTCAGTCCATTATTTTGCACCTACAGAACTGTTTTGTCAGGTTTTTCCTTACATTGCAGGTTTTCAGGACGTTCACACCAGGTGCACAAGGTAATAAATAAATAAATTCTGTTATCCCAAACCTCACTTCTGCTGTGTCCCCACTGAACACATAATTCTCCACATATGAGCACAAATGAGATTCAAAAGACAATTTTCTGCCTATCCTGGTGTGTGGTTATGTTAAAGTATAAAAGTAATCCCCTGAAATTAGATTTTTTTAATTAAA
This sequence comes from Sylvia atricapilla, assembly GCF_009819655.1. Classification (NCBI taxonomy): domain Eukaryota; kingdom Metazoa; phylum Chordata; class Aves; order Passeriformes; family Sylviidae; genus Sylvia; species Sylvia atricapilla. The sequence goes on along the minus strand of NC_089141.1, from coordinate 112,315,593 downwards.
ACTCTTACTCTTACCCTTTCCCTGCTAGAGAAGGAAGTCTGGACAGCAGCAAAGAGAAAAGCTCAGTTTCAGTAATTAGCACATTTAAATTTTGTCCCACATGCAGATTAAGAACAGCAGTTAATCCTGTCAAACAGCAGTTGTGTCCAAAGCTTGTTGCCTTCAAAAAAGAAAAGGCAAATCTGGCTCCAAAGGGAATGCTACAGCCAGTGACAATCTCCAGAAATTCCACAGGACTGACTTTATTCTGTACATAACTAAATACATAATTTATGCATATTTTCATCTTTGTAATATATCCAGCAAGTAAAACTTTGTTTCATTCCTCATTATTTCAGTTATATTTGATTTTCTGATTCAAATACTAAAGAAAAACCCCACTTTTTCTACTCTTGTCTCCTTGTATTTATCAGTTTTATATTACAAAAAAGCCCCTGGTTTTACTATATTTTTATGCTGAAAATGCATGCTACTGCATGAAAATTAAAAAAAAGTCTCACTGGGGTTACAAACCATTTAAAACCCCAACTGTTCCCCTCTTCACAGACTAAATGTGAGAGTCAATATGAATTATCAGCCAGCTGAGATAGATCTTTGATAATTTGATTACCTGAGCATTTTGGTGGGCTGCTGCAACTGAGCTTTGATTATTAAATCTTCTCGTGTACCTCTGGTTTCTCCGCAGCTTCTCGTTCTGTTTCTGCCCATTTTTGAAATCTGAAACAATTCTTCGGATTTTCTCTTCAAACAGTGCTGACAATCTCAAGGTCATACTGTAAATCTAGGTAAGGAAGTGGTTTCTATTAAAAACAGAGCCTTTGATCCAAGACTACTATTTGTAATATTAAAAACTGCACAGAAAAGCACTAGGAAAAGCACAGGCAGTCCTGTGTAACAGGAAATGAATACATTAAATATTTTTGTTCTGTTTCTCCCCACTGTCTATCCAACCAGCAGTTTTATCAAAAGTACTGATAAACAAATTGCAAAGTAAGATTTAATTTAATTAAGATGTTCACAAACCCACAGATATTAATAAGATTATAAGGTAGTATTATAATAATATTTTAAGATATTGTAACAGCTACCTTTGACTTTTTGTTTGGAGTATAAGATTTTGCATTACTGAATATCAGTCTGATATCCTTGCACAGTTCCATTGGAGTGTCATAATTCCCAGCTTCCAGAGTTTCCTTCACTGTACCAAAATCCATTGGAGTGTCTATAATATGTCTGTAATCCTATTTAAAAATATGAAAATAAAAAAGATTTCTGTGAAAGTATAAAGGGAAAAAAACAAATCGCTTTTGAATTTTATTTCTGTCATTTAGGAGTAGCTAAAATTACACAAATTATTTTCAGCCGCAGTGGAAAGAGAAGCACCACAGCAGAAAGCAACACTATGGCAGACAGGATGATTTAAAAACTCCTTTTCATTATCTCCTGAATTTTACTGTGAGAAACACAGATCTGGTATAAAAAAACAGCCAAAAAACGCTCCCAACACAAAGACCACACAAAAAAAAAACCCAAATCAAACCCCGTCAAAACATCTCAATCTTTCTTTCCCTCCCAATCCCATTCGTGTTTTTTTTAGAGAACCTCAAGATGTTTTTAAAACCTGAAGTGAGACTCAAACTCAAAATGTGGAGTCACCAGAAAAAGTTATAAATATGTATAAAGTGTTGTAAAGAAGTCTTTGTCCTTTAAATTACATTTGTTGGGTTTTTAGAGAAAAAAAAGAGACCAAGAGGGTACTAAGATTACCATGGACAGCTAAAAGAGAGGGAAAAAATTAAAATTCATAGCTCAGGCTCACTAAATAGATTTTAGACCTTCAAGAAAGTCATTTTAATCAAGAAAATACAGATATTTCTAAATAATTTCCCTTACAAGGCACAGTAAGGCAGCAAAAAAACCCCCCACAATCTATTAAAGCTATCAAGACTTACAGGATATTGATCCAAATCAACTGGCTGCCTGAAAGGTTCAGAATCCTCACACTGGAAAATTAAATTCACCAGTTCCATGCACTGCTTCTTCCAACAGTTTTCATCATAGCCACTTTTCAGGTTTTTTCCTTTTTAAAGCCCCGTCCCTTGAGGGGAAACACAACAACAACAAAGTTAGGGAAAGCATTACTGGAATACAGCAAGGAAAAAATTCAACTTGATCTGGGTTACAAGGTAAGGATTGGCCAACTCACTTTTCTTCTTCTGTATGATGTTCTTGGAACACATTTTTCATCATCCTGCACAAAATAAAATCATTTATCTTAAAAGTGATGTAGGGAAAAACGGGTGATGAAGGTTAAAAGGGTCATTAGATTTCAGACTGTGGTAAAATCCAATTTTTTTCTTAATTCTTTCAAAAAGACAAAAGATGACCATAAAAGAATACAAGACAGGATCTGGGAGACTTGGAAAGCAATCTTAGATAAGGACAAAAGCTGGTGTCTGGAATCTTCAGTGGTTTGAGAAAAGGAAAAACCACCAGCAGCAATTGCTATTAGAAGTTACTCAACAGCTTTGAACTTCAGTGAGCAAGTATTACCAGTAATGCAATTCACTGATAATAAATGACATAAAATATTCATCAAAATTCCTAATATAGTTCATGTTTGTATTAGCTACATAAATAGCTCAGCAATTTTGTCAACAATATTTGAAGATTGCTGGGGTTTTTTTTACCACCATGAATTAATGGAATTTTCCACAAAAAAAATCCCAACTTACCAGATCAGCATCATGACAATCTTGTTCATCATCTGTTGTGCTACATAGTTCAAAAATGTTTGTACAGTCCTGGTCACTGCAATGCAATTAAATCTCTGTTACTGGAAGAGCAAAAACAGAGCTGTTGTTTCCTAAATTAAACTCAGCCACAACCAGGTGCTCCATATAAAAGGGAAGATAGTAACTGAGTATTAAATAGAATATAAAAATTAGGATTAGGGATTTGAAAGGGGCCTGTCCAGCTGCAGGAAGGCTGCCCACACTCATTTCAAAATAAACCTCTCAGTTTATTTTAACCTTTCATTTAAGTCAGACAAGCTACAACAGCATTTTCTACCCAGGACAGCACAGAAGTTACTTTTTACAGGCTGAGCTGCTTAACACACTCACTGCCAAGTGACATTTTGGGGCTGTAACACCAGGGCAAAAGCTAAAATGCCTCTCTAAGCCAAACATTTCGGTATTTAAGGTAACACTCAGAATTATACACCTGTCCTTACAGTGCACTGAGAAGAGTCAAAGCAGGGCTCACCACAAAGGGATATTAAGCTGTTTTTACTTTCCACTGTTCAAAAGCATGAGGATTCAAGCAATATTTAGATTAAAATGCCACTTACTTGATAAACTTCAGGAGCTGGGTGGTGATTTTTTTTGCAGCTCTGGCAATAGCACTCCCAGGCTCATTGAAGGTTCTGGCATTGCTTTCAATGTATCTGACTTCCCAAACCAATGCTGAAATTCTCCTTCAGGTTAGAAAATATTGCACCTTTAATACTAAAGCAAAGCTTAAAACCAGGAAAAATTTATCTCTGTAATTTTCTCTCCATATTAGATTTAAATGTCCTCTGTTTTATGTCCCTTTAGGGCAGTCTCAAGCTTTTCCTTCACATGGAAAACCCAAGGAAGCAAAACCAACAATGTACATCTTCCACTGCTCATTTCCCCACACATTATTGATAATTAATCCTCAAACAGTTTGTGATATAAACTCAGTTAATTCAGCTGGCCAAGTAAACACTATAATTTGTTACCCCTAAATCATAAAATGCCACTGAAATTATCCCAAGGACTGTGGATTTCCTGGAATCTTTAAAAATACAAACATTTTTTAAAAGCTTACATTTGATCTATTCAAAAGGAGGGGGAAGAGTATAATTTAATCACTACTCTAAATTAGCACACTTCTTCTGGAAATATCAGAAGGTGCTTGTTACAAAGCCCTGAGAAATGGAACACAAGTTGAGTCATATCTGAGGAACTTTTAATTAATAAATACAAAGCACAAGCAATTAAAAAGGAGTGACAAGAGCTTTGTCCAATTACATTTTTAAAGACATCCCAGCTATGATATCCATTTCTGTTTCCCTTAAATACCATACTTTGAGGCCAACTGACCACTGAGAACAGTGCCCCTGTAAAATAACAGATTTGAGAAACTGCTACAAATTGAAATTATAACTTGATAGGAATGAGCTGCCACAAACACGTAATTTCATTTTTACAACTCATTTTCCCAGCTCCTTACTTATACCTGTGAAACAAAGACACCCCAAGTCTGCAGTTCTTCACCTACAGAATTTCCATTTATTCCCAAGACCTTTTTTCCATCTTGTACAGGAGGAAAATTAATATTAATGCCTCTTCATTGTATTTACAGACACACTGAATGCAGGTCCAGATGGAGAATACTCAAATTTATTTTCAAGCTATGGCTGACCAGCACATCCAGCAAACCACAGCTCTGTCATCATAACACTCCTCCCTCTTTCTCTTCTGTAGGTTTTTATCATTTAAAATGCTGCTGTTAATATTTAACATTTCATCTCTGGTGTTTAAGCTCCTTTCTGAAAATAGCAAGAGCTTAACCTTCTTCAAGTTCAAAGTAACTGAAGGACAACACTTCAAAATCTGAATTGTCATCAGCACTGAAGTAACTTCAGGGAGTTTTGTAGTATTTGCTGACTTCAAACAGTGAATTTCTCAAAGAAAGAATGTCAGACTAAAATTAATAACAAACTAAAAGAGCTAAACTAACTCAGAGCAAGAACTCCTCTCAGTTTTGCCATCTCTCTTCAAAGCAGCGACAGGTTTTATTGTAATTTTATATGAAATATAAAATAATATATGAATATATGAAATATAATATGTAATAATTGTACTTATTTCATATTATTAATTCCTTACACTTGTAAGCATTTTGTTTATCAAATGTTAGTAATTGATTTCTAAAAAAAAGGCTCTTTTCCCAAACCAGCTAAGTGGAGGGGCCATTAAGGTTTGCTCTCCAAAAAAAAAAAAACCTCCCATTCAAAGGTTTCCTCCCAAAATTTGCCCTAAACCAAAACAACTGTAATTCAAAATTGTGATTCAAACCCACTGCAGAGTCCCCAGAGGAGTCTCCCCTGGCAGCACTGACCTGTAGAACCTGTTGGCCAGGCGGGTGCGGATGGTGGTGAGGTCCGTGGGGTACGCGACCACCGTGCAGTATTTGGGGTACGTGCACAGGTCCACTGGGCCAGCAAAAGCTGCTGAGATGTCTGGTGAAAAACAGCAAGAACAGCAAAATTCAACTGTTTGACCTCATTTTTAGGCCTTCCAGTGCCTGAAGGAGCTGACAGGACAGAGAGACAATTCCCAAGGGATGGAGGGACAGGACAAGGGGGAATGGCTTCCCAGTGCCAGAGGGCAGGGCTGGGTGGGATTTTGGGCAGGAATTGTTCCCTGGCAGGGTGGTGAAGCCCTGGCACAGGGTGCCCAGAGCAGCTGTGGCTGTCCCTGGAAGTGTCCAAGGCCAGGAACATGGAGCAACCTGGGATAGTGGAAGGTTGGCTTCCCAGTCCCTCCCATCCCCTTCTATCTCCAAATCCTGTAGGTCTATGACAAGTGAACTGGGTGTTATAAAACCAAAGATGTATAAAATCATAAAGATCTCAGTACAAGACACAAACCACTGCACAGAAAAACATTTGCTCAATAAAGTACTTTGTCACAGGGAATTTTTTTCCAAGATGCCATGGATATTCCAGGCTCTGTTCACAAATGTAACATCAGGAGAAAACCACCTGAAGCTCAGCTCACACTCACCAAGAGTCATGAGCTGATCAATCCCACGGATAATCCGTTCACAGGCCTCATCCCGGGACTTCATCCCCCACTCCCCCTCCTGGGGTTTGTACAGCAGCTTCTCCACCTCCTCCAAAGTCACAGAGACACTGGCTCCTAATTCTTCAGGCTGATCAACTGCAGACAGCAAAGTGGGCAAGGAGTGACAAGATCAATTGTTGAGCACTCACAGTTATTATTAAATAATTGTGTGCTTGCAACTGACAAGGAAGATCCTTGCCTTGAAGTAGTATAATGCTAAGGCTATAGGAAAAAATGACAGAAAAAGGGTACAAACAGCAAAATGTTGTAAATTCTGTTTTTCTGCAGTTTTGAATTAAGTTTATTATGTTTTTGACTGCTTATTCAGTAACTACTTCCTCAGTATCTTCCAACCTTTCCTCCCTCCTCCCAGCTGGTACTGACAAGTACTGGAAAAGTGAAATTTTAAGACAAACCACAAATGTCACTCTTTTATTTACAGATAATCTGGATTTGACCAGCAAACTTTATAAATTGTTCTTTTTAAACTATGTGCAGTAAGCATTTGATGGCTGAAAATTATTTTATTTACATTCTTATTGAACTCCCCTGGTATTACAGTATTCTACAACAAATTAATAGTTTGAATCTTGAGCTGTTTTATGAAACCAGAATTTGGAAGTAGCAGGTTTTATTTTGCAAGTCAGAGCTACACTGACTTACAGAATGAAGTAGAAGTATTTTTCTTCAAAATTACCCTGGAAGATGCAAAAGGAAAAAAAAAATAGGTATATTCAAATTATTTCACTAAATTTGAATCAAGACAGAAATCACCTCAGGTACACTACCTGCATGAAACAAAGAACTGGAAAGAGAGAAAAGCACATTAAACTGTTTTATTAAAGGGCTTCTACCTACCATTATCAGGGACTGGTTCCATGTCCCACGGGCTCAGCTTTTCAATTTCACCATTGTCCCATCTGATTCACCAAGTAAAAAAAAGGAAAATAATAATTTAAAGTTACCTTGACTCAGAAGTGTTTCCTCCAAGCATATTTAAATCTATAAGCACATTTAAATTACAGCTATTTGTAGGTATTGACAAAATGCACTATAAAAACATGTACATAAACAAAGGCATTGGTTTACAATCAGTAAAAAGGAAACATTCTTCATAATCAATTTCAAATTAAAATTGGGCTCCTGATTTTGCCTGTATGCAACTACTCAATGCATAAATCAATTTTACGGAGATTGTATCAAGAAGAAAAATAAGCTGCACATTTGGAAAAGTGAGATAACCTCACGGGGAAGATTTGAGAAATAGACAGCAGAGGATTTTTCTTGCTGATCACAGCAGGAGTTGTGCAAGTCCAAGCATTAGGGGACAAGAGGAAGTGAGGAATTTCATGTGCTAGCATGCAAATTTATTGGGCAAAGGACATTAAAACGAAAAGAATAAATATAAAATGAAGAAATTGAAGTTAGTTAAGGTCCAAGACAATGCAAAAGCAACATAAGTGCTACTGACAGATCTGGATATTCACTCTGATATTGAACTCTTAGGTGTGAACATTATTCTGAGATCTCTCCAAATCCCATCACATTTGGGCAGATTTTTACATGTTTTTAAAAAGACAGAAAATACCAATGAATTTTGCAATTTTCAAGGTAAAAAAAAAAAAAAAATCTGACTGGATCATCTTCATGCCTCACTGATCCAGAGAGGCAGAAGTACCCTGTATGCAGTACTGGATCCTTCCTACAGCTGGATTAATTCCATTTTTAGTTTTCATTACAAGCACATAGCAGAAACAAACAGATCAGACTGAAGTTCACAAATTTCCCTCCAGAGCTTTGCCAGCAGTTTCCTGTCAGAGTTCTCCAAATTTCTGGGTCTACTTCTAATGCCTTAATAAACTCAGATATTTGGATTAATGCCTCCTGTGTATTTCTTTCAAACCAACTGGAAACTGAAATGATCCTGCTTAGAGTATTTTATAACTAAAGCCCTGCTCTGGCAGAAGCAGCTCTCTGTTGTTTTGGATTTCCCAATGCCTTAGGAAAACTTGGATCATTCAGCCTGTTTGGATTTTTATGAACTAAGAGTCCTAAAGGTTGATCTGTTCAGTTCTCCTCCCTAGTTATTGTACAATACTTCACAAGTTGTTGATATTCACAAATGGATATATTAATTCATAATTTTGCATGTAAGACTTTATCAAGAGTTGACTGTAACTTAAACCTCACTTAGTTCTGCTTAAGTTTCACTCACCCAGGTAATGCAACTTCATAATAAATCAAGCTGCTTCTACACAAACACCTATTATTGTCTTGCCAATAAAATAACAAATAAATTGAAAATTATCTTCAATTAATTTATTTTCCATACAACAGTAACTGCGATAAGTTGAAGTAACCAAGTCACAAAACCTAAACAGAGCTGCCAAACGCTCCAGATATTTTCATATACAAATCTTAGGATTCTGCTCTAGAAGAGCTGTATGTGAGGCCAGATAGAATAAAGTCCTTTTGGAAAGGGATCTTAAGGAACACAGCATTCCTTCCTTCAGAGCAGCTCTACTTTTCTGTCAAAGGCTGATGCATTAAAATACTGAAATATCCTTTAGGTTTTACAGGAGAAAGGAGCCCAGGAAATTGGCACCAGGCTTTTCTTCATAACTGGAAGCTTGATTTGGAACTGGCCAAGAAAAATCCAAAGCCCAGCTGAACCTGCTCCTAAGGACCATTTGTGGTACACAATAGAACACATGGAGTGGATGGAATATGGAAGAGAAGGTAACTGGCAAGAATTTCAGTCTGGGAGTTACTTCCACCTTCCCACCAAGGAAAATTAGTGAGAGAGAAGACATGGACATGAGACAAGGAACCAAAACATGTAACACAATCTGGGCAGTCTCTCTCATTCGATTTGATTAGCTGTAAAATTTCCCTTCTTAGTGGTGAGCAAGAGGTTCAAATGCCTTTGAGTGAAAAAAGCAATTAAGAAGTCCTCCAACAATGAGACTGTGACTATTAAATGCACTGTATAAGACAGGAGAACTCTCTCTGGGCATGATGGAAACAGGAATATTGAATATTCACTGTTTATTCTCCTTACAGTCCTTCCTTGCTGGGGGAAACCAAACCAAGCAAAATCCCAGAATGATCCCTTCAGTGCTTAAAGGAGGTGACAAGAAGGCTGGAGAGGGACCTTCACAAGGGCATGGAGTGAAGGACAAGGGGGAATGGCCTTAAGCTCTAAGAGGAAAATGTTAGATTAGGTATCAAGAAGGAATTCTTGACTCTGAGGGTGGTGAAGCCCTGACACAAGTTGCTCAAAGAAGCTGTAGCTAACTCATCCCTGGAAGTGTCCAAAGCCAGGCTGTTTGGAGCTCTGGGACAGTGGAAGGTGTCCCTGCCCATGGCAAGGGATTGGAACAAGATGATCTTTAAGGTCCCTTCCAACCCAAACCATTCAGTGATTCTATTCCAGACAGCTTGGAGAGGGTAGGACAAGGTCAATATGCTGAGTCTGAACACTGAAGTCCAGAGATATCTTTGTTTGCCGTTCCCCTCCTTTGTGTGAAGGCTTTTTGTTGATATGAAAAGGATGCACAGTGTGAAAGACAAAGTGTGAGGACTCGAGGCATAAGGACCTCAATGTCAGCAACCACAGAGGAGATTCAACATCCCCAAACCAACTATCAGTGCAGACCAATAATTAATGTTCACAGAAAACTGCAATGCTTGCTTTGTGGAAGGGACCCAGAATTACTCAGTACAGGAAATGTGAAGAGGTCAACAACTGCTTTCACCATACTACTGCTCATTAACTAGTTGCCACAAATTATTACATTCCACACTGTGCTACAGCAGCAACTTAAAACCATTAAGAAGTGACAATACCAAGAGTAAAATAATTTAAGTTAACAATTTATGCATTCTCATAGCAATGAGGCAGATGTGTGAGAGCAAAGGCACTCTAGTAAGGCTGTGAATAAAACCTTTTCGTACTCACTTGACACTGTAACACTGGAAGTGGCTGTCTGGATACTGAGGCTGGTAAGGTTCCTGCCCCAGCACTGTCCCAAACCACCAGGCATCATCAATAATGGAGCGGAACCTGTCGGCTGCAGCAAACACAGAGACTCCTGAGAGGATTGATTTAACTCTGTGGCTGCCACAGGCAATCAGAAAAAAACTTCTGATAAATGTACTGCTTGATTTCTCTTCATAACTGAAGTTCTAGACCCACTGACATGTAAGTCTGTTATTTAGCTTTAAAATAGAAAAGGGGAACATAACAGTCTGGGTATGTATTTTGGTGACTGTATTTACATCTACTGCAGTCCCTCCAAGGTTCAGGTTTCTGACTCTTGCCTAGCAGGGAACCCTCTGACCCTACAAAGGGCACACGCAGCAATTGGCCAAGGACACATTGGTGATTTCAAAACTGTTCAGTCCAGCATTCAGCAAACACTTACAGGCCTGCCAGTTCCTCTGCCGGGCTTCGTCGTAGAACTGACGTAAGATAAGGAAGTCGATGACGTCTGGCATGTCGTGGTACCTGGATAAAAAAAATCATCTCTCACCTGTGTCTCAGGGCTTTAGGAGAAGAGAAACATATTCTTGAACAACTTTCAGGGAACTAAAACTGCACATACCTGATGGAAAATGATTTGTCTGTGTGTTTCCCAGTGGCATGGTCTATAAAGGCGAGCTTGAGGCAACACAACGTGGGAGGACCGACTTCGTATCTAATTCCAACAATTTTTACCAATTCCTGATCCTACAGGTAAGAACAAACAGCTTCAGCAAGTTTTATCTTAGGGACCATGCAGACAACTGTTAGTTAAACAGTAATTAACCAACTGTACCCACATGCACAATACTGAATTAGATTTGAGATTTCAGTGGAAGGCAGTCTGTTAGCCTTAGGATTTTAACACAGCTATTTCATTTGGCTTCCCACAGAAAATTCTGAAGACAATCTGATAACTGCACACACTTTTCCCATTGAGAAATACTAGTAACCTCTTGCAAAGAGATTAATAAGACTCTTCAGTCACAGACTCTGTTATAAACCCACAGAACCTTCAGTGCAGACCTACCCTAAGCACCACTTTTCTCCAAGGCTCTTTGTGTGGATTCAGTTCATAAATGTTATTTCTTCTCACTGCTTCGATGTAAGCCTCGTGTCCTTGTCGGAAATATATCACCTAAAACAACACCCCACCAAGCCCAAACAGTGAATGTTTTCTTGTATTTAGCAATTACAATAATCACAAGCACTGGAAGGTTTAAATCCACGTTCATACCTCATCCCCCATCTGAGGGACAAACGGGGACCTCCGGAGAGCCGTGTCTGTGATCCAGACTGGAGGGTGCCAGTCGTAAGACAACTCCAAGTTCAGTGGTTGTGCTGCAGCATCAGCCTTCACAAAATCAGACAAAATGGACATGAATGCTAAACAAATGGTTTCATTTTGACTTGGCAGACAACAGCTTAACTTATAAAGGATTAATCTGCAGCATTTCCAAACAGTATTAGCAGAATTCCTCTAAGGCTTTCCTTGAGTTGTATCTGTATTTATAATTCTAATAGTAAGCATTCCTTTCCTACCTGGAGATTTTAGGGAGCAAGTTGTTATTATGGATGGAGGTCTTAGCAGAAAGTTTTATAATCTAGATGACAGTCTCAGTACCCAATTAAAAATTAATCAAGCTGCAAGAAACTGTTTGATTCTACTTAGAAGAAATAGAGTAATTACAGTAATTTATAAAAAATTTTAAAATTTGACCTAAGTATAAAATGGCCACCACCAATGCAGTGACTGTGTCCCTTATGCATTAAAACAGGTAAAAACCCAGACAGTTTAAACAAGGCAGAGTGCCACAGAATGGGCTGGGTTGGAAAGGACCTCAAAGATCGTCCAGTTCCACCTCCTGCCATGGGCAGGGACACCTTCAAATATCCCAGGCTGCTCCAAGCCCCAATGGCCAACATGGCCTTGGGCATTGCCAGGGATTCAGGGGCAGCCACAGCTTCTGTGGACAACATGTCCCAGTGCCTGACCACTCTCAGAGTCAAGAATTCCTCCCTAATATAACCTAACCCTGCCCTCCTTCAGTTTAAAGCCATCCCCCTCTTGTTCTATCCCTTGGAAATAGTCTGATATTCTGTACCAATATTTATTTAACACATTTCCCCTTTAATACCATCAACCTTGAGAACCCTTTTCATTTGGAATACAGATTCTTCCCTACAAAGCAGCAGATCCCTCACAGTGGGAATCCCAAATCAATTCCATGTACCCTGTGTGTGGTGACAAAGACCCTCGGCTAACGGCAGGAACAATTATTTCACGCATTTCTAACGCAGAGACCTAACCCCTAGGAGAGAAATGAATAGAACACTGCGCAGAAAAAAACCCCAAAAAACTGTACCTCCTCCTGCTTTTTCGGTTTGGGTTTTTTCCTCCTCTTCCTCCTTCTCCTCTTGGGAGGAGAGGATTTCTCAGCTGACACCTCCTCCTCGGAGGTGCTGCAGTAGCGGAGCGCTTTCCTGCGCGAGGTGCGCACCGGCGGCTGCAGGTTGATGCCGGCGTCGGCGATCCAGTCGGAATATCTGCTCGAGGAATCGCTGTCCACACGGGGCAGGGCAAACACAAACACAGCCAAGCTCTCAGTACTTCACAGTACTCAATTCTGAACACCCTCAGGATTTCTATGTATATACACAAAGATTTATACCAAGCAATGTATCTTTGTATATATTGCTAATATAGAAATAGCAGTATTTGCTATTCTGATAGCAAATGTTGTTGAAAGCAACTTCAAAACCACTTTGCCTTGTTTGTAACCGTTACTTGATTTGAAGCTTAACAAGTCAATTTTTGGGAGAATCCAGTAATTCAAAGCGCATTTCTTTAAACAGCTAAAGTCTGGTGATTTCTAAAATCAGTAATTTTATCCAAGAAAGCTGTGCCATGGAATTCTGACTAATCAGGAGCCCTCCCTTACGAATACATGAACCAAATGCTGCTTGAATTCTTTACACTGATTCAAATCTCATCTACATTCCCTCTGACTATTTTTTATTTCTAGTACCACAGAACTCTAATAGAATATCTAAAATTAACCAAAAATGAAGTGATTAAAAACTTATCTATAACAGTTCTACATAAATTAGAAATTTTTAGAAATTCAGAGTTTTAATTTTTTTTTTAAGAGTAAGGAAAAAAAAAAACAACAAAACCCAAAATTCCCCAAACAAAGTTGGGGGAAAAAAAACCCCCACAAATGAAATTTTTCATTCCACCAAAACACACTATAGAAATACTCCAGACTCTCGTCTCTCTTTGCCATATGGCAAAAAATCAGTGGGGCCTGGAGTTACATTAGAAAATAGAAATGTTTTGGTGAAATGGAACAGTAAATAACAATACAATGTGTCAGTGAAGTATAGGAATTATACCTCATATGACTATTATTTTTATGATTATTATTACTATCATGATACGATCACACCTGAAGTACAACAGAGCTTTCTTGCAACTCTTAATTTGTAAAAATCCAAAACTCATTATGAGATGTGTTTTTTCACTTACCTAGAACTATTGCTGTTGCTTTTCTTGTCACTTCTCCACTCTTCCTCTTCATCAGATGAACCAGAGTCCTCACTTTCTTCAGCTTCCTAAAGTTAAAAATACAAACTCAACCCAAACCCATGTTTTAAGGGTGTGAAACTTAAAAACATGCTGTCCATTTTATCAAATTACAAAGAAGTTTGGTAAAAAGTTGTTAAAATGGAAATCAAAATAATCAGGTCATGTAAAACGTGCAAAATCTGACTGACAGGGAAGAATTTACATTACAAAAGGAACAGATCAAGACAGTCACATCTTCTCTCCACACACAAGGGGATATTCTGTCACTGCTATGATTTTTTTTTTTTTAATTAGTTATGCAAGTTGGAATCAGATGAGGGTGTTTTTTCCCCCTCATAGTATCAACTGACTGACCAAGTACTAACTGGAGTACTCATGCATGTATTTAAATGCAATACTAAACAGCAGAGACACCCCAAAATATATTATGATTTTACTAATTTCCTGATTGCTGCTTATTAGCTATTTGCATGAATATTATGTTTTAAATGTGTTTTCCATAACTGAGTCAGTATGATGCATGGCTCATGTGTCAAGCAAAAAAATTAAAAAATAGGAAAAATCCCATGAGATTTCAATTGTAGCTTCAAGTGTTTGAATTAGTCCAGGTGACTGTCATTTTCAGAGTAACAAAGCTAACAGTCCTCTCACTAAAACCTTTCCATACACTGTGTTGATGGACAGTACTCACTGAAATTCTCATTCAGTTGAAGTGATTTGTTTTTAGCCACTCTGAAATTCTTCATTAAGAGGCAAGGAAAGGAGAGTCAATTTCCAAGGAATTCCACTCCTCACCTCACTTGCAAGACTTCCTGATTTCCCTTTTATTCACTGTTTTTCCCTAACAAACTGACTGCTCCAACAAGTCTGAGCTTCTCTGCTCCTTCCACTTCTCCCTCTGCCAGTTTGAAACGATTTCCTTGTGGGCAAGGCAACACAAAGGCAGTTCTATCACCCACTTACAGTCTGGTAACACATCAGACACAAACAAAAAGCTCCTGCTACCCACAGAGTCCTGTGCCACCCCAGCCCAAGAGGAACAGACCCCTGTGGAAGAATCACATTTGGAAGAACCTTCAAAATTTCCAGAGAAATGCATTAAAACACATTAAATCTCCAAACGTCACCTGAAGCCAACCAACTGTCCATCAGATTTTTGCCCTGGGCTGTGGATTTGATTTAGGAGATCCTCAGCAAAACCAGCTGAACCATTTCTAATCTGACAGGAAATACTGTCTTTATTAAAGTAACACAACAGGTTTGGGAAGTGCTAATAATGATGATGTTTACAGAAATACTTTCTCTGGAAATAGAAAAGGTAGGGGTTTTTGTTTGCTTGTTTAACAGAGAAAAGGCACATCTACGTGGAATTTCATTTATTGAGCAACTCAGGCTCAGTCCAAACTCAGAACTCACCTGCTCTATGAAGCCAAAGCAGTTGTCCCTCTCCTCCTCAGAAGACTCCAGCTGTTCAATGTTGTTCCGTGTCCTGTAGTTGGAATATTTCCGTCTGTGCAGTCGGCGCTTTGACTGGATCAGTGAAGACTCAGAATCACTCTAATTTATAAAGAAGGGAAAGGAGTTAAAGAAAAATATATATCTGGCAACTTTTTATGAGGGGGAAAGGGTGGCTAAAAGCACTGGTGAACGCAAAAACTGAAACAGCATTATTAAGTTAGAAGTCCCTTTCACAAGAAGTAATTTTCATGTAAGCCCCAAGTTCAAACTTTGCTGTTCCAAATTTAAGATTTATTAATTGTTCTAAGCAATTTATAAACTCTTTATAAACTGCTGTGGCAGCACCGTTCACATCACCTGATAAATGTATTTACAGAATCGAGGCATTAATTTCCTACAATGTGTACTTATAAAAGCAGAGAATGGTTTGGATGGGCAGAGACCTTAAAGATCACCTTGTCTGAACCCCCAACTCCCCTCAGTAAAGAGGATCGTGCAGTAGAATTCTTGTGTCAAAGTGATTTGTACTCAAAGACACAGCAATCAGGGAACAAACTTATAAAAACAGCACAACAACCCATGTTTTCTTCTTGCCAATCTCTCTCATAAAACAGGTAATGAGAAAAGCACTTGAAAGGAGGGAAGTCTGAAGAAGTTTCCCCACACACAAAACTATCTAAAGTAAAATGACAAGGAACAGCAACATAACCTGTGATTCCTCAAGTATAGGGCCTTGAATGCTCTCAGGGCTTTGAGCAGGACTTGCCACAGTTGTGTAACCAGAACAGCCTGAAAGCCACCCTGCCTGTAGAAATTACTCCCAAATACCTCACATAGAAGCAGGCAAGACTGAAAGCAGAAAGAATTCCAGGTATCCATAAAAATCAATCAAACCTTGTCCTGCAATAATTGGGAACTGAATCATCAGAGTCCTTGGAAGACCACAGCAGAAATCTCTGCGTTTATTTTCGACACCACCACTTGTCCTTGGGCACAGAATGCTCACTTTTCCAGAAGCTGCCACCTACCTTCTCCAGTGACTCAAATGACTTTTTCTTCTCTGTTGCATAAAGATCTCTCTCTTCTTCCCCTTTTGCAATCCGATATTCTTCCTGTTTCCTGCAAGAAAGCCATGAAAATCTAATTCTACATCTGTTTTGACAATGCTGGTCCTTTAAGGGATCTCCTTCACACCCAACTCCATTCCATTTTTAATTTCAGATGTTATTGTTCCTCAGTTAACTTGAAACCATCCTATCCAGGTAAGAATAAATAATATGAATGCTAATAAAGTCTTCCTTCCAAACATCAAAATAAAATTTCAGTTTTTAACCTCATTTTTAATTCACATTTTTCCATTTGCAATCATTCTATCTCCCAACACTGGGAATGCTTCTTAAAACCTTCAGAGATGTGGCATCATCTATGGTCGTGGCTTTACTAATTCTCCTTTTCATAAATAATACTGACAGTACTTTTGAAAGCAACTGGTTTAGCATTTCAAGGGGTTATAACTCATCACCTCCAAAAGTCGCACATAGAGCACAATGTCACCCAGCTCTTCCATGGAAATTAATTCAAGCTGTATCTTTTATTTTGGAGAAAGCAAGAAGCTAGGTGACCTAGCTGGCCTGGAGATGACTTAAAATATTGCAATAGGGGAGAATCATTCAACTGGATAACTGCCCTTTCTTCTCACTGAATGGACCTTACAAACTTCTAGCACATCTCTCAATGCTGAACTATTCCAACAGCATCCATTTCCACCTTTGGTGTAACAGCAATCAGTTTAGACAAACCAAGCTGCTGTGCTGTCCCTAGTACTGCCTTAAGTTTTAGCTTTTATGTTTTTCAGATTCTCTTCTGCATTAGCCTATAACTCTGAACTCTATATTATATAGAGTGTTAGCAAACTCTCTTCACATTTTGGTTAGACTAAACAATCCTTCTGGGCCTGGAAACCAAGGTGACACCAGCTGCCTCAGGCCCTGAAAAGTATAAACAAAAGTGAATTGTGGGGAGAAGCAAACCAGGGGGAAATGACTTCATTACCTGAAGTTAAAATTGCACAATTAACCTCTGATATGCAAACAGACCAAACTTTTTATACAAAAAACCTCGTGACCATCGTCCATCTCGGCTGTAGCCTCTGCCAGGCTCCTGCACTGCCTAAGGTGTACCTATTAAAATCCTTTAACGAACATCCACTTTATTCTGTGTGTAGGCAGCCTCTCCAGGCATGACCTGGCAGGCTGCTGACAGACCTGAGCAAGCTGGGGGGGATCTCTGGCACCACCACCCTGCGCCTCCAGGCCTGCAGGTCCCTCTCGGTGGCCATCTGGCTGCGCGGAGCGTTCTGGTGCATTTGCCGCACGCCCTCCACCTGCCCGCTGCGCCTCAGCCCGATGTTGGGTGGGGACTGGATGTCCAAACTCGGCCTCCTGAAAGCTGAAACACACAGATCAAAAGGGTTTTTGGTCACGTGCAGCTTGTTGCTTCTTGCTATAAGACAAAAAATAAGAATAATGGTCAAGTATTTATCTCTAAGTATGTGACTTGTGGCCTTTAGGCGATGATGTGTCTTGGAGAAACCACAGAGATTACACAAAGGGTTTTTAAAATGGTTATTTTTGCTACTGTTTTCACAGAATCAGAATCACAGAGTCATTTAGGCGGAAAAAGACCTCCAAGATCCTGCATTTCACCAATGACCACCTTGTCAACCAGAGCAGAGAGCACTGAGTGCCACATTCCAGTGGTTTCCCAGTCTCCTCACAGTGAAAAGAACTGTGGGGTGACAGAAAGGCTCCTCTGAACTATTTCAGACAGCTCTGAGGCCAGTGAGGCTCTAAAAAGCACTTTTTCTAGAGCTGAGTGCATACAATTAAATACATAATTGTGTAAAAAAAAAAGTATTTTCCACCTATACGACATAATTAAATATTTTAAAATATTAATAGCTAATATTATAAAATATTAATATTTTTAAATATTAATAATTATTACATAATTAAAACTACAAGGCTACAGCTTAGGAAAGAGTCCTGTTTAAATCCGTAAGGAAGTTTGAATAATGGCACAACACTTACTTTGCAAAAAGTATGGAAATAAAAAATAACTTATATTGGCAAATTTGCAAAACATTCTGTTTTATACATTTTGCATGTTATTAATGACCTTTTCCTTTTAAAACCAAAGGCTTTGTAATTTAATCACAGGAACAGCAGTGTTTGAATGAATAAAAAACAACCAGTTATCACAATGTTAAAGGAATCTCAGTCCCCAAAATTACACTGAAGTTAAAATCTGTTTCAGTGTTTCACACAGCACAATAAAAACGGAGACAGAACAATTACTGAGGAATTTTTCAGCAGTCCTCACCTCTCCTGGGTGTTCCCTCCCCGTTTTGGGGGCCACTTGGAGCAGATTCTTGATCAGCTGCAGTTCTCTGATCCTGTTCCAGCTGTAGCTGTCTGATCATCCCATCCAGAATGCTGGGCTCCAGGCCTGGCTCATCCTGGTCAACTGTCTGCTGGCCAATCACCTGCTCAACAACTTCTCCATCACCTTGCCAGTGTAAAACAGATCAAATGAATGAAGTTATTCCAATTATTTATTGCAAGTAAGACATTTATGGAATGTACAACCAAACGATTTGTGAACATCACTGCCCACAGAAAAAACTGCAACATCCATTTTAACAACTGGGGGTTTTTTTGTTTGTTTGTTTAAACTGTATTCAACATAGGACTTTCCACCATCTTTAGTGAATATAAATACAAAATATTAAGTGAAAAAAAGGTATTTTTAAAATTGCTGATGTCCCCTTAGGAACTAGTGCATAACCTACTCCTGAATGTAGAGCTTTAGTGATATTCTTACTTGTTGCTACATATCCAAGTTGAGGAATCAAATGCTCATCTGCACAATTCTCTCTTCCTGGCACCAATCTTTGATATTTTGTTGGATGAGGGTTCCCATCCACATCCACTAAGAAGGGAGGGGGCATGAGGTGAGGGGCCTGCTGAGTCTGCTCATCCAGCACGTAGTTGTTGGAGTCTCGGATCAGCGGCCGATAGTCAGTGTGGAAGAACATCTGATCAGGGATCTAAAAGGAGATTTCATTTTTACGTTAGCAATTTATTATGCTAAAGAACAAACACTAAAGTCTCTAAAATCGAGTTTAAGGTTAAAAAAAAGGTAATCTCCCAGTTAGGAGATTTATGTGTAATTTCAGTTAACCTGGATGGGTATTGCAGTACTGCAACTTTTGATAGTGTTTCTACAGGCAACAAAATTCTTCCAGAACACAAAAAGCTGAGGTAACTGAATGCAAAAGGACTGTTCTACACTTGAAAGTATTTATCTCTCATTCTGCATTTTTCCCCTACAATTACCAGGATCACAGAATATTCACACTTGGAAGGCACCCAGAAGAATCACCAAGTCCATCTCCTGAGTGAGTGGCCCCTAAGTTTCCTTGTAAGGAAATCTTTGGCTAAATCTCAACATCAGCTCTCAAAGTAAACTTTTCTTAATCATGATTTCTTTCTTCATCCACATCCACCTCGAGCTTTTTTTCTACAACTGAAAGTCTGCTAAGTCCATGAAGCTGAAGGAAAATGGTTACATAACTGTTAGATCACAGTCAGAATTTGCTTCCAGCAGTGTAGGGAAAGACAAAGGGAACAAGTTTTAATTTCAGCTGAGAATGTAAAGCAAGGAAAAAAGTAATTCTTTATGAAGACACATGTGGAACTAGCATTTCAACCTGACAAATACGGAGAAGTGAAGAAAAGAATAAATGTGCATTTATCAAAACAGAAAGGAAGCAGGATAATAAACTCAAAAATTTAGGACAGGATAAATTCAGACATTTATCCTCCTCACATTTTTTTAATATTTCAAAAACCACAGCATTGGATCAATAATTTACTTTTGCTCAATTCAATCAACTACAGTGAATTTGGGCTCAAGTGAGGAAAGGCCTAAAGAACTGCAAGATAAACCAGCAGAAATTAGAACCAGAAGTATTTCTGAGGCTGAACAATTAATGTGAATTAGCTGTCTCCAGGATGAAAATGTATTCCAGGAGCATTCCTGGGAGCTACTCCCATGGCAATGTTAAGACATTGGTTTTTTTCTCCTGTGACAGGATCATAAAAGCAAGACAATTTACAGACATTAAGGAATCCATTACATTGAGATCCTCTAACCACAGAACTATTTTTTATATATGAGCTTTTAAATTAATTAATGCAATAATATAACTTTAGTTAGAAACTCGATGCAGAGATCTGATAAAACTATGAACTTACCTTTTCATAAGGCCTGCTACAGCCAAAGCCAAATATCAGCAGATGTCCATGAGAATCTGTGCATGCAAAATGCTGCCCATCTGGTGAAAATTTACAGTCAAAAACAGCTCCATGTCCCTGGCCTTCAATCTGGATTGAAGGAAAAAAAATTCAAGATTATTTGATTTTCAGAGGAAAACCATAAACATCAAAAATTAATCACTCTATCAAAAGCCATCATGCATTTTCCTAAATACCTCCATTAAGGCACAAATAATTTTGTTACTTCAGTATAGTTCTTTTCTCCTTGAATTTAGGTCCTGAACCAATTCTAAAAGGTGCATTAGAAGGTATGAAAATGAAGGTATGAAAATTCATGTCCAGTGAATAAAATAAAGATGTTTTTCTAAGGCTTTTTAGCTGTCAGGACACTGCTTGAAATAAACTGCAGTGAATATAGATTGGTTTTGTTAAACAACTTTCTAGATAAACCCAGATAATTTAAGAACTTAAAAAGAAAAAGTTTTTGTTTGAAAAATTAAAAAAAAAAGCTCTCTGCTGTTGACTGACCAGGGACAAAAAAACAGTAAAAAATTTTAATGATCATTAGATCAGAACCTGAGTCACAAAGAAAATAACCTAATTTAACGTGTTCACAATGAGCTGTCAAATGGAGCCCTCAAGCACTGTGCCAATGGATATTAAGATTATAATTTTAAAGACTGTGGAAAGTACAAGTATCTGTCCACAAGTGCCTTGAAACAATGGCCTAAAACAAAGCCTGTTAGATGGCACCTCACCTCACCTGAGGAAAACAATTAATATGAATGAAATGCACAATGATCTTCAGTAACAAAGAGTGGAAAACCTGCAATAATCAAGAAACTCTGAAGTAAAAAAATTAGTTTTTGCCGGCTAAGGTTTTTCTGTTTGGTTATTTGGGGCTTTTTTTTTCCCTAAAGGTGCAGGGGTGTGAGTAGCACATTGCTGGTAGCACACTGCTGTGTGCTGAGAACAGTGTTTAAAGAAGCTCTTACCATGTTAAAATAATGCTTTGTTTTGGTGCCTTTGGTGATGTCCCATATGAAGATGTTGCCATCATGACCTGCAGACAGCATTATCCTGCAGTCAAAGGGATGGGTCTCCAAGACAAACACTTCATCTGCATGGCCCTGCCATTGAAAATTGCACATCACAGGGAAACAAGGAAAATCCACATCAGCAGGATATTCACAGCAGAGCCCAAAGCCTGTGCTGTTCTCTCTGGAAAATTAAACCCCAGGCAGCCGCAAAGATTTGAACATTCCAAAAGTAAAAATTTTCTAGATTCAAGCAAGAGCTGCAGAAATAAGCAGCTTTTGCCAAAGGATGATGCATTATTCAATGGGAAAGTTACTGTACAAAAAAATTATTTATTCCACATTTCTTTTTTCTATTTACAGGGAAAGTCCAAAGCAGAAGGAAGCAGCAAATTTTGATTACAAGAATTCCAAGGAACACCCCACTCACTGTACCATCCATACACAGAGCTCTCATGACTAATCAGCTTTAATTACAAATTCAGCATGCACATGTTACTGCAATTCCAGGAAAATCTTCCAAAAGCAAGGAAAGTTCCATACCACCAAGTCATGGAGCAATTGCCCTGTACTGGAATTCCAAACTTTGAGCAGGTGATTATTCACAGCTGTCACAACGTAGTTGTCATTTTGGTTCCAAGCTATCATGGTTACTTTAGGCTTCATGAATTTGTCTTCTTCTGCACAAGTGTCACTATTTTAAAAAAGTCAAACAGGTCAGAGATGTATTTTATATTTTAATTAGCCCCTTTCTGTATGAAAATACAGTAATCCGTTTTCTTGTGTTAATCATCAGACAACAGAAAGGAAGTGAAGAATTAAATTTGGGTTGAAACTTTGTCCACAAAAAAATCCTTCATTTAAAGCGAATCTGGATTTTAAAATTTTAAAGCACTTGATAATCTCTTTCCCATTTGAGAGGCAAGGCCAAAACGCTTTCCTTTTTCATGGAATCTTGGCTCCTCTACAATGAGAGTTCTAACATAAATTTTAAAATTTTGGACTTTTTACAGTCAGCTTTTTCCAGCTAACTGATTCCCAAGCCAATGTCTACGTTAGCTAAGCATTTTTTAATGAGTCCCAACAGAAATACAGTAATACAGAAATACATTTTGTTTTAACCTCAATCTATTCCCTTATTCTCTCCCCAGAACACATTTATAGATACTCTGACACTGCCCCTCAGCCTTTTAGTCAAGCAAAGGAATCAGTTTTCCTTGAAACACCTTCACATGGGATTATCTTTGTTCCGCTTCAAGCAGAGACCTCTTACAAAGGCTCTCAACTATAAAACCACAGTCAAATCTCAAATATTAATGACTCCTCCTTTGTAAAATCAGGTTTCTTAAATGGTCTTTTTCATCACAGGAAAAGGCTAAAGTTACCTTGCAATCAAGTCATGTACCCAAGGTTTGGCTTTTCATTTAATCACCTACAAATCATTTAATTAAAATCTCATTTAATCACCTAGATTAATTTCTGTTCAGAGTCTGTGGAAGCTTTCTGACCTTGTGCACTCCTGTAAATCATTCCTCCTTCACGTTTACCCAACACCATGTAACACCGATTTTTATCTCCAATAACATTAATACTGGGTGCCACCAACATTTCATTAATTCACTTTTTTAAAAGCAGAAAATGGGAATAGTCAGCAAGGTGAGTCCTTGAGGAAAGCCACCTATTCTATGTCATAGCCTCTCCTACAAATAGGTCACCACCTACTTGATTTTTACTCATCTAAAAATATTTCTCCCATGACACACCAGGTGTCAGACTAAAACCCAGATAGAGCAGGTGGGTTCTTGCTGTTCAGCTTTTTACCCCTGAAAAGAGGCAAGAAAATTGATTTGGCCCAGAGTTCATTTGAGAGCTTTAAGAACACTTAGGAATCAATGAAAGCATGGACTCCAACTCAGCAATTATCACATCACCAGAACACTCAATTCACCCCTTCCCAAGACCACAGAACCTGACCAGAATGTTGCTCTCACTCTCACAGTTGAGTAATTTTTTCAATCCTTTTGGATTTACACAAAAGAAACCAAAGGGTGAACGCTTCACCTACCCCAGCAGCCGATCAGACATATCCAACAAAATGCTTCTCCACTCTGCCTGTTCAAAACGCCAGATCCGAGCTGTTCCATCTCTGCTGCCACTTATAAACCTGATAAAGTATTAAAAATTAATTTGTTTATCCTCAAAAAAACTTTACTTTACAGTATGTTCAGGGTTACACACTGCCACAACATAAATTCTGCAGTGGAAGATTGATTGAAGTGATTGAAATGAAATCTTCAGTTGGTGTTTAGGGAATTTTTTCCATTAAGTTTCATTTCAGAAAACTGAGAAAGAACTTTTCTGAACTGGAAAACTGAATAAAGTCATCAAATCATGAAGAACAGAGAAGCAACTTCCAAAGTTTAACTCAATTCAAAAATTTATCCTCAGCTCCTCCTCAGAACAGGATTTTAATGTATCTATGTAATTATTTAATATAATTTATGTAATTACTCATGCAGAGTTTCAGATATTGAAGTAGAGAAATGAACAAATCAGATGAAAAGGTTGCAATTTATTTTTGACCATTTTCACTGCATTTCTCCTATTTCCTATACAACACTCAGTGAAATTGAAAAGAAAGGAGGAGGAAAAGGAGATTTATGAGGCCACAAAGACATTGGGTACATAAAAAAGTGGTAAAATTCCTCCAGGTAAATGAAACCCCAGCCAGGCCAAAAATATAATCTAAGATAGATCAACAGGAAGCTGGAACAGCTGGAGCTTAATTATGCTCAAAAAATTCCTGAGTTCTAAGTAAGTTGATTTTTCTTACTGGGAACATCCAGTAAGAGATTCTTAATTCCAAAATTATGTATTTTTTGTCCATATTTCAGCATCTTTCAACATACCTGTCCCCACCATTAGAAAACTGAATGCTGTCAACTTTGTCCTGTAAGTAAAAGTAGAGTTTGTTAGGAATTTTATTTTTGAAACAGGATGCATGATTTTTTTTGACAGTTATGAGTTTAGTAAAATCTGAAATAATGAAGAAAAAATAAAAAAGATATTTCTAAGAGTTTTAAGTACAAGGCAAACCAAGTCCAAACACTTCCCAGGATTCACTAACCATTATTTCTTTAAAATGTACCTTCTAAAAACTGTCTGAATTTAAACATGAAGGATTAAGAGATTAAATAACAACTGATTGACAACTGAATCATATTTAAATATATTTCCAATACCTAAAGTTAGCTACAATGGTGAGGAATCTGTTGTTCCTACTCCTACTTGCACTTTCCTTATAAATAAATAATTGTTTGGGGTTTTTATCACAATAAAAACTGCAGGAAAAGCAGATACCACACTTATTGTCTTAAGAGTGGAAAAGTCTCCTCCACATAAAAAAAAAGGAATGATCAAGCCTTATCAATGCAACAAAAATAAGAGTCAGATTTTGTAGTAGAGGAAATACTATTGCAAACAAAATTAATTAAACAGCATTGCTAAAAAACCCACTCATAAAATCACCTTGTGATGACCACAGTGCTGCTTCAAATGATTAATTAACTAATTACTTACAGCATGACTTTCCAATTCAGCTATTTTCTCAGGTGTTTCAGAGCCAAAAAAATACATCCTGATGACGTGGTCAGTGCTGCCAGTTGCTAAAAACATACCACCTGTAAAAAAATCAAATAATAATTAACCTGCTATGGAAGAAATTAAAACAGGTCACCATCATTTCTCAGAGGCCTGGTTTAAATAAAAAAAAACCAACCCACAACTGTTTGAAAAATGGCACATTTTTTATGCTCTTCCACTGACACACATATGTGGAAGGAAATCCCTTTCTTGCCCCAGAAAGTGTTCTCCCATAGTAAAAATAAATTAGTGTTAAAAAGATTTTAAAATACATCATCAGGGTAATAGTGGAGCTTTTCACATTAAATTGCACAGAGAAGCTTCAATAGTGGGGAATATGGTTCTAGATAATCAGAATTATGCAGATGACTCTCACTGCAGTCTGTGCCTCATTTGTGCAAGTGAACAGCATCAAAATTAGGTTGGAATGTTGAGTAAACCAGTCAGGTGAAGTACACCAGCGTAGGCACACCAGTATTTAGTTGTGGTGGCAGAAATTCCAAGATTTGCCTCTAAAGTGCTGTCAAAAAAAACCCCAAACAACCCAAACAAGCAAAATGTCAAAAAACATTCTCCCAACACAAGCCAGGGCTCTATCCTAAACAAGCTACACTTTGATTTGCTTTTTATTTCTGAAATGCACATGAACTGAGTGAAAGAAAACAAGAAGCCAGGGTTCTTGTTTTAAAGATCCATCTCTGGTTCCTTGAAAGAGGAAGATCTTTATGAGCATCCCTGGCACTGGATCAGGAGCTCCTGCTGGCAGGAACCACTTCCACTGGTGACTGTGGGATGTCAGAGAACCCACTCTGCCAACCCTTGACACTGCATGAGGGGATTAAGGAAAAACTAAAAATGCAGTAAAGACAGAGAGAAGCAAACTGTTATTAGGTGACTTTTACTACTGTGAAATCACCAAAGTCTTCAACAGTCTTTCACTGTTAGCTAAGGGAAGTCCCATGATTTAATCATGTCACAGCTAACAGTGCACATCTGAGTAGTTATTTACTCACAACTGCAGGTTTTGTCCGTTTTAAAGATGTCACAATGGAGTATTACCAGAGAGAAAAGAAGAAAGCATGAGGCTGAACCTCCACCTGACTTACCCACACTGAAGGAAGAACAAAGCATCTGAACCCCTGGTCTGGGTTTCTCTGTGAACTTCACTGGCTTGGTGCTTAAAAAGAAAAGATGTTTGAAATAGGCCACACCACCCAAAACTTGGCTCTTAGCAACATTTCAAAACATAAAAGGATGTTTCTTCAAACAGGGATGACTTTATACCAACTACCACGATGTGGCACAACACCAGACACACACTGATCATCCTAGGGCTCTTTTTTGGTAGTAATTAATTTTTTGGGGGTACAAACAAAGAATAATCAGATATTGAATATTCCAAACTAGCCTGAACATAGATATCCTGAATGCAAGTTCTTTAAGAAACATCCTAAAACTACAAGACTGTTGGAAAACCAACTCCATCACTAAGTTTTATTATACTTTCCAACATACTTGCAATTCCAGCCATTCCTGTTGCCCCACATTTGTACTTTCAGTGAAGAAAGAGATTAATGTACTTCCCAACTAATCTCCCAAGTCAGTGGAACAACATTTATTTGTAAAGTATATAGTTGGTGATGGCACTTTAAAATAACTATGGAATACATGATTTGCACAGCATTTTCATAACCACAGAAAGTGAAAAGCACCTGACTTCTTTTACTCAAGCCTAGGATGGCATAAAGGTCAATCAGCAAACCATTCACATACTTGAATTTCATGGAATCTGTATCCCACTGCCAAAAGCAAACAGTTCCATCCACCCCAGTGGAGACCATGTATCGCTGGGAGCCTTTCACCATGGGACTGAACTACAGAGAGGAGAGCAAAAAAAACACACAAGAACAGAGATTTAAGAATTGTTCATGAACTTCTGAAAAAAATTAATGTGGAAGTTCGATTTGTTTTGGATTTTTCACCTCAAACTGCTGGAGCTGTTGCTGGTAGCTCATTTTTTAGTGTTTACAAAGTAATACCTCCCCTACTTTAAGATAAGTTTGTGGTCTGTGTTTCAATTACTATGTTAAAAAACCCTCAATTCCTTCAGTGGTTTTTGGGTTAATGTTCTCACTGACCACAATCATTCACTGAAAATCCTGGCAATGAATGAAATAATGAGCACAGCAGACTGAAAAAAGGGAAGCTTGAAGAGACAGGTGTAGTTTGAAAATAATTCAGCAGAGCACGATATGTGAGACAGTCTGAATGTGTAACTTAGCATCATGTAAGAATTTTATGGGAATTCCTCAGAAATACTTCAAGACATGGGATTTATTTCTATGCACAGAGCTCCCCTTCAGAAAACGTACAGACAACAACTTGTTTAAACTCTTCAGCAATTGCTATCATTGGAAAGTCACATAAATTGCACTTCTTGCAATTATGGTATTGTTAAGAAAGCTTAAATTAAAAAAATCCACAGGTTACAATAAAAGAAGCACCACAAGCATTTAGACATCAAAAACCAACCAAACTAAAAAATGCAAATAATGGCACAGGAAGTGCAGATATGAAAATTGCTCTCTGAGGCAGCATTTTTGAGGGGAAAAAAATGGCAAAATTATCTGTTTGTATTGAGCTCCACAAGCCACTCTTCACCCCTCAAGACAAGCTGTTGGCCTCACTGGAAAACACTCCAAACCTGGATAATGAGCTACTAATTTCTGTGTTAATTAAGGGATTAAAGGCCAAAACTAGACTGAATTCAAAGGACCACCAAGAGCACATCAAATCACCTTCACATTTAAATACACACGCTACACACTGAAATACACACTGAAAAATCTCCTGGTTTTGAGATTAAAACAAGTACTCACATCCCAAAAGTTGTACGAATAATATACCAGATCAGAACTTATTTATACAAAATAGTAAATCATGCTTCCAGTAAGAGACAACAAAAGGACATGATATTTCCCAGAAATTCCCTTTTGTTCCAACAACTCAAGTACTCTAGGTAGTGATCTTTAAATGAAGAAGAATTCCTGTCATTATCTTCAGATGAATGGGTAGGAATTCAGGAGTGACAAGGAATTCACTTGTTTTTAAGCAGGTTTATCCTGTGATTTGACATGAATATTTACACATTCAGATTTCACTACTCCCATAGGCAGCCAGAGTGAATTAATTTCAGCTTTTAATATCCAGAAACCTTTCAAAAGCCCCCTACCTGCAGTGAGCTGATGGACCCTGTGTGCCCGTGGAGGACAGCAACTGGTGCACAAGTCCTCAGACACCACACTCGGATCATCTTGTCACAGCTGCCAGCTGCAATCATGGTGTTCTCATAGTTCACAGCCATGTCAGAAATCTCTGCTGAATGGCCTCGTAAGGTGGCAAACAATCTGCCATTGTGAGTGGACCAGATCTTCACCAGACAGTCATCTGAGCCCTAGAGAGAAATATTCATCAAGGACAACTTCTGACATGCTTTTTGTGACCTTTAATTACAGCAAATTGTTCCACTTAAACGCAGCGAGGGAGCTTAATTTTACCAGCATTGATATTTATCTCCTGAAGTTTTTTTTGCACAACACCCATTTCTAAGCTCTTCTCCTTGTATCATCTAAAAGAGTTGGATGTATTTCATCAACTTACAGTAAATATTCTGTGTCCAGTCCTATCAAATGCAACACAGTATACAGAAGAGAGATGGCCAAGGATCCTCCTGTGCATCTTGACATGCTGGTACATACTTCCTGGGAATGAAGTGCTGAACTTGGCATATCCAGTTAATTGCTTTGCTCTGTGCACCTCCACTACAACAGAGAGGAATCACATCATGTTTCAAACATGTCTCTGCTAAAACTTGGGTTTTTTCAACAGCCATAATATTAAACAGTGATCAGAAATTACTTTCAGATTTCATCAAGTCAGGTTTTGTGGTATCTGCAATTTTTTTCTGTGTGTAAACACAGTATTTCAGACGTGCTCAGCAGCAGTGGGCAGAGGTGAGAGGAGCTTACCAAGGTTTGGTGGGGTGCCATAGTTCACAGGCATTTCAGGGGGTCTGCCTCGATGAAGAGCAGCAAATGCAGAGCCCTTCCAAACAGTGTTCCTGCAGTCTGCAAAAACAGTCGAAGTTCATCATAAGTATTTGTTTAAAATGCCAAGAGAGCTGCAGTTCCAAAACACAGCAAAGAGCCCATCTAGACTGGTCTCAAACACAGGATTGAACCCACAAAAAAACCCAGGCACCAACTGCCCCAAAACTCCTCACACACAATGAAGAGTTAAAGAGAAAAATCCATTTCATAGTAACAGGAGGAGAAAAAACCAACACAGCCAATCACCAAACTCCTAAATGATGGTACCCCTGCAGTTCACACAACACTAAAATCTAAAATTTCAACTGATTTTTAACATTGTCCTGAATACTTATAGAGGAATGCAATGAGTAGTTATTAATATGAAGCTATTTAAGGAGATGATCTCAAGAACCTTTCAGTAACTAAAGGGGATTTCCAAGAAAGCTGGAGAGGAATTTTTCACAAACGCTTGGAGTGAAAGGACAAGGGGGAATTGCTTCAAGCTGAAAGAGGACAGGTTTAGATGGGATGTTTGGAAGGAATTGTTCCCTGGGAGGGTGGGGAGGGGCTGGAATAGAATTCCCAGATTTGCTGTGGCTGCCCCTGGATCCCTGGCAGTGCCCAAGGCCAGGCTGGACATTGGGGCTTGGAGCAGCCTGGGACAGTGGGAGGTGTCCCTGCCCATGGCAGGGGGTGGCTCTGGATGATCTTTAAGGACCCTTCCAACCCAAACCACCCTGTGATCCCAAGGTCACCTCCAAAGTGTCACTTCTGCCTTTCTCACACTATTCCCCAAACCCTAACTCTGCACACGTGACAATGGATCACACTCACATCAAACAAAGATCCTACCTTTTGCTGTCCGGAGCAAGGACTGTCTCCCTGCCCCAAGTAAGGAATTCACTCTGGAAATACTGGGTGGGATCTCCTTATCCAGGATGGGGCCAATACGTTTGCAGATTTGTAATAAATGATCTGGAGCCACATGTTTGTTGGACAGCACCTGACAGAAATTCAACGTTTAAAAACAAGGATGGTACACCCAGAACAGATGAATCTAAAAGCATCAGTATGCATAGGTATATTTTGATTTTTTTTCTTTAAAGTTCAACTTTCAGAGAAAAATCAATTCTATTAAGCTCTGATCAGGTAAATTCAGTGGATACTCTGCAAGCCAGGGAGAGCTGTAGTAAAAATAACTGGAGTAAAGTTGCTCACTGCATATCAGTATTTTATTACTGGAAGTTTGCAGAAATCACCCCTGTGGCACCAACTTGTGAGGCACCCTACACTGAGTGTCTTTCCCCAATCCACACTATTATTCGTACTAAAAACAAGAAATAAAACTCAAACCCCTCTAACTCAACATCACAGAAAATGTGGTTGCAACCAAGCACAAGAATTTATGCAGCTACTACTTGAACTTGTTCAGTGAACTGCAAACCAGCAGGTTTGAGTACAATCTCTCTGGAAACAGTTTCCTTGAAGAACCAGTACTACACAGCCTAAGTGTGCCCTACTTCCTTAATGCAAGGATCAAACCTGTCATCCCCACGCTCAGGAATGATCCCACACTATCTGCATCAAGCAACCTAAAAAAAAAAATACACCCCCACACACACTCAGATGGCTCAGACAAGAACAGATGTGTGAGGGTTTTGATTATTTTATTCCCTCCCCTTTTCTTTCTGGGAGTTCAATCTGAAAAATTCTTATTCTTATCAGCCACAGTAACGCAGAAGTTAAAGACACAAAGCAAGAGTTTGAACAGCTTTGAGTAGAGCAAACCATCAGAACCATAAACTGAAGCTGTTGGGGAGGTCTGAAGCAGCTGGGGATCAACAGCCCCACGCTCCCTCCAGTGTGACCTGGCCATGAACAAACCAGGCAGGAGCCCCAGCAGCTCCTGGAGCAGCCAGAGAATTCCCAGCCAATCCATTGAGGAGAAGCTCAGGGCCACACCAGCTCAGGTATGTGGCCTCTTGCCCAGGTAACTGAGCACACAGGCAGAACGAGCTCGTGCTGCTGATGCTGTTCCCTCAGCTGAATGACTGAGCTCCGATGAGCAAAGTGTCCCAACGAGGCTGATCCACTCGTCACAAAAGTGGGAATAAAAATACCAAACACTGCCAAAAAGTTGCCCAAATGCACACTGAGCATTCAGAAGGTACAGTTTAAGTCCCGGCCTTGCACTTGTTTTTAATAATAAAATCCAGGTATAAAGCTTGTGGGGCACAGGTTGTACTCCTGGCGGGGTGAGAGGTGATAACATCAGTAAAACAGTTCCCATTACCCCACAGGCAAATCTGTCCAAGCAAATCAGCCCATCAGATGCTCAAGGTTGATTGTAAGAAGCATATCTGGTAGCCTAAAGATTACAAAATGCAGATGGACATAATTTTTTTATCAATTTTGACTCCTGAATTGGTACAGAGCAGTACCAGCCACAGCATTCAGGACAGAAAGGTCAGCGTGCTTTCTGCCAAACACTAAAACCCTTTTTGTTTG
Source organism: Sylvia atricapilla (assembly GCF_009819655.1). NCBI lineage: Eukaryota > Metazoa > Chordata > Aves > Passeriformes > Sylviidae > Sylvia > Sylvia atricapilla. The sequence continues at coordinate 112,284,026 of NC_089141.1, read as the reverse complement.
CATGCCATCAGCAATAAGTATATTTTCTAAATTGCAAAACCTTGCAATTCCTTTCTTTTTCAAGTAGTTTTGCTGAGATTTCAGAAGGAACAGTTATTTCAAAGACTTGCAACTCCAAGCTGAGCAAAGTGAAATAGAAATAATTACACCACATGACTGCATTTGTCTGTGGTCTCTGCAAATTCAGAGTGAGACCAGGGCAACAAGAGGTTCCCAGAGTCCCTCAAAGACCAGAAACTAAAACACTGAGAAGATTCATTTGGATATTTGGAAACAGCACTGCCCTGTGCAGAGATTTCCCTTAAACTGTGCATGAAAAAGAGGCAGAAGCAGAATATGTTAAAGAATTAGTATATCCTGAATAATCACAGCTAAAAAGCAGCCCTGAAATCAGAAAAATACACACATGGGATCTCCCAACACCCTGCTTTTTGTCAGAAGAAATGGACTAAGAAACGAACAATGAAGCAACAAAAAAACTCCCAAGAATTCTTTTTAAGCTTAATCCTACTTTCATCTTGCCTAAATTCAAGGCCAGGCTTCTTAGGGACTTTAAAAAAACTGATCCAAAACCTTGCTTGCTCAACTGACCACAACGACAAGCAGAGAACTCAAACTAATCATTTCGAGCAATACTTAAATAATTAAGAACACGTTTTGAACAACATTTCATTCCTTCTCTATGCAAATACGACCCTGAGATCCTTAAGTGCCTCACAAGAGGGAGTTCACTGCAACAATGGGTCAATTAACCCGGAATGCCTGAACCTTAGGTGGGAAAAAGCAAGGATAAACACCTCTTTAAAGGAAACACAATCAAACACAATAAAAAAAGAATGAAAATCACACTGGGCACGGGGAAGTACCACCAGGCCATCACTCACCAGCATTCAAACTCTCTGCCATTTAAGAAGCAGCAAAATTAAGCCCCAAAACACAGCTCTGCCTTCTGTAAAAACAATTCAGAACACACCACGCCAGCCGTGGAAGGGCAGAAAGTACATTTCGTGGCAAGATCACCCCCCATCTTTCCAGCACGTTAGAAACAAAGCCACGGCCAGCGAGGAGCCGGCGATACGAGCACGTTCACAGGCACCACAACCGCCAACCCTCGGTTTCTGATCAGCGATTTCATTTCCTAATCTGTTGGAGGGGGGCTGAAAGAAACCGAGCAGAAAATAAATACCGACAAATCACAACGTGCCTCACAACCTGGCCCCTGAAACTCCGAAATGAAACCTCGCTGGAGATTGGCTCCTGTCTGCATGTAGGCAGCGGCATGTACCACTGCACAACGCCAAGCTCCACCTCTGCTATATAAACAATATCCTCAATTTAAACCACCGCTCGTGTTTTTGTTAGTCTGATGTGAAGAAATTAAAGGCTCTTTCTAAAGTAACTCCGGTGTTCAGAGGCAGAATGGTACTGGAAGGTGAAGATTTGGGCCTGTTCTTAAAGGTAGAGGATCTAACATCAATGTTATCACCGTAAATAAAAAGACTTAAAGAGAAAAGTCTCACCAATTCTTCGTAACTTCTATAATGCTCATTTCCTTGCCAATCCAACCTTTTGGGAAGCAACTAAATAAAGGAAAAAAACAAAAAAACAAACCGTGAGCGCTTAAAGGGGAAAGGAGGGATTACAGACCACATCCCAAACAATGTGTGTTGAGGGGGGAAAAGTTGAGACAGCGGCAGAAACTTGAATGACTCGCAAAGGAAACTTTTGACTACAGCAAGATTTCATCAGAGCCCACACAGACCTGGTGCTGCTCCAGCTCCTGCACCAGCACCTGCGGAGGGAAGGGAAAAAACACAGAGTAAGGGACAAGCCACGATTCGGCTCCTCCAGGGCGGGGGCCGCGGCTGCTCCCACCGCCCCCAGCCCCTCTGTGGGCAGCGCGGGCTCCCCGCGCCCCGGACTCACCTTCAGCGCTCTCCTGCAGGGCCCGGTGCTCAGGAACCGCGCGATGAGGAAGTAAAGCTCTGAAAGAGACACGGCAAGAGACACGGGGGATGAACCGGGGGGCGGCCGTGACCCATCCTGGGGGGAATGTGAGGGGGGGGCAGGAAGATGGCGGCACCGGCGGCACCTCCTCACCCCGGCCCGCGGTGTTACCTGATTCAATGAGAGGCAACGACGCGCCGGAGCTGGAAGAGGCCGCAGGCTCGGCCATGGCGGGCTGAGGGCGGCGGGCCCGGCTCGGCACGGCGCTGTCAGCGCCTCCCCTCTCTCCCTTCCTCCCTCCCCTCACGGCCGCCCCCCCGCTCCCCTCAGCGCTCCCTCCCTCCTTCTCCCCCCTCAGCGCAGCCTCGGCGGCGGCGCCGCCGCCATCGCCGCCGCACCACCCGCCACGGCGCCGCCGCTGACACCTCCGCCGGGAGCGCCCGCGGGGGGGCGGTGGAAAATAGTTCCCGCAGTACCGGGCGCGCCGGCGGAACAGCGGAGAAGGCGTGTGGCCGTGGCCAATATACGCGCAGAGCGGAGCGGTGGGCGGCGGGGGGGGGGATGGCGGGGAACGCGCCTGGTGACGAGCAGGGGAGAAGGGGAGGAAGAGGAGGAGGCGCGGAAGGATCGCGCGAGGAAGGTGGCGGTGACGCGCACCGGGGGCGGGGCTGAGCGCGGCTGGCGGCGGCGCTGAGGGCGGCGGGGGAGAAGCCGGCGGCCGCCGCGCTGCTCCCATCGCCCCCGGGAACACCGCGGCTGCTCCCATCGCCCCCGGGAACACCGCGGCTGCTGCCGCTGCCTCGGCCTTCCTAGCACCGGGACAGCCCGCCCGGGACCCGCGGCGAGGCACCGAGAGCCGGTTCCGGGGGGCGATGCTGTGACGGAGCTGACGCCGTGTGCTGCCAGGCCTCCAGTGCCGTGACCGGTTCTGGGCCCCTCACTGCCAGGAGGATATCGAGAGGTTGCAGCTTATCCAGAGAAGGGAATGGAGCCGGGAAAGGGCTGAGCTTGGAGAAAAGGAGGCTCAGGGGGGAGCTGGTGGCTCTGCACAAGTCCCTGCCAGGAGGGGACAGCCGGGGGGGTCCGGCTCTGCTCCCAGGGCACAGGGACAGGAGCAGAGGGAACGGCCTCAGGCTGGCCCAGGGGAGGCTGACGTGGGACAGGAGGAGAATTTTTTCGCTGAAAGGGTGATCATGCATTGGAATGTGCTGCCACGGGAGGTGTCGAAGTCCCCGTTCCTGGAGGAGTTCAAGGAAGGACAGGACGTGCTCTGGTCGTTGACAAGGTGGTTGATCAAAGACTGGACTCGATGATCTCAGAGGTGTTTCCCAAGCTAAATGATTTTGTGATAATGTGATTCAAAGTGCACTGCCCCGCGTGGTGCCTGCCCAGTGTGTGTGTCCCATGGAGCAGAGATTTGGGAGCATCAGTGTTGTGTCGCTGTTGGAGGTTAGGGAAGGCCACTCTCCTGCTGTGACAGCAGAGCTCCATGGGGGATGCTGGGGGTACCTCGGCTGCCCCAAACACCAGCTTGGGGAGGGGCATCTTCCAACTACTCCAGCAGCACCGCTTCCCTGGAATCACTGATGAAGAAAAACCCAAAAAAAACCCGCACAACTCTGCCCCCTGGAGCCTGGCTCCTGGAGACTGGATTTTGGGAGCCAGGAAATGGTCCGTATGGAGAGTCCAGAGGAGGCTCCAGGATGAGCAGAGGGCTGGAGCAGCTCTGCTGGAAGGAAAGGCTGCCACAGCTGGGATTGTTCAGCCTGGACAGGAGAAGCTTTGGGCTGAGCTCAGGGTGGCCTTGCAGGGCCTGAAGGAGCCCCAGGAAACCTGGAGAGAGACAATTCCCAAGGGCTGCAGGGACAGGACACAGGGAATGGCTTCCCAGTGTCAGAGGGCAGGGCTGGATGGGATCTGGGGCAGGAGTTGTTCCCTGGCAGGGTGGGCAGGCCCTGGAATAGAATTCCCAGATTTGCTGTGGCTGCCCCTGGATCCCTGGCAGTGCCCAAGGCCAGGTTGGACATTGGGGCTTGGAGCAGCCTGGGACAGTGGGAGGTGTCCCTGCCCATGGCAGGGGTGGCACTGGGTGATCTTTGAAGTCCCTTCCAACCCAACCCATTCTTTATCTTTGTTTCTCACAGTTGTTTCTCAGCCATGCCCAGCAGGAACTCTGATAAAAACAGCAATGGCTGTACTTGTGTTACATTTTAAACCCAAAGTCTGCTTTCCCTATTTCATTCCCCATCTCTGGTACCTTGAAATGCATTTTTAGAATCCTGAAGTAAATTATTTTTATTTATCATTCCCTTAACCTGAACTAGCACTAAAGACAAAAGAGTATCTTCCAAGAAACAAATTTTGTTCTGTTGTTGTATTTTCAATCACATTGTGCTCCAGTGGATGGAAATCTGCACCTCTCCAGTCCTTAGCTGAAGAGCAAATAAAGGACAGAGCAGTACTGAGAAGTTACAATAAATTAAGCAGTGGGTAACAGATGTGAGGGAGATGCTGAAAGCCCAGAGGATCACAGCCCCAGAGACCCAAAACACAAAAAACACTCTCATTTGACTAAACTAGACTGTTTTAATTCTGTAAAAGCAGGGACGAGTGGTTATTTTGGGGGGATTGGTTATTTGGGGGGGATTTAACTGCAAGTTTATTACTTATTTAACTGGTGAGTTGAACTTGCCAAAACCAGAGAGTAAATAATACCATGGAGCTGGATCATGTTAAAGTTAAACCAACAAATATGGTACCTGGAAGGGGATCTTGGGGGAAGTGAGTTAGAAAAGTGGCATCAATTTCCAACTCGGAAATATCCAAGATCTTGAAGGCAGAGCCAAGTCTGCTCTGTGATGGGATGGAACAGGAGCAGGTTGGGAGACTTCCTATGGAAAAGTTCAAGATTAAGTAGCAGTGAAGAGGTGTAAAAATGGTAAAATTCTCAAATGAAAGTATTGATGGATTAAGAAAGCAAGTTAGAGGTGAAACTCAAATGGTTTTTTTAGAAATAACTGCAACGATTTGAAAAAGGCACAAAAAATGTACAGGAAGCAGGTTCTGGGCTTGCAGGTGTTACTTTAGAGGGTAAACAAGTTCTGGGGGAAGAGGAAAAAAAAAAAAACCCAACAAAGAACAAACAGTTACAGTTTGATCTTGGCTCCTCCCAGGACAAGGTGACAGTTGTCTGGCTGGTATCTGATGCTTACTAATTATTGACTTTTTACTAATTATTGACTTTTTTTAAAAGCAAACAGCAGCAGCACAAAGCTCTCAGCTTTCCAACTGGAAGTTGAGATTAACACTGCAATTCTCCACTCCCTGAACTGCCACCCATCTCTTTAAAAGTACAATTTTAACACCCTGAAGGACACAGTTAAAAATCCAAACCACAGTCAATGCAGGAGCTTTGGAAACATCCTTTCATAATCAAGATTTATTTGGCTTTTGTTTGGTGATCACAAACACCATCAACAGTTTTACAATTGTTTTTATTCACAGAGCTTTTTTTCAATCTAAAAACTAATTCTGATTTTCTTTTCTAGCACTATTTCAAATATTTTTCACTCCATCTTTGTAGACAAGCTGTGCTTTAAAACTAGATGTGAAATTCCAGTATCTCAAATATTGACATTAACAAGTTCCATCTGTCAAGCAGAAACTTTTACTTAAGACAGTATTTCAAGATATAAAATAAAAGTTTCCAATCTTTTGCATCACAGCTACAAAGTTGTTGGGGAAAAAATAAAGCTGCAACTACCAAAAATAACTTTTGTCACTGATATACACCACTCAGCAAGAAATCCACCACTAGGGAGCAGTTTTATTAGATAAGCAATTCTACTGATGGTACAACCATAGAGAGAGATAAATAACTAAAATGTTAAGACATTCTCAAGACAATCATCATGAATTCCAAAGTCTGATCTGTGCTATGCTTCATTGTATAGGATAGAAAACTGTCCCTTGGAGTCTGCAGAATGTGAGGCCTAATCAAGGCCTCAGAGCCCTCCCCTTAATTAACACACCGTTAATTTCTGGTTTCATAGAAAAAAGACAACCAGTACATGATTTTACCACTTTTAAAAAAAGCATTTACACTTATCTAAATATGTAAAAAAACAGGGTTGAGTCGGGATCCTCTCCTTTTTAAAAACATGTTTTCTAGAGCTACTAAAAAACTTGCATTTACAAAATAGTTGATAAAAATATTCCTCTGAATTGTACAAGAAGAAAGGTCTAAGGACCACCAGTTAGAGATGTGGGAGCAGGTGTCACTCAGACTTCACTTCTTTCTCTGCAGCTGCATCAGGTGCTGGGGTCTGGAAAGGGGAAAAAAAACCAGAACACTTCAGTGCAGGAAGTTTTTAATGGCTCAAATTAGTCTGGAGGGGTTTTAATGCACAAAAGGACAGAGTAACACTGAGTTGTTCCTGCAGGTTTCTCTTGGAGCGTGATCTGCTAAACCAAGCTGTCACAAAAAGGCTCCTTGGATCCACCAGGATGGATTTCAGGATGTTGATTTATTACTAAACACACATTGCAAAGGACTTTAATTTTAACCGGGTTACTGCCTTTGTGACGGAAGTAAGTTTAGTTTTTTACACTGCTACAATTCAATGAGGTGTTTAGAAAATAACATGAGGTGCTGTTTCATGCCTTTAAATTTCAGTGCCACACTTCAAAATATTCTTCAAATCTTAACCCTGCTTTAATTCTTAGCAAACAGTAACATCCAACAGGACAGACTCTGCCTCTTCTAGAGTTTGGTATAAACTCCACCTGGAATTTTGGATGGTGTGACCAAGTCATCATCCATTCCTTGTAAATTTACATAATCTCTGCACCAGTGAACTGAAGGGACCTCAGATGGGAATGCTGCCAAATTTGGTTCCAAGCACAAATTAAAAGACTGCAATAATGCCAAAAATTGAGTCAGCTGAAGAACTTGTAGTTACAGCACAACTTTCTCACACTGTAAGCTTGCAAACGAGAAACTGTCACCCCAGAACAAATGCTCCTGTTCCTGAAGTACCATCCTGTACTCTCCTTGCCCACCAAACCCCACCATCTACCTAAAACCAAAATATCCCATTGAACTCCTGAAAATGAGGGGACATTGAGTGTCACAGACAGCTGACACCAACTCCAGGCCCATTCCCACACCTGCCCTGGTAAGAGGCACTGCTCCTCCCTGCAGATCTGGTCCTGAACCTGTAACTGACTCATGCCTGCATTCCAGGAATGTCACACAGAGTGGAGGATGCTCTAAGTGATCTGACCAGTGACTCCAGAAGGTTCAGCCACTCTGTGGTGCAGCCAAGGCTCACCTGGCACATTTATTTCTCCAGCAACAACAACTCATGAATTGTTGGACTTTGTCTCTGCAGTCTCTCTCAGTGTCACCTCAACTTTGCTCAAATCAACTCGGGGTTTTTATTCAAAAATCTTTCCAGGCCCAAGAAAAAGAATATTTCATTTGTCAAGAAACTTCTGTAGCAAAAAAACCCCACAACCCCTCTTCTCAGTAACAGCAAACCCAAACCCAGCCCTCCAAACTTCACCTCCTCAGTTTTAGCTTCCCCATTTTCTGCAGGCAGGTTGTCCTTTGTCTGTTCTTGGTTTGTCTCTTCTGTCTGTTTTCCTTTAGGCCCCTTCTTCCCCTTTGATGGAGCTTTCTTGTCCTCAGATTTATCCTACAAAGAAACACATTTTTAGCAAGTCAATTGTTACGACCTTCCAGGTAAACCTTGAAAATAATAAAAAGCACAGAAAAACCAAGATGGACTTGCTAAGCTACCAACAGCCCCTGATCACCTGCTTACAAAATATTTCAGAATTACATAATTGCAACAAACTGACTTCTATACTTTGATTGCCAAAATATATTTTTCTTCATTAATATGTATTTAAAAAAGCCCACCACATTACTCCTTAATGAGCAAGCTTCTCCCAACTGGAAAAAACTCGAAAAAAACTTCCCTTCCTGTGAGGGAAGTTTTTAAAAACTGACAAAGGTGATGCAAAAATGGGGTTTTTTTGGATGAACTAAATAAAAAACCTTGGACTGTTAATTAACAGCTTAAAGTAGTTATAAGCAGAAAGTCAGTATCACATATGTCAGTCAACATCAATGAGCAGCATTAAGTGCAGATGCATCACAGACACTAAAACAAACAAACCAACCAACCCCAAAAAACCAAAAAAACCCAACACAAATCCAAAAATCAACTAAAACCAAAAAAACAACAAAAAAAAAAACCCCAAACAAATGCCCATCATGAAATTACAAAGTTCTTTAGGCTTACAGCCCTGAGAGTGGGAACACACTGATACTCAAACCACCTGACTGAAGGTGGATCCCTGATCAGTAACTGCTCAATAGGATTAATACAATGAAAACATCAGGAAGTCGCAAAGATTATTAATTTATCTAAAATCAGAGAACCACAAAACAGTTTGGGTTGAGAAGAATCTTAAAGATCATCTCATCCAACCCCCAACACCTTCCACTGTCCCAGGCTGCTCCAACCCCAGTGTCCAACCTGGCCTTGGGCACTGCCAGGGATCCAGGGGGAGCCACAGCAAATCTGGGAATTCCATTCCAGGGCCTGCCCACCCTGCCAGGGAACAATTCCTGCCCAAGATCCCATCCAGCCCTGTCCTCTGACACTGGGAAGCCATTCCCTGTGTCTTATCTCCTCCAGCCCTTGGAAACTGTCTCTCTTCATCTTTCTTATCAACTCTCTTCAGGTACTGAAAGGCAACAACGAGGTCACCCCAAAGATTTTAATCAGTCCATCAGAAAGAAATCTTATGATAACAAAGGAACACGTAACGACACAAACAGCAGTGAGCCAACAGACGCAAGGCCATTGTTAATTCTCCCAAAAAACCAGGGAATTTTACACCTTACTTATTTGCTTCAGCTGTGCTGAAGAATTCAAAGATCACACAAACCCACTTTCTTACACACAACACTTGAAAGCTTGACACGTGAATGGAAACTCACGTGGTTTTTAAGTGGTTTTCCCTGTCCTAACACACTGCTTTAAAAGATCAGTAGGTGTATTTTATCCTCTCTTGTAACAGAGATTAAATACAACGTTATGCACAGAATCACAGAATCGTTCAGTTTGGAAAAGTCCTCCAAGATACTCCAGTGAGCATCACCATGTCAACCAGAGCAGTCAAACAACATCTAGGCCTATCCCTGGACACCTCCAGAGATGGTGACTTCACCACCTCCCTGGGCAGCTTTTCCAGTGCCCGACCAGCCTTTCTGTGAAGAAATCCCTCCCGATGTCCTAACACACGTTTGCTTTGACAGTCAAGTGGTTCCACCCAATACCAAACCACAACGTAACACGCATGGATCCGTGCCCACGCTTCCATGCAATGCCTGGAGCTCAACAAGGATCTACAGACACAGCGATGGAATGTACCTGTAAATACTGGCAAAAGCACATTAAAACAACGCTTCAGCCAAGTGAGTGTTCCCACAAGGAATAAAGCCATTCCAGCACGGTGCACTGAGGACGGGACGCCCTCAAGCACCAGCTCCTCTCCCTCCCCTCTTCCAATTCACTCTCACCTTCGCCGGTAACTTTTTGGGTTTCGGCTCTGCTTTAGCGGGCGCGGGTTTCTGCGGAGAGAGAACAAGTCAGGCGAGGATCCGACCCGCGGGGACCCGCCCCGGGCACGGCCGCCCGCCCATCCCGGCAGGGCCCGGCCGCTCGGCACTTACCGCGGAGAGCCGCGCCGATCGCCGCTTGGGCTGCGGGCAGGGAGAGAGACACAGGGGGAGAGAGAGAGAAGGGCGTGAGGGGCGGGCGGCCGGGGGCAGCCCCGCCTGTCCCACCGCCCTGCCCGCTCCTTACCTCCTCGGGGGCGTCCCCGTCCGCCACCGTCACCTGCAACACACACGGCGCGTCAGCGGGGCGGGCCGCCACCGGCCTCTGGCCACCCCCGCCCGCCCCTTCCCGCCGCCGCTGCCGGACCGCGAGCCTCGCCGAGCCCCCCCGAGCCTCCCCCGGCGCCCGGCCCGCCCAGACACCCGGCACAAGGGGAAGGCGCCGGCCGCCGCTATCTCCCGCCGCTTCCCGCCCAGCCCGGTCCCCGCACTCCCCCGCCCGTTCCCGCCCGGGGCTCCGCTCGCTGCCGCCCGCCTTCACCTTCCTCTTCGGCATCTCGAGGCTCCCGGCCGCGACCGCTGCGGCTGCCCGTGTGGCGCGGCTGCTGCGAGCGCTGCTGCGGCTGCCTGCGAGCCTCAGCCCGGCTGCGCAGCGGGGCCGCCCCCCGCCTCATCCCAGCAGCGCCAGCGGCGCCGCAACAGGATCCAGCCGGATCGGGGCGCGCCCCGCCCACGGCGCGCCGCCGCCTCATTGGCCCGCCCGCATCACGTGGCGCGCGGCCCCGCCCGCCTCACGGGCCGCTGTGCGCCGCTCCGCGTCCCGCTCTCCATGGCCGAGAGCGGCGCCTGGCTGCTGGTGCTCAGCGCCGTGTTCCTCTGCAACGCGCTCAAGATCCTCCTGCCCTCCTGCTCCTCCATCGTGAGTGACGGCGCCGCGCCCGCCGGCGCTGGGGAAGCGGGAGGGAGGCGCGGGCCGCAGGATGGCGGGAGGGGCCCCGGGGAGGCGGCGGGGCGCTAACGGGGGTCCTCTCACCGCACGGGGGGAGCGGGGCCGGGAGGGCTCCCGGTGCTCCTCCCGCGGCCCCGGCGGTGATGGGCAGCGTCTGGTCCTGCTCCTGGCCTTGGAGAGGAGAGGCTGATGCCGGAGATGGTGGAACACAGCCCCGTGGCTGGGTGGCTCCCGCGGCCCCGGTTACACCGGGCGATGAAGTGCTGGCGGATGAGGCACCGGTGTGGACAATGATGCTGCTGAGGCTCCAGCCCTTAGGATGGATCATGGAATCATGGAATGGTTTGGGCTGGAAGGAACCCTAAGGATCATCCAGTTCCACCCCCCGTGCCTTGGGCAGAGAACCTTCCACTGGGCCCGGCTGCTCAGAGCCCCGTCCAGTCTGCTCTTGAACCCCTCCAGGGACGGGACACCCACAGCTTCTCAGTGCTCGGGACCAGCAAGGGCAGCTTTGCTCAGTCTTGCATGTTTTCAACAGATGGACATGCCCATTGTTAGATGGGAGATCAGTGGATATGGAGATTAAGGAGTTGAGCCATTGTAGGAATAAACCTTAAGTCCCAACCACTAATCAGGGTGCCCGTGTTCTGAGCTGAAAGCATCCCTGTGGAAGCGTGGATAATGGAATTGAGGACAAATCAACTCTGTGACTGCCAGATAAACCCACAAGTGTACAAAGATGCTGAAATCCCCGTCGCTCTGCTCTACCATGGAAATAACTTCACTGGCACAGAGATCAGTGTGCACTGTTCAACAATGGACGAAAATCCTTTAAGATTCAGCAATTCAGGAAGCTGAACTCAGTGTTACTAGGGATGAGTGATGAAAACAGCCATATGAGGAGAGGCTGAGGGCATTCGGTTCGTTCAGTCTGGAGGAGACTGAGACTGGGATCTGCAGCTCCTCCCAAGAGCCAGCTCTGATCTCTGCTCCTGGCACAGGGACAGCACCCAGGGCATGGCTGGAGCTGTGCCAGGAGGGATTGAGGGTGGATTTTAGGGCAAGGCTCTTCTCCCAGAGGGTGCTGGGCACTGCCCAGGCTCCCCAGGGAATGGGCACTGCCAGAGCTCCAGGAGCCTTTGGACGCCCAGGGATGCCCAGGGGGATTGTTGGGGATCTGGGCAGGGACAGGGCTTGGACTCAATTCCTTGTGAGTCCCCTCCAACTCAGGATATTCTAAGATTCTATGAAGATCTCTGCTCAGCCTTCTGCTGTGGTTTGAGACTGAAGATGGTGTTAATGCTCTCACTGACTGAAGGCCTGAGAATAGCATCCATGGGGAAAAGCTACGTGTGTCTTGGGGAAGCTGGAAACATTTCCTAAGGAGCAGCAAGGAAAAGATGTTGCGTCCTTTGTGCCTTCATTTCTATGGCAAAGAGAGTTCATGAACCAACAAACAGATGGTGCCTCAAGAAAAGAAATTAGGAAAGCAAAAGGAAAGGAGAAAGTGTTGGAATACTTGGCTGCTGGAGCTGGAAATGGGAATGACCACAGAATTATTTAGTTTGGAAAAAACCTTCAAGATCATTGAGTCCAGCCTGAGGCTTTTCCTCTCATCTTGTCACTTGTTCTCTTGTTACCCAAAGATTTCCTGCATCTCAATGAAAGGTCCTTTTTTATGGGAGGCTTTTGAGTTCATCCTTTATACACATTAAAGCAAATCACTGGAATTCTGGGTCAATAATTGATGGCTTTCTTCACTTCTTAGATATCCAGGCTGTTACAGAAGGATGCAGAGCAGGAATCCCAGATGAGAGCTGAGATCCAGACCATGAAGCAGGAGCTCGCCACCATCAGTATGATGGATGAGTTTGCCAGATACGCCCGGCTGGAGAGGAAGATTAACAAAATGACTGACAAGCTCAAAACCCACGGTACAGTTCCATGTCTGCTCCCTTTTCCAAAAGGGAAAAAAAAAACATTTTCTGTTTCTGAAAAGCATTCTGTCAAGAGCGTTTTTGGTTTTATTTATTCTTCAAACTTGTCTTCCCCATCTCACCCATTTTCAGTGTTCCTCTTCTTTCTTTCTTTCTTTCTTTCTTTCTTTCTTTCTTTCTTCTTTCTTTCTTTCTTTCTTTCTTCTTTATCTTTCTTTTTCTTTCTTTCTTTCTTCTTTCTTCTTTCTTTCTTTCTTTCTTTCTTTCTTTCTTTCTTTCTTTCTTTCTTTTCTTTCTTTCTCTCTTCTTTCTTTTCTCTTTCTTTCTCTCTCTCTTTCTTTCTCTCTCTCTTTCTTTCTCTCTCTCTTTCTTTCTCTCTCTCTTTCTTTCTCTCTCTTTCTCTCTTTCTTTCTCTCTTTCTTTCTCTCTCTTTCTCTCTTTCTTTCTCTCTCTTTCTCTCTCTCTTTTTCTTTCTTTCTCTCTTTCTTTCTCTCTTTCTTTCTCTCTTTCTTTCTCTCTTTCTCTTGTCTCTTTCTTTCTCTCTCTCTCTCTCTCTTTCTCCCTTTCCCTTCCCTCTTTCTTTTTCTCTCTCTCCTTCTTATTTTCTTTCCTCTTTAAACTATTTGAAGAGCTTGCTTGTGTCTTTCCAGGAATTTCCTGAGCTTTGTTATGTAAGTATTTATTCTTTCTCAGTGATGCTGATCACTGAATTCTGTTTTGAGTAAGTCAAGAAAGAGACTACAGTGTGATACAGAACTGCAGTGTTGTAGAAGGGTGTTTTTAATATAGCTATAAGTAATTTGGAAAGACACTTTTAAACAGGGTAATGTCCAGTCTTAAACAGTGAAATATTAAAGCATGACTAATTTGATGTAATTTTAATTCATTATTCTAAGTAATGGAAAGTAATTCTTTTTCTTTGACAGTGAAAGCACGAACTGCCCAATTAGCCAAAATAAAGTGGGTCATAAATATTGTATTCTACATATTGCAGGTAAGTAAATATTTTGTTCTGGATACAACTTAACCCAAATCCTCAGTAGTGTTACAATTTTCCCCAGGTTTATTGGCCCATAACTGGTCCCTCAGGGCTCCCCCAGCCCAGGGAGGACATGGAGCTGCTGGAGAGAGCCCAGAGGAGGCTCCAGGATGAGCAGAGGGCTGGAGCAGCTCTGCTGGGAGGAAAGGCTGCCACAGCTGGGATTGTTCAGCCTGGACAGGAGAAGCTTTGGGCTGAGCTCAGGGTGGCCTTGCAGGGCCTGAAGGAGCCCCAGGAAACCTGGAGAGAGACAATTCCCAAGGGCTGCAGGGACAGGACACAGGGAATGGCTTCACACTGAGAAGTGACAAGTTCAGGTGGGATGTTGGGGAAAAATCCTTCCTTGGCAGGGTGGGCAGGCCCTGGAATAGAATTCCCAGATTTGCTGTGGCTGCCCCTGGATCCCTGGCAGTGCCCAAGGCCAGGTTGGACACTGGGGTTGGAGCAGCAGTGGGAGGTGTCCCTGCCATGGCAGGGCTGGGAATGGATGATCTTCAAGGTCCCTTCCAACCCAAACCATTCCAGGATTCCAAGGACACAGAGATTTTCAAACAGAAAGAGTTTCCAGAACTGGAAGGGAAATGCTGCTGATAAAATCTGGTAGTTGAAAATGGAAGGAGTTTAACTTCCATCTCAGCTCTGTGTTTGTGGTTTTGCAGGGACAAGACTGGAGTTTGTCTTAGCTCTTTAATCATTGGGGGATTTTTTTATGTATTGCCCCGAATCCAGGAAAGTTCTGCTACATGTAAATATAATTCTGGCTTTGGAAACAAAATTCACTTCTGCTGAGGATGCAAATCTCCACCTACAGCTGCCACACATTTCCCCACGGTGCCTCATCAGATTGTCTGTGTAGTTCTGACGTGATGCCAGAGAATTTTCTAAGGAGAATTTGCTAATGAGGATGGCAGTGGTCAGCCTGAAGATTTCCTTAGGGGATTGTTAAAGTGAGTTGCATTCCTTGTAGGCAAAAATTCAGGCTAAAAAGGGAATTGAGAATTTTAAGAAATGCTATGACTGTCTTTGACTCTTTTGGATTGGAACGAGGGTCTTGAAAGAAAGCAAGTTCTCACTGCAACCTCCTGATATTGTGTATAAATTTAAGCTCATACCGAATCTAAAAATACTTTGAAGGAGATAAAATAACAAACAATTCCCTTTCATTAGAATTTATTATTTGCTGTTTCCAGATAGCACTGGGAATGAACTTTGATGTGTCTTCTTATCCAAACTAATAAAAGCTCCCATTCCAGGCTGCCCTGATGATCTCTCTGATCTGGAAGTACTACTCTGAACCTGTCACGGTGCTTCCGAGCAAATGGTTGGCTCCCTTGGAGCGCCTGGTGGCCTTCCCTACAGGAGTGGCAGGTGAGGAAAGGGACATTTCCAAGCCCCAAAGCATCCATGGATTAAGAGCAGATGCTTCTCTGACTCTCAGAGCACAGGGTTCAAATATTTGAGCAGCTCTTCCTTGTGTGCTCAGTTCTGGTGTTTTGAACTGATCATGGAATTTTATCGCTTTTTATTTCCACCCAAACAGAGCATTGTGCTTGTCTATATTGAATGGCTCTGGGGAAGATTTCTATTAGAAAGTCAGAAAACTACTCCAAAAGGGAATTTTCTTCACAGGTGTGCTATGGATAGCAAAGTACTTACAAAACAACTGATTTCAGAGGAAATTTACTTTTTACTTCTCTCAAATCCTGAATTTAGGTTCAAGCAAAGCATTCTGTGACTTGCCAAGCCTTAAACTTCAGATATTTTCTCTTGGGGCTGTAGCAGATGGTTTTAGCTGTGGGGTGCACTCACCACACTTTAGCTCATATTTATATATTTGGTGGTTTTTTCCCAAGGCAGTCCAGACTATTTTGGGACCAGCATTGATTCATCTCCCATCTCTTGTATCTCCTTTTTGTATATAAAGAGTTTTGTTCCTGTTGGCCTCATGAATCCTGAGTTTCGTTTTTTACACTTCCAAGGTTGTTTTCAGCTGCCCAGGTTCCTCAGGGTTATTGATCCAACAACTTCAATCGTGGTTTCTCCCTCTTTTCCAGGAGGTGTGGGAATTACCTGCTGGCTCGTGGTCTGCAATAAAGTTGTAGCTATCATGCTGCACCCCTTCAGCTGAAGGAATCCCAGCAATCCCTGGAGTCCTCAACTACATTTACATTATCACTCTTTTAAATTAATGAAAAAAGGGACAAAGTCTGAGACAATCCTTGTTATTCCATTTGCATATGAGTCAGTCCTTTGGATTTCTCTTCCCAGAGTTTGTCTTTCAGTTTGGAAAGAACAGCATTGCTGGTTATAAAACCTCATTTTGGGTTTATTCGTGGCAGAACCATAAGGTTTTGTCATGGCCTGTTGTCACCAACATTTAGAAGTGTTGGGTTTGTGGTTTTAAATTGGAAATGTACTGGCTTTAGGAATTAATTTGGGACCTTGGTTGTTTCTTTGCTGTAAAATGATGGGGCAGCTTCACCCCGAGGTGGGATCATGTTGAGTGGTGCAGAGGGCAGAGGGAAGTTGCTTGGCTTGGGGCAAAAGAGAGTGCCTTTCTTTTTTTACCCTAAAATTGGAATATTCTTGAGCTCCTAAAACAGTAGATGTGTTTAATCAAGATTTTATCTCTTAAGAGGTTTCTTCAGCTGCCAAACACAGGCTCTTGTCAATGAAGCAGAAGAAAGTGCTGTTCCTGCAGTGGGATTTAGCTTCCCACTCTGGAATTCCCACAGAGGAATGATCTCTTCTGCTATTCCAGGGCCTTTTCATCCCTGCAGGAAGGAAGGAGCCTCTCCAAAACTGGCACTGCCTTTAAAACACAGTTCAAAAGGTCGGGTTACATTGTGTGTGTATATACATGGAGTAAATATTTTTGTTTGTTCGTTTGTTTTAATGTTAATTTAAAAAAATTGGGAATTTTATATTAGGAGTTGCATTTAGCCAACGTGAAAAAAAAATCGAGGAAGAAAAAGTTGTGATTGAATCTTATGTATAATTGTGGTGTTATTAAGGAAATAAAGCTTTTCCACCCATTTTAGGTTTTCTCGTGTCTTTTTTAATGTTAACTGCAGTTTTCCTAAACAACCCACAAAAATCCCAACAAACCTAAACCTAAAAAACCCCAAACAAACCAACCCAAAATGGCAAAGCAAATCCCAAACTCACCAAGATCCAAGCCTAAACAACACCCCCCTGTGTTAATGCATAAGGAAATACCCTTTGAATCAACTGGACTAATTTATTTTTTCAATTATTTTTCTGAACCTTTGAAATGTTGCTGCAAGCAAGTTCAGCTTTGAATGTCTTTGTCATCTTTAAAACTTTTGCAGTGTAATTTTGACACTTTTTTAAAGTGCCACTGCCTTTAAAAATTAACAAAATGCCACTAATTTTACCAAACTTCACATGAATTTAGCAAGTATCTAACGAATTACTGTGAGGAACAAAACACAATCCTCCTCCCCTCGCTTACATAACCTTAAACAAGGATTTTTAGAGGCTTTTTTGGGGACTGGCTATGCCTGACTTCTCCAAAACAATGCTTTCCTCTCGCACATTCATCTCTGGATGTCAGCTGGGGAAGTTACCAGGCAAACTGCTTTGATAAGTTCCAACAGTGGGGAAGAATGAGGCTTTAGAGGTTTCTAATGCTCGTGAAAACAATGTAGGAGCAAATTATTTTCATTATCTGTGAATTCGGGAAGCTGTTTGGGGAGCGAAGGAACTAAAAAGGTGTTTTCTTTTATTGCATTGTTGGTCCTCACCCAGCAGTGAACCTTGGGAAAGCAGCATGGAGCTGACAACCCCCCAGCTTCCAAATTCCAGCTCCTTGGGAATGCAAAAACCTGCAAGTTCTTAAACAAGGACTAGCGTTTACCTGGTAACAGGTAAAAATGATAAAGAATTCTTAATACAACACATTTTTGTGGATATATACTGAGCACAGAATGGGGTTTTTTGTGACAACCGATCGGATTGTTTTGGAATAAAATCATGGAAAGCAATTGCCAGTGCTTGTAAGATTTCATCAACATTGAACGAAAGTAAAACCTTTGAGGTTTAACAATGTTTTAAACTTTGTAAAGGTAAACTGATTATCAGGAATAATTGTGTACTCTCGGGAGCTGGTTTTAATGGGGAGAGGTGGACCTTGGCAGGGAGTTTGGGATTTGCCATGCACTCCTCACTTGCCTGCCATTCCCCTTGTGCAGCTGCAACTCGAGGGGCTCCCTCCTTGCAAACAGCCCTCCCCAAAGAGCTCCTTCCTCAGGAGTTCCTCCCACTCCAGAGGTGCCGTCCTGCCTGCCCAGGGGAGTTTGCCCAAAAGAAGGTTCATAAGCCCCAAAGGCAATTTTGCCCCTGGGCACAGCAGTGTTCCTGCAGCTCTGGCTGCTCAGGCTGCCTGCTTTGCATTTGGCACCTGAAGTGTGGAGCCCCTGATGCAAATTCTCAACCGCTTCTGAGGTGATGTATTTCTTTTTCAGCCTAGTGGGGTCTTTGCTTGGAATTGCACCTTCACTCTTGGCTTTCTTCTTTTGCTGCTCATATGGTTTTTTCTCTTCTTTTTCAACTTCTTTCACTGCCTCTCCCTCCTGATTGTTCTCTTTTGTGCTGTCACTTTGAGGATTTTCTTCAGATTTCTTCAGACTTTTCAACTCCTGTTCAAAAACCTCCGTCTGTTGTTCCATTTCTTTAATAAGTTCTGGAAAATTGCGTTCTTCCATCAGTAGTTTGTCCCCTGAAATATTGTGGGGTTGAAGAACATGAAGAGTTATGAAGCTTTAAAAAGAGCAAGTACCACATCCTTATTTCACTTCTTCAGTTATTACTACTGATGGTATTTCAAATACCATCTATAATAAATACAATGGCATGGGGCAAGGTTTAGACAACATAATTCTGCCACCAAATCCAGGTTAATATCTTTATTTTTTACTTTTTGTTTTCCATGATGTTGAATTTAGTTAATTTGATTTAGCTGCCATTAGGTACAGCAATGGCTAAATACAGTACCAGAAAAGTCATGTACAATGCAACAGAGAAACCAGGTGAGATCTGAACTCTCAATTGTAATTTTCTGGCTTTTCAGTAGAATTTAGAGATATGCAGGATTTCCTTTCCCTTAATTCACAACAGAGCTGCTTGTGTGGAGCAGAATATACAGCAACTCTCTCACCTGGAAATGAGAGGGCTCCACTTTTCAGCAGGAAAAAGAACACGTGTACACAAATGTCATTTATCTGTGCAAGGGATGGCTTGTAATGGGTCCTGTGCTCTGCAGAGACCCACAGAATACCCCCAAAATGAGACATGATCCAAGCTTAAAGGAGAAATAAGAAGTTGCAGGAACTAAAAAAGCCAAGTAAGGCGTCAATAAAAGTCTAACGTCAACGAGAGAAACTCAGATTTCACAGATTTTTCAGAGGGAGCATTGTAAGACCTGTGTTTTCTGCCAGCTTTAGAAGGGCATTTTAAAGACAAATGCTGATTTGGGTTATCTGAGGGGCTCAGGAAAGGCTGCAGCCTGAGAAGGCAGATTACAAACCTGAGGAGTTAACACATCCCAGGGACAGGGATGTGACTGGCATCACCTGTTCCACCTGGGTAAATGTGTGACCTGGAGGTCTCCTGCCATTTGTGACACGTTTAGAATGGTGGGAGTCAGCCCTTTTCTTTTCCTAAAAGCCTTAAAGGAAATAACAGGAAAGTTTCTAGAAAGAAAACCATGAATGAGGGGAACAGCAGTGGGTTTTTTTTTTTTTCTCTGTTCTATAAAATTTCTTCTGATGTTTGGAGATGAGTCTCTCGCATGTAACTTTTCCATGAGAACAAAGTGACTGAGATTGACGTAAAATCTCTTTCCTGGGATCACTGTCATGTGGAGCTGCTCCCAGCCCTCACAGTCCTTTTCCTTCTCCAGCCATGGAAATACAATCACATCAGTGATGAGGATTCCCAGCTATCACTTTGAGATCAGTGTTTGTTTAGTGTGGATCAACAAGAGTTAATTATCCAGGTGCAGACAGAACACTGAATTTTTACCACCCTGACCAAGAAGTGCTTTGGGAAGACCAACAGGGTGGAGATGCCACATCCTGCAGAGCAGCTCTGCTCTCAGTGCAGCAGCACCAGCAGCTGTATTTTCCAGCCCAGATGATTCTGTGATTTCAGTGACACTTCATTTATCAGTTGGAACTAATTCCTGTCAGCCAGGTGCCAGTGAAGGGCTGTCAGAACCACACAAATTGCCAGGATTTCTGGTAATTTGCAAAGATCAGGTGAATTTCTGAGAGGAACGTTAAACCTACCTCTGTGTGTCCTGTTAGAAGTTTCTGGAATTGGGACTTTCTTGGTTGCTTGCTTTTCTTTTCTCTCCTGGGCATCTGAGCACACTTCCTTTGCTTTGTCTTCTCCACACTTATCTCCTCTTTTCTCCTACCATTGGCAATTAAAGGTAAAAATAATGAGGGAATGCTTTCTTAGTGACTTTTAAAAGAACACAATCAGTGCAATACTTATAAAAAAGATGATTAATTTCTATTGCTGTTACATCCTTATTTTCCATCATAGCATTTTTTCTGTACTGTAATCACACTCATGCAAAATCCACATCCAAGATGATGGATCAGGCTATATCCAGGCACAATTACTGCAACTCAGGGAATAAGATACACCTTAGCTGAGAGTTTAAACAGGGGACTGGATTTGGATCCAGATCTTTCCCACCTTTTTTAGCTGGATTGGACTTTTTTCTGTTTCCTGGTGCTGAGACAGCAGCAGTTCTCTAAAACTCTCTTTATCTACTTGTACTGATCTGTCTACTCTCAGACCTGTTGAATAGGAGAAGCATTAGCAATACAGTAATTTCTGGAATTATATTGTTGACATTAAAAAAAAAGAGATATCTCTGACAACTGACAATACTGATATGTGACCAAGAATTTAAACTTTTTTTAAAAATACATATCTTAACACCCTTTTAAAAAAGAAATAATTTCTTCTGCTGAATCTATAAATGCTGAAACAGAACACAAACCTGGATTTCTGAGCCTTTTCATCTGTACATCAGTGCATCCTAAATATACTTATATACATAAATATATATATAAAAATATACAACAAAGCCCTGTTCAGATAGAACATGTAAATTCAGACAAGCGTGTCTATGCCCCAGAGCCCACATGGGCTTAAGTTTTGGTTCCATTCTAGTGTAAATTTGTGAGGTCTGCTCTGAAGCCTCAGAGTTCACTTTCCTACATTTGGATTTTTAGGGAACCCACCCTCATGGGAAACGCTGAACACTATTCGAAGTATCAGTGGTCTCTGGAAGAGATTCCAATGTGGTGACTGAATGAGATGTTCAGAGAAATACGGATATGAGGTGGAGAAGATGAGTATAATGTATCTTTACTCTACTTTCGGAATAATTTTGACACAAGTACAGCAGCTGAGAAAGTTGCTACCACCAGAGCAGCAATACCGGTATTTACCCACATCCACATTGACCCTTATTCCCAGTTTTGCGCTCAGAAATCCAAGGATAAAACTCATGTAAACGGGAGGTGCCCTCCCGATGCTCGCCGCTGGGCGGTGAAAGGGATGCTGCTGAGCAGCCCGGCATGACTCGGATGATGCGGGAGGAACTGGTTTCCCAGTCGCTCCGGGTTTTTTCTCCCAGTTGCTCCAGGAGCTTTTCCAGGCGGGAAGTTCCCTGGGATCGGGACTAGAGGGCGCTGGTCCCCCAGGTGAGCCGCTGTCACCTGCCCGCGCTCCGCTGCCGGCCGCAGCTCCGGGAATCCACAAAACATCCATTTCTGGTTTGTGCTTTGCTTTGGGAACACCTAAGGAAACCTCCCTGCAGCCAGTTATCAGCGCCGTTAATAATAATAGTAATAATAATAACAACCACAACAACAACAACAACAATAATAATAATAATAATAACAACAACAACAACAACAAAACAACAACAAAAAACCAAAACAAAACTAAAACAAAAAAACCCACAACAAAACAACAAAAACAACAACAAAACAAACAAAAAACCAAACCAAAAACAAAACAAAAAGCCACCAACCCAGCTCCAAATTTTCTGCTGGCTAAAAAAAAAAACTTTAGTGAATGTCGACTAGAAAGTAATGATCTGCAAAAGCGAGTCTTTAGAAATCTGCTAAAGGAAAATTCGAGTCAATAATGAAAAGGAAAACAAGTTGTCAGCAATTCCAGCTCTGGGTTTCCAGATGCATTGACTGGCAGAGAAGGAAACCTTTTTTTCTAAAACTTCCAGAGGATCAGACAACTTTGTTTGGAAACTTTTCATTACAAAATATCACGTGTCTCTCCAAATAAACTCCCTTATCTTGCTTAAAAGAAAGAAGAATTTAAATAATAACAGCGGTTTAAGTACCATAATTGAATAGCAATATTCAATTTCTATTTAATACAAGGCCATATGTGAATAATAATAATAAAAAAAAGTAGTTATGTGGTGTAACTAAAACAGGAATTTAGAATTTCATAAAAAACGTGTCTGACTTGGGATGAGAACCAGGAATATGTGCTTTTCTTATTTTTACACCTTGAATTACCAACCTTTTCCTTGTAGTTCGCTGGGGGTTAAGTCAGAGTTAATGGGTTTGCAAAGAGGAAAGAAATGAGCAACTGAGTGTGGTAAGATTTTGTATTGCTGCCATAATTGGAGGAATTCTGTGGGGAACATTTCCAGCAGACAGAGCTAAGTGCTCTTTGGTACCCACATGAAAAAAGCCCCGATCTCTGCTTCACTTTAGGAGCAGCAATATCTGCTCAGTGTTTTCAAGAGGTGCTGCAGCCAGGGAAATTCACGTTTAGACCATTTCACCCCAAACTCTGGGAGTAGTGGAGGCAAACTGGGACATCTCAGACAGCACTGGTTGGATTTATTCAGCTGGATCCCACCCCAGGCAGCTGCCCTTGGAATGTTGGATAGCCAAGACTGCACGGAATAGATATTTCTCCCCAATATCTATGAACATCCATGTGAAAGAAATATTCTTTACTAAAGAGCTCTTTCTTCCTTGCTAGAACTAATTTATATTGTTCTTTTCTATCATTCAAGCCTTTAAACTTCCTAAACTTTTTCACTTTTTCAGCCCATACAAAAGCACTACTTTGGCATTTAAATTGGAATAAACCTCCCAGTCCTAAAACAGTGGAAGTGTCACTTAACTGAACAAGAAAAGAAGATGATTACAGACATACTTTGGTCGTTAAGAACCCAATCACTTCTGTCCCTCAGGGTTTTTGGCATCCGATTTGCATAAATATTCTTTACATAAAGCTGTCGATCCTTTTCCTAAGAGAAATAAACACTATTAAGCTTCTAATATGCATTAAAAAATACTTTTTACCTACTTAATTTTCCCATGCTGGGTGAAACCCATCAGGGATTTCACCCTTTGCCAGAGCCATGTAATGGCTTTGTCACTTGAATTTTCCAGACTTTATATTTTTTTTTCTTTACTTCCTCTTTTTTTGTTGGTTTTTTAAAAATTCATTTACTTAGTGCCTTTGTCATAGGCTCATTTGGTTCACAACCTGTTGCTCTTGTGGTGACATGAATTCCAGAGGCAGATTATGAAATTTATTTAGCTGAATTCCTCTTTCCTTAATGAAATCTTCCCTAAACGCAGAAGACAGATCTCAGTAACACTCTCACCACTCCAGTTTTCAGTGGGGAAAAAGAAGAGCTTCATTTATTTGGGAAAATAATGAGTAATCCTGGAAGTGGAATGGTCTGAAATAAGACAGGTGCCTAAAACTATGAATTTGTAAGGATAAACTCTGTTCTGGCACAGAAACAATTTTGATAAGCGTGTCTGGTCTTTGTGGCAAATCACTAGAAGATTTTGTGGCTCTAAATAGAAAATTCAGAGACCTGGACACACAGAAAACTGCATGGAAAAGAGATGAAACAGAACTATTTTAGAGAAGTGTTAAGGTGAGAGCTGTACTTGGGAATAATTTGCATTTTGGGACAGTTTTATTTTAGTGTTGCTGAGATTATAATTGTTCCCATCTCCCAGATCTGCTGGTCCAGGAGGAGACCAGGCTGTGACAGGGAAAAAGCACTGCCAAGTACCAGGAGGAAACTTCTGCATCTGCTGCACAGGGAGAGGGATAAAAAACACTCCTGTGCAGAAATCCCAACCTCCATGAATCCTCAGGAATTGCCTGTCCTGCCCTTCAAAATGTCTGGGAAAACTCCCCTTAACAACATCTTCCAGAGATTTTTTGATCTCATTTAGGAAGAGGAAGCTCCCCAACAGGATCACCTTGATGCAGAAATATATAAATAAGTGTATTTTAATTGTGTTACAAAGACAATTATGAAAAAGCCAGAAAGGATTCCAGGTTTTCTGGAATGTGTGATGGTTTTCTTCATAACAACTCATATCCCATTGCTGGCAGTTTTGGCTTTAAATCCATTTAGTTTTCCTGTGTGATTGTTTTATAAGCATTACAAAAAGTGCTCAACTGGACCTATTTATCCCAAAACCATTTGTCTAAAAACCAAACTGAAATTTGAGCAAACTCTTGAGACATTTCCACAAGCCTTTTTGTTAAACTTTAGTTTTGCAGGTTGTAATATTTGGCTCATTTTGACTTGTTTCTGTGAGGGAACTAATTTAAAGCGAGTAGATGAATATATCTGACCTAAATCTGGCAAAATGGTAACACATTGGTGTGGATTTTGGTTCGATTTCTAATGAATTTGGTTCAATTTGGTTTCAATTTCAGTCTCTGTTTCAATTCATCACTGAACTCCTTCTAACAAACAGATCCCACAATAAAGCCAGAATTTCGTATTTCTGGCTTTTTAGGTAGATTACAGACTCAAGCAGGAAACCAAATTTCATTAGTAAATACTGTAAAAGAAGCAAAAGGAATTGAATTTTTCTGTAGAGACAGAAACCTGGATAAAACCTGGAATACCTTAATTTTTTGGTGAACAATGCTGATTTCCACCAGCAAGTCTTTTGTGATCATTGTAGCTTCCAGGAGTTTCTTACTCTCACTTGCCAGCTGACGACTAAAGATGCTGTTGTTCAGCTTCAGCTGCATTTCCAGACTCTGAAAAAAGTGACAGACTTTACCCTATGGATGTATTCAGTGTCACAGTTGGAAAAATTCAGTTCTTGACACATTTAAAATATAAATGTGCTAATATCAGGAAATTTAAGCTTGTAATTATATATAATAACAGTTATTATCTTCTAATTATAGTAATATAAATAATATTATAAATTGTATTGTAAACAATGCATGAAACCATACTGAAGTATCTAAAGAATTAATTTCAAAGTAAGAAAAAAATGGTTTAAAATCTATTTTCACTACACAAAAGAAGAAGTTTTGGCATTCAGTCTTAAAAATAAAGCCATACATTACCTTTCTGATGGATTAATTAATACAACCAGCTTTGAGGAATGTTAAGGCTTTCTATTCACAGACACCTATGAACTGTGGCAGAATAAGGAGGGTTTTTGTTAATGAAATTTTGTGATTTATTGGGTTCTTTATATTCACAGACACCTATGAACTGTGGCAGAATAAGGAGGGGGTTTGTTAATGAAATTTTGGTGATTTATTGGGTTCTTTATCTTCAGAACCCAGGGCCAAGCACTGAAATTCCAGTTCCTAAAAGTATTGGGTGGACACTCAACACTGTGTGCTTTTTATAGCTGCTTGCTCCTGGAAACAGAAAGTTTTTAAAAGAGGGTCTGAATCCAGCTGTTCATATTTAGAGTTTCTTTTAAGATTTCCTGGTTCTTTATTTAATTCTGGGCATAACAGACCCCATAGGAAATAGAAACGAATTCCTGGAGGACCATGGAAATTTCACTCTGCCCGTTTTATAGAAAAAAATGTGTTCCTATCTTTTTTGTGCCAGGGTCATTGAGAGTAAAGAAACATGAGATATTAAAAGGAGATGAATTATCTCCTCTTGAACTTCCTTAGACTCAGGAGAGCACTGGATTAAACAGCATCCAGGATTGTATCAGAATCATTCATGTGATAAGAAATAGCCAAAATTTTTGCATTCTTCTTGCACTAGAATCTCTCCTGCTCAATGATCCTTGTGATTCCCTCCCAGTTTGGGATATTCTACGACCTTACATCCCACAAACACAACAATCTGCAGGGATTACCTGTATCCTCTCATCCTTTGCTTCCAACCTTTCGTTGAGGACTGACAACCTGCGCTGAAGTTCCTCCCTCTCTGCCAGAGCTTTGTCCTCTGACAGCACGGCCAAGGTCTTCAGGTCACTTTTAGTTCTCCTCAGCTCCCCTTCGACCTTTTTGAGCTCCCTGGCCGTGTTTTTCTCGGCCTCCTGGGACATTTTCAGGCGTTCCCTGAGCTCCTTCATCTCGTTGCGGTGCCCTGCCAGCAGCCCCTGGAGGTGGCTCTCTGCGTTGTTGTACCTGTCGATGGCTCTGGCTTGCCGGCGGGTCAGGTCTTTCAAAGCCAGGTTCTCCAAGCTGGACACCTCGATTTTCCTCTCCAGGTCGACTATCTCGTTCTTCAGCTCTTTGATTTTGTGGAGCCTGGCTGAGGATATTCGCTGGCCAGTGGCGTTTTTGTCCTGGTAAACCATCCCGCTGGGCAGGGTTGGAAAGGAGGAGTTCAAACAGGGGGGTTTTGCTGCTGGACATTTCTTCCCTCCTGCATTGAGATCAGAGTGAATCGGCATTGAGAGACAGAAATTACCTGAGATAAATCACTGAGTGCCTTTTCCCCTCACATAAATCCTACTACTAATTAACTACTGCTCCTAACCAGCTACAGAACTGTGGTTTCTTCACAAAATGCCCCAAAATTCTGATGTTCAATGAGCAGCCTGGTCTAAGGAAAGGTTCCCTGCCCACAGTTGGAACGAGATGATCTTAAGGTCACTTCCAACATAAGCTATCCTAGGATTGTGTGATACAAATAATTCACAGATAAATGCATTAAATATTTTATATCTCTGTGTCTTTCTGGGGCTGCAGCGGACCACAGCTACCAGCCAATGGAAATAAACGGAAATAAATCAATGGAAATCAATTTTCAATCCATGGAAATCAGTTTTCTTCCTGTCAATCACGCACTTCACTAACATAGCCCCAATCTGATGAACCAAATTCAACTCTTTAGAATCTAAACCTTGAATAGATGCATAAAAAAAACAAAGAAACAAAAAAACAACCAAAAACAAAAACAAAACAAAACAAAAAACCCAAAACGACAAAAAACAACAGAGTAATATACAGGTCCCTTAGGACTCAAAACCCAACATGCTCCCAACAGCACATGGTTAAAATCCCTGCACCTGAGATTTCTAACCAGTTCAGCTTTCCAGTCAGCTTTGAATTAAACTACATTTAAAATAAACCTTAAATGCTCATTGCACAGAACAGGTGTGCAGTTGTCTGCATGGTTTTTAAACAGCAATTGAAAAAATATATCAATGAGCTACTTCTCAGTGTGTTGGTGCCATTGCCTCTCCTCAGGACCAGGATTCTGGCTGAATTCCACTCCTTTTCTTTTCCTGAAGCAGGATTAGAATTTAAAAATGGTCAAGACTCTAAATCTGAGTGTGTTCCCCTTTCTCAGGCATATTTTCAATTTCTCTACAGCTCTCATAGCATTTCAGGGAGTATTTTGCTAAAAAGTTTATTATAATTTATAGATCATCTCATATTTTATGGATAAAACAGGCGAGGTCCTGACTTAAAACACATAAAAGGACAGATCTTTCCAAGAATTTCTGTTGAATCCAACATTTTATGTAACACAGTTCCACTGCAGGAAAACTGCAATATGATCACAAATATTGTCACACAAGTATTTGCAAAATTACGTTATCTTACTGTTTTATTTCTCCAGAACAGACTGAGAGAATGGAAAAAAAAAAGCACAAATACCTTTCTGTAAAAGCTGTCAGAAGTACTGTAAAACGTATTTAATTTCCAAAATCATGGACGAGCAAAAATAAACACTTTATCCAAATGATATCTAACATCTACAAATATGTACACTAAATTATCCACCACAGGTAGAGGTCAATAATGATTTTTTGCTAACTAGTTTTAAAAAATGCCTTTTTTTTTTCTGGTCTGATACTTTCCTGCCAGTATAACCTCTCAACAGCAGCACATAATAACAGAGATTATAACAGAGACAAGCAGTGGTTCTTCTGTGATTTTTTGTGTGGGTTTTTTTGTTTTGTTTTTGTTTTTGTTTTTGTTTTTGTTTTTGTTTTTTGTTTCTTGTTGGGTTTTTTCTGTGTGTGGTTCTTTTGTTTGTTTGCTTTTTGTTTTTGTTTTTTTGATTTTCATCTTGTAGCTTTGGTAAATCAAGATGAAATTTTGAAGCTCAGCAGGACCCTTTGGTTGTTGATTTTCCACTCATTTCTGTGATGTGGCCTGGTAGGATTTAAGAAAAGATGGGTCTAGATGGGAAAAGATGCAGACATGGAGAGATTCCTCACTGTTAACAGTGGCACAAATTCCATGTACATTTGCATATTTGTTCTCTAGGCTCATTCCATTGAGGCACAAATTCATTTCTCTGGATACACCACGATCTAGCTGGCCACAAGATTGCTGTTTTCTGATCAAAACTAACAGTGTTGAGCATTATTTCTACCTATTTTCCTTATGAAAAGCTTTTTCAGACTCACCAGGTGATGCATGGTCATAAACCAAAATATGGCAGAACCATTGTCAGGTTCTTGGGTTAAAGGTGAGGAATGAAGATTGCCAAAGGGCTTCCATATCCCAAGTGATTCTCCCTTTGGATCACTGAATACTGTGGGATAACACAGTAGGGAATCTCTCTCTCTTCCCTCCCCTTACTGGTGTTTGAAATAGAATTTGCTACATTCTTTCACTGAAAAACTGTTGTCCCTGTCTTGTTAATTATTAAAAAAATACAAAGAAAGGGAACAATGATATTTCTCGAGAGAGTCTCACACAAGCAGAAAACAAATTTACCTTTTCTATCACCTTGGGCATAGAGAGACTGTCCAAATTTCTTTTTTTCCTTTCTTGTCCTGTCCTTTTTCTGGATTTCCTTCTCTTCAGTTCCTGGTGTTTCTAAAGGTTTGTTTCCTCCGACCCTTCCAGGGTCAGCCACTGACAAAGCTCTTGGAATCATCACTGGGAGAATGTTCACTTGTGTCTTCTCTAAGAGGTCATCACCCTACCTGGGATTTCATAATATTCCATGTCATAAAAATATCATTAATCACGTTTTTCAAGAATTAGACAGCAAGTCAGATCACAAAATTAACTAATCCCTTAAAACAGGACAAAAACAACCTTAGCTACCATATTAACACTCTAAGCAGAGGATAGAGAAGAACCTAAAACTATTTTAATATGCTTGTAAAAACCATGTATTTAGCATAAAATAAATAAATATAAGTAACCTTCTAGGTCTTTCTGAATAGCTACTATGCTTCTTTTTTCCCCTTTTTCCCGTCCCCTTTTTTTTTTTTTTTTTCTTTTTCTTTTTTTTTTTTTTTCCTTGGTGAGGCTACTGGGAAATGCAAGAACAGATCAGTTTATTCTCCTGGCAGAATTATTGAAATACTGTAGTTCTGGTAAAAATTATTTCTTGGGACATGGCTTGATACCCATTCCATTTTCTTCTTATCATGTTCCAATCCACCGCAGGTGAGGAGAGATAAGTTTTGCTTTGAGCCACAATTGTGGAAAGGAATTAGGTTCTAAACATAACCGAAAATGAGATTAAAACATAATAGAGGTTAAATGTTGGGACCCAAAGCAATAATTCAATTTTTATTCTTTGCATAAAAGAGGAAAACAATAGAAAGGTAGGAAAATATTTGCTAATAGAAGGGTTTGAGAGTGGCAATCTGACATTCACCTCATTGCAACAACAGGGCCAAGAAGAAATTAATCTTTCTCCCTTAAAATTCATTTATAAACAAAGAATCCTAAAAGTAGAAGGGTAAGTTGTACGTTTTGGGGGTCCAAAAGGAGCATGGCAACTGTGGAAATGAAATCTGAGGGGGGTTAAAATGATGTTTTAGTTCTAATGGGTTTTAACACATCCTCTCCACTAACAAAATATGAAACTATTTTCTTAGAACCTACAAACTCCTTTGTTGGCTTTTTTGCTTTGTGCTGGCATTTAATTTGAAATTAAATTTCTTAAAGGGGAGAGGGGAATCATGTAGCTCCCAAAGAAAATTAAAAAACGTAATTCAGGAGCTCACAGAACATTTTAGGCTGAATCAAAACAGTTTCATTACTCTTAATTCCTTTGCATGAACAATTTTCCCTTGCGGAATACTGAGGAATGCCACAGTCCTGCTAAATCTAAGGCAGTGCAATAACCCACAAGAGATGAGAAATCATATTTTAAACATTAGGCAAAGCCCAGGTTGGTTCACAGATCTGTGTTTGTGTTAAAATTTGATTTGGCACTGCCAACAATTTCTAGGCAAATTGTCTTTAAAGCAAATTACCTAAAATTAAACTTAAAACTACTGCTTTAATTTGTTTTGATGAGAAGTGTGGCCTGAATCTGCTCTGAATCCAGAGCTGGTGTTGAGAAGTAAATAAAATAGAAAAGGAGAAGACAGGAAAACCAAAGGTGAAGCAGAAGAAACAGAGATATGAAATGAAAGATTCTGCAACAGAGTTTAAAAAGCAGGAGCTGGAATGGACAAACTCCAGGAGAATTTATGTTGAAAAGGTACAGGAGTCAAAAAATTAGGGCCAAATTCCTGTGTCGAAGATGAAAGTATCCTGGCATCTCCCCCAGTGTCCACTTGGACACACAATCCCACACCCAGCCCCATGTCCTGGGAGCTCTGTCCCTGCTGGACACACAGCCCCAAACCCAGCCCCATGTCCTGGCATCCCCTCCATGTCCCTGCTGGACACACAGCCCCATGGTCCTGGCAGCTCCCTCAGTGTCCACTTGGACACACAATCCCACACCCTGCCCCATGTCCTGGCAGATCTGTCTCTCCTTGACACACAACCCCACACCCTGCCCCATGTCCTGCAATCTCCCTCAATGTCCCTGCTGGACACACAATCCCACACTCAGCCCCAGGTCCTGGCAGCTCTGTCCCTGCTGGACACACAGTCTCACATCCAGCCCCATGTCCTGGCAGCTGTGTCCCACTTGGACACACAATCCCACATCCAGCCCCAGGTCCTGGCAGCTCTGTCCCACTTGGACACACAATCCCACATCCAGGTTCTGGTAGTTCTGTCTCTGCTGGACATACAATCTCATACCCAGCCCCATGTCCTGCTGTCTCCCTCAGTGTTGACTTGGACACACAATCCCACACCCTGCCCCATGTCCTGCCATCTCCCTCAATGTCCCTACTGGACACAGAGCCCCCAAACCCAGCCCCATGTCCTGGCAGCTCCCTCAGTGTCCACTTGGACACACAATCCCACATCCTGCCCCATGTCCTGGGAGCTGTGTCCTACCTGGACATACTACCCCACATCCAGCCCCAGGTCCTGGCAGCTCTGTCCCTGCTGGACAGGCAACCCCACACCCTGCCCCATGTCCTGGGAGCTCCCTCAGTGTCCACTTGGACACACAATCCCACACCCAGCTCCATGTCCTGCCATCTCCCTCAATGTCCCTGCTGGACACACAGCCCCATGTCCTGGGAGCTCCCTCAGTGTCCACTTGGACACACAATCCCACACTCAGCCCCATGTCCTGGCAGCTCTGTCCCACTTGGACACACAATCCCACATCCAGGTTCTGGTAGCTCTGTCTCTCCTGGACATACAATCCTATACCCAACCCCAGGTCCTGCTGTCTCCCTCAGTGTCCACTTGGACACACAATCCCACACCCAGCCCCATGTCCTGGGAGCTGTGTCCTACCTGGACATACTACCCCACATCCAGCCCCATGTCCTGGCAGCTCTGTCCCTGCTGGACACGCAACCCCACACCCTGCCCCATGTCCTGGGAGCTCCCTCAGTGTCCCTGCTGGACACACAGCCCCCAAACCCAACCCCATGTCCTGGGAGCTCCCTCAGTGTCCACTTGGACACACAATCCCATACTCAGCCCCATGTCTTGCCATCTCCCTCAATATCCATGCTGGACACACAGCCCCATGTCCTGGCATCCCCTCAGTGTCCACTTGGACACACAATCCCACACCCTGGCCCAGGTCCTGCAATCTCCCTCAATGTCCCTGCTGGACACACAATCCCACATCCAGCCCCACGTCCTGGCAGCTCTGTCCCACTTGGACACACAATCCCACATCCAGGTTCTGGTAGTTCTGTCTCTGCTGGACATACAATCTCATACCCAACCCCATGTCCTGCTGTCTCCCTCAGTGTTGACTTGGACACACAATCCCACACCCTGCCCCAGGTCCTGCCATCTCCCTCAATGTCCCTACTGGACACAGAGCCCCCAAACCCAGCCCCATGTCCTGGCAGCTCCCTCAGTGTCCACTTGGACACACAATCCCACACCCAGCCCCATGTCCTGGGAGCTGTGTCCTACCTGGACATACTACCCCACATCCAGCCCCAGGTCCTGGCAGCTCTGTCCCTGCTGGACACGCAACCCCACACCCTGCCCCATGTCCTGGGAGCTCCCTCAGTGTCCCTGCTGGACACACAGCCCCCAAACCCAACCCCATGTCCTGCTGTCTCCCTCAGTGTCCACTTGGACACATAATCCCACACCCAGCTCCATGTCCTGGGAGCTCTGTCCGTGCTGGACACACAATCCCACACCCAGCTCCATGTCCTGGCATCCCCTCAGTGTCTAGTTGGACACACAACCCCACACCCTGCCCCAGGTCCTGGCAGCTCTGTCCCACCCAGACACACAATCCCACACTCAGCCCCAGGTCCTGCCATCTCCCTCAATGTCCCTGTTGGACACACAATTCCAGCCTCACGTCCCCCCTGACCCTGCTGTGTTCTCCCTGCACCCCTGGCACCCAGAGCTGAAGGATCCCACCTCGTCCCTGGGAATCTCTGCCCACTCGCACTGCAGTGTGTGCTGTCCCCTCAGCGGCCGCCATCTCCGGCCCCCATCCCTGCTGCTGTGGGCAATGGCGGGAGCGCCCTGTGAGTGGGGCCTCGCCCTTCTCCTCCCTCTCCCGTCCCTCCTCCCTCACCCACACCCGGCAGAGGATCCATATGTTATTTCCACCCTCATTTTTCAGTAGCACACCGGGGTTTTCATGGGAATTTGGCGATTCCTGCCGTGCCCCGGAGGAGCCTCAGGGCCTGGACATGCCCTCAGAGCGCACAGGCCGCAGCCGGCAGGCTCCAAACTTGGGCTCAATCCCAACATTCTGAGGTTGACATAGGGGGAAAATCCCTTCAGGAGGAAGGATGAGGCTTTCCTTTGAGGCTGCACACAATGGCAGTCACGACCCAAAGCCCTCAGGAATGGCATTTCCACGTGTGAGCATTTGGGGTTTGAAGCTAAGCAGAACGAGAGTGCATTGGCAATTCTGTCCCAAAATTCCAGAACATTTGGTGGTGCAAATATTTCCTGCTTTGAGGATGTGGTGTGACTCTTGTGGATGATGCTGTGCAGGGACATGAGTTAGACACGAAGATCCATGTAGGTCCCTTCCATCTCAGCTTATTCTGTGATTCTCTGATAAATTCCTAACATCATTATCACAAGGCTGAGCCCTGTGATGCCCAGGACCATTTCATCCTTTGGCTGTACTTCTTCAAGGCACAAAAAAAATCAAATAATTCAGAAACATTCTATTCCAAATGGCCAGTCATTTCCCAAGCTATACTCACGTATCAAATCTCCTGAGAAACAAGCATGTGTAATAACTTCAGGCAATAATTAATGTTTTCTTACTGGTGTTTTTTTTTTTTTTTCGTGGTTGTTGTTCTTTTTCAGGAAAACACTCTGAAAATACCTACTTCTAATAGGCTTGTTGCTGGACCTCCTGTTGCCTCTCAAAAGTAAAAAAGAAATAACAGATGGTGAGCCACAGTAAACTCCCCATACTGTTATTTTTAGTTTTCAGTGCAGTTTTTCAGGATCCCAGTTCCATACATGGAGTACTGCATCTCCAGCTTTGCATACTGGTTAACACAGACAAAAAAAACTTCCTTTCAAAGCATTTTTACTCTTTATTACCATGTAACAGTATATTTATTCCTATCTAATAAATTCTGGAAATAAAGTATTTTAATTCCATTTAAGCATTTTCAGGATCAGACATTACTATATTGAATCTTAACATGTGAAATATGTTTTTCTAAAACCTAGTCCAGTTTCACCTCTTGCACAGGGTCAGCTTTACTAAAAGCTCATGTTGCTCACAGCAGGAACAGACTTGGCCTTTAAAATTTGAAAATAATCTGTGACCATTTAACATTCTTCAAATACCTCTCATGCCCAGAGACCTCCTTTAGCAAGTCTGTGCAGGCAGGCACTGAATTGTGGCGATCTCTGGGGTAGAAGGCAACAACCAGGTAGAAAAAAATCAGCATCCTGGATAGCACAGGAAAATAGGAATATTTTTTGCCAAATATTCTGGACCTCTTCTCACACTTTTCGCCCCGGAAATTTTCCCTGGTGATGCAAAAAGGAGGAGAAAACACAACAATAAATTCTGGGTACATATAGTCAGGTAAATCAGTATCAGGCCGTGCCCTGACACACATTTATATGAGGGAAGTTCCTGCAGTGTAGGTGATGATCTGAACTCTTTAAAGCCGAGAGCGTTTGTAACCAGGGCTCATTTCAATATGATCTCTGCTACAATCACTGCTGCATCTATGCTCCCCTCGCTTTCCCCTTTTCTAACCTCAGTTTTCCAGCTAAAACTCCAAACCCTTGCTGCACTTTGGGAAAGCTCTTTCCTGCGGGACGGAGCTGCGCCGGTGCCACACAACCCGACAAATTTTGGGATTGTCCCCAACACGAAGCTGCCAGCTCCACGTCCCTTGTCCCTTCTCACTCGTCCCTTCCCCCTCTCCCAAATATTTCTCCAGCCCCGTCTCATTGGTGCACCACTCTCCCTTGCCTTTTTTGGGCTGCCACCCTGTCAATCTACCGCAATAAGGCCGGGGGCAGGTGCAAACCCCTCGCTCTGGCTCCTCTTACTGACCAATCCTCGTCCCAAAATACCCCGGAGCCAATGGAGTGGGAAAAGCCGGGATCCCGGGGAGAGAGGGCAAAGCTGTCGGGTTTCGGGGGGCAGGGCGCATCCATTTAGGACCCGGCTTTAACCCAGGAGCTGAGGAACATTTGGATTCCTGCGGGGATCGTGGTGACTCGTGGATAGTGGAGCTGCTCTGCTGATTGACTGCCAGCATGGTGATCAAAGTGTTTGTCGCCACATCTTCGGGGTCTACAGCGGTACGTGACTCCTTTAACATCCTCTCACCGCTGGGGTCAGGGCGGGGAATTAGCCTGGGAGATGCCAGGGAAGAGTTTACACGTGACAAAAACCCCACGGGAATTCTTAGCAGGAATAAACCTTAGTTTTAGTCTGCCCTGACCACCTTATTCTTCTTGAAAGTTGCTCGAGATGTAGAGAATTCCTCTCAGTGCAGAGTGGCTTGCCTGCGAGCTTTTACCACAGTTACAACATTTTGCATCTAAATGATCTGTCATTTCACAGATTTACTGCTGTTTGGGAAAGTATCTGCAATATATATACACTGAGGAAGGAAACAGTGGGTATTGTATTTGTGCAAAAGCGAAGGTAGACTGTTTACAGGAGAAAATAAAGTGTTTCTTTTTAAAAGAGACTTTCGGACACTGCTCCTGGGAAGGGGGAACTCTGTTCTAAGAAAGAACTTGGAGCTGGATAAAGTTAGGCAGAAAAACTTCTTTCCCAACACCTTCCTTTTCCTGGGTTTGGGAGGGGGTTTTTTGTTTACTTGGCGTTTTCTTTTTGCTTTGGGGTTTTTGTTTGTTTTTAAAAGTTTTGTTATGTTTGTTTTTTGTTTTGTGGGGGGTTTTTTTGTTTTGTATTGTTGGCCTTGGGGTGGTTTTTTTTGGTGGGGTTTTTTTTTGTGTGTATGTGTCTGTTGAAATGCTATACTGATGATTTTTAGCATTGATGTCTACTGCCGTAGCTGTCAGCACAGAGTATCAGCTGAAGGGAAGGGCATGTGAATAGTAGGGAGGTTGGAAGTCCGTGGGAGGTGGGAACCGGGAAAGGACTGTTTCCTTTTATATCCAGTTCCCAGATGAGCTCAGATTTCAGTTTTCCTTTGGCACTCCCTCTCTCCCTCCTTTCCAGTGGCAGGGCTAAACAAACTGGCTGGTGCTTGCACACAGCTGTAACTACATCTCTATCTCCCTGACACCAGCTCCATTGCTTTAAGAAGATTCCAGAGCAGAAAAGTTCAAAAAAAACCACCTCCCATTTATGGGACCATCATATGTAGGAAACGAACTGGTGGTGCTTCACTGAATTTCAAGTTGGAATAGTGCTGAGGAAGTTTGCAGTTCTCTCACCAGCCCGTTCCTAAGCCTTATATTCTAAAACTGCTATTGATATTTAGCTTTTTTTTTTTTTTTTTTTTTTTTTTTTTTTTTTTTTTTTTTTTTAATAATAAACTTCAGATACAAGAGGAAAAAAAAAAAAGACATATTTGGGAACTTCAGGTTTGGTAGTTTGCAATTTGTAATGGAACATTCACTGCTCAAGTAGCTTTATAAATTGCCATGTGCTGTGCACGGGCACTCTTCTTGCTCCTGCTTGGGCAGTTTGATCTGGAA
Source organism: Sylvia atricapilla (assembly GCF_009819655.1). Taxonomy (NCBI): domain Eukaryota; kingdom Metazoa; phylum Chordata; class Aves; order Passeriformes; family Sylviidae; genus Sylvia; species Sylvia atricapilla. Next base: position 112,247,739 of record NC_089141.1, on the reverse strand, counting down.
ACTCCAGAACAAAATTATGGAATCTTCACATGGCAATATTCCTCCGTGTTTGCTCCTTTCTGGTGTGCTGGGTGTGTGTATATCTGTAGCAATCTCAGCATGTGTTCAGATTATCGATTCTGAATTGCAACGCCAAGTACACCTGGAGGAATTTTCCACATTTTCCTATGAACATGGATGGAAGGAATCCTTTCAGTGAGCCTTTAGTGAGTTCTGGTATATATAAAATAAAATTCACTCACGCAGAGAATTAGCACAAACCTCAGTACATCAGTAAAATCCTATTAAATAGAAATTTTGTATCAAGCATGTACAGCTTTTCCTGAGGAGAATTAAATTAATTCCTAAACAATTTAAACTGGAAGTTTAAATTGTCCTATTAGTAGTGGTGATCTCTTCAAATTTGGTGGCTGATCCCATCAAATGCATGAGGTTGATTCTGAATTAAAATATAAGATGGGCTCAACCACTGGTGTAAATCAGCAGAGGATCACTGGCAAAGAATGCAAAAATCTCTGTTTTGTGTACTACATGTCATCCTACTCACTGCAAGAGGTTTGCATGTTAATAAATACTTTGTGCAAGTGAATGCAGTGAACCCAGTGACATTCTGGTGCTCTGGATCAGATGCTGGAATGTTATAATTCACTATGGCCCTGGAGCAAATCTGCAGTCTGTATTTTTCCCTTCGATGCTTCAGAAATTTATTTTGAATATTTCCAGCTTTATTATCTGTCTGCTCCAGATTTAGCTGTTATTGAACTATTCATTAAGGCAGGCAGAAGTGGAGACATTTATAGCACTAAAAAACAGTAAATTCTTGGCTTGGAGCAAGCAGTAAAAAAAAAAATGTTTTGCTAGTCACAGAGGTGTTTAGGATTTGGTATTATCCTGCAAGATTCTAAATTGTGGGAGAAAGAGGATTCATGTCTTAGAGAGGAAGTTTTACAGTCTTGCTTCCTGCTGCTCATGGTCATGACACCTCTGAAATCCTTCTATTTTGTGTGGTATTGATGACATTTTATGAACTTGTCCTCCTTCAAATTGGCATCAAAAGCAGCATAACCAGCAGGGCAAGGGAGGGGATTGTGTCCCTGTGTCCCCTCAGGTGAGAGCCACCTGCAGAGCTGCCCCAGCCCTGGAATTCCCAGCACAGGGAGGACGTGGAGCTGCTGCAGAGAGCCCAGAGGAGGCTCCAGGATGAGCAGAGGGCTGGAGCAGCTCTGCTGGGAGGAAAGGCTGCCACAGCTGGGATTGTTCAGCCTGGACAGGAGAAGCTTTGGGCTGAGCTCAGGGTGGCCTTGCAGGGCCTGAAGGAGCCCCAGGAAACCTGGAGAGAGACAATTCCCAAGGGCTGCAGGGACAGGACGAGGGGGAATGGCCTTAAGACAAAGGAATAAAGGGTTAGATTAGCTATTAACATGAAATTCTTCCTTGTGAGGGTGGGCAGGCCCTGGCACAGGTTTCCCAGGGTATTTGTGGGTATTTCCTGGATTCATGGAAGTGGAAAGTTGGACATTGAGGCTTGGAGAAACCTGGGACAATGGAAGGTGTCCCTGCCCATGCAGGGAGTTGGAATGAGATGATCTTTAAGGTCCCTTCCAACCCAAACCATTCTGTGATTCTGTCATCCAGCCTGGCCTTGAACACTTCCAGGGATGTGAAGTTCACAACCTCTTTGGCAATTCTTACATTCTAGCTGGATAACATTTATTTGAAACAATTTTCCCCTTAGTTTAAGGGACTAGTAGCTAGGGATGATGCAACTCAGGTTTTGCTAAAAGAAAAACTGACATTGCTAAAATAACATCTTGTTCATCACCACTTTCCCAGTAATCTATGCCCAAGTAATTTGAATTCTTCCCATGCCATCAGACAGAAGAGAGGGCCCAAACAAGCTCCTGCAGTCTCATCCATTCTGGGAAAGCCTTTGCATGTCCTCTGTGTTGTTACATCCTTAATTTCCCCCTGTGAGTGCTGCTTTCTGCTTTCCAGAGAGATTCTCTTGGTTGCTCACTTAGAGCCACCCACAGGAAAGGTTTGCTTTGTGGTTTCACACTTGGTTGTGTCCCAAGTCTTCTGCTCTGCCTTACCCCAGTAATGGTGAGCCCTAAGACACAGCACGTCTTCTGCTCTGTTTATCTCATTGTCATAGTCAGAAACTCCTTGCCTTTTCCTTAAGCAGCAGAATTCCATGAAACTTTACTGCCTTACCTCAGCATTAATTTTTTCACACAATATTTTTTTTTTTTGCTTTCTGGCCTGGTGCTGCCTGAGCCTCCTGTGCATTATGAACCTCAGGCTGAAGAGAAATTATTCAGCCAGGTTTAAAAGTTACAGCTTTCCTAATCAGGGGAGCAGAGAATCTCTGGCTCCATTTCCATTATCTCCTCAGAAGCACCGTCTGTCTGGAGCAGCAGTTATTCCAGGAGCCCTATCTCCTGCAGTGCCTGTGTCCAAAGGGACAGGCTGACCCTGGAATTGCAGCTGACAGCACTTGAGTGCCCTGGCTCTCAGAGCATGTGATGTTACTCCTGCTGCTGGCTCGTGCAGATTTTATTAACCATTTATACAAACATTATCCTGCCACTTTCTCCGGTGAAATGTCCCCTGAGCAATATTTTCTGCTGCCTGACTGTGTTCTGCAAATAACTCTGCAGCTAAATAGCCTGTAATGAGATTATTTCTGTTTAAAAAGGGAAAATAAGAATAGGAATAATCAGCTTTGAACTCTGTCAACTGCATGGCTTTTGACTACTTTGGATTAGTGTTTTCATTCAAAGCGATGAAATTCTTTTTTAGCTCACTGCAAACCTCTGTTGTTGCCATAAAAATGTACAGCATTTGATGCTTGTTATTTTTTATAAGCAAGCATCTGTGTAGATAGATGCTTCTTTGTTTGTACAGAGAAAAGAAATTTTATCCTCACTCATGAGAATTCATCCTTCCAGGATAATAGGCTATCACTCTACTTCAGCTCTTCTGTTTTATTAGATTATGGAAATACATAATCCCTGACTTACTTCTCATCTCATTGCCCGTCTCTCTGATTTACACTAGCTTGGTGTTACTTTCATTTCAGGTGTTCAGATGTCTGACATATGGACATGGTTTCAAATCACAAGATATAAAAATTACCTTGCTGCCTCAGTCTAGCAATGTCTGGTGGCAAGTTCTTTAGAAGCTGTTTAGGAGTAGGATTCCTTTAGTAGGGCAGTGTAGTGAATGTTACAGTTTCACAGTAAAAGGATGGGTTATAAGCTCCATGCCTGCACAGAACCAGCATCAGAGGGAATTATGTCCATGAGTGAATTTTAGGTGTCACAGAAGCTGTGTGTAAAAGCTTTATTTGCATATAACACGTTCTTTGTGGTCCAGCTGGAATGTAATTCTGTAATGGTGGATGTATTTAAGCACAAGAGTTCAGCTGGATTTTCTTGAGCCTTAGCTCATATTTATATATTATATCTCAAGGAGCAATGGCCATGAACTAAAACACAAGAAGTTCCACCTCCACATGAAGAAGAACTTCTTTACACCGAGAGTGGCAGAGCCCTGGAACAGCTGCTCAGGGAGGGTGTGGTGTCTCCTCCTCTGGACACATTCCAAACACACCTGGACACTTTCCTGTGTCACCTGCTCCAGGTGACCCTGCCTTGGCAGGAAGGATCCCTTCCAGTTCTAACAATTCTGTTAAATGTATTTATGCCTAACATTAAAAGAACAGAGACAGGGAGAAACCTGGCTCCCAGAAAGCTGAATGTCATATGATCAGTAGGAAGAAGGAGGCTGTAACATGCTGGGGGAAATAGGAACAATTTCAGACCTTTACTGACTTCAGGCAGGATCACCTAAAGTATGTGTACATCACATTCCCAGATCTGGGAACACAGTAGGAGGCTTCCTGCTGAGCCTCATTTCTTAGCTGGAGTTATCACTGCATCCAGGGAGGAAAGAAAAAAGCTGGGGGGTGGGTGTGTGGTGGGAGGGATGTAGTGGCAGCACTCTGAGTGCTGACGGAAAATGTTGAATCTCAATTTCAAAAAGTTCGAGGGCTACTGGAGTAGTGAATCCCACTTCAGGAACTTCCAACTTTCAGGAAGAATTTTTTTCATGGAAGAAGAATTAGAACAGACTGTTAGGGAGGTTTGGAGTCCCCATCCCTGGAGGTGTCCAAGGAGCAACTGGATGTGGCACTCAGTGCTCTGGGCTGGGTGACAGGGTAAGGATTGGCCAAAGGTTGGACTCGATGATCTTGGAGTCTTTTCCAACCTAAAAGATTCTGTAAACTTGACAAACTTGCCCGGGTCCTTGTAATGGCAGTTACTTTCAGAAAACCATTTTCTTTTTAAAGAAGGAATGTTGTGTTTCCTCTTTCCTACCCAGATAAAAAAGAAACAGCAAGAAGTCGTGGGCTTTTTAGAGGCCAACAAGATCGACTTTCAGCAAATGGACATAGCAGGAGATGAGGACAATAGGAAATGGATGAGAGAGAATGTCCCGGGTGAAAAAAAGCCTCAAAATGGAATTCCCCTCCCTCCACAGATCTTCAACGAGGAACGATACTGTGGGGTAAGAAGCTGTTTGGAAATTTAAATATCTTCAGAGAGTGGTTTCTCACAGAAAGGGACCCTTTTCCATTAATAGGAAGCATCAAACAAACTAAAACAATTTGAGATTCACCGTGAAAGAACAGTTCTCAGGAAAGATTTTTAAGCGCAGAAAAGCAACAAAACAGAAGATTATTTATTCGTGAGAGCAGAATATGCACGGAGGGAAAACTGGCTGGAGAAGTTTCAGTTAATTTTGATGGAGAGTGTTGATATTTGGTTTGTTTGGGCTTATCTGGGCTTCAAGGGCGTCAGGTAGATATCTGAGCTACCAGAGGCTGGGAATAGGAATCTTCTTTTTTCCATTATATTACACAAATAAATAGGAATGTTTGTTTACTGGAATAATTCTAGAATATGGTTTGAATTATTGGCATTCTATTGCTTATTCAATAAATATCCAGCTCTTCGTAACAGCAACTGTAGTGCTCATCAGATGCTTTTATATTTTCGTATGTGCTTGTAACAGGTTTTTTCTCTCGAGACAGTTTGTTCAAAGCAGAGAAAGATAATAATGTGCCAACATGAATATTAGGACTGTGAATCAAAAGAGATAATCTGAGACCTTTTATTTTCTCATAGTCTGGGTGGAAATGCCCAGTCTGGAGAGCGCTGAGAGCTGAACCTGCAAAGTACTCTGGAACACTGTGAGCCTGGTTTGGAGTTACTGCACAAATCCAGTGTGAACTCCTGCAAGGTTGTACTGGAGGAGCAGGGATTTTCATGCCACTGAGTTTTCAGAATTAACTTCAGTGCTCTCAGAGCAAAAGTTGATGATATGAATATTGGAATGCAGCCGTTTCCTAGTTTTCTCATAGAATTCCTAAAAGAGAAGTTGGTGTGTTGGAGTGCATGTGCATTTCAGCATCCAGTCTGCACCAATAAAAAGTATAATTTGATAAATCTTACTCTGGCTTTCGTGGCAGCCAGTGCTGCAATAAATATTTCTGATGTTCCCTGGAGAAGTTGTATAAGGAATTAAAGAGTAATTGCCTTATGAAGTGTTGCAACTGGTCAGTCTTGACAGTAAATGATAAATACACAGTTTTTACTCCATGTCTGGAGCTATTTCAGGAAGCCAAATAATCTACATCTTGAAATAAATTCAAGTGAAGAAATATTCCTTTGCAAAAACACCTCCATGGGAAAAGGAGTTGCAGCTACTGATGTTAAAACTGAATCAAATTTACAGTTAGTCTAAAAGTCTCCAGAAATCTAATGCACCCAGCTCTCAAAGCTCACAGCTAATGATCCCAGTGGGTGCATAACAAAGACTAATTTATAGCATCATTATTTCCAAATAAATAAGGTAATGAGATCCATATCAGTGCATGAGCTTTATCCTTCTTCCCAGGAGAAAGTGCCTCGAGGGAGCTGCACAGGGAGTGTGATGTGGGCTGAGAACATGGCCAGGGGCTGCCAGAATGCTGCAAAATCCTCCCAAGAGACATGTTCTACAATAAAAGCCTGGGGGTTTGCATTCTGCTTCCCTGCACAGCCTGTGCAGGGCCAGCAGAGCCATTGCTCTGAAATCCAGATATTTTTTTTAGGCTGGTTAATATTTACCTGATACATCTTCCCCTGTGTCCCACTCCTTTGGCCTTCAGCCATTTTATTAAAAATATTCCTGAGGATTGCAAAGGTCTGTGTGACTCCAGTGCAGTATTTGAATTCATGACAGTCCTTTTAAAATATGGTGCTCTCATCAGTTTTTAAGGGCCTCACTCTTGTGGCATCTAAAATCCTTTGAATTTCTAGCCTGGCTAAATGCAGGCAGTTCATACCCATTTCCTGCTATGCCCAAATCACCCTTTAGCTTCAACAGCCCCAATCCAGTGTATTTGCAAATGGGAATTTTATCCTCTATTAATCTTCATTTTGCTGCGCTAAACAAGTCAAGCTCTTTATATCTCTTTCTTTTTTTTTTTTTCTGTAAGACAGTTTCCCTTTCTCCTTCCTGCTCATTTTTCTTTGTTCACAGTTAGTACTTTTGAATTTTTTTTTTAAAGATCAAATCTATTACATTTCATTTCCCTCCATTCTTCTTTCTGGGATCACTCTTTTCCCACATTTTCCTTCTTATCAATGGTCTTATCAGTTGTTTTTATCAATGTTTGCTTCCCATTCACACATATGTGTGTGTAAATATTACATCATGATGGCCTGGGAGATCTGGCCTTGGGAGGTAAAAAGCCAAGATTAAATATTTCCTTCCTTAACCTGAGAAATAGGGATTGGGAGAGAGACGTGACAACCTTCAGCTATTTTAAGGGCTGTGGCAAAAAGCAAATTATTGGTCTGAATCCAGTATTGACCCTGCTTTAAGCTGGAGGTTAGCCTAGGTGGTCTCCTGAGTTTCTTCCCACCTGAATTATCTAGGATTTTGTAAAATATGTTCTGCTCCATGCCCACTGGAGGTGGGATGAGCTTTATGAGTAGAAACTGCCCCAAAGAAAGTTCAAGTCAGACATCAGAAAATACAGAGTTTTCAGGAGATTACCTCATTGTGTCATTAAAGGTGGATCAGAACCAGTGGATCAGAGTGATGCAATGATTCCTGCCTTGGAGGAATAGTCTTTTGGGACCTTGTCCAATGTCCTCCTCTTCAAAGTTCAGTGAAATTATTGGAGTGGTGGAAAAGAAAGGGAGATCTGGGGACAGGTGAGGAGTCTTCTGTTTGTGCTAGAATAGAATAACGTAATAAAGAAAGCAAAGTCAGTCCCTCTGCATATCTGCTGTTCTGCTGATACATAAAAGTGTCTTTGTTTTCTGGGTGACCACGAAGAGCTGCTCCACTCCACAGCTTGTGCCGTAAAGAGCAGGTTTCTTGTAGATGGATTTTTATAAAGATACATTTGGAGCAGCATTTCCACGAGGTCAGAGAAGCTTAAAACTGTCTGATAAAACAGCTCAGATATTTGGTATTGCCACTTGAAGAAATAGATGAGAAATTGATTCATTTTTTATGCCTGGCTATAGCACCGATTTCAAGTATCCATTCTAATCCATCAGTGCTGGCAATTATGTCCTTATTTGATCTTTTTCTTAAGCTGCTTCTTTGCTCATGTCTAGACAGACGTCTGCATCTGTGTCACTTCCTAAATATACTGAGCACCCTGTCGCTCTTGTCTTTGCTTTTTCTTAACAAAAACCCTTAAAAAACTAGAGAAGAAATGAAAAGTAAACTTCTTTTTTTTCTTTGTAAGCTGAAATATCTGCTTTCTTCCGTAAACTGAAATTTGTAGAATGAACTACTCTTGTGCCTACTTTAAAAAACATCTCTGAATTGTTAGGTAAGACTTTTATTTGATGTTGGAATGTCCATTTGCAGCCTAGAAACCAACTGTGTCCTGAGCTGAATCCAAAGCACTGTGAGCAGAGGTGAGGAGGGGGATTGTGTCCCTTTGCCCTGCTCAGGTGAGAGCCCACCTGCAGAGCTGCCCCAGCCCTGGAATTCCCAGCCCAGGGAGGACGTGGAGCTGCTGCAGAGAGCCCAGAGGAGGCTCCAGGATGAGCAGAGGGCTGGAGCAGCTCTGCTGGGAGGAAAGGCTGCCACAGCTGGGATTGTCCAGCCTGGACAGGAGAAGCTTTGGGCTGAGCTCAGGGTGGCCTTGCAGGGCCTGAAGGAGCCCCAGGAAACCTGGAGAGAGACAATTCCCAAGGGCTGCAGGGACAGGACACAGGGAATGGCTTCCCAGTGCCAGAGGGCAGGGCTGGATTAGATATTAGGAAGAAATTCACCCCTGTGAGGATGAGGAGGTCTTGGCCCAGGTTGCCCAGAGAAGTTTTGGCTGCCCCAGGATCCCTGGAAGTGTCCACAAGGCCAGGTTGAACACTGGGGCTTGGAGAAACATGGGATAGTGGAAGGTGTCCCTGCCCAGACCGGAATGAGGTTATATTTATGGTCCTGTTCCAACTCAGGCCATTTTATGATTCTATCATTTATGTAACTGCTGAAGTCAAATTTATGAAAATACAGAGATTTCTGGAGGTTTGTAGTTCAGCCTGCTACTCACAGCAGAGTAGCTCAAAAGTTGGGTTATATTGCCTGGGGTTTTGGCCATCTGCATTCTTAACAGCTCCTGGGATGGTGTTTCCATGCCCTCTTTGTGTGCTCTGACCTGGTGCTGTACCAGGCACTTGGGGAAGAATTTTCTGCTCATGTCTAGTTGACAAATGGCACCACTTAGACCATTTATATCTTTTCATACAGATAAAATACAGTTGTTTACCTGAAATAAATTGTTCCTGCTTATTTTTCTTACTGCCTGCCTTGGGAACAAGTTATCTTGAGTCATTCAGCAAATGAAGATGTCAACAAGTCACCATTAGTAAATCCATGATCACTGTAGGCATTCCTTTATCTCCTATTTAATACATTATAGCTTCCTCCTCAGTGTGAGGAAAGAAGTGACCTTCCATTTGCTGGGATGTCATTCCATTTGCTTCCATTTTTGGGATGTCATTGCACACTCCCTGTTGCCAAGGAGCACCTGATATCATAAAAGATTATACCCACTTCTGATAAGGAGTTGTCTGGTCATTCATACATTTTACTTGTGTCCTCAGATCTGGTTATCTACAAGGCTTCGTGTTTCTGGGGGAATTTTAGTACACTTGCCATGGACTGCTTTTCCTCAATAAATACATATAAATTATCAAATCCACTTCATGGCCTTTCCGTGCTGTTTTTTTCTCTTTGTTCCCCAGCCATCTCATGCCATGGTTTGCTCAGGCTGCTTTATGAGTATGTGGTGTTCAGGAGGGTGTAAGTTTCCTGTGTTTGCACGGTCATGCTAAATTCCAGCCCTTCAAATTGCAGAAAATCCTCATTTTCTTGTTTGCTGCACTACTCTTAAATCCATGGGTCAGATGCAGACACTGCCTGGGTTGGGTGAGAAGGGGAATCCACAGGTTTGGGAAAACAGCAAAGAGGTGGTCTGTGAAATGGGTGGCCTGGAGCAGCAGCAAAATATGCTCCAGGGTTTCTCCCAGACGGAGCAGTTTCCAACTGGGTGTGACTGTGTGAAAGCCAATCTGTCCCTCAGATAAATCCGTGAAATGGGCTGTCATTTGTCATGTCTGTAAAGCTCTTCCAAACTGCACTGGAATGTCATCAATTCCACTCTTGTTGGCATTAAGGTGACTTCAAGACCATCCACTCCTGCCTTTCTGATAATTTATACTCTGGAAATACTAAAACAGTTCAATAAAACAGCTCAGGTACTAACCAGGCTTTACAAACAAGTCTCAAGGATGACTCAGCACCTTATTATTTACAGGCTTCTATTCTTGGAGTTACTTGGGATTAGAGGAAGGATGATAACATGATCAAGGCAGGGACTCAGCAGGACATGTTCAGTCCCCTGTCTCAGAGCTGGGTGTGATTCTGGGCCAGTCACTTCTGACTGGAGATTCTGCTGGAACTTAAATATTTGTTGATTTTTACCTGTGTATGATGTGTCCTGTAAAGTTCCCAAATAACAAAAGCAGTGATAGTAAAACTTCCTTAATTGATAGGAGTGTTGTACAGGTGAAAGCAGAAAAGATTATGCAGGCTGTAGCTGACAGGGTAAAAGGCATCCCTGGTCTTTTCAGTTCCATTTCCACTGAATACAGACATTTCATGTAATGATTTCTAATTTCATTTCACCAGTGCACAAGACATTTTGGCTGGTAAATGGATATCAGAGAGAACAGCACAACCCCTTCCTAAGTTTGTCTGTAAATAACATCATTTTCTAACCAGACTGCCTTTCTTTAAAATAAAGTTGCCTTGTTACCATTTCACTTGAGCTATCATGGTAACTTGACTTGCCTTTCATTTGCCATAAAGTTCCAGGGTTCTGAGGACTTATTTCGTGTCCTTACTCGCAGCAAATTTTATTTTATCATTTAAAGGGAATAGCTTTGCCTCGGAGTGTACAGCTGAGGCACGTTAAAATGAGACAATTTTATCTGATTCTGCCATGGATGGGATATAATTAAAGTGTAGGTCTCTGGACAGATTTGCTCATTTGTTCATTTTGCCACCCTGTGTGAACTCCTTTTATCTGTGTTTTCTTCCTGGGGCTCAGATAATGCAGACAATTGTACAAATGCCTGGTCATTCTCATCAATGTAGGATTTTCTTGGGCTGGTCTCTTCCTCCTGTGCTTTTTGTTTGATTTTCAATACCAATTCTCTGTTGTTTGTTTGTTCCTTTCTTAGGATTTTGAATCCTTTTTCTCTGCAAAGGAAGAAAATATTATTTATTCATTCCTGGGCCTTGCTCCTCCTCCAGGCACAAAGGTATGCCCTTCTGTCCTTCCATGGGGATCATTTATTTGATTTTAATAAAAGATGAACATAGGCAGTGACTCAGCATGTCACATAAGAGGCAGTGACAAGAAATACATTAGATGTTGGAGCAGCAAAGTGTTCTTAGGGGGGGAAAAAGTGGCTGGTTGAGTAAATACTAGAATATATTTCTTTCTTGCCTTCTTTCACTGCAGGCTTGTTACCATGGCTCCAGCTGATGGGGTTGTTGTTGTTGTTGACACAAAGCAGTGTTTTATTATGTTCAGCTTTTAAGTGATGCAGACTCCCTCACACAATTTTTAGGTTGTGTTGGTTACAAGAAGCCATCTCTTGCTCCTGACCACATTGAACTGGGATAATCTTGGCTCCCAGCAGCGGGGTTGGGATCAGACCCATCCCATCCTTCACTGGCACCATGGAACCCTCTCCCTTTCCTGTAGGAGAAAAAGCTCACCCAGCCCTTCATCAAGTCCCTCTGGCAAGTCTGCCTGTGGTTCTCCATCATATTTTGACAACATTCTAATATATTTCTGGCAAAAGAAAAGCATTTTATTTTGGGTTTTTTCTCCCACTTTTTGCCTCGTGTTGTTTTTACAGAAACCAATGTGGTTTTTTCCTTATTAGAATCTCCTTCTAATTAGAAGTTTTATAACTGTGAGTGTTCCAGCTCTGCTACCCTGAGCTCCTGTTAGATGGTAATAAAATGTTGCCATCTTTAACGTGGGTGAGCCAACAAAAGAAATTAATCAAGAGAATGATGAGGCAGAGTGACAGGAGAACTCTGCTGCATTGTGGTGACTTGGCTGAGGAACTGCCTTGGAGCAGGAGATCTGCCTTTGGTCCAACTCTGCAGCAGCTTTCAGGGAAACAACATTGGAAATATCTCTTTACCCTCTTCTGTAAAAACAGAGGAAAAAAAAAATAAGAAGGAGCCTTTGCTAAGTGCTTTTAGAGCCACTGCTGAAAATACACCCAGGGGAGAGCCCCAGTTGTTATAAATGTCTTTGACTGCATGATAAGGAGAGTGATTTAAACTTTCTGCTTTAGCTGTGCCATCTCCCACCCAGGGAAATAAAAATTACTTGCCTACCTCACAAGGGTCTTGTGAGAATTCATTTAATTAACATCCACAAAGCCATGAAAGGCTTAAAGGACTGCAGGTACTACATATTATAATCATTATGAAAGACATGTGGAGAATCAGTGAGATAAAGAAAATTGCATTTTTCCACCTTCCCACTCCACAGATTATCTGCTGCTTCATGCAAGGTCCTGCTAGATTCCATATCTGTGAAGCAAAGTAACACTTTCTTAGAATTCATCTGTTCCCAGCTGCCAGCAGAGGCTATTACAGTTTCTAGTTCCTGACAACCTTGGAAATGTTGAAAATAATATGTTTGGTGCATTCTGCTGGGCAGATTTGTTTGTCAGTGCCACTGGTAGCAGGCAAGTCTCGTTTGCAGTGATTAACTGCTGCCTCGGTGGTGGCTTCAGTCCAGAGAGGGCAAATAAGTGAGAGTGTTTGTAAAGTCCCTGTTAAATGTGGAATTTTGATAGTCTCCCTTTCAGAGCCTATTCCTGTTTGTGAGAGATGCACACACTTCTTGCAGAGGTGTGTCTCAGCATCTCCCCTGCAGGAGAGGTGCCTGTGCTTTGTCAAACAAAGAACTCTCCTGCTCTGCCTCTTCTTCTGCCTCTGCTTCTGCTTCCCCCTCATTCTCTGTCAACTCCACCTTAGATAAGCACAATGGATGGCTCGTGACACTGATATCCAGCAGCATAAATCTGGAATTATAAGTCAGGTGTGGAAGAGATGGTGATGATGACACATATGACAATGTTTCCTATTAATCCCTTCTTAAAAAGTTGTGTGGGTTTTGGGTTTTTTTCTGGAATGAAGAAGCAATCTATAAAGCATGGAATCACCACAAGGCAGTAAGCCTTTTCTTTCTAGGGATTTTTTACCATGCTGAGACATGACAGAGATTAATATGAATTTTTATTTAATATGAATTTGATATTCTTGTCCTAAAACATTCCATTTCTTTTTCCATCCATCTTTCTGTCTCATACTGCACCAAGATTAGAGAAGTTCTTTAATGGCCATGATCCTGTATCACAGAACAATCCAACGGCCTCCTCCCCAGCCCAGGGAGGACGTGGAGCTGCTGCAGAGAGCCCAGAGGAGGCTCCAGGATGAGCAGAGGGCTGGAGCAGCTCTGCTGGGAGGAAAGGCTGCCACAGCTGGGATTGTTCAGCCTGGACAGGAGAAGCTTTGGGCTGAGCTCAGGGTGGCCTTGCAGGGCCTGAAGGAGCCCCAGGAAACCTGGAGAGAGACAATTCCCAAGGGCTGCAGGGACAGGATAAAGGGAATGGCTTCAATCTGAAGAGAGGAAGATTAGATTAGATATTACAAAGGAATTCTTTCGTGTGAGGGTAGTGATGCACTAGAAAAGGTTTCCCAAGGAATGTGTGGCTGCCCCTGGATCCCTGGCAGTGCCCAAGGCCAGGTTGGACACTGGAGCTTGGAGCAGCCTGGGACAGTGGAAGGTGTCCCTGCCCATGGGACAAGATGATCTTTATGGTCCCTTTCAACCCAAATAATCTGTGATTCTGTGATTCTATCATACCAAGTACATCTATTGCCTTAAAGGGTGCAAAGTGCCCATAAAATTCAGTGACTTTGCAGGAAACCAATCCATATTTGTGGTACTTCAGCAAGGGTCTATTAGCTCACACCATCCTCTCTCCTGTTGCCTCCTCACCACAGTGGTTTTTGTGTTTTCTAAAGCATCATTTGGCAGGGCTCAGCAGACCAGTTTTCTGTGCCTGAGAGAAGCAGCAGACATAGTGCTTGTATTAATAAGTAATTTAATCTATTAATACCAAATACTCCTCACCTGAAGGAATACCTGGTCTGGATTAGTTCCAGACACAGTTCAGAGCAAGCTGGGATTTAAGGGCAGCTGTGCCTTGTGCCTGACCCAAAGATGACTCAAATTTGTGCTAGATTTCTGAGAGATCCTGTTTAATTTTGGGTTAGTAGCCTGAATGGTGATGTCCCAATGTGTAGATCTGAGCTATAATCAAGGCAGTTTGTATATTTGGGGTCAGATGTGTCAGTCACAGCTGCCTCAAAAGTTGGGTACATTTTTTTAAAGCTGGCACCATTTTTATGCTTAGTCTGACTCAGTGAACTCAGGGATTTATGTGAATTGAAGATCTGTTTTCAAATATTGTGCATACTTGAAGCTTTAATCCCACTATTTTTGATCTTAATATCCAGAATCTTGATTTCTCCAAATCTGTAGATACTCAAGCTTAAGTTAGTGGAAGAAGGCTTCTCCTAAATCTGCTTTGAATTACAAATTTGTGCTATGTGCATTTTATTTAAAGAGAAAATGACCCGTCAGCCAATCTTTAGAAATGGTACTTCATTTTGAATTCGTTGAAAATTAAATTCTGTGTTTCTATGGAGAGCCAGTGTAGTGATGATATTCTGAATGTCAGAGTTCTCCATATAATTAACAAGAACTCTGTGTGTGTGTTCTGGCTGATAACATGCTGCTTCTAGAGTTTAGTCCTTTCAGCTACAACTCTTTTTTTGTGCCTTATGACCTAAATATGTGATTCATCTGAGATGGATTCACACAGTAGGGTCATTTTAATTAGGAGGCTCTCTAGGATGGTCCTTAGGCGTTTTGTGTCCCAGCCAAAAATATTGAGTGCATGGATTTTTAATGAGATGTTAATATTTGTGCTGAAAATAAATATTTAACCAATTTTATGACCAGGGTGGATGGGGTTCTGAGCAACCAGGTCTAGTGGAGGGTCTCCCTGCCCATGGCAAGGAGGTTGGAATGAGATGATCTTTAAGGTCCCTTCCAACCCAAATCATAGTCAGTGATTCTGTTAATTAAATTTTCATTAACACTGTCCTTGTCATTTGAGGAACTTCTGCAAAGAAATTGTCTGTAAGAAGTTGCCATTTCCTTAAGAAAATAATGTATTAACACAATGTTGCACAAGAGAATGTCAGTGTTTGTTTGTGTTACTACATATTTTGATCTTCATGTATTTTTTTTTGGCTTCTGAGAGAAAAGTAAACAATAAACCAAGCCGAAGAAATGTCTCTGTAGATCTGTTTTTGATAACAATGCCACCAGCATCAGAGTGCAGTGAGCCCACAGTTTTATGTGCATTTGAAATGAGACGATATTGCCAGAAAAAGAAATTGTCTTTTCTCCCTCCTCCTTCCTCTGGCTCCTTCTGCTCCCTCCCAGCTGCTGATTCCTCTCCCTGAGCATCCCCCACGTGCTGGCAGGAACACTTGTGCAGCTGTGTGACAGAGTGTGAAACTGGTGTGAGGTGCAAACGTTTTGCTTTTTAAAGCTTTAATCTTGATCAGCTCCTGCTCCAGTTCCAGAGGAAGGAGGACTTAGAGACCTTTGTGCCCACTCCTTTTTCACTGCAAGTAACTTAGATATAAAACTGACTTTCCACAATTCAGGAGAAAATTTCCAAAAGAGCACCAAGCCTCACAGGCAGTCAGGTTTAAGCAAGAACATCAGACTGCCTGTGATACCTGCTTCCTAACATTCCTAATCTCCTTTCTGTCATTTCTGTCCCCATCCAGCAGAGCTTGTCAGCAGGAGGACGTCTCTTATGTCCCACAGCACATCTTGGGACAAAGATTTCCTAAGCCAGCACTCAGCCAGTCAGCTCTGAGGATAAAAGCCAGCCAGATGTGCCTTTTTCTGCAGAAGAAGTGCACTGGCTGAGGAAATCATCATGAGGGCATTGGAGGAGGACTTGTGAAGTTTAGAGGACAGGGGAACATGACTGAGGACTTTTGTGGAGACAAATGAAATTATGGAAGAGCAGCAAACCCCACACCAAGCAGGTGGCTGAGTTGTAAGGGCTCGGTCACAGGGGTGGGGAAGGAGTTTTTCTCCTCTCAGGGATGTGCTGCTCTTCCCAAAGCATGTGGGACTCAGGATGACACAGACAGGACTTCCCCTATTTGACAGAGGAACCCACCCCAGATAACACCTCTCAGAAAGGGGGCAAATTTCCTTTTAATGAATAAGGTCCTTTACCTCAGCTTCTCTACTACAGATGTCTTCCGAGCTCTCCCACTGATGATGATTAGAGATTTTTCTTCATAGCCAATTTGTGCTCATTTTGCATCTCCCTCAGCACTCTTCCTTACCCTATCCCTGTCTGATGTTTACTCTGATCTATTTTGGGATTGCCACCATATCCCCTCACAGCATCACTTCCAATAGATTAAAGCAACGAAGTTTTTTTTGTCACCCTTTCATAAGACAGGCTCTCCACTCCCTCAGATGTTCCTGTAGCCCTCTCTGCACCTGTTCCAGTCTGAGTTTCTCTTTCTTGAGCCTGAGTGACTGGGATGGCACAGAGCAATCCAGAGGAGGTTTTGCCTCACCTCATACATCTCAGGACCACATTTTTTTTACCTCTTTCATTGTCACATCACACTCATGGCTTAGTTATCCCATGCTTATTTAAATACATCCAATCCATCTTTTTCTTCCTTGATGATCATTAAAGTAATGAGCTCCTAAAGTGCAATAGCAAAATCACTTTCTAATCTCTGACCCAGCACTGCTGGGTTCAGATAAGTCCCAAATAAGGTGACTTTGCACTTCATGCTCTTGCATTTCATCATATTTCTGCTGTTCCACTTGAGGCTTTCTTTTATCTGACACAGTATGGGTGCCACTGTGACCTTTCACAGCCACCCAGCTGAAAGGACACCAGGATATTTGTCAAATAAAGAACCTCCCAGGAGGTGCTTGGCTATGGTGCTGGAATAAATGGATGTGGGAAAAGTTTCCTGATATTTTTAAAAGAGAAAGTTTAAGAGACTAAATGTGAAATCCTTTGTTACTTCTGTTTTCCCTGAAGCTTCTGGATGATGTTTAATTGGAATCCATGCTGGTGGAAAAAGGTGGTTTTTTTTTTTTTCCCTGAAGCTCAAATGTGCTATCAGGGTGAATTTTGGTTTCTATTGAACTTTCCAGAGGAAGGTTGGAGAATCTGCTGTGCTGAAAAGTGCTTGAATTCATGTTTTCCCCACACAAACCCCACCTGGCTGACATGCCAGCAAGTGTTCTTTTCACAGGAGAAATACACTCTACAAGGGGCTATTTTCATTTGAGAGCTGAAGCAAAAAATAGAAAAACGTTTTCTCAAAATAAAAACTCAAGAATTTTATAGAAATGAATTGTTGATTATGTGCCCTGAAGCTTACCATGACTTCCCCTTTGCTGCCAGGAGACTGAAAAGTCTGATGCCACGGAGGAGAAGTCTGATGCCACAGAGGAGAAATCAGAAGCCACAGAAGATAAATCTGATTCCAAGGATGAAAACTCTGATGCCACAAATGAAACTGAGGCACACACAGAAGCCAAGGCAGACGAAGGGGCTCCTGAAGAGGCTCAGTCTGACCAGACACCACCAGAAGGTCAACAGGTAATTTTTCCTTTCTCTTTCTGATGTGAGGGTTTTACCTGTGCTAAGCACATGAGACATAATCCCATGAGCCCTCCTGGTGTGCCCCAGGGTGACTGA
Organism: Sylvia atricapilla; assembly: GCF_009819655.1. Lineage (NCBI taxonomy): Eukaryota > Metazoa > Chordata > Aves > Passeriformes > Sylviidae > Sylvia > Sylvia atricapilla. The sequence goes on along the minus strand of NC_089141.1, from coordinate 112,230,229 downwards.
TTGCAAAGTGTCTTTTGGATGTTTTTTCTTTGATATCAGGATGATGTGAAACCCGGATAAACCTCCAGGGAACTTAGTCCTGATTCTTGAATAACAGCAGCTGCGCTTTGCCACTTGTTACCACAAGCTTTTTTTATTGTATCTTGATGGTCATTGGGAACCAGAGTCTAGTTATGGAGGATAATTTAGGAGTAGACATCTGAGTCCTGCTTGTGAGAAAAAAAATAATAAAAATTGCTGCTCTCAATGGCCAGCATGTGCAGTGCTCATAAATCTGGTTGTAAATGTTTTTTGCAGATCTGACAGTGGCTTCTCCAGGCCTTGCAGAATCCCCTGGGCAGTACAGAAACAGAGGCCAATGTTTTCCTTTCTCTCTGCTCCTGCTCTGGTATTACAGATCTCAAACTGCAGCTCAGGCTATCATTTAAGGATGGGGTTTTTTTGGATGCTGACTCTTCCCAGGGATGCTGATTCTTCCCTGCTGCTGCATCAAGCACTTACACTTGTCAGGTTCTTCTGTGTTTGGAGATCAGATGGTGCCTGGGGAACATCCAGCACAAATGCATCATCTCATATTAGAGATCAGAACAAATGGAGTTTGGCTTTGTTTCTCATCTAGCTGCAATATTTCTCCAGAGGAAACACCTCTTTCCCCATTGCCCTTTTTAATAGTGACTGATCCAGCCACTGTAAGGCTGGAAAAGCCCCTTTTACACTCCCTCATGCACATCTCAGCCACTGGGAAGTCCTACTCATACTATCAAAACAGTGATGAGGAGAGACAGTCCTCAGTGGGAACTAAATTCCTTCTGAAGGAAAATTATATCCAAGCACTTTTCATGTTGTTATGAATTTCAGCTGCTAGCTGAGTGCCATCAAACTCTTTTTTTTTTTTTTTTTTTTTTTTTTTTTTTTTTTTTTTTTTTTTTGGCTCATGAGAGGAGCCAAAACTGCTGCCTGGCTTGGGTGCCTTGCCCTTCTGGCTGGCATTCTGCTTTAATGTTTTTCACATGAGAGCAGAACGCTGGAATTTGTCTGCAAATGTGTCAGGCAGCTGTGTAGGAGAGGTTTTGCACTGACATCATGCAGTGCCACTCCTATACAACCAGCATCTTGCTCCACTTCTCACAGAAAGGACTGGAGCTAAAAGTGGGAAATAGATTTCTGTGCAGCTTTGCAGGGAAGGGAGAGGCAGAGGAGAAAGCACAGAAAACACTTTTTGCCCTGTTCCACCACCCACTTCCCGTGTCAGCCAGGACAAATCGCTTCAGTGCCCTGGCATCTGCCCGCCTTGCTGTAGCTCATCCCAATTATCACTTCTGTTGGGATGGCAATGAATCATTCTGTAGGAATCCTGCTCTTCTCACTCGCTACAGACACATGCAGAGGAAGGGGTTAGATGAGAAGAGCAACTCTGAGGCAGCTACAGCTAGATGAATTCCACGTTCTGTCTCTGTAGCTCGCTTTATGCTTATAAAAGGAAGTAAAAAATACCATTTCCTTACCTCAGCAGGGTTTTATGCAAGTAAATACGCTCAAAGACTGCTAGATTGCCATCAGAGTATCTCCACTGGTTAGGTCCTAAAGGATAGAGGTATTTTCAACACAGAAATGTGAAAGATGGCAGTTTTATGTTCTATGTGCCAGTGGGAATTTGGTCCCGGAATTTTGGCCTTATTTAGCACTGCTTCAAACCATCTCAGAAACGACTCATGTTTGTGGGGTGTACCCAAACCAGCTTCTCTCCAGTGACTTCTCAGGAGAAATGTCAGTGCTGTGGAAAAATTCTGGAAGAGTCTTGGCCAGGTAAAGTTCCCTCAGCCTTTGCCAGTGAGCACAGGGCAGCAAACAGAACCAGCTCAGGAGGCTCATCCTGTGCTCCTCAGTAGCAGGGGATGTTCAGTGTGGAGGTTGCAGCTCTCTCCAGCTTCTGCTGCTCTTCCTGGGAGATGCAGAAATCCAGAAGCTTTCTGGCCACATGGATGTAGTGCCTCCCATTCTTGTTTTGTCTGTCCCTTTGGTTTTGAGTTTCTTGAAGAGGAGGCTGAGCTCCAGCTCACATGGACCCTGCTGGTCACTCGATACGCTGGTCATAAATTTTCTGCAGTTTTGCTGTCTGATTTTGACTTCAGATTTAAGCTTGGAGGTTAGAATATTTTTTAAGTGGTGTCCCAGATAAATCAGTTTTTAGTACAGATTAGGCTCCCTTCAGGGGAAAAATTATTTTAAAAACACGTTCAAAAATCATATTATAATGCAAGTCTGTATCCTGTCTCAGCAATTCCCCAGGCCATATTTAAACCTTGGCACTGCAGCTCACTCCCTTAACTCATTCCACGAGGACTCAAATCAACCTCTCTGCCTTCTGCGTGCCACTGTGACATTTGCCTCTTGTCTTTGGGATTTTGTGTAGGATTAGTTCTTTCCCCCAACAGCCAGCTTAGGATCTAACATTAAATTCTATTCACTTTGTACATTTCTTTTTTTTTTTTTTTCTTTTTTATCTCTCTCATCACGTCTGCTCAATCTACACTCTAAAACCAGCTTGCATTATTTTTTATTCCCTGTTGAGCCAAGGCATCTGTTGCAGCCTACAACACTTAACAGAATCACAAGGCAGATTCTGAATGATGATGTATAGCATAGATAAGACTCTCTATAATTCTGATTATACTTTCATTTTGTAGACCAGCTAGTTACCAAAAAAACCCCACAAAAGCTCCACCTGAGCAAGAAAACAAAACCCAGCTCCAAATCTTTGCTTGCCAATGAAGCAGTTTTGATTGGAAGTAGCTGAGGAAAAGGAGCTCAATTTAATGATTTTATAGTCCTTTTCCAACATAAAAGTTAAGCTTGAGTGAGTTAATTTGGAGAACAGTATCTCCAAATGAATCCAGTGAATTCCACATAATTTTCCTGAATTCAGTGCTTAACTTCTCCTGTGTTTTCCCTCTCTGATTTCTGAGACTCTTTCTTAAATTTATCTTTCTAACATTTTTTGTATCTCTTCTGTAGGAAGGCGAGGAAGAACATGCAGCAACAGGGGTATAGTATACCTGGATATTTTCTTATCATCTTTGGTTTGTGTGCATTTAATTCCTTTTCAGTCCCTTTGCTTCACTCAAAAGCTAGAAAATTCTTATTCATGAAAGTAAATACACCACAGTCATATTCTGCTGGAGATAATGATTGATCCTGCTGTGGTATTATTGACTGGGAACAAAGATGGGCCTTTAATCATAAAAAGCTGTAAATGGAAGAGAAATTGTCTGTCACAGAGTCTTCAATAAAATTTGCTAAGGACTCCCATGACAAGTCTTTCTTTGGTAATCACTGACTGACACCATGCTGTGATTGCATTTTCAGTGTGAAACACTCGTTCTGACAATTTAGGCAGTTCTGCCCTTAAAGGAGATATTTCCCTCATGAGAATTTGTAAGACCCAGGTGCAGATCCTCAAACACTTTTCTGTTTTGCCCAAGTCTTCAGGATCAGCCAGTGCCACCCCAGTGCCACCAACATCAGCCCAGCTCCTGTCCCCAAGGGCCACCTCCAGACTGTCCCTCTAAAGCTCACCTGAACTTCATCTCAGCCCTTTGGCTCTGGAGGAACCTGCCCTTGGGATGGGAGGGACCATCCTGGAGACTCCTCACAGCCCTCAAGGGGCTGAGGCTGGGAGCAGATGAATTGGGAGTTGTGGCCCCCTGAACATTTGGTGGATGTGCAGGTGCCTTGGGCTTGGATTCCATGGAATCCCCAAGGTGAGAAGAGCCCCTCAGGATCCCCCAGGGCCACCCCAGTGCCACCAGCATCAGCCCAAGGCCTGTCCCCAAGGGCCACCTCCAGACTCCTCCTGAACACTCCACAGACAGTGACTCCAAACCTCCCTGGGCAGCTCATCCCAAGGCCTGACCACTCTGCCAGGGAAATTTCCTTGCCCAATCTCCCCCCTGAGCCTCCCCTGGTGCCATTGGAGCCATTTCCTCTCCTCCTTCCCCTGCCCCTCCTGGCAGGGACTTGTGCAGAGCCACCAGCTCCCCCCTGAGCCTCCTTTTCTCCAGGCTGAGTCCCTTCCCAGCTCCCTCAGCTGCTCCTCCCAGGATGTGTTTTCTTGACCCTAAAGCTCCTGGACCCATGAGCAAAGTGCAGGAGTTCCTGGAGAGGCTGCTGAGGGCCATCAAGCCTGGTTAGTTGTACTCTGGCAACACAAACTAATGCTTCAAGCAAGAGAAATAACCTTTTTTATTTTTTCCCCTGTAAAAAGTAATTGACTTGAATTTTGGATGGAAGTTGGTAATATCTGAAAGATGTGGTAATATCAGAAAGTCTGTGGGCTCTCCTGGCTCTGTGTCAGAGTTCTCAGGAGATAAAAAGCAGCACCTTTCTTGGGGGAAAATGCCCAAAGAGGCAATACTCCTTTGGCATAAGAACTTCTAATCCACAGATGTTTGTATTGCATTTCTGGTTTTGCAGGAGTGATTCTTTAGTGCAATGCTTTTCCCTGAAAAACAGCTGAAACCAGGAATCTGATTCCAACAGCTCCATTCCCAAGCAGATATTTAAGCAGGGTTTCACTTCAGCAGCTCCGGTGTGACTCCTGCACAGACAGGAGGAGCCTGAGAGGAAAAACAAAGATCTGTGCTGCTCATGTACGACCTGCAGTCCTGACTGAAAGCTCATTGATTCTTTGATTGGTTATTTGATTATGCCAGCAAGAAATTCATGTTACTTTTGCAGTCAGAGCAGTTTGTGAAGGGGTGGCAGATTGAGATAAAGCTGATTTATACACATGGGAGTGCCTTTGGACAAGAGGTCGCTGGAAGAGGAGCAGAGGAGCTCACAAAGCAATTCCCAGCTGTTTTTCAGAGTAGGGCTTCATTTAATCTAGAAAGAGAATAAGCAGAGATTGTTGTCTGCATTACAAATTCAAGCTTTCAGATAACTGTTGATTGAAACAAAGGGCTGTTGTCTTTCAATTGTGTCATTTCTCCTGCATAAAAGAGAGAAATAAGAACTTCTGAGACAGAAACAAGGCTGTATTATCTGATTCCAGGTGATCTAGTTCATGTGCCATGAATCTTTAGTTGTTTACTGCTCCAGGGAAGTGTATAATTAAAAATACTAAACTTTTTGTCGTATTTACACGTGCTTCATATTCTCATTTTGATTTTGAGAACCTGTTTGCAGCTTAACCATGTGTTCTAACCTCCCTAAGAGGGTTCTTATATTGCAGCATGTGCCTATTAACTCCACAAAATAAAGCCCTGCCATGTTGAGATGAAAAACTCTATACATTAATTCTGTTTCTGAATCTCAAAGAATATTGCATTTACTAGAATCGTTGTAAAAGCAGAGCTCTGCATTTCAAGACTGCTTACTTTTTTCTTTCCATTTTTATATGGTAACTCCAAATATTTTCTATTTAAAAAAAAAAAAAAGGAGGAAGAAGAAAAGCAGGGAGAGGGAGAAGAAAAAGAAGAGATGGAGGAGCAGGAAGAGTCTTAGTACAGTTCCCTATGACACAATATTTCTTGAACAGGTTTTCAGGTAAATATTGAGACAACAAGCACAGTTTCTAAATACCCTTACAGTAACATCAACTTGTAATTTTTGTAATTCTTGTTGTGGACAGGAGAAGTGTCCATGCACAAAGTACTCAGCTGATGACTCAAAAGTAGATTTAACTGTTGCAGCTTGTCTTTCACATGGAATAAGAATTCTTCCCTCTCCTCTCTTACTCAGCTACTGATTCCACTCTGGCTTTTAGGAGCTCCATGTCTCACATGAATTCCTCTCTCAAATTTAGTTGAAACCTTAAAATCCTGGTAAGAGGGAGGAGTCTGACAAGAAGTATGACTCAATATAAAATTCCTGAAAACAGGCCAAATTTAAAACTGCCAAACAGGAAGCAGCTGAAAGGCAAAGTTTGTCCTGTACAGGTGTGTGAGCACCCCAGCACTGCTCAAGTTCTGTCAGCATGTGCTTTTTAATTTTAATTTTCAGGTTTTCTCCTTCCTCTGTCCCTTATCCCCTACACTGAAGTACAGTGTAGATCAGAAAATCACTTACTGGGGAGAAACTGAACCTTACAAGAGGGTTGGAATTTCCAGCAGATTTTCCTTGGAGTGATGGGACTTCCTCCTGATCACAGATACTAATTGCTCTTTCTAGGATCCATAGAATCATGGAATGGTTTGAGTTGGACAGGATCTTAAAGATGATCCAGTTCCAACCCCCTGTCATGGGCAGGGACACCTTCCACTATCCCAGGTTGCTCCAAGCCCTGTCCAAGCTGTCCTGGGCTGGATTCCCAGCTGACTCAGACTCTGAGGTAGCTGCCAAAGGTTTCACCAACCAGGTGCTGGTGGGATTTCCCAGCACCTCCACAGGGGAGGAAATCCATCACTTCTTTCATGCTGCCTCTCCCAAATCCGGGTTAATTTGTGGCATGGGAATTAATTCATCACAACATTGTCCGGAGTTCAGATCTGTAACATCCCAGAAGTGCTGAGTTCTAATTTAATTTTCTTTGTTTTTGTTCAGGAAGCACCAGCTGGAGCCACCCCACCAAAGAAAAGAAAATCCCTTTCTCAAGCAAAGCACCAGTACCTTTTGTGCCTGGATGAACATAAAAACATAAACAGAACACACACACCACTCTGTCCCACCTGTAGCCTTTATATATATATTTGGTATTCCAGATGCTTGTTAAAATGGATCTCATGTCATATTTCAGTCAATTGTTATGTGTTGGGATAGTTTTGTCCATGTCACATGTAGATTGTGAGCTCTCCGGGGCAGGAATTGTGTCTCTCTCCACCTCCAAACTCTGCCAAGCACGTTGCTGCCACTCAGCAGCCGTCACACACTAGTGATGTCTTCAGAGGAAAAGAAATTCAGCACCAAAAACTGCAAAAAGGCTTCCTGTACACAAGCCATGTGAGTCACTTCTCCCTCAGCTGGTATTTGAAAATGATTGAGATACCCATTGTGCAGCAGTTTAAATAAATGTGTTTTCTGTCGTATCTGTTCTTTGTCTGCAAAAGCATAAATTTAACTCTTCCAGCAGAGGTTTTCTCCAGGGTTAGGGCTGTGGGCTGTACAGGGTCATGGAATCAGAGAATCATGGAATGGTTTGGGTTGGAAGGGACCTTAGAGATCATCCAGTTTCAACTGTCCCAGGCTGCTCAGAGCTCTATCCAACCTGGCCTTGGACATTTCCAGGGATGGGGCAGTTACGGTTTCTCTGGACAACCTGTGCCAGAGCCTTTCACAATAAATAATTTCTTCTCAATATCCCATCTAAATCTACTCTCTGTCCTATTGAAGCCATTCCCTGTGTCCTGTCCCTGCAGCCCTTGGGAATTGTCTCTCTCCAGGTTTCCTGGGGCTCCTTCAGGCCCTGCAAGGCCACCCTGAGCTCAGCCCAAAGCTTCTCCTGTCCAGGCTGAACAATCCCAGCTGTGGCAGCCTTTCCTCCCAGCAGAGCTGCTCCAGCCCTCTGCTCATCCTGGAGCCTCCTCTGGGCTCTCTCCAACAGCTCCACGTCCTTCCAAAAATCCTCAGCTCAAGGTGCAGCAGTGGCCAAGTCCCAGGGAAATGCACTGTCAGCAGGATGGCAGGGCTTGGCAGCCATACAGCCCTGTCTTGAACAGGTTGTGCAGTCTGATCTCAGGGAAGACCTGGGGAAGTGAGAAATGCTGAAAAAATGGCAGCTGGAGAGGATGAGACAGCTGCTCCATGAGGAGGCTGAAAAGACTCTTTAATTTGGAGAGGAAGCCAAGGCAGCTACCAAAAAAATCATAAAGATGAATGCAGAACAGTGAGTCAGAAAATCCTGCAACACCGTAACGAAAATTAGCAGACACAATGAAATTAATAGATCAGCTTGAAGGAGAAAAGAGAGAGCATGTCTTTATGCAGTGAGTCAGGAAATTTTGTCATCTATCATCACAGGATGTTACAATGTCAACAGGTCCAGGAAGGGACCAGGCAGCCATAGGAACAGGAGGCACATAAACGGATACCACATCCTGTGAGGTGTCCTAAACATCCCAAATCTAAGGAATCACAGAAGCTGGGGACTGGGGGCAGAAGGATTTAAACATGCCAGACTTGCTATTCCTAAATAGTTTTGCTGGTTTCCACTTTCAAAGACTGGAATACCAGCTTATGTGAGGAACTGATTTTAGCATATCTTTCATTCCTGCAAGTAATTCCTCTTCCTGGGGAAAATTTTCAGCATCTCACCAGCAACCAAATCAGGACACCAGTCATTGCTGCAGAGGCCTTGAGCAGAAGGTCTTTTGGGAGCATGGTGGTCCATATAAACACAACACTGGTCATCACTCTGGAAATGGGGTAAATCCAACATGTTCTCTGCCTTGATTCCCGTGGCTGAGGAACCACAAGCTCCACTACAATTTTTCCTCCAGAACAAAAACCCTGAGTGTACTCAGGGTATCAGGCAGGCTTTGGGCTTGAGACAAAACCCACCACGCTTTGCACATTCCTGTTAAGGCAAAAGCACAGCGGTGATCTTCTGGAGAGGGTCTAATCTGGGAAGGAATGTGAGGAATGCTAAGCTTCCCACGTGGGAGGGACACAGTGCCCTGGTTTTGGGAATACAGCTGGGAAGCAGGACTCAGAGTACTGCTGAACTCATTACAGAAGTAGATGTGCTAGAGGGCTACAAGACCCTGAAGGAGGAAGATGTGCAAGAGAGTACAGGCCTGTACACGTCTGTGCTAGCCCATAGTTAAGCAATGATACCAAGAAACATGATATGGTTTTTAATTGCTTTAGCTTATGCTTAAAAGGTCTATAAACCACAAGTGTGTTCAATAAAAGCTGCTTCATGATGCAAAGCATGGAGACCCCCATCTCTTGGTCAGCTGGTGACTGGGGTGAAACAGCAAATGGGATAGCAGAAGATCCTACAGCCAGCACAGAAATTTGGGGCATTCCTTGGGATCAGAATGTGCTGGTCATCCTTCCTGCCAGGAGAAAAGGAGGCTGTGAGTATGCCAGGGATAAATAAACCAGGGGTTTTAGCCACAACCTTAATTCTGCTTACATAAGCTTAATACTTTCTGCAGTAATTTAGTGCAACTGGGCAAAAGAATTAAATCTTTTCTAAACTCCAGCTGAATGAAAATCGGCGGCACAAATTTGCGAGCTACTGGCTTAAATGCCCTCGGAGGAACACTGTCTGCATTTTTGTCTCCCTGTTTTACTGGGAGAAGGCAACTGCAGCTGGTTAACACGGCATTTCACAGGCTTCAGGAATCCATGGATGCAAAATCCTTCCTGTGCACCCCAGTTACACACAAACCAGCAGGTTGTTCTTTTTTTTTTTTTTTTTTTTTTTTTTGTTGGTGACACTTTGGTATGTAAAGCATTTTCCTTGGATGATTGACGCTTGAAACTTCTCGTATCCTGAAACAAGCTAAAATTAGAAAGGCTTCAAGCTATGCTTCCTACAGATCCATATATGTCATGGGATGTGGCTGTCGGCACTTTGGGATGATTGATTGTCAAGTTTCACAGGCTGCTGAAGTGTAAAAGACGTGATTTCGTGATTTCGAGTACCAGGGCAAGCAACAAAGCCGAGAGGGTTAGTCCATTGTTTGTTTTGTGGGAGAATAAACAATGAGGTGCTAATAAAGGGTTTGAAATGGCAGGTCCAGAAGGCAACTTTGGGCCATGGATGAGAGCACGTCTGAGCCAACAAACTGTGGGAGAGATTTCCTCCTAAGGAAACTCTTCGTGAAAGTCATTGGAGAGTAATTAAACTGCTCAGGAGCTTTGGCAGGGCAGTGCCAGCCCCCAGTTGGGGTTTCTGGCCACTTTTCCAACCACCACATCTGTTCATCCACCTTGCAAGTAATAAAACTTGGTTACAGTCTTCTCTTTAATGTGAGAATATCAGCGTTAAAGGAGATGAGTCTGTCTGTCTGCATCTTTTGACAGCTTCAGGAGGCTGGAAATATGCTTGACATATCATCTGGGAAGCTGAGAACTCAAGACAGTTATTTCTCTAGGAAAGCAGATTGTGAGTTTTAGGTTTGATGTCAAATATCCTGAAGGATGCTTGTTGTTCCCATCATTGCCAAGCAAGAAGCACAGGGAGGGAGCAACAAATCTCAGCTGAGGCTCATCTTAATGAGTTTCTGTCTCCATTTAGCTCAGGAAAAAGTAACTCATGGGTTACTCAAGGTGCAGAGTTGGATGACACAAATCAAGGGCACAGGAGTCCAAATCAGGTGTGAAGAACTGTGGTGGCTTTCTGTCACTGAGAATTTGGGATCATTTAGGTTGGAAAAGACCCTTGAATCCACTGAATCAACCGTAAACTCAACACTGCCAACTAAAAAGTGTCCTTGAGGGTCTCATCTTCACTTTTAAATACCTCCAGGGATAAAAGTAGGAAGGAACTGTGGAGAGATGAAGGATGAATCTCTGAGAACACCTGGGACTGCTTTAGAGGCCACAGTTTCTTTGAGGCACTGTACCTTTCTCTTTCAAGATGTTTGAATTGTGAGGAATAATTCTGTCACTGGACTTAAGAGAAGTCGAGTTTTGATACCAGCTCGTCCAAGCCCCTTTTGAACCACAGACTACCCAGTTAACTTCCCTGCACCTCAGTTTCCCCACGAAAGTGAGAAAATATTGCAGAGAATTTGTGGGAATAAAGTCAAAGTACTGATGCACAGATGAAAAGGTGAAAACAACTTCACCATCTTCCTTTGATAAGATTATTTGCTTCCCAATTGTCCATTCCCCTTTAAAGATGACAACTTTTCCCCCCCATCATATTGATATCTGACAGCTATCAAACCTTCTCCACATTGTGTTTTCACTGCAAACTCTCCTACTGAGCAGCCTGCAGGAGAAATGGCTGAGGATGTGGTCACCTGCCAGTCCTTTTTGCTCACTGGATGGCCATGAAGGTCTCCTCCAACCTTGATGTTTCTGTGATTCCGTGACGTTTTCAAGCAGAACAGAATTTAGATGTGTTTCTTACCTTCACTGAAAAAGTTTGAAGCGTATTTCTGAGACTGCAGAGGCCACTTCCTCAGGTATGTAGAGCAAGATGGCAGACACAGTGCCTTCCTGCCAGCTAGCTGGGATTTGGCTGAGAGGTGTGGAAAAAAGCTGTTAGCACCTCTCCTTCCTCAGCAGTGTAATCCCTCGGGAAAATGTAGTCCCAGAGAAAGAAAACAAAACAATGCAAGAACCTAGGAGAACTATTTTATTTTACTTTATTTTATTTTATTTTATTTTATTTTATTTTATTTTATTTTATTTTAATTTTGGTTTGGTTTGGTTTGTTTCATTTCATTTTATCCAGAACTGTACAGCAGCAGAGTGGAGCTCAGTGGATCAAAGAGAAACCAAACCCCAAAGAAAGGATTTTTCTCCCTCTCCAAAACTCCCTGACAGGAGGGTAGAGCCAGGAGGGGCTCAGGCTCTGCTCCTGGCTAACAAGGGACAGGATAAAAGTGGTCTCAAGTTGCACCAAGGGAAGTTTAGATGGGATAGGAAGAAAAATTGATGCAATTTATGCTCATTGTGGAGCTTTGGAATGAGCTGCCTGGGGCAGTTCTGGGGTCACCATCCCTGCAGGGATTTAAAAGCCATGCAGATGTGGCACTTGGGGACAGGGGTCAGTGGTGGCCTTGGCAGTGCTGGGGGAATGGTCAGTCCTGATGATCTTAAAAGGCCTTTTCCAACCTAAATGATTCCATGATTCCAAGATGGATAGCAGGACACATCAGAGCTCGGAGTGTACAAAGAGAGGGAGAGGATGGCTGTGGAATCCAGAGCCCCTGAGCTGTGGGGCTGGGCTCAAAGCACAGAGATTTCTGCTCTGCCAGGCTCCAGGATGGGATCCTGGCTGGATGCCATTGTCCTGTCAGTTCCAATTGGCAGTCCCCTGCTCTGGTGGAGCTGAGCAGAGGCTGCAGGTGAGCTGGAGCCGTGTGCTGAGCAGAGCTGAGCCTGCCTCTTGCCAGCCTTAGCCTTCAGAATCACATTACCCGGATAAAATTTGCAGTCCTGGAGCTCTCCAGGCAGCACCAAGCACACGAGCTGCCTTTTTTCCTGATGCCCAGCCTGTATTTCCCTTACCCCTCACCACGGAGATTTTTTTCATTTGTTTAATATTTTATTTTAACAAAAGTGAAGCACCTCCACAAAAAGCTCCAAATAAACAAATAAAACAGGCACATTCTCTTCCAGCACCCCTCTGGCCAGGGAGGTGACACTTTTTGCATGGCATTGCACATGAGTGATTCCCAGCAGTCAATGATGGAGCAGGAATTTTGGCTTTCTGTGAGCTCCAGTACTTTTCCATCAGCCTTAGAGTCATGCTGGATTTTAATGATGGGTCATGCTGCACCCAGTTGAAATGGTATCTGTGTGGTCTTCATCAGGTAAATCACTATAAGAAAATTATTTTCAGCTTCTGGCCAGCCTTGAGCTGGTTTTGAAGGAGTTGCCAGTGTGGCCCATCCAGAGGCAAACACAGGAGGTGGAGGAAGCAGCTCTTGGAGGACCAAAATTCGGGTGGGGAGTCACCCAGCTGTGCCATGAGGACACCTCCACCTGATCCCCAGCTCTGGGACAGGGGAAGGTTGTGGGGAAGGAGGAGGGATGTGCCCAGGGTAGAGAAAACCTCCAAGGTGGGTCCTGGGGACTGTGTTTAACAGCAGCCCCAGCACAGGCTGCCTGTGCCAAAGAAATGTGACCTGGCAGGGAGGAAAACAGGACAGCATCCCAGAACGAAGTGAAAGGTCCCCAGCTACAGATACCAGATAAAAATTGGTGGCTTGGAGGCCCAGTGTAACTTGCTTTGGGGAGTATTAAGAATTTCTGCTAGAAACTGGGGTCCTGTCCTCCTAGGATTGACCCAGGAGGCAGAATTTTGTGTGCACAGGTTTGTCTCCAAGCTGTGGGGAGCTGTAATGTGATGCGGCCGTGGCAAAGAGGAATGTGATGAGTAGATCTCCCAAGGAGTTATTTTCAGAAGTAAAGGGGACACATAGTCACACTGCAAAGCACGGCCCTGGCACCTCCTTTGGGGCAGCTCCTGTGCAATGTTTGAATCCTGAGCAGAAAGGTTAAATCCACACTGAAGAGATCAGGGAGAAGCCATTCCAGATACCCAGTGGCAGTGTCCAATTTATGAGCGGAGGCAACAGGACCTTTGGTTGGTGTAGAGCAGCAACATTTCCAAATTGGAAATTCCCAAAAATAGTGGAAAATGACAGTTGTTCCATACTCAGGAATAGAGAAAAACATAAAGCTGGAGAAGGAACTCAGTCCAGAGGAAGGGGCAATACCATCCCTTTGGCAGATGTGTAATGCAGCACTGTACGTGTCAGGAGGGATGTGGGATGTAAAACAAGGAGAGAGAGAGCAAACCCTGGGTGTGCAGCACCTGTAATGTGCTGGAGGCACCTGGAAACAGTCAATTCATCCAGTGCTGAAAGTCCTTATAGCAGATTTCTCTGCCCCCCTGTTCTTAGCAGTGTGTTTTTAACCCGTGGCCGTCTTCACCTGACTCTCACTATCTGAAACCTCAACACCAACCTCTTGCCGAGGAGGAAGAGCTAAACTGTTGGGGAAGATGAATCAGGGAAACCTTATAAATATGATTGCTTAGCAAAGATTCTGAAAATATGAAACCTATAATCGAAATAGAAATGAAAGCTGACTTTGAGTTGTAGGATACTGAGTCTTAGTTACTCTATAACCTGAAAACAATGGTCTAGCTAGCTGAAGGAGAATCCCTTTGGATTGAACAATCCCTTTCTGCTGGCTGAGGGATCCAAAGGTCAATGTAGCAAAACAAAAGTTTAAAGAGTAGTTTTTAGAGTTTAAAATATAACACAGTATGGTAATATGGTATTTCTTACAGGCTGTATGTAGATTCTATAGGATTTTGTGTCTTGTGTTGGTTGGTCACTGAAAATTAGAATATTCATCACAAAAGGAGATACAATGGATTGTAACAAGGACCTCACTCTCTTACCTCTTCCTCCTCTCCTTCCCGCTGCTCTTAGCTCTCTCTTCCCCCTATTCTCACTCTCCTGCTCTCTCCCCTGCCCGTTGCTCTCTCTCTCCCTTCTCTCTCAGCTCTCACCCTGCTGTTCTCTCTCCCTCTCTCTTTGGGACTCCCCTCCAGCTGAGGCTGGTGGCTGAAGGCAAGGCCCTTTTACCCACGGCCCTTGCAATAAAACCACATATTATAGAATATACAAGTTGGCAGAATTCCTTGTCCCAGCCATCCGCGGACTCGCCTACACTAAACCCACAGACATTTGGGTGCCTGCTGTCTGGAATCGTGTCGGCTCCGAGTGGAACATCCGAGATCCTGGCGGACACTCGATCCCTGCGGCGTCAGCGGGCAGGACTCAGGGACCTGCACTGGGATAATCCCCCGGGAGGTGATGGAGCCCCTTTGGGTGGGGGACAGACCCACCCCAGGGCTTAGCGACATGCCACAGACCAAGGTCAGGCACTCCTGAAGGGAGCCCTGTCAGACTGTATTTTTTTTTTTTGTTTCCAAATTAGACGGGGGCAGGAACTCGGGAAGTTGTTCTTCCTCGCTTGGGGCCATCACCTGTGGGATCCTGTCCCTGTGCCCTGCTCAAGTGAGACCCCCACTGTGGCTCTGAAGCAAATCTACAGGATGTATTTTTCCCTTCAGAAATTTATTTTAAATATTTCCAGCTTTATTATCTGTCTGCTCCAGACTTAGCTGATATTGAACTATTCATTAAGGCAGGCAGAAGTGGAGACACTTATTTATAGCACTAAAAAACAGTAAATGTAAAAAAAAAAAAAACAATGTTTTTGCTAGTCACAGAGCTGTTTAGGATTTGGTACTATCCTGCAAGATTCTAAATTGTAGGAGAAAGAGGATTCATGTCTTAGAGAGAAAGTCTTACAGTCTTGCTTCTTGCTGCTCATGGTCATGACACCTCTGAAATCCTTCTGGTTTGTGTGGTTTTGGTGACATTTTATGAACTTGTCCCTCTTCAAATTGGCATCAAAAGCAGCATAATCAGCAGGGCAAGGGATTGGGATTGTGTCCCTGTGTCCCCTCAGGTGAGAGCCACCTGCAGAGCTGCCCCAGCCCTGGAATTCCCAGCACAGGGAGGACGTGGAGCTGCTGGAGAGAGCCCAGAGGAGGCTCCAGGATGAGCAGAGGGCTGGAGCAGCTCTGCTGGGAGGAAAGGCTGCCACAGCTGGGATTGTTCAGCCTGGACAGGAGAAGCTTTGGGCTGAGCTCAGGGTGGCCTTGCAGGGCCTGAAGGAGCCCCAGGAAACCTGGAGAGAGACAATTCCCAAGGGCTGCAGGGACAGGACACAGGGAATGGCCTCAAACTGGCAGAGAGAAGGGTTAGGTCGGATATTAGGAAGAAATATTTTACTGTTAGGGTAGAAGGCACTAGAACAGGTTTCTTAGAGAAATTTTGGATGCCCTGTCCCTGGAAGCATGTCTCAGTTGCATGGATTGCTTGCAGAAGGGAAATCCCAACAGCTGCCTTTTGGTCAAAAACTCCAGCAAGAGGGGTTTTTTTCTGTGAGTAGTTTGAGCTTTTTGTAGAAGGCGTTTCCTCTGAAAGAGTTGGATTAAAACAGAAAGGTTCCACAAAATCACAGGTCAGTGACTGTGATGGGTTTGGCTTATTTTTCTCTTTGCAAAGAGAAAAAGATTTCCAACAAATGACCATCTTATATTTTGCCTGATTTTTTTTTTTTTTTAAAGAAGTGTTTCCCTTCTTTCTTTGTGCTCAAGGGCTGGGAGACACCCTTTGTGCTGAAAAGATGCCAAAAAGGAAACCTCTAGTTCCTGTAGCCCCTGTCCCTGCTGCCAAAGCTTAGCCATGCAAACCCATTAAAAGACTCCAGAGTCTCCAATTGCTTCAAGATTTGATGGTTTAATATTTGAAGACCAGCACTGATTGAATCCCTAAAAGCAGAGAGTTGATTTAGTGGGCAAGAGGAAGCAAGGACAGGTGTATTTACTGCTCTTCCATGTTTTACTGCCCTCTATGAAAGATTTATGAGCTTGCAACTTGTGGGCAGCCAGTTTTCCTGGCCTGGCCCATGCTAAAGAGGAGCTGGAGAGCAGAGCACACCCTGATCTGGGTGGGTCATGGGCTTGATCTCCTGAAAAAAAGGAGGATTAAGAGTGGGAATATAAACTGGAGACTAGATCAAATACTTATAAATAGAGCAAGTTGAACTATCTGCAGATTTTTTTTTTTTATATTCTTTTCATATAATCACAGAATCATTGAGGCTGGAAGAGACCTTCAAAATCATCCAGTCTCACTGTCAACTCAGAACCACCAAAATCAGCTCTGAACCATGTCCCCAGCTGCAAAATTCAGAGACTTCTTGAAGACTTCCAGAGCTGGCAACTCCACCACCTCCCTGAGTAACTCAATCCACTGCCTGACCACTCCACCAGGGAAAAAGCTTTTTTTATATATCTAATCTGAACTTCATCTGAGAGGCCATTTCCTCTCATTCTTTCACTTGACAATCATTTCTCATGTTTAAAAAACGCCATTCATGTAAAGTCACCTGGCAAGGAAACCCTCAGAAATAAATCTGTAAACACTCAGCTGGACACTGCCCTTGTGCTGGACAACTTGTATTTCATGGGGCAGAGTGGAAGAGGGATGAAGTAAAACACAAAAGCTGTGGCCACCCTGGCTCTGTGAGGGGGCAGGGAGCAAAGAGTGGGGCTCTTCAGCCTGGTGTTTGAGCAGAGTTTGCTCCACCAGCCATTTATTTTATTTAGTGACTTAAATATACTCGAGGTGCATATGCTCAGAGTAAATACACTCACCCTGTGCAAGGCGAGGGGTGCAAGCAGCAGTCCAGAGTGCAGAAATGAGGGAGATCCTCTCCAGACCCAGACATCCTTCACAGAGGGAATGTTGGTCACAACAGCCCCGTGGAGCTCCAGGCTGGGCAGAGGGGCTGGAAAAGCTGGAAAAGGCCCTGGGGGTGCTGGTGCCAGGGGCTGGACACGAGCCCAGGGGTGCCCAGGTGGGCAAGAGGCCCCTGGGCTGGGTGAGGAATTGTGTGTCCAGCAGGAGCAGGGCAGGGATTGTCCCTCTGTGCTCCAGGGCTGTGTCCAGTTGTGGCTCCTGCAGGAGAGCCCTGGAGGGGCTGGAGCGTGTCCAGGGCAGGAGCTGGGGAAGGGGCTGGAGCCCCAGGAGGGGCTGAGGGAGCTGGGAAGGGGCTGAGCCTGGAGAAAAGGAGGCTCAGGGGGGAGCTGGTGGCTCTGCACAAGTCCCTGCCAGGAGGGGACAGCCGGGGGGGGGTCGGGCTCTGCTCCCAGGGCACAGGGACAGGAGCAGAGGGAACGGCCTCAGGCTGGCCCAGGGGAGGCTCAGCTCGGCCAGCAGCAGGAATTTCCCCATGGAAAGGGTGCTCAGGCCTTGGCACTGCCCAGGGAGCTTTGGAGTGCCCATCCCTGCAGGTGTCACCTGGAGGTGGCACTCAGAGCTCTGGGGACAAGGTGAGGATCAAAGCTTGGACTGGATGATCTTGGGGGTCTTTTCCAGCCTCAGTGGTTCTGTGTTTTAGCAGCAGGTGGAGGACACAGCGGTGGCACCTTTGGCGTGGGGGGATTTTCAGCACTGCAGCTCCCAGAGGTCCTGCAGGAGCTGCCTCTCCCCTCTCCCAGGGTCACATCCCCTGCTCCAGGCTGGATCCTCATCCATGGGATCCCTGCCTCAGGTACCTGACAAACCCTCAAGAAACACAGAAAAAAAAAAACAAAAACAAAAACAAAAACAAAAAAAAAAAAAAAAAAAAAAAAACACCAAAAAAACAAACAAAAAAAACCAGTCTGAAGCTGACCACAGAGCAGGTGCCAGGTGTGAGTTAAATACCCAGGAAATCATAGAGAAGATGGACACGTGGTTGACCAATACCCACTGTCATCCACCTGAAAAAAAGAGCCCAATCCAAAACCCAACACAGAAAGGAAAAGAAAAAGGGATTTTTCTAATGTTTAAATATTTAAAAAGCATTGATAAGTATTTGTGGAGTCAGGGGGTATTATTCGGTTTCCAAAACCACTACCAAAAATGCTTTGTGGGAACAGAAAATAGTGTGGTAGAGCAAGTGGATGTACTGACAAATGTGGTTTCCCCTAAAAATTAGAGTAAAAGAATTATAGTTTTATTTCAAATGGTGACATGGCAATATGTTATAGGTCTGTTCCAGATCTAAGAAATAGAATAAGGATATAAATATAAATAATATAAATATAAATAAGAATATGAATAAGAAATAAATGGCATTTTTTCTTTTCACAGAATGGCTTTTTTTATGTGTGTGTGAAAACCACATTTCACTCTTTGGAATTCATCATGAAACAGAGTGGAAACATTTCAAAGAGTCCCAATATCAAAAATATTTCATTTCTGTTGAGCTTTTAGGAGAACTTTTCTGAATTTCCAGTTTCTTTGAAGGTAATATTGTATCACATTTCCTTTGCATCCCATTTTATACCAATGCTGTGCCCAACAGCAGATAAACTCATGATCAGCTGGATTTGGAGCCTTCTGCTCTGCACTGGGCTCTGCAGGACATGTGCAGGGCAGGGTGGGATTTGTTTTTTTTTTTTTAATTTGGAAACTTTGGTATGCTTGGGTTCAACCCAAACGACCTGAAACTTCCCTCTTGACCAGCCCTTCTTTTGAACCAGATCAAAAAATATTCCATTTGGATATCTTCCCCTTGGCTTTTGCTCTCTTTGCTGGCCCAGAACAAGAGCAGGCTGATAATAAATAATAAAAAAAAATTAAAAAAAAAATAAAAGCACATTAAACTCAGCATCTCTGATGGATCCATTTGTCAGAGCCATAGCTGAGAGAACATTTTTTGGCACTTCAATCAGGCTCCATCAAAACCTCCATCTCATGCTCTGCACCAGATAACAGTGCTCAGATCAGCCAGGGCTGAGGAAGCATTTGCAGGCAGATAAGGCTGGGAGGGAAGGAGTGGGAGTTTTATTAAACCTGGGGCTTCAGTCATTGTTTCCCAGGGGTCACATCCTCGGCTGGGTGTTGTCCTTCCCTCAGGAGTCAGGGGGTGAGAGCTCTGCCCTTTCCCCCTGAGTGAGGGGGCTGCAGGTTCTCTGCTCCCAAAGAGTGTCCCAGCCATGGATTGCTCCATGCTGATCCTGCAGCAGATCCCAACGCTGGGCTCCATCCTCGGACCTTCCCCTGGGCTTTTCATGACTGCCTCACCACTGCCCTCACTACTGCCCCTTTCCCTTTCTCTTTCATTTCCCCTTTTTTGTCTTTTCCCTTTTTACTTTTTCACTTTTTTTCCTTTCTTTCCCTTCCCTCTCCCCTTCCCTCTCCTCTTCCCCTTTCCTTTTTCTTCTTCCTTTCATTTTTCCTCCTTCCTTTTTCCTTTTCCCTTTTTCCTTTTTTTTCCTCAAAATGAGCAGATTTTTTTCCTTTCTTGTTTTCCCTTTCTCCCCTTTCCATTTTTCCCCTTACTTTTTCTTCCTTTTTCTCTTTCCCTTTTTCCCTTTTCCCTTTCCTTGTTTTGCTTTTCCTTTCTTCCTTTTTTTTTCCATTTTCCCTTTCCCTCATTCCCTTTCTCCCTTTCCCTTTATTTATTTTCCTATTCCTTTTTCCTTTTGCCTTTCCCTTTTCCCCTTTTTCCCTTTCTCTTTTCCCCTTTTCCTTTTTTCTTTCCCTTTTTTCCTTCCCCTTCCTCTTTTTCCCTTTTCCTTTTTCCCCTTTTCCTTTTTCCCCTTTTCCTTTTTCCCCTTTTCCTTTTTCCCTTTCCATTTTTCCCTTTTCCTTTTTCCCTTCCCTTCCTCTCCCCTTCCCTCTCCTTTTCCTTTTCCTTTTCCTTTTTCCTTTTCCTTTTCCTTTTCCTTTTTCCTTTTCCTTTTCCTTTTCCTTTCCTTTTCCTTTTCCTTTTCCTTTTCCTTTTCCTTTTCCTTTTCCTTTTCCTCCTTCCTTTCATTTTTCCTCCTTCCTTTTTCCTTCTTCCTTTTTCCTTTTCTCTTTTTCCCTTTTTTTATCCTCAAAACGAGCAGACAGGGCAGAAAAACCCCACAAACATGTGGAAAGCCTTCACCAACTTCCAGTTAATTGTGCAATGGGCAAGGACCAAAGAAAATAAATTAATCTGCTTTTCTCATTCCTTCAGGCAGAAGCCCTGGAGCGTGTGATCTGATTACCATCTCTGCAGGGGCAGTGCTCTGTGCCTGCTGGGGGAGAGGGCACTTCTGGGGGCTCAGGGCAGACATGGACACCCTCAGCTGTGCCCTGTCCCTGTCCCTGACTGTTCCTCACAGCCAAATCACAGAATCCCTGGGTTGGAAGAGACCTCCAAGATCAAATCCAACCCAGCTCCAACACCTCAACTAAACCCTGGCACTGAGTGCCACATCCAGCCTTTATTTAACCAGAGCCAGGGATGGTGACTCCACCACCTCCCTGGACAGACAATTCCAGAGGCTCCTTCTGGGAGAGCTGCAAACACCACGGGTACTGAAGGGGAGGTTGTGCCGCCCTTTTCTGGTGGCCCCAGCATTTCATAACCTGCACCATTTGCTGCAACAAGCCACATGCCTTAGTTAAAGCCTGAATGGCTCCAAGCCTAATCCCCCTAAAGCAAAAGGAGGGATGTGGGAAGGTCTGGTGGCATTGGGAGCACTGAGGCCACGCTTTCACCCCCCAGGTGCTCTGCCAGGTGCTGCAGGAGGGGTGTGGAAGTGAAGGGAAGAGTTCAGGAGACTCAGGCCCTGGAAAACAGCACAGGACATGGGATGTCATCAGCTGAGATGGCTCAGCCTGGCCAGGGGGGATGAGGAGGGAGCTGCCTGCTCTGTGTAGGTCATGGCTGAGGCCAAACCTCTGAGCCTTGGCTGGTGTGAGGCTGGTGGGGGTGAGGACGGGCTGAAACCCACAGTGCCCTGGCTGCCAGCCCCAATCCATCCTCAGAGAGCAGGAGGAGCTGAAAGCCCTGCTGAGCCAGGGTTCACCCTGCTCTTTGGGGTGGTGAGATGGCTTTGGCATCCTCAGGAAGGATCCTGGACAGGAATTGTTCCCTGGCAGGGTGGGCAGGTATTGGAATAGAATTCCCAGATTTGCTGTGGCTGCCCCTGGATCCCTGGCAGTGCCCAAGGCCAGGTTGGACACTGGGGTTGGAGCAGCCTGGGACAGTGGGAGGTGTCCCTGCCATGGCAGGGGGTAGCACTGGATGATCTTTAAGGTCCCTTCCCAACCCAAACCATTCTGAGACTCCATGACCTTATCAATGCACCCAAATATCTTAAAAACAGGTGCCAAGGAGATGGGGCCAGACTTTTCAGTGGTGCTCAACAGCAGGGACAAGGCAAAAACTGCAGCACATGAAGTTTCACCTGAATAGGAAGGAAAACTTCTCTGTGGTGGTGACAAAGCATTGGAAGAGGCTGCCCAGAGAGGCTGAGGAATCTCCTTCTCTGGAGATACCCAAAACCTGCCTGGACATGATTCTGTCAGCAGGAAAAACCTTTCTGTGCTCTGAGGGATTAATGTAGGACAGGAGGCAGCCCCAGGAGCATGGATGGGTACAGAACCCAGCTGTGGGGATAGCACACAACGCTGGTCACACACTTACCTTGTTAACTGCTGATGCTGAGAGGTATTTAGGTCTTGTTTGCACAAGTTGTAGTAGAATTTTACATATTTTGATGTAATTAAGTGAGCACTGTCCCACCCCCCCCTCCCCCCCACCCCGTGGCAGAGGTGCTGTTATAAAATCAGTGAATTTAAACCATGCACAGAGAGGTATATGATGGGTCTTGTCTATCAAAGTCCCTGCACTGTCTGCCAGAGGTGTGGGTTTAGAACCACAGACTCACAGAATGTTTTGGGTGTGAGGGAACTTTAAAATTCACCTCATTCCTTTAAAATTCACCACGGGCAGGGACACTTTCCACTAATCCCAGGCTGCTCCAAGCCCCAGTGTCCAACCTGGCCTTGAAGACTTTCAATTGGGCAGCCACAGCTCCTCTGGGCAAAACCCATCAATTTTGCCTCAGCAGAATTACAATCCTGTAAATCTGAGGGTAGAAACCATTTTGCTGCTTTACAAGTAAGTTTTATTGGGAACAATTTCCCTCGTATTAGATTGATCTGCACTGCTGTTGTGGCTTTGTAGCATAAACTGTGCCCATTGAAGGGCTGAGGCTGTTATTTCAACAAAACTCCTCCTCCTGACTGAAACAAATCTGTAGATTCCTGCAGAGAAATCTTGAAAAGCTCTACGTGAAAACTGAGTTTGATTTTTGCATTAGAGTGATTATCCTTAAAGCTTCCAGTGTGGTCAGGCAGTGAAGGCATCAAAACATTCCCATTCCTACACCAAGTGGCAGAGTGTAAACCAGTGACCCTCTTCATTCTGCAAGAGCTCCTGTGCCTGCCCCCACAGCTGCCTTATGAGAAGCTCAGAGAAATCCAAGGACAGAGCTCCTACTCACAGTTTTCATCGTGGATAAAACAAACAAAACGTAGCAAACCTCAACCCCGGACAAAAAATGGCATCTTTTGGTGGGTGTTTGCAGCTTGACCTCATCCCTGCCTGCCTTGTGCCCTGACTAACTCAGGTGTGGAAATACTGACTGTCACTTAGCCAGGCTGTGTCCACCCAGACTTGTCACAGGAGATGACAACACAGAGCCACTGATGCAAACAGGGACTCAAACTGCTGGTGTTCTGCTTCAAGAATGGATGGGAGTGCTGGGGGGCTGAGTTTGGGGCTGAGTCTGGCTTGGAAGGCAGAAAACCCCCTTGGTTCAAGCAGAATTTTAATTCCAATGAGGAGGGGCTCGTGGGGTCTCTTAGCCTGGAGAAAAGGAGGCTCAGAGGGCACCTTGTCACTCCCTGTGACTCCCTGACAGGAGGTGCAGCCAGGTGGCCTCTGCTCCCAAGTGACAAAGACTAGAGGGAATAGCCTCAAAGTTTTGCCAGGAGAGGGTCAGGTTGGACATCAGGAAGAATTTCATCACTGAAAAGGTGATTAGACATTGGCAGGGGCTGCCCAGGGAGGTTTGGAGTGCCCGTCCCTGGAGGTGGCACTCAGAGCTCTGGGCTGGGGACAAGGTGGGCATGGGGACTCCATGAGGTGCGAGGGCTTTTCCAACTTTAATGATTCTGTGAATATCCTGCTCCATGAGCCCCACATCCTCCTCATCCTCTAAACAGCATCCACAGTGTCTTTTTTTTTTTTTTTTTTTTTTTTTTTTTTTTTTTTTTTTTGATCTGACCTCTTTTGATGACTAAGGGAACAGGAAGATTACAGTTTAAGTATATAATTTTCATTTGATGTGACAGGTTAAAGCTACATGCATTTTAGAGCAGGCTTAGATTATTTTAGTTCAGCTGCAACACTGATTTAGGCCCTGACTCACTCTTTGAGGCCTGACTTCATGTAGATATATGTTGGCTTCAATTTCCTGCTGGAGAAATGCAGGCACATGTGTGCACTGCCCTGCTGAAATGCTGGGGTAGGGGTGGACACACACAGCAAACAGTCCTGAAAAAGAGGCACAAAAGGAATAGATTGTGCTTGTTGGGTGATTTTTTTTCCCCAGCAGGAAGGCTCGATATTCCAGAGTTTATTTTCCATCCCCTGGTGCCCCTCCTGTGTAATCTGCCCGTGCAGTGAGTGCTTTTTCTGCCCTGGAGCCTCCCTGGCTTTGCTGACAGCTGGGCGGGCTAAAAACCTTGGAGAAGCAAATTGCTAAAACTCACAGAGCAGGCTGGGGGCAGTGACCTGGAGGTGACTGGCCTGGCTGGAGGGAGTGGAAACTGCTTTGTAGGGATTGGCAATGCCTTCTCCCCCTCTGCACTGCCCCTGTGAGCCCCCTCCTGCAGGGCTGCATCCAGCTCTGGGTGGCCAACACCAGAAAGACACAGAATGCAATGAACACAGAGCAGGGACACGAGGATGAAGGGCTGGAGCTCCTCTGCTCTAGAGACAGGCTGAGAGAGCTGGGCTTTTGTCCAGCCTGGAAAAGAGAAGGCTTCAGGGAGACCTTTGAGCCCCTCTCAGTTAATGTGTTACAAGAGAGTTATAGAGGGGCTTTTCACAAGGGCTTGGAGTGACAGGACAAGGGAGAATGGCCTTGAGCTGGAGGAGGACAGGGTTAGAATAGATCTGAGAAAGAAATTGTCCCCTGGCAGGGTGAGCAGACCCTGTCACAGAGAAGCTGTGGCTGCCCCTGGATCCCTGGCAGTGCCCAAGGCCAGGTTGGACATTGGGGTTGGAGCAGCCTGGGACAGTGGGAGGTGTCCCTGCCCATGGCAGGGGTGGCACTGGATGAGCTTTAAGGTCTTTTCCAACCCAAACCATTCTGTGATTCCATAATTCTCATTTCAGAGCTGCCCCGATGGCAGCCAGTGAGCTGTGTGATGCTCAGCAGCGATGTGGGCAGATGTGGGCAGAGGTTGGTGCCCCAGCCCCAAAACTGTTCTCCTGTTTTCCATGGGAAAATGCCCGATTTCCAGGTGGAGGCTGGATAAATTTGCATGCAGAAGCTTTTGTGTGTTCAGTAGCTGTCGGACTTTGTAGGTCAGACTGTGACAAAAGAAGTGTTAACACTTTCCCAAAACTACAGGCAAAGTTTTTTTTTTTTTTTTGGAGTACAAAGGAGAGAGTCATGCACGCAGAGGGAGGCACAGGCATTCTTAGGTGCCTTAGCTAATGCTTCCTCATTACAGGACACTAAAGCTACCCGGGAGTGGGGTTTTTTTGAATAATTAAAAAAAAGAAAAAAGCTTTTGGAGCAATCCTTCCCGCAGCAAATGTGGAAGTGGATCTGCACCTCCCTTCTCACTCGTATTTCTCTTGCAAAGTACAACGTTTTGTGGAGCAAACAGCATTTTGCGTGTCTCCTTAACTACATCTCTCCATCTCCAGCCTTGGAGTGGAGGGGGAGGAGAAAAAGAGCTGCCAGCAGCTCGCAGTGATTGATTTGTCTCTTGTTTTCTTACGCTGCGCTCTAACAACCTGTTTAAAAAAAAAAAAAAAAAAAAAAAAAAAAAGACAATGACAAATCAAAGCGAGTATTTTCTCGCTAGAAATTCCAAGTGCCCTGGATCATCCCTGGGTATTATTTTGCTATTAAATGCGCGGCTTTATCCATAACGTTTGTCTGGGAGGGTTTTGTTGTTTTTTTTTTTTTTTTTCCCTTCCTGCTGGAGCTTGCAGCGTTTAGAAGAGAAATGTCTTTTTCCTCCGGAGCCATTTGCTTCAATAATTGTTGCGGCGTGAAGCTGTCGCTGCTTGCTGTCACCAGGGGACAGTTCATAAAGGTAAAAGCGCTGCAGTTCCCCACGTGTTCCAAATATTGGAAGTGACCCTGGGAAGGGATCCGGGTGTCCCGCCTGGGCTCGGACTTTGTCCTGGAGCAAAGGCTGGGCTGTGCCAGGGCTGGGGGATGTCCTGAGCCCGGATCCAAGCAGACTCGGGGGTCCAGGGAATGGGGAGGTGAGGGATGCTCTCCTCATCCCGCTGCCCGGAGCAGGCACAGGGTGAGGCTCTGCTCCCCCTTTCTGTCCCCTTTTTCCCCGGGTTGTCATTCCCCATCAGGAAAACCCCCATCCCAGGGTGCCTCAGTGCGGGTTTTTGGGCGGAGGGGGATTTCTGTCCCACCGGGCGAAGCAGGTTCGTGGTGTCGGTAATCGGGAGCGCCCGGCCGAACTTTCCCAGCGCCGGGAAGGGGCTGGCGCTGCCCCGACACGATTTCCCACCTCCCGCTCGCTTCCCATCCGAAACACCCCCAAACAAAACCATTTCCAGCCAGCTCCTAACCTGCCGATGGAGCCGCAGCGGTCCGGTGGGTCTGTCACGGGCAGGGACACGGAGGGAGGGAGAGAGGGAAGGAGGAGGGACAGGGGGAAGCGGAGGGCAGGGAGTTCAGTCACCGCATCACTGCCTTCCTTCGCTCCTGGCTCCCGGGATGAGCCCCGGGGACAGCGGGAGCCCAGGGCAGATGTAGCCGGTATCCCACCGGGAATAGCCCCGGGCAGGTATAGCCGGCCACCGGGAACAGCCCAGGGCTGGTGTAGCCGGTATCCCACCGGGAATAGCCCAGGGCAGGTATAGCCGGCCACCGGGAATAGCCCCGGGCAGGTATAGCCGGTATCCCTCCGGGAATAGCTCAGGGCAGGTATAGCCGGCCACCGGGAATAGCCCAGGGCAGATGTAGCGGAGATCCCACCGGGAATAGCCCAGGGCAGGTATAGCCGGTATCCCACCGGGAATAGCCCAGGGCAGGTGTAGAGGAGATCCCACCGGGAATAGCCCCGGGCAGGTATAGCCGGTATCCCACCGGGAAGAGCCGCCGCAGGATGCGCCGCGGGCTCCCGGAGTGAGCAGACGCCTGTTCCCTCGGCCAGCTGCAGGTAGGACATTGAGCATGGGCTCCTTTCAGCCCTGGATGTGTCCCCGGAGCCGCGTCTCCCACTTTCCCAAACTGTCCGGCCGCCGCGGTGGGTGGGGAGCGGGAGAGGAGAGGGGGCTCTTGGTGTGACCCTGATGGGAACTCGGGGGGAAAATCCACAGCTCCCTATCCGGGGATGTCCCCAGCAGAGTGTGACCCCACGGTGGGCTCTGGACTGTGATATCCATCCCCTGGTAAAACGGGTTATCGTGGTAATTGGCACCAGGGCGGAGTGATTGAAGGGTGATATCGTGGTAATGAGCAATCTCACCTGCCAGATTTCAGGGGTGTTTCACTCGGGGGAATATTTTGGCAGCCCCACATAAAGACCAGGATCAATCAGGACAAAGCCAGGGCAGTGTTCTCCTTGCTGTCCTGCTGGGAGCTTGGATAAAATGCCGAAAAAAAGAAGATTCCAGAGGCACAGGTAAGTGATTTAAAAAGTGGCCACTGGACCGGATCCCACAAACATTTCTGTGTACAATCAGCACTTTTAAAGCCAAGTAGTTATTGACAAAGGATTTGCCAGCATGAGGGCTCCACGGTTAGATTTGTGCTATTTTGGCCAGGAAAGATTTTCCTCCCAAAGTAACAGACTTGATGCTTAAACAGACACATGAATGCAAAGACTTAGTTCAACTGTTGGAGGAGTACAAAGTTCCAAACACCAAAAAAAAAAAAAAAAAAAAAAAAAAAAAAAAAAAAAAAAAAAAAAAAAAAAAAAAAAAAAGACTGTGCCAAGAAACAAAAGGGAAAAGCAGCCTCACCTGCTCCAAGTGCTCCCCCAGCTTAAAATAGGGGAAAAAACCTTATCTTCAAGGTAACATCCTGACAGGTCCTCATCCCACAGTGATATATCATCAGGACCAAACAGCAAAGATTTAGGAGTGATACTGGAATATCTTTAGTGGCAATTTTTCCCTTTTGAATGGCTGTGGGGTTTTTTTTTTGTACAATCTGCATAATTATCACTTTTCTTCAGTGCTGTTTTACTTCTTCTTTCATGTATCTTGAGACTGTTTCCAAGGGAGAAGAGCAAGATCCTCATTCTATCTATGAAATACCATTTTCAGTTTTATTTCTCTTTTGCATGAAGATGAGCAAAAACAACAAGCAGTGCTACTTGTGAACGAGGCTGCAATAAATAAATTGGTTTTGGGGGCACAGAATTTTTGAAGAAGGGCGCTTCTATAACTCAGAGAACTGGACTTTTGGAGTCCTGGTAGTGGCAAAAATAACCTAAGGAAGAAATTTCCTCATTGCTGTGTTTATGAAGGTAAGAGGAAAGCGAGTTGGGTTTTATTCCTGTTCAGCACAATGAAGCACATGGGTTTACACAGGGTCAGGTTGCTCTGATTCATCCCATTGTGGAGAGTTGCTTATCTGGGGCTTGGAATCAAGGAGGATAAAATTGCTGATTCATGAGGCCATTCTGAAATAAGTTAAATATGCCCATTAGCATCAGTGATGAAAAGAATATGGGGATATTGTAGGAATAGAGGGAGCATTAGAAGAAGAGTCTATTAGCATTGGAGAGAAATCCAGAGAGGGGTGGTTGATACTCAGCAGGTGAAGGGAGGACAGAGGCAGGAGGAGAAGGCTTTTAGGCTGAATGTTTGGGAATAAAATACTACCAAGATGAGAGAGAAGGAGGGAGTGCCCCAGGGCATTGCTCTTTTCCCTGCCTGGGAATGAGGATGCCTTTGGCTGGCTGCCTGCCAGCTGTGTTTGCATCACTGGTGCCAGTGGATTAAGTCAAAAGTGTCCAAATATGCTCCTAAAAAGGACACAAAGCACCTGCAGTGGGGGTTGGACTGCACTGGGTGTCCTGTACAGTGTCCCTGCATTGGATGGTCTCAGCTCTGCAACAGGACACTTCCAGCCCCCACTGCACCATCTTCTGCATCCTGGAAAAAGGATATGGGCTTATTAAATACCCAAACTGAACATTTTTTGTGGGAGTTTAAGGGCCAGGATTCAACCAGAGAATTTTGCAGGTGGCTTGGAAAAGCAAGCTGATATTTTAAAATAGAAGCAAGCTTCCTTAGCTTGGCTAAAGTCCCTGGGAATATATTTCTTTTTGACTCCTCAGTTGCAGCACGTATTTCCTGTGACATTACCAGAGCAGCAACATTTCTTGCCAAACTGTTTTGGTTTGAGCCACTCCAAGACACAAACTTTTTTTGCTGTTTTTGAGAGCAAAATTACATTTTGTCCTGAGGAGGCTTTTTTGGCTTTCCAAAACAGATGTTATGAGCAAGTGCTCATGGTTGGGTTGATGAGATCAAGGTGCATTAAGAGCTAATGGCTCTTGATTTTTTTATTTTTTTTTCCCATGAGGAGGAAGATGCATCCTCTGGTTCAAAAGATTCCTGGGCCACAAAAACCTTCCCTCTTTCCATGATCTTGATTCTCCTTTTAGGCATTTGGGTAGGGACAGAGGCAGAACCCAAGGACACCTGGTCTGGGCCACTGTAACCATTTTAATAATGGAAATTTCCACACCCAAGGTGACACTCCTGCATCTGAGCTGGGAACACTTTTCTGAGTGGATGAGGACCACGAACATTTGTCCTTTCCCTGTAAAAATAAAGATGCAGCTGTTAAATGGATGAATGTTGCCTGCAAAACTCCCCCTGTGACTGCTCTGGCTGTGTTTGTGTTTATACAATCTACTGGGACCATAGTTAACTACTGGTAAATTGACACAAAAAATATGACCCAGAGGAGGAAATAGTCCAAACTTGCCTCTGAAGGGCTGAGGTTAAAGGGTTACTGTAGGTCAGGTGCCTCTTCTGAAATTGCCTCATAGCACCATGGGGCAAAGAAGGGAAACTTGGAGGGATTCTTGCACAGATACGGAATTTTTACCAATTTATATTTTAAAGTTTCTCTCTTTTTTTTTTTTTTCTTTTTTGACCATGGTTTTACTTTGATTGCTGTGAAAAATGTTTCTCTGCTTATTATAGCTGTGCCAGTGTTTGGGCCATGCTGGCAATGCCCTTGAGAATACAGCTGTATGCATATAATCTGTCTATATGGTAAATGGTATTTCTTTTGGCTTATATTAATCTAGAATGTAAGTCTAATTCCTCAATCTAATTTTTCTTTCTCTAAAAAATTCATAACTTCACTGGGTTTTTTTTTTACTGTACATATTATTTTTTTTTCCTTTTAATTATTCTTAATTCCCTCCTTATGAAAACCCAAAGTGGTAAATAAAAACCAGCCCAACCTTTTACAAAGAAAATTCAATCTGCTGTTGGAGTCACGGGGTCAATCAGCTAAATGGGTATTAGTAACATAATGACAGAGCATAAGCCAGGCAACGTAGTAGGATTTGCAAATCCATAACAGTAATGCTCCTTTTCTATCTGTTGTCTAATTGATGGCTTAGGGACTCCTGCCCTGGGTCTGTGACAGAGTCACTCCTTGGCCATAAAGCATTGTGGCCTTTCTGGAGAACCAGAGGCTCCTTTTAAGCATGGAAAGCTTAAAAACAAACCCCAAGCCTAAGACCCCTTGTTTTCCATGCAGCAAGCCTGGGAGGAACTGGGAAAGCAAAGCCCTTCCTGCCAGAGTAGCAATGCAGAAAAAAATGAGAGAAAAAAACAAAGAGACAAAAATCATCAAAACAAAAATGCAACAAAACAAGCAGACAATCAAAACCCAAATCCAACCAAAAAGAAAAACACACACAAAAAAACCCAACTAAAAATAAAAAAATACATAGGGTCTGGCCATAAATAATGAGGCCAGCAACTCAGTGCTGAAGTGAAAGAAACTGGTGTGTGTGGAGAAGAGGAAGAGTGCCTTGCCCTGTCTTGCTGATGGACTGACAAGGAGACACCACGCTGAGAGCAGAGGCTGGTGAGAGTGATATCAGAGGGGAAAAAGGTTCAGGAAGGGCAGCACAAAAAGTTTTTCCCTCGTCCTGCACTTTTTTTTTTTGGGTTTCCACCCTTTTTGGCTGCCAGTTTGGGTGAGCACACTGTTAATAGATAAAACTGGTGACCCAGCCACTGCTGAACCCGTTGCATCACCAGAAATGTCATTTTGGAGAGCTCCAGACTGGCCCCTGTTCCTCTGAAAGGCTTGCATTTAGGAAGGAACTAAATGTTTCCTGCTGTTCTTGACATTTTCTTATTATCTATGTGTGCTTAATCCTTCTCTGTGTCATGCTGAGCTTATGAAAAAGCAATTTAGGGGCTTTATTCCAAGGAAAATTGGGAGTTAGCAGCTTTTGCTAGTCCTTATACCAGGGCATATGTTACTTGCAGTGATCAGGAAAGGCAAATGGGAATAACCCTGCTGACTGGAATTGTGCAGGATTTGAGGCTGGAGCTCCTGGTCACACTCTGAAGTTGTGCCTCCGATTTTGGGGCTGCAGCTGTTTGAGTCATTTTACAAAGCAGGGACTTCTGCAGGTGCTCCAAAGCACTTTGGGTTTTTCCCTGGCTGATGTGTGTGACCTCAGTGTGAAAATATCACCAACCGTGCACTGAACCCGACTGGAGCTTTGCCCCAGAAAAGTTAAGAAAAGTGTTCTTCTTGAAATTGATATTTCTAACCTGTTCCTCAGGGGGACTCCAGACCTACTTCCCTGTCTCTGCCTCAGGCCAGGCTGCTTTCCCTGAACTATATGGCACATAGCCCCTGATCTCCTGGTGCTGTTCAGATAATTAGGCTCATTAACAGCCCTAAAGGAGATGTCAGGTTAATTTTGATGCGGTAATTAGGCTTTGGCTCAGGAGCTGCCATGGCTTGATCTCTGGGAAACACAGAGGAGTTCTCCCAGGGTCAGTGGTGTGAGCAGAGAGACCCTAAAGCCAACCTGCTGCTCATGGCAAGACCTGGGAGAGAGTTTGTGCCAGTGGGGGAAATAGGGACCTGCAAAATAGAGATTGCTGTGGTTTGGGATTAGGATTCCAGACCTTGGCCGCCTTCTTCATAGGGTCCCAATAATAAATAACATAGAGAACAAACATTTGTAGCTCCCCTGAAGCTGCTGAATAGAGCTTAAAAACTAACTGGCAAAAAAACCCCATAACCCAACATCAAACAATGTCAAGGCACGCCCAGAGGATGATAAACCTGTCTAGGACCAGTGGAGAAACAGATAAAGAGGTCGCCAGTGGGTTTTTGGCAAATTATGTAAAAAGAAGCAACAGGAAAAAAGTTAGAAACGTTTATTCCAGTTTTGGTGTCATTTCTGCTGAACCTACACGGCAGAACTGCCTGGCGTCCCCTGAGGCTCTGGGATTTTTTGTGCTGGCACCAGGATTTTTCTGGAGAAAAACACAGACTCACCCAGATTAACTTGGGACACAGGTAGGATCCCATTGTGACATTAAGGCATTCTCCTGAGTTTGGGAATCCTGCCCACATGAGAGACCTGAAAATTGTTATTTTGGAATTGGGTGTTTTAGAATTTTATATCTTGAAGTTGGGTTACTTGGATATTTTGAAGCTTGATGTTCTGGTGTTTTGAAGGAGAATTATTTTAGTATTTTGGAACTTGGTATTCTAATATTTTTGAAACTGGGTTAGTTTGGTATTTTGGAACTTGGCATTTTAATATTTTAAATACGTGTTACTCTGGTATTTTAGAACTTAGCATTCTGGTATTTTAAAACAGAGATTTTGAAACCTGGTTTTCTAATATTTTAGTGGAACAGCTACCAGCATTTAGATGGTCAATGAAAGAAGAAAGTTTAAGACTTAGCTGTAAAGTCTTGTGCATAGAGAGCTGAAAAGACCAGCTGCAGACATAGATAAGAGAGAAATAAAGATAAGAAAATGTTTGGGAGAAGATAAAAGTCACCTGACTCCTATTTTCATTGGACAATCCTCAGATGATATTAGAATAAAACTACCAATAAATCCAAGAAAGGTTTTTTTACAGGTAAACTACTTGATGTTGCACGTGCGGTGTATCAAAATGGGGAAATCCAAAAAAAATAGAAAAAATTAAAAAAACTAAAAGAAAATGATAGCAATTATAAAAGAAAATAGCCAAGAATTTTTACCCCTAGGGAGGAATCTTGCAAAAGGGGAAGGGGCTCAGTTCCTCCATCTTCATTAGGAAGATTGGGAACTAATAATACACATATTACAAAAAAAGGCCAAAAAAACCCAAACCCAAAAACCCAAGAACCCTCCCAAAAAATCCAACAAACCAAAAAAACCACCAAAACCAAAAAAAGACCAAACAAACAACCCCCTGTAAGCAGGACTATCTTCATGTAAAACCCAGGACTCCTCCAAACCCTCTCATGGCAATAGCAGAGCCTCTGGTAACAGCCACACTAAGAAATGAAAACCTGGAATTTTTAGTAGGCACAGGAACCAGTTATTCAGTATTAAATACCCTGCAAGGGAAGTTTTGTGATGCCTCCATCACAATTGTTGGTGCCACTGGAACTCAGAACTTACACCCCTTTTTCAAACCAGTGAAGTTCAAACTAGGAACATTTTAAATAATTCATCAATATCTGCCTAACTCTCGAGAGCTGTTATTAAGGAAAAACTTATCGGGAAAATTGAGTGCAAAAATCAAGTTTCAGGAAGGAGGCATTCAAATTGAAATCCCTGACTCTAAATACATGCAAACTTTAATTTTTGCATTACACTGACTTCCCAAGCTGAACCTACCCAAAAGAAAATAAAGGATGCAGTAATCCCCATTGTGTGGGCCAAGGAGATTCCTGGAAAATCAAAAAGAGCAGAACCTGTGAGAATCAAATTAAATCAGACACAGGCCTGATAAGACAAAACCAATATACTTTAAATTAAAACATTAAAAAAGGCTCATTACCTACCATTAAGAAAATTTTAAGGTACAGGTTGTTGGTGGACTCCAATTTTGCCAGTCAAAAATGTTAACAGTAAAGATTATCAGCTAGTACAAGACTTAAGAGCAATTAATAAAATTAGTAACTAACCCAAAAATTGCTAAGTCACCCAAAACACTCATAACCACACACACAAACACACAAAATAAACAAATAAATTTGGACTGGTTCACTGTAATTTTAAGATTTAAAGGAATTTTGGATCATTGGTCCACCCCTTTGTATGGACTTTTAAAACTGCCCATAAAAACTTCATTATCTGGCCTGATGATACTCAGGCTGCCTTCAAACAAATTAAAAAGCACTAATGAAGTCTCCAGCTTTGGGCTTCCTAGATCCTGTGAAATCTCTTGAATTATTCCCTTGTGTCAAGGATGGCCCAGCTGTTTGTGAGCAGCCAGAGCTACGGAGCTGATATTAAATCAGAATATAGCACAAAAATTTGCCAGTTAATCAAAGCATGATATTCTAAATTTCACCCTGGTGGCTGGGCAGTCGCCCCTGCTGGACAAATAATAGTTTCTGAGAGAATAAAGTAGTGATAGAGGCTATCAAATGTAGTAACTCTCCTGGGGATTATTGGCAAATTGACTTTACAGAATGTCCACGCAGGGAGATCTGTAAATATCTTGTAGTGGATCCCTTTTCTGGGTGGCCCAAAGCATTTCCCTGTTGCACCAACGTGGCAAAAGAAGTAGTGAAAATATTTCTGAATCAAATATTTCTGTGCTCTGGAGCTCTTCTAGGAATGAAATCAGATAGAGGGTCTGGTTTTAGAGCAGGAATAGTGGGGCAAGGCCTCGGGAATCCAGTGGGATTTTCACACTCCATGATGGTCAGAAGCCAGTGGAAAGGCAGAAAGAACAAATTATACTATTAAGCTTAAAATATTACACCCAACCAGAATAAAATTGAGGAAAACGAATGAATAACCTTGCAACTGAAGTATTGCTCACATCTGTAAGATGGGTCTTAATAGTTCACCAAAATTTTTGTTTGCCAAAAACACCTTTAGAGTTTCAGGGAGGGATTAGTCATGAAAATGTCTATGAAAATTTAGAGTAGCTAAAACATTAAATGTAAATAAGGAATGTTGGTAGGAATGAAGCTCCACAGAACCACATGACCCTAAGGAAAAATGTGCTATTATAGGACAAGAATGTTGCACTAACATCAGGGGTGGGTTTGAAGCCTAGCAGACAAAAATCAATAGAAAAAAACAACAGAAGAGTGGCAAAAAGAAGAAAACTCTTTGCTGAGGTTGGCTTAACTCATGGCTACCAAACTGGAGACTGCTACAAAATGCATTTGTGGCAGTCATTTGTAACCACTGCAGAGTGTTCACTTGTTTGGGTTCAATGCCAGAGTTGCTGTAACACTTTGTGATGAGAAATCAACCATTGCGACTTGTCTAAAAGTGACAGTCTCAAGAGAAAGGAGGGATTTGACAAATAACAAAGAGAATAAAAAAATTTCGGCTCCCCTTAAGCTGCTGGGTCAGAGCAGAGCCTTTTTTTTTGTGTGTGTTCATTTCAGGTGAGTGTGAGAAGAGGCTGCAACTCCCACATGGTTTGGTGCCAGGATTCCACAGCTGCAGAGACCATGAAGTGCCAGTCAGTTGAAGAAAAGTCTCTGGGATATGAAACTGGCAATTTTTTTGGCAATGCCCTTCATGAAATATTTTGCATTTGGAACAACAGGAGATGGAAAAAGCTTTGAGTTAATTAAAAACCAATGATTCCTGACTGAGATCACAGAGAAGAATCAGGTGTAACATCCTGCAGAAGGACTTTATACAAAACTAGAAAGATTTGTTTTCATGCACGATGGGGATGGGAGGGAGGCTCAGATCTCAGGGATAAGGAGACAATCCCAGGGTCATTTAATTCCCTGATACAGAAACTTCAGTGCTCCAAGGAGCTGCCCTGCCTGCACTAATCTAAAGTGGTTTTAGTGTTCAGAATTCTCCCTGTTCATCTGAAAACAAGGATGGAATGGACGGTTTTTGTAGAAAAATGGCCTTGGCAAGAGGAAACAGCTTGTGTCTCTTGTCACCCCTTTCCCTTGGAGTTCTCACAGTGAATGCCAGGTTGGACATTGGGCTTGGAGCAGCCTGGGACAGTGGAAGGTGTCCCTGCCATGGCAGAGGTGGCACTGGGTGATCTTTAAGGTCCTTTTCAACCCAAACCATTCCATGGTTCTTCTTGTCACTGCCCACCCCTTGATCCCTACACAGGACAGGATACATGGACATGTGTGCCACTTGCAGAGCTTCTCAAATGCTGCTCACAATTTGCATGCATTTGCAAACATTTGCATTGCCCAGCTGTGTGTGTTTGTGTGTTGATGTGTGTGTACACGTTGTGCTCTTTCACTCGTGGGCTGAAAGGGGAAGGCAATCTGGCTCTGGAAAGGCAGAACGGTAAAGGTGAGAGGATGCTCACCCAGCTGATCAAAACAAGGATCTCTTAAAAGTTTTGTTGTTGTTGTTATATTTTTTGGGTTTTTTTCTTTTTGTGTTTTTTGTTTTTTTTTTTTTTTTTTTAAGATCTGATAGCAATGCTGAAACAAAAAGTAAATAAGTAGTCACGTTACATTAGTCCGATTCCACCAAAATCTTGTAAAATGGTTGTTGTGTGTTATGCCCACCTTGCACTTGGATATTTGTGAAAAGGTTTTGATGGGTTTTAATTGAATGCTGCTCTCCACTGTTTTCTTAGTTCAGTGTTTGGTTTGTACATGTTCTGGAATTTCTGTAACAGAGAAATATCAGACTCTTGGTCTTTTCTGAGCTGGTGACAGGAGCAAACCTTTTGTTCGTCTCCATTGTCAACCTCAAAACATCATCCTGTCCTGAAAACACGATTCAGGATACTCATGTGCTTCCTCCCAGGCCACTGAAGAATGTGAGAACAGATGCAGAGCACATTTATGTATAATCTTTTGTATATACATACAATATAACTCCATGTATATAATGTCACACAATTCTATATATTTAACTAAAGCAGTTGTAAAGTTAATTACAAGACTACTGTGAGCTGTAAATACAAGCAAAAATCAGATCTGAGGAATACTCTATGTAAGGATAAAGTGAATTTAAATATAAGTGCCAGAAGAAATGTGAACTTTTGAAATATTTTCAAAATTCATTAGTGAATCATTGCAAAAATGCACTTCGCTGTGGGAGCAATTCCAGTAAACCAAGACTCCAGTTCTACTTGTTTCATGTTCTTGAGAATTCCCACTGAAATCAACGGGACTATTCTTAGGGGTAAAATGAACCAGATTTGGATCCAGGGACACCTGGCTGGACTTTCAAATGAATTTAAATCCTGCAGTGCAAAACCTTTGATAGCCTGAGAAGGGGAATTTGAGCAAAAGGAAGGCACTAATGTGAATTTGGGTGAGTCTACACAGAACACTCCTGGTTAGAAGGCAGAGATCAAGTTTCCATGAAATCTGGGCATGGTTAATTTGGTTTGCTGTGTTTTCACTTGGGGAACCAGAAACAATTCTTTGTTAAGAAGGGGGAAAGTGGAAAGGATGTCCTTCCACCCTGGTAAAAAATTGCCCAATCCTAGTGCTCTAAAATAGCAGTAGGAGAGTCTGTGGCTTACTGGAATGAGCAACTCAAACCTTAAACTCCTCTCACCAGGTTAATTTATGGAGATGTGTAACATTTTTGGCACTGTAAGGATTTGGGGTTTGCTTTGAAGATTTTTCTCTCACCCAAATTTTCTATTAGATATATAACCAGATGTCCAGCTCATTAATCCCTTTCGAGGTTAAATGGGTGAACATTTTTGATGTTGTTTGGATCTTTCTCACTTAGAAAGTGGAGGGGAATAGGACAAGCCCTTTCTCACCTCAGCATGTCCTAGTGAGTCACACAAACTCTGCACAAGCTGAAACATTCACATAAAGTGACCCACTGCTGTTTTTGTTCTGTTCTTTTCTTTTTTTCAGAGCAGCTGACCCAACTTCAAAAATGTGACTCATGGCCCCTCCAGCAAAAAGATCAGGAGCAGTTTCTGGGTTGGGGCAAGAACCCCACAGGACACAAAGGTGATGAAGATGAGAGGAACCTGGCTGACTGTGCCTGTTGGACACCTGCTGGCTCTGAGACACAGGCACAAATGGAGAAACATGGTATTTAATTAAAAAAAAAGAACCCAAAAAATCTATCACTGTTATCCTCTGCCCTCTGAAATGGATACATAAATCTGCTCCTGGTGGGTCTAAACTTGGTTTGTAGGATGCTGAAAAAGGGGAGGAGGTTTGAAGCATCAGCCTGGGTAACCTGGTGTCAGTGGACACACTTGTGTGGATTTCTGAGGACACATTGGCTCGGAGGGAAGATTCAAGTTAAGCCCAAGTGTGAATCTGCCAGCAGAACATCTCGTGGGGGTGGCAGGAGGAGAAATGCACGTGGGTGAGTGCCCTCAAACAGGCAGCTTTCTATTAGAGCTGACCTGGCTTTAAATCCCTGTGCAGGGAGTTGGGAGCAGAGCACTGAGAGGAACCAGAAATTATATTGAACCAGAGATTATTTTTACGGATGTGCCGCTCCCTCTTTTTCGTTTCAGATGGATTCCAGAAGGTTCAGGCTGTTTGTCTGCCTGATGGGGCTCAGCAGTGCCAGCTTCTGGGTTTTCTTCACCTGGCCTGAGTTCTGCATGTCCTGTGAGAGCAGCCAGGGTTACACCTTCCCCATGGAGACTTTCAGGAGGGTCGAAGGGAACTTCTCACAGCTCCCAGACATCGACTGCCACAAGAACCCTCCATTCCTTGTCCTGCTGGTGGCATCCTCATCCCAGCAGGTGGATGCCAGGATGGCCATCAGGCACACCTGGGGCAAGGAGAGGACCGTGGCTGGGAAGCGCCTGGTGACGTTTTTCCTCCTGGGAAGCCCTGTGGATCCCAGCCAGCAGGCTGCCATCGCTGCTGAGGGCCAGAGGCACAGAGACATCATCCAGAAGAACTTTACAGACACTTATTACAACCTGACCCTGAAGACCATGATGGGAATGGAGTGGATTCAC
This sequence comes from Sylvia atricapilla, assembly GCF_009819655.1. Classification (NCBI taxonomy): domain Eukaryota; kingdom Metazoa; phylum Chordata; class Aves; order Passeriformes; family Sylviidae; genus Sylvia; species Sylvia atricapilla. The sequence continues at coordinate 112,191,830 of NC_089141.1, read as the reverse complement.
AGGTTTTGTTCCCAGTCCAGCTTTGTGATGAAAACAGACATGGACGTGTTTGTCAACGTTTTTTACCTCACTGAGCTGCTTCTGAGGAAAAAGAAGATGGCTGGATTCTTCACAGGCTTTTTAAAACTGCACGAGTACCCCATCAGGACAAGAGGGAGTAAGTGGTATGTGAGTAGGGAAGAGTATCCAGGAACGACCTACCCACCTTTTTGTTCCGGGACTGGATATGTTTTATCCAGCGACGTGGCCAGCCAGATCTATAACATTTCTGAGAGTGTTCCATTCATTAAACTGGAGGATGTGTTCATAGGACTGTGCCTTGACAAATTAAAGATTCGGCTGGAGGAGCTCCACTCGGAGCAGACGTTTTTCCCGGAAAGGATCAGGTTCTCTGTTCCTCGCTTTAAGAAAATCGTGACGTGCCACGGAATAAAACCATCTGAGCAGCTGAGTTACTGGAATGACTTAGTGGCAGAAACTCAGGGAGGAATGCTCTAGCACCTACCCTGCTCTACTTAACAAACTGAAATTCTCTGCTTTTACAGGGCTGCACCCCACTCCAGCAAACTCCCAATTAACTCCAGCTCCAGCACGTTAAAGACTTTTGAAATAGTTATTTCAATCACAGAACCAGAGAATTGCTAAGGTTGGAAAAGGCCTCCAAGACCTTTGACTAAACACCACCTTGTCAACTAAAGCAGAGCACTGAGTGCCATGTCCAGTCATTCCTTGAATACCTTCCTGGGCAGCCCCTTCCAGTGCTTAACCACCCTTCCAGTGAAAAAATTCCCTATTTCTGCCCAAGAACATGCAAACCTCCTGCTCTCCCACTCATCCCACCTCTGTGCAACCCTTCTCTACACAATTTACAATTATTATTATTGTATTTTTTCCCCTGAAACATTCAGGCCTGCTAACCTCCCCTCCAAATCTTGCTGCTAGAGGCTTGGGAACATTTCTGCTGTGCCAAACAAAAAAAAGTCAAAGCACTTTTGTTCAGGGAATAAAATCCTCAGCATCTTCCTGGTCGCCCTCGATAAATTACTGCACCCATCTGTGCAGGCACTGAAGGAATGATATTTGTAGCTGTCAGGATGCTCCCTCCTGGCACAGGAAGACGCAGCCCTGCCCTTGCCACCAGCTCTGTGTGGGCTGAGCTGCATCCTGGCACAGATTCCTCCTTCAGTCTACACCAGTTTCTTTTGCAGGGATGGTAGAATCTGCCCATGCAGTGCTCTTGGGACAGCCTTGGGCACTGCAGGTCACCTGGTGGACGTGTAAAAGCTGCTGCAGCTCTTTCCTTGTGTGTGCTTCCTGCTGGAAATAATCCATGGTGGAGCCAGTGGAGGGTGTCCTGCTCTTCCTATTAAAATAGACCCTGGAGACATCTTTTATATTTATGTCTCACTTTGATTGCCTGAGAGCTGCTGTGAATGGTTTGCCAAGGCTAAACTAGAGTCACTTACAGTGCTTTTGATTTTTTTTTTTTTTTTTCCCCCAAAGAGTAACTGTGTGTGTGAGGGAGAAGACAGGAGGATTTTTCCTCTTTTGAACAAGACCTATGGGAAAATGTGCTCAAGTAATCATTCAGGCTGGGAGCCCTATTTCTTATTTCATTCCCAAGCAAAGACTCATGAAATCTCTGTGATGATTATAAGTTCCAGAGATAAGGAGTGGGGTCTTACAGCAGATGCTGAAAAAAAAAAAATCCTTCAAGGCTCTGAGGAGGGAGGAGTTCAGAAATCCTCCCTTATGCAATGTTCCTGTTTGATTTTCCTGCAGGGACAAGCAAGGTCAGTGTTATCAGCATGGAATGGCTGTCATGTCTGTGGGAAGTGTTTTTTTTTCAAAAAAGCAGTGAAAGTGGAGCTGCTCCCAAGGGGAGCTGAGGGGATCTGACACCCAGCACAGTAAGAGCATGGAAGAACGACAGGAAAATAGATTTTATTATTTTGGTGTTATTTATTTTTATTGTTTCTTTTCATTGAAAAGGATTCTTCCTTCTTTCTTTTCAAATCCTTCTTGGAGAGGATTTCCCAAGTATCTCATTTTACTTGCCTGTGTCTGAAGAGCAGGATAAATATTTTCAGCAGGAAAATCTTGAGAAATGTTTAATAATGGTCATAATATATTATTTATTTTCCTCTGGTGTAGAGTAACCTGAGATCATGCACTTACTTTTCACCACTGATAGTAAAAGAAACAATGTTTATTTGTTTGTCAGAAGAATGGCCTTCTTCATTTTAAGCTTCTTTAATAAACTTTTAATGTTTTATTTAAAGAATTAAAATATTTAAATAGCTCAATTTTACTTAAAATTCAGCTATTTTCTGAACACTTTTGCTGCCTTCAGAAGGTGCGGTGGGTCAGACTGATAAAGCCAAGCCAACATCTTTTTAATCACTATTCTTTCCATGTAATATGCAGAAATATCTTGTGTCATTCATTGCTCTTATATTATTCCTTAAATTTATGGCAAAATGGTGAACAGAAAGGAATGTGTCCTGGTCATTCCTAGCTCCCTGTCTTGAGGGGCAGAGGTCTGTGAATTCATCAGCCTCAGGGACAGCATCATCAGCCTGATGTTCTCTTCTTGTTCTCAGAGGTAACAATATAATAATATTAAAATATTATAATAAATAATAATAATAAAATAATAAAATAATATAATAATAAAATAATAAAATAATAAAATAATAAAATAATAAAATAATCCTGCAGGCAAATCCACCTCTGTGCTTGGCAGTTTGTGGCTTTGCATAGTCCTTCTCGACCTCTTGGCTCTGGCTTTTAGGTGAGTTCAGGAGTGTTCCAAATGACTTCCCAATTGCAGTTGCTAACTGTTCTCAGTCACTCACTTCTGCAGACTCAGCCTCTGTATTTTGGGGGTTAAATTCTAGTGCAAGATGTGGCAAGGGGGTGGAAATGGATGTTCTTTAAGGCTCCCTCCAACCCAAACCCAATCCCTCTGTGGTTCTATGAAATCCATCTCTGATGTGCCATTGGGAACAAGGTCCTCAGGCATGGCCTAAGAAACCACTCTGACACTGTGTCTTAGTTTGGAAAGACAAGTGTCTGCTAAAGGAGGCAGGAAACTCCCTGGAAGATGTAAACCCCCTCCCTCTGAATTATTATAATTTTGAAATTAAGGAGCTCTCAGGCCAAGATATGGGAATAGGAGTAACAGTTTTTTACTAAGAAAATAAAAATAATTACGTAGGAGTACAAAGAAACCAACCAAACAAAAAGAAGACACTGTCAGAGTCAGAACACAACCTTACTCCTGTTGGTCAGGGTGTTGGTGTCAGCCCAGCCCAGTCCTCCTGCAGTGACAGATGAGGTTCTGTTGGAGCACAGATGATCCTGTACAGGGGTGGAGTTTTCCCTAAAGGTCTAGTGGTCTTGACCCAGTCTTGGACCAGTGATGGACCCAGTTTTCCTCTGGGAATCCAGTGCACACAGGCTGTGCTGGGTTCTGAACCCCAGGGCTGATCCAGGGGGGAATGCTGGGCTCCTCCCCCTGAGTGGAGCCTCTCCCCGTGGGATGATGGAATTGTCTGAGCCCTGCAGTGAGCCTGGATGGCCCATGGACAGCAGATACCCCTGGAGGGAGGATGGGTCTTGGAAGGGATAAAGAAACACTGCCCCAGCTGGTTTTAACTGCTGGTTACAGAATACAAACTGCTGGTTACATCTTGCACTGTAACCTTAGACACACCATTTCCAGGGAGATGCATTCGTAAATGCAAGTGTACAAGATGTCTCTCTTGCTGCCTTCACAATGTTTTGTCCCCACATCAGTGTCCAATGGCCTGACTGTCCAGGAGCATTTAATTTGTCACTGCAGAAGCTCTGCTGAGGAGCAGATGAGTTCAGGTTGAAATGCCAGGGATTCAGGGAGCCTGCTCCTCTCCTCTTTGCAAAGCAGCTTCCCAGGTGAATGCTTTTAGTTGTTGTACAGAATTTTCCTCAATGTAATGATTTTCTTGGTGTGAATAAGAAACTGATCTTGTAATTCACAGAACCATAGAATTGTTTAGGTCGGAAAAGAACTGCAAGTTCACCGAGTCCAACCATTAACCCCACAAGGTGTCCCTAAGCAGCACATCTACACATTTTTGGAACACTACCAGGGACAGTGATTCCACCACTTCCTTAGGCAGCCTGTGCCTGTGCTTGGCCACCCTTTCTGTGAAGAAATATTTCATAAATGCAATCTAAACGTCCCCTGGTGCAACTTGAAGCCATTTCTTTTTGTCCTGTTGCTTTTTACCTGGGAGAAGAGACCAACCCCCATCTCACCACACCCTTCTGTCAGGGAGCTGTGAAGTGCAATGAAATCTCTCCTGAGCTTCCTTTTCTCCAGACTAAACCCCTTCCCTGCTCCCTAGGCTGCTTTGAATAAGAATATATTAATTGAATAATTAATTACTTAAAACATAAAGTTACCCTGCTGGAAAATGTGATTTAAGAAAAAGCAGATAATTGCATGTAAGGCAAATCCATTTGTTTAAACAAAACCATTGTCCTAGTGAGTTTATATGTATCAGCTAAATTAAATTAGCTTTTGCAGCTGAGACCTCAGAACATGAATTTTAAAACAATCAAAAGAGTATTAGTGGCCTTTTGCAAAATCAGATGCATTTTCCTATGAAAGACCATCAAAACCAACCAGAAATATAAGTAGAACTGTAAACACAGTACTGTAGTGTACATATACTTATTTTTTAAATTTTATATAGGCTGATAAAAGAATTCAGGCAATTTGAGGGCAGTTTATCTGCAGAAGTGCACTACCCCAATGTTTTTATGCATTCTGGGTTAGAAGTTTATTAATTTTTTTTTAATCAATAGCTTTGAAAATGTCATCTAAAAGTTACTCCACTGCTTCTTAGTAGGGAGGAGTACAGAAATCAGCAGAGCTGACAGTACCTTAGAGTTGATTGCGTTTCAGCACACTCTGTTTCTTCCATGATCAGTTTTTGGAAGCAGAAAAATTATTAATTTTTCCCCCCCCACAACCCCAAATCATCAACTAATGCATTCTCAGTTCAAATTAGGATTTTCAAATCTGTGCACAAAGGATTTGGTCTCACAGCTTCTCTGACTCAGACTTACTGAGGAGGTACAAACCCCCCCAGGCACTCCTGAAAATACAGGGTGGGTTTTGCAATGGAAGTTTTGCCTTGTTTCAAAGTGGAAGGGGACAAAGGGGCTCCTGATCTGTGCTGGATGTGACAGGAATGCTGCTCCTCACTGATTTGTGCAGGTGACAATGCAATGTCAATTTAAAACACATGACATTGTTTGGATTCTTTGCATAGAACATGAGAGTGTTGAGCCAACAGTTCCATGTTTGATATTTTATTAGTAAAGAATTTTGCTACCACAGTTTTGTGTGTGTTCGCTTGTCTTTCCTGTTGTGAATATATCAGCATTTTGGGCTGCAGTCATGTCAGGGGGCTGGTTCCTTTTCCAGTTAAAATCAGTATAATTATAGAATCATAATAGAAATATAGAGTAATTTAGGTTGGAAATGACATTTGAGGTCATCAAGTTCAACCTTTAACCCAGCACTGCTGACTCCAGCACTGACCCATGTCCCCAGGTGCCACATCCACACAGCTCTCAAATGCCTCCAGGGATGGGGACTCCAGCACTGCCCTGGGCAGCTATGCCAGGGTTTGAGCACCTTTCTGGGAAGAAATTTTCTCTAATATCCAATCTAAACCTCCCCTGGCTCAACCTGACACCCTTTCACCCTGTCACTTGTTACCTGCAAGAAGGGTCTGACCATCTCACTGCCCCTCCTGGCAGGGACTTGTGCAGAGCCACCAGGTCCCCCCTGAGCCTCCTTTTCTCCAGGCTCAGCCCCTTCCCAGCTCCCTCAGCCCCTCCTGGGGCTCCAGCCCCTTCCCCAGCTCCTGCCCTGGACACGCTCCAGCCCCTCCAGGGCTCTCCTGCAGGAGCCACAACTGGACACAGCCCTGGACCACAGAGGGACAATCCCTGCCCTGCTCCTGCTGGACACACAATTCCTCACCCAGCCCAGGGGCCTCTTGCCCACCTGGGCACCCCTGGGCTCGTGTCCAGCCCCTGGCACCAGCACCCCCAGGGCCTTTTCCAGCTTTTCCAGCCCCTCTGCCCAGCCTGGAGCTCCACGGGGTTGTTCTGACCTAAAGGAAGGATTCAAATTTGGTCTTGTTAAATCTGAAGTTGAAACTGTTGAATTTTCTCCCCTTCTCAAAAATGACTTAGGAAATAGTGAGGGAATTGAAAGAAAAAGATAAATTTAACCACAGCTGGTTCCTTTGGAAAGAACAAGAACCAAACTGAAATTATTTCTGCCCCAGTGTGTGCCTGAGGATGGCTGCCATGATCCCTCTGGGACCTGGAAGTACAGGGCTATTCTCTTATCACTTAAAAGAGAAATGTGAAAGAACTGAAAACTGTCAGATTGATTTTCAAACACAAGCAGTTAGCAGTTATGAACTAAAAACCATGAAGAGAAAAGTTCTCCCTGGCTGCCTTTATCTTTTCTTTTATCTTGCTTACATTTCTGATGTATTTTGCTTGGGTGTTTTTTTTTAACAGGTGGACTTTAATGCATTAGTTCATGACAGCAATATATTCCCAGAAAAAACTACAAATATTGTCACAGGACTTAGACATATGCAGCACATAGGAGATCCAGCCTGAAAAAGTAGAGTTGAATTTGCTCATGTTCTGGCTGAGCAAATAGAGACTTTTTTTCAAAGCCTGATAATACAGGGGATTTGAGGCTGATTTTCAGAAGAGTTCACTTAAGTACATTTTCACTGAAAAATGCAGTTAGATGATTTCAATGGCCAAGAAACAATGTTTCACATATTCAAAAATGCATTATCTTTGTGGGGAAAAAAGAAATAAATCCAAGACCCTTTTTAGAATCTCCCCAAGTGAACCGTGTACACAACATTCCTTGCATTCAGCTACTGACCTAACCTGACCTCATTTAATTTATGCCTTTGGGTGCAGGGACAGAGGCCTGTAATCATCTTCCTGCTCCTCAGGAATCCCAGGTCCATTCACAATTACACAATTCCACTCCACAAAACTCCCGTGTACAGCCGGAGGCGCGGAATGCCATAAATCAGCGACGTGGTTTGATTTACACCTCCAGCTCGTGGATCTTCCAGGCAGCTCTAATCCCTTCATGTTTAATTTAATTATTACTGCTGAAACAGCAGTTGTAAGTCAATGTTTGACTCGAGTACACAAAGGGACCTGCAGCTTTTACAGATTTTGCTGCTTGTAAAGGTCCAACGGGGGAATTGAAGAGCAGAGAGAGCTGAGCTGGGAGCAGGGGCAGGATGTGGTGTGGGAGGGATGCTGCTGGGTGCTGACAGGGTGAGGAGGGGGTGGAACAGCTCAGGGTGAGGGGCTGTGAGGTACCTCAACCCATTTTGGGAATGTCAGCTCCTTACCCTGAGGCCAAGCCCTGCGGGTGGGACTCTGACAGGTTTCCTGAGTGACACCACCTTCAGCAACTTTGCTGAGGAAAGGTGCTGTGTGGGATATGGAAAAGGAGAGGACTGGAGGCTTTATCCTTTAAAGTGCCAATCTGTGTTCTTGAGATCTTTTAGTACTCACCAGTTCCCTCAGCTTTTAGGCAACCTCACTTTGTGTACAAGCATTCCAAAGGAAATGACCAAACAGAATCATGAAATCAGAGTGGCTGGGTTGAAAGGACCCTTTAAAGGTCATCCAGTCCAACCCTCTCTGCTGTGGGCAGTGACATTTTCAGCTCAGTTAGAGCCCTGTCCAGTCTGGCCTTGAAGTTTTCCAAGGATTGGGAATCCACCACTTCTCTGGACAACCTCACCCTGTGGTTTTTCTCACGCTCACTGTAAAAAAATTCTCTCTCATATCTAATCTAAACTGATTTTTCTTCAGTTTAAAGCCATTACCCCTCATCCTGTCAGTACAAGGCCTTGTAAAAAATCCCTCTCCAGCTCTCTTGTAGCCCCTTCAGATAATGAAAAAGTACAATAAGGTTTCCCTGGAGATTTCTCTGAACAGCCCCAACTCTCTAAGCCTGAATATCAAAATAAAGTTCAGTGCTGCTCTGCAGGAGAAAGCCAAAATACAGCAGTGATTCTGCCACATGAAGAGAAATTGAATATCTGAAACCATCTCTGCCAGAACCTTACTGCAAAAGGGCAGCTTTCAGTCACAGCCCTGGTATCACAAACACAGTGAATAGGAGATATTGATTTCCAAAAAAAAACCCACCCTGCCATTTCTACTTGGTGACCTTAACTGAATGCCCAAAGGGAGCAGCAAGATGCCACTCACAGGGGTGTATTTCACAAAAAATGCAAAAGGGAAACAGCTCTCCCAATATCACACCTACTATTCTGGTAACAATCTGCTCTTTCATCATGGCAGTGCCACTCTGGATCATCCCTGTGGGTCAGGGGATTGAGGAATATTCATTAATATTCCATTTTCAGAGGTGTGAGTATTAATGTTTCTCATAGCTGGCAGCCCTTGCAAAATCATCAGGGAAATAAGAAAAGCTTAGGGGATGTTGGACGAGATGAAATTCAGAAGTCCCTTCCAACCCCAACAGTTCTGTGTGTGATCCCATGTGAAAAGGGGGTTAATTCCATAGCCCCATGGTAAGTTTCTTGGAAAGTCCTGTGGGATTTGGAGCCCTGGACACAGTGTTTGTGTGTGCATTCCTCTGACAAAGGTGTTCATTTGTCCATCTGAGGTGCCCAGAGCTGGACTCACTGTGCTTGCTACAGAGAGAGGTGTTGAGCACCAGATTTAAAGAAGCTCTGGATAAATTTGCACTTTGTTTGAACTCCTTGAAGAATCTGGTTTTCCATGCAAGCCTCAGGAAGAGTCTAAAAAGCATGACCTTAAGCAATAATGAAAAATGCAATCATGATTATGAGTGTAGAGAAAGATGTTTCTCTTTCCTTGGCACATTATCACGCATTGAAAAGTTCTTTAGAATAAACTGAAAGATAACCAGAGCAATTAATGCTATTTGAACCAGAGACAAAGCATTTCTAAAGCTAAAGAAAATGTTGCCAGGGGAACTGGTGTATTAAAAAAATTCCTTCTCAGATTTACACTCCCTCTGACAGCACCAAAGCTGCATCTTCTGTCATTGTGTGATAAACTCTTTTACTTCATCTTGCCTGAACTCCATGATGAATGTCTTCATCTACCTGCCCTGAATGATGACATTTTCATTTTTCCAGCTACAACTCACTGGTTCCAGTGCTGGAGAGGAGAAATGCACCTGGCAAAGGGGAAGCATGGAATGTGGTTCACAAGGAGTGCTGGCAGGAAAGGGCTGGAGAACAACATTCCAGTTGTGCAGATTTATTCAGGCCAAATAAAAACCACGGGGATATTTGTGCCAGAAAAAAAAATGTTTAATCCTGTGGCCTCCTCAGTGTGAAAGTCTGGAAGATGTTTATGTCCAAAGCTTTCCTCATTAAGGGCCCACAACAATTCTGCAAAGAGCTGTGGCTTTATTATAATCAGCAAGGGAAAAAAAAATAAAGAAATGAAAGAAAAAGATAAGATGAGTCCAATTGGTGTCACACGGGTTTTGAGAATTTATCCTGGCATAGCATAATTTCATGAATCTTCACATCAAGGCAAAGATTACCTGACTTCCTTGGAAAGTGATAAAGCAGGATTCCTCAGATCAGTGGGAAGCAACTTGGTGGGATTGGTCTCAGCTACTTTTGCAGTTTAAACCAGAAAGTCCAGCCTAATCTTTCAGATTCCTTTAGAGTAAAAATAAGAAGGGAGACAATGGGGGGAAATGCATCTTAATGTTTACAAAAGTAATACTAAGAGGAAATTACCCAGCCCTGTTATTTCCAAAGCTTTTCCTCTAAGCTTCTGATAAAGGAAAAATGTGATTACACTAACAGACTAATTAAAGGATATAAAAAAACTCGTTGGAGACAGAGAGGGATCTGTGTGCCTCACTTAGACTCCTACAGCTAACACAAATAAAATCTGTTTTGAATGAGAAACACCTTGCAGAGCACCAGATATTTTGGAGAACAGCAGAGGAAAGAAGGAAGATCATAGAAAAAGAGGAAAAAAACAGAGGCAGAGTTGGAAAAGTTATGGCTCAGCATCTCTTTGGCCAGATTTGCTACTGAAAAGCAACATGCCATAGGCAGCAAGATAGGAACAGCTAATTCCGTCCCATGGGCAGCTTTTCTCCTGCCTTTGTCTTTTCTAGGGATTTCAATTCCTTTCCTCTTTGTGGGAGAAAACAACATTTATTTCTTTGATAGGGAGCCATTTCTCAAAATCCTTGTAATGGTCAAACATCCTTTCAAGCCCATTTTCATGAAGAAGTGAAGAATCTTATTCCTGTTTCTAGCACCAACCTCAAATCAGCTTTAACCAGTAAGTGGTTCTTCTCTGCTGTTTCAGTGCTCACACAGTCTGATCATATTTCCTTTGACTCTGCTAAATAAGCCAAAATACAACACGGACCTGTAGGGCTTGGTGATTTTACAGATGAAGGTGTCAAAATGTTGTTCATTTTCTACCACAGAATCACAGAGTGGTTTGGGTTGGAAGGGACCTTAAAAATCACCCAGTTCCAACTCCTCTGCCATGGGCAGGGACACCTTCCACTGTCCCAGGCTGCTCCAAGCCCCAGTGTCCATCCTGGCCTTGGGCACTGCCAGGGATCCAGGGGCAGCCACAGCTGCTCTGGGCACCCTGTGCCAGGGCCTGCCCACCTTCCCAGGGATGAATTTTTTTTCCTAATATCCAATCCAAACCAACTCTCTGTCAGTTTGAAGCCATTCCCATCGTGACAATTTATCCTATTCTCCTGCAGGGGAAACAGAAATTACACTTGTGGCCCCAGTGGCAGCGACAGAAGGTTCCACTGAGCAAATCCCAGCAAGTCCATTTCCCTCGGAGCTCCTTGCGTGGGATTGCACAGCAAGCTGTGCAGACATATGATCCAGCCTCACACACCCCAGAACAAAAAATGTAGGGGGTTGCTTAGGAGTTCACAGTGTACACACCATCCAGAACTGGGTTTGGAAGGGTTGGAGGGGAAGAAAAAAAGAAAAGGGTGGAAATCCTCCTACTCACCAGCAGAAGAAAAAGGGAAAAATGGGAAAGAAGAGTCTAGGGGAAGAGGAGTGGGAGGTAGGACTCTGACTGGTGTGCAGGCTGGTGACTCACAAAATGACCAAGATGCTTTTCCATTTAAATCAGGCTGGCAGACTTAGGACCTGGTCTTTTAAACATCATGAGCATGGGTAACGTTTGTGCATGCACACTGGGAACTCAGACACTTCACCACCTCTTACCCCACCCCATCCTAACCCAGGGTTTTACCCATCCCAACACCATGGCTCATTAGGAAAGCCAAAGGAAGGAAGGAAGAAACCAATGAGGGCAGTAATTAATCATTAATAAGATGTCAATGCACATGCTGGTCTTTTCCAACACAACTGATTTTGTCTTCACTACACTGAGAGGAGTGGCATGAACCTCAGAGCAGCCTAAGTCTACCTGAAGAGCAATTAGAGAGATGACAGAGCCAATCTCTTCTCAGCAGTGCCAAATGATAGCTTTGTAAAAGTTTTAAAAGCAGCAATTATCCTTTCCAAAGCGTTTTTATGAAGCGTTACCTTGATTAATTCAAGCTGAAAATTCATTTTTAACCTTCTGCACTTCTCCTGCTTGGGCAACCAGAGGTGGAATGTGCTCCTTAGATGTTATTTATCCCTTTTCTTGCTCTAGCTTTATTCAGACACGCCTGTATGGGAGGCATTTTAAGAATACTGTTATTTAAATCAGTGGAACAAGAGTGTGAGATTTTAGACTTTAAAAAAGAAGGCTTATGAAGTCATGGAAATAGTAAAAAAACCAAACAACTGATAAAAAAAAAAATCTTCCTGCAGCTTTCATGGCTATTTTACTAGTCAAGGTGATATTTTCTCCAATGGAGCAAAGTTTTTAAAATTTATTTTCAGAAATTTCCCACTATTCCCCAAACTGAATGATTCATTTCCCTTTGCTAAACCGAACCTTTCCATTTCTAGTCACTGTGGCATTAATTCCTGCTTGCTACTGTTGCTGTTCTTAGTAGGAAATACTGTTCAGGGAAGTTTTACATCCCTTTTTTATGATTTAAGCTTCCTGGCAGATGGACTCATAATAAAAAATCTGATGTGTCACATCAGTTCAATTCACTGACCAACAATGGCATAAAATGCAGGATGCAGTTCTTGGAGGAAGACAAAGGCTGTAAGAACATCTCATGAGACAGCAGGGAGCACACACAGCCCCCTCAGTCTCTTGGGACCATCAGGAGGAATTTCTCCACAGGAATGGTGATTAAACACTGGAAAGCACTCCCAGGGAGGTGGAGTTACTGTCATTTAATGAAAAACTGGAAGTGGAACTCAGTGCTCTGGTCTGCTTGACAGGGTGATGTTTGGTCAAAGGTTGTACTTAGTGATCTCAAAGGTCTCTTCCAATCTGATTGATTCTGTCACTCTGTGATGCTCCCCAATGATGCCACAGTCTGATACCCCCCTGCCCTTGTCCTTGGACGGGCACCTTGAGTTTACATGCAAAGTTTTACCCCATAATTCTTACAAAGCCTTACCTCCTGCCCTGCCCCATCTCCTTCAGCTGCAAACTGGGTCCCCTGGATGCTCCTTGGCTCAGCACCTCACCCTGTCAAGGGCTGCTGGTGGACCTCAGCACCCCCAGCTGTGGGTGACAGTGACCACTGGCAGGGGCACAGCTGGCACAGGCACCTCTGCTCTCTGCCACCCTGCCTGAGGCACTTCAACAGTGGATGTGCTCCAGCCCCATCACACTCACCTTCACCATTACAGCAGGGGACATCAGTGCCAGGCACTGTTCACTCACCTGTGTCATTTCAGTGGTTGAGAAATAATATTTCACACATTCATATAACAGGAGACATCAGTGCCAGGCACCATCACACTCACCTGCCTCATGGTAACAGGAGAAATTAGTGCCAGGCACATCACACTCACTTGTGTCATTATAACAGGGGACATCAGTGCCAGGCACTGTTCACTCACCTGTGTCATTTCAGGAGGGGAAATTGGCATCATCACACTCATCTGTGTCGTTGTAACAGGGGACATCGGTGCCAGGCACCATCACATTCCCCTGTGTCATTGTAACAGGAGCAATTGGCACCATCACACTCACCTGTGTCAGTGTAACAGGAGAAATTGGTATTACTGCACTCACTCACTCACTTGTGTCCTTGTAACAGGGAAAGTAGCACCAACACATTCACTTGTGCCACTACAACAGGTGACATCAGTGCCAGGTCCCATCACACTCCCCTGTGCCATTGAAAGAGGGGACATCAGTGCCAGGAACCATCACATTCACCTGTGTCAGTATAACAGGGGAAATTGGTACTACTGCACTCAACTTGTGTCCTTGTAACAGGGAAATTAGCACCATCACATTCACTTGTGCCATTACAACAGGGGACATCAGTGCCAGGCACCAACACATTCACCTGTGTCAGTGTAACAGGGGAAATTGGCATTACTGCTCTCACTTGCGTCCTTGTAACAGGGAAATTGGGATCACCGCACACACCTGTATCATTATAACGGGGGAATCAGCACCACCGCACTCACCTGTGTCATTAGAACAGGGGACATCAGTGCCAGGCCCCATGGCACACACCTGTGTCACTGTAACAGAGGACACCTGTTCCTGGCACCATGGTGCTCACCTGGTCCTCACACACCTGGTCCCTGCACACCTGGTTCTCACACACCTGGTCCTCGCACACCTGGTCCTCACACACCTGGTCCTCACACACCTGGTCCCTGCACACCTGGTTCTCACACACCTGGTTCTCACACACCTGGTCCTCACACACCTGGTTCTCACACACCTGGTCCTCGCACACCTGGTCCTCACACACCTGGTCCCTGCACACCTGGTTCTCACACACCTGGTCCTCGCACACCTGGTCCTCGCACACCTGGTTCTCACACACCTGGTTCTCACACACCTGCTCCTCGCACACCTGGCCACACGGAGCCCTCTCCCCCCGCCGTGCCCGTGTCCCACCCTGTGCTCGGCCGAGGATGAGCCCGGGGTAATGAGGAGCTGTCTTGGGGAGATATGGAGCTGTCCCGGGGTGATGTGGACCTCCCCTGGGGTGGTGTAAACCCAGGCTGGGGCGATGTGGAAATGCCTGGGGCGGTGTGGAGCTCTCCTGGGGCGATGTGAAGCTGTCCCGTGGCCATGTGAAGCTGTCCCATGGCCATCTGGAGCTGTCCTGGGGCAATGTGGAGCTCTCCTGGGGCCATCTGGAGCTGTCCTGGGGCGATGTGAAGCTGTCCCGGGGCCGTGTGGAGCTGTCCTGGGGCGATGCGGAGCTGTCCCGCAGCCATGCGAACCCGGGCCGGGGCGGTGTGAAGCTGTCCCGGGGCAGTGTGAAGCTCTCCTAGGGCCATGTGAAGCTGTCCCGGGGCGGTGTGGAGCTGTCCCGGGGCCATGTGCACCCAGGCCGCGGCGATGTTGAGCTGTCCTAGGGCGATATGGAGATCCCTGGGGCGGTGTGGAGCTCTCCCGGGGCCATGTGTCCCCGGGCCGGGGCGGTGTGGAGCTCTCCTAGGGCGGTGTGAAGCTCTCCTAGGGCGATGTGGAGCTGTCCCGGGGCCATGTGGAGCCGTCCTTTGCGGTGTGGAGCTCTCCCGGAGCCATGTGTCCCCGGGCCGGGGCGGTGTGGAGCTCTCCTAGGGCCATGTGGAGCTGCCCTGGGGTGATGTGAAGCTGTGCCGGGGCCATGTAGAGCTGTCCCGGGGCGATATGGAGATGCCTGGGGCGGTGTGGAGCTCTCCCGGGGCCATGAGAAGCTCTCCTAGGGCGATGTGGAGCTCTCCCGGAGCCATTTGTCCCCGGGCCGGGGCGGTGTGAAGCTCTCCTAGGGCGATGTGAAGCTCTCCTAGGGCGGTGTGGAGCTGTCCCGGGGCCATATGGAGCTCTCCCGGGGCCATGTGTCCCCGGGCCGGGGCGGTGAGAAGCTCTCCTAGGGCGATGTGGAGCTGTCCCGGGGCCATGTGGAGCTGTCCCAGGGCGGTGTGAAGCTCTCCCAGGGCCATGTGTCCCCGGGCCGGGGCGGTGAGCAGTTCGCTCCGTGTGTCACGGGCCGTGCCTCATTTCCTCCCGGCCCGGTTAAACATTGACCGGCGCAGGGCGGGGGAAGGCAGGGGCCATCCCTGCGTGTCACGGGGCAGTGCCGGGCACGGCCTGCGGCCGAGGACAGCTCGGAGCGGCGTCCCTTCCCTCAGGGACGGTGTCCCCGAGCCCTGGGGCCGTTCCCGTGGGACAGCGGGCTCGGGCCGGCCCAGGATCCCGGCAGGACCTGCCCTCGGAGGGAAAGCGGTGAGAGACAGCGCCAGGGATGTGATCCAGGTAAACCCCTCGGCAGCCTTGATTTGCTTCCCGGCAGACGGAGCCAGGCGATGAAGGATAATTTAATCCTTTTTCGCTGCTCCTGTCTCAGCCGGGAGCCTGCCCTGGGGTGGCAGGAGTGTGTTTTGTGCCTCTGTCTCTTATTTTGTTTCCTGGTGTTTGGGGCTGGTGTCTTTTTTTGCGGTGCACAAAAACCGAGCCCCTCTCTGGGAGCAGCTGCCACTCCTCCGGGGAGGTATTATTGTTATTTTTTGAGGTATTATTGTTATTTTCCCTTACGTGTGTCGTGGATGAGGGAAGGGAGCAATCTGAGTCACCCCGTGGACCAGCAGAGAGGGGAAAAGCCGCCCAAAACAAAACCAGCCATTTCATTCATCGCCGACCAAAATATCCTCTTTCATCTGCGGATTGAATAATATTTCCCAGCCCTTTAAAAGTATCCTGAAACAAAGTAAAACAAAATGTTATAGATCCCTCCCTTTCCTGTCTTGCTTTACTTCAGCCCAGGCTGTTTACTGATTTTTGTCCTGGAGTTGGCACAATATTCTCACCAGTTTATTCTTCGCCGTTTAAAACTTTGCCCAGCTCAGATTGCTTTAGTGCAGCTGGGTTTGTCAGTGGAGGTATGAAGGTTGGAAATCCTGCTTCCTGGAAAAAAGACCCAGCCCTGTGTTTTGGATTCGTTTCCTGGGCGCTTTACTCGGGCTGTTTCACTTCATATGACAGGTGACACCAGCTCCTGTAGTGCTGACTGGTTTATTTGTGTGCAGGGAGCTGTCACAGTGGCAGAACACGGAAAAAATCCCTCCAGGTTGTGCACAGTGACCTTCCCTCCCCACCACTCCTCCACACGTAAAATGCGGAGGTTAAAAAACACCCCAAACCTTTCAAAGTGCGCTAGGAAAAAAACCCAAACCAGCTTTTGAAAGAGCAGGTGGAGACATCAGCTCACAGGTTTGGCTTGGTAAGTTGACAAGGCTCGTCCTGTAGGTTCCCAAGGTAAACTGAAAGCTTGGAAAAAGTGAAATTGTGGATCAAAATGCCAGGTGAACCTGCCAGATTCCAGGCAGGGAATGGGGCTTTGGTACCTCCTGAGCAGGAAACCCAGAGTGTGTCTGTGCTGACACTTCATGTTTATATACAATGTGTATTCATAGTGCTGCCACAAAGAGCACCTCTGGAGTCAGAAACACTTTCCTGACAAGAAATTTGATCTGGCCACAAAACCACATCCTCTGGCCGGAGTTCCCTTCACAAAGGCAAGCTTCAGTTGCCCAGATGAGGAACTAATTTGTAAACCAAGTGCAGTCAAAGCCTCTCCCGCATATTTTGAGGGGGAGGAGGATAATATCTCCCAAGTGAGTCACAAACACTGAAAAAGCAGAAAATAGGGAAGTAAGGTGGTGTCTCACACCCAGGCTCTGTGTATTATTTGTGACCACATTATTATTTCAGTGGAGAGCTGCTGGTGGTTTATTGTGGGGTATAGGAGGCACTCTCAGGTTCTGAGGAATAACTCGGGGGACTTTTTTTTTTGCACTATCAGCCTTTCTGAGGACTCAGTCTGGGATAAGATTTGATGTTTCTCACCCTCACCAGTGCGGCAGCTCAGAGAATTATTTTTCCCAGCGGCTCACAAGTCACTTTAATGATGCAGCTGGAGCTGCCCTGGCCCTGTGGGTGCTGAAGCAGGAGTGTTGTAACAACCAGGAGGGACTGAGGAATGTCAGATCTGCAGGAGGAGGTTTCTCTGCTGAAAAAAGTTCCTCTGTGTCATTCAAGGAAAGATTCTGCTCTGCTTCCAAACCCTCCCTCATTTAATCTTTTTTCCCCTTGCTGGTGATACAGGTCACACAAAGTCACCCTTGTCACAGGACCCAAAGCAGCAGCTCACTCCTGAGTTTCTCCACTGGTTCTGTCCTTCAGCTTCTCCTCAAGTATGCAGTGACCACTGGTGGCTTCCTGCCTCAGGGACCAGGAGAGAATGCTCCAATGGAGAGATTCCAGAAATCCATTTTACTTCCCCTCATCCTGACTGCCTCGCTGCCAGGTAGGACACGTTCAGAGCCCTGAGATGAGCCACCACGGGCAAAATAAGGGAAATCATTTTAATGTGGTATAAATGGCCTTTGCTGAGGAGTTCAGTCTGAGCAGTCAGTCACAGAGTGGGATTGTTTGAACTGTTTGAAAGGGGGATGTGTTTGCATTTCAAGCCTGCATGATCTGGTGATTTAAAGTGTGCTTTGGTGTGAGGGACTGAGCAGTGTGTGGGGTGGGGAGGTGGTGGGAAGGCCACCCTCTTTCAGTTTTTCCCTCTCCTTGTTCTTCTCTTCCTCCTGTTTGGAACTGCTTTTGAGGGTGCATCTGTAGAAACCTCATTATCAGCAGCTGGTTTTTACTTCCATAACTAAATGCAAATTATCACGTTGCTGGTTTACCACCAATTCACACTTCACGGGCCTGAGCCTCAAAGTCAATTCAGATTAAAAGTGTCTTGGTAGCAAAGCTTTAGAAAAAACCTGAATATTAAGTGACTAGTTGGGTAGTGGAGACAATACTGATTTTTTTTTTTTTTTTTAATTATAGTCCAGCTGGATTTTTAACAGGCTCTGATAGGACCAAGCTGCAGTGGGATGAGGGGGAAAGGTATTGTTATGGGTTAACAGTGAAAGGAAACACAATGCAGGAATAAACACTGAGTTTTCTGAGCAGTGGGGCTGCACAGGGATGTGTGGTATTCAACAAGCTCTTCAACAACCTGGTGAAGAGGAGGGAGCTGTGAGGTGGCAGACTTTGCAAGCGGTGCAAAATTACTTAGGGCAGCCAAATCCAAAAAGAGACTAGGAAGATTTGCCAGGAAATGTCATGATGCCAGATGAGTAATAAAGGCAGAGAAAGCTTTCAATGCAAAGCATCTCTTAAATGCAATGTCTAGTGGGGAAAAGAATAGATGTCTTGGAAAGTGAGTAAATTGCTGAAAAAGAGAGAAAATTTCACCATTTAATGTCTTCGGCAAGGCAGGTAAAATGAAACCTGGCCTGATGTAAATCCACAAAAAGGCTTCATCTCAGATATTGGCTGTTTGTTAACCCCTCCATTACAAACAGGACAGCTTAGGTTTGAGAAAGCTACAAAGTGTGAAGGAGCTGTTCAAAGGCAGTGAATCAAAGAATCATAGGAGGGTTTGGGTTTGAAAGGACCTTAAAAATCTTCCAGTTCCAACTTCCCTGCTGTGGGCAGGGGCACCTTTCACTAGGCCAGGTTCCTCAGTGCTCCATCCAGCCCTGAACACTTCCAGGGATGGGGGGTCCAAATTTCAGCTTGGCTTGGAGGGAAGGATGAGAGGACTTCATTAGCCTGGGATATTTTCCTGCTTGTGAAAAAAGAGTAAATAGTAAAAATGTATTAAAATAGTTAATTATATAGAAGTGAATGGTGAAATGATCATTCAGAGTTTCTCATAACAAAAAGAATTCGTGGCAACCACTAAAAGTATCAGAAGATTTAAGGCTTGTTCTTTCCTCAGAGCGTGGAATTAAATAGTAAAGCTCATGGTCACTGGTGTGGGGGATACCAAATTATAAACAGGCTAAAAAAACATAGAAATAAATATCATAAGGGGTAGATCCATAGGTGCAGAAGCAATTTTTGGCTCAGGAAGTCCCTGGATCTCTGTTTTGGGGCACTGGGAGGTTCTAGCAGGGACTGCTGTCAAATAGTGAGTGAGAGGAGAGAGGAAGACACGCCTGGGGGCTGTGGAGAGGTTTGTGTGCAGGTGGGAGGAAATAAGTGTTACTGAGGATCAGGAGTCTGGTATTTCTTGACAGAAACATCCTGTAAGCATTTAAAAATCCTTGTTAACATAAGTGAACAAGCCAGTCCCTCGCTGCAGGCTTTGACAAGCTCCAACCTACTTTGGTTTTCAAAAAGCTCAGCTGCAGGGCTGTTGGGTTTTGAAACAAACTTGAGCTATTTATTTATTTACTTATTGTGTATTTAACAGTTCATAGCAGAGCAGTGGGCCAGTGGTGGGGAGGGGGAGGTAGAGGGCAAGGTGGGGTGAGCAGGCGACAGAAGAAAAAGGGAAGAGAAAAAGGAATTTCAAAGGCACTGGAAGGAAAAAGATGTAGAAATCCAAGCAGAAAGAGCAGAGAGGCAAGGGAGGAAGACAAATATTACATGCAAAAAACTGAAGGTTGAAAAGCAGTGTCTGTGGAAGGGCAATATGGGTATAGAGGGGGAGATTATTTTGAAATACGATAATGAGGCTGAAAAAAAAAAAAGGAGGAATCATTATGGCAAAAGGATAAGCCCATCCTGTCCTTCCCTGTGCTGCATCCAAATAGGTCACCTACAAAAGAGCAAAGACAGAGGCAGCAGAGGACAGGAGGCAAGGAAGAGGAGGTAGCCACGTCTCAGTGCCCTTGTTGTTGAAAACTCCAGCGTGGAAGAGTGGTTCTTTGCAGTTTATTCAAGCGTGGAAGAAAAAACATTGTTGATGAAGGGCAAGGGTGGTTCTTTGGCAAATCATCCTGCACAAGATGCATTTTCATTTGCTTCACAACCTGCAATGGTGTGACAGTGGATTTGTGTGGCAGAGGAGGGAAAACACCAGCTCATGAAGGAGTTAATTTCTGCTCTGGGAGGCACTGAGCAGCTGGGACACCAGAAGCACTTGATTTAAGCAAATTTTCACCCCTGGTGACTGCTCTGTAAACATTTAGTGATGCGCCTCAGAGAAGGTGTCCTCACTCAGCTCTGTTTTTCAAAAGCCAAGGGGTGATCAGGGAGCCAGCCCAACATTTCCCTGCTGCAAGGATGGTGTTTGCCTGGGTGGGATGTCTCCCTGCTGGTGTGTTGGGAAGCAGATGCTAAAACAGCTGTTAAGAGCTGAACACTGTAATTCCTGTAAAGAGCAATGAAAATCTAGCCCGAGGCCTTAATTTGTTTAAAAGCAGCCATCTGCAAGGTATTTTTGAAGCAGGATGCAAATGAAACCAGCACTAACGTTTTTCTCCCCAGTGCATGAGGCAAGGTCCATCAAAAGGACTCCCAGCACTGGCTTAAGGCATTGGTAACTGGGTTAAAGTCCCATTTGTGCCATGAATGTCCTCTGTGACCTCACACAGGTGACTTTATCAGTGTTTGTGCACAGGCTGGACAATGGAACAATTGGTTCAGGACTCCACGTGCAGAACAAACCATAAAAGCAAGAAGATAAAGAGGCAAAGGTAAAATCACCAAAACCATTCAGGCAAACAGGTGGAAAGAGCTGATGAAACTCCTTTATTGGTTGTGCTGGGGCTGAGGTCTAAATGGAGGAGAGGTTATGTCTCACTCCTCAATCCTGCTTCTCAAAGGATCCCCATTCAGGGCTCAGGGACCTGTTCCCTATGGAGCAGGGAAAGACCATTTATTGCTCCAGGAGACCTGACTAGTGGAAGAAGATGTAGATCCTACACTACCTATGAACTAATAAAAAAATAATTATCTTAGATAATTTATTAACTCATACCTACCTGTCTATACTGCCCTGAATGTCTGAAAAAAACAACATAGCCAAAGATTTTTAGAGCAAATGATCACTGATGATTCCTGTTTAGGATAAATTTCAAAGATTAATTAACAGCAAGGATTGTCCTGAAAGTTACATCATTTATTCAGAGCCCTGGCAGACCACAGCTCCTTGAAAAAGTAAAGTGTTTGCACAGGCATGGAAATAAATTCCAAGTGCACAGAGAACAGTTTGCATTAAGAGGGGCAGAGTGGGTAAATTTTAATTTGAACAGAAATATGATTTACTTAATCTTATCTGGCTTTATTAATTATCAGAGTAGGTAAAGTTTGCTTTTCATTTAATGTTTTGTTGCTCACACACAGATACACTTTGCAGACTGAGGTGCATGGCAGAGGTAACATAACCCAGGGAGGTGGAAAATTTTTGTGAAGGTTTTTGTAAACATGAGAGGACTCAGAGTCAGCCATACACAGAACCAGGGAGAACAAGGTTGGCACAATCCTGCAAGACAAAGAAGTCTGTAAGTGCTTGCAGTGGGTGGGAGGAAAGAGAGGAGCTATTTATATTAAAGGACAATTCCTGGCACCAACCTGGTTGGATATACAGTGGTTAAATGTGGACTGGGAACTGCAGAAGGGTCTGGACAATGGAGCAGTGAGATTCCAGACCCTGTGTCCTGGGTGCAGTTCACTGAGGCACTGGTTGCAATGTCATCACTGAGATTGGGCTCTGGTTCCATTTATACAACCATCAAACACTCTTGTTGTGTGAAAAATACAGCGTGTCCTCCTCTCACATCAGCTGCTGATTGAAAGAAAAATGGCTTTTTTCAATAATTTATAGCTAATCCAATAATGAATAAACTGCCAAAAAAAATGTGGTGTGAACCAAACCCTAAAAAATTACTCCATTGTCCTGAATGCTCTTAGCAAGGGAGTGATGACCATTTCAGACTTCCTTTCTCCTGGAACGTAATTGAACACTTACTTTTAGGCCAAATTTGTGGGCACGAGGTTTTAATTAGACTGCCACAGACTGCACTGTCTAATTGCTAATTGTCCTTGTGCAGAGCTTAGCTGGAACCATTGGGGCGCTACTGGCAGTCCTGGTGCTCCCTCAGCAGGAATGTTCTCCCTGATGCCTTAAGTTTTAGGTTTCATGTTTTTCAGATTCTGTGCTGCCCAGGGGTGCAGTTCTGAGCTCACAGTCAGTGCCACTCAGCTCTTCACAGAGCAGGGACACAAAACAAATCCTTTTCCTGCTGGAGACCAAGGACAACTTTCAGGTCCAAGAGCACAATCAGGGGTGGGCTGAAGGGAGGAACAAGAAGGATGGCACCTCACAACCTGAAGCTGTAATTGACAATTAAACCTCAATATGCAAATGTACCAAAACTTACAAAAATGTAAGATCTGGTGACCAATCAGCCATTTTGTGACTATTCTCACCATCTGTGAGGCAGACCCACATGGTCCATGCTTGGACTCAAAATATTCCTGGATGAGGAATCCCTGTGCAACTGGTGGAGTTTGCAATGGGAGGCCCTGGGTCTATGAGGAGGAAAGGAAAACAAAATGTCTCAGTTAGGAGCTTTCAGCTCTGAAAAATATTAGCCAAAAATTCACACTACCTTTCAAAGAGTTGAAACTAATGAGTTACAGCACCTCTGGTTAATAGAATGCCTGAGGAAGGCTTTAGAAGAAATACATCACAATGTTTATGATGAATGATTGAGGAATAGGGGAAGGAGTGCTGAGGGATAAATGATAGGGCTGCAAAAAATCAGTCGTAATCCAAGATATAGAAAAGGGACTGGTTGCATACTCTAATTATTTAAAGTGTAGGCAACTCATGAATTTTCCTATTTAAAAGTTTGTTGTGTTTTTTTTTTTTCTGACAGAAAAGATGGCAGTCAGTGGTTTACTGAAGGGAAACAGGTGATTTTGGAGTGGGAGAAAGAGAGATGATGTAATTGAAGGCATTTTAAAAGAAAACCACCTAATCTAAGCAGGATCTAAAAGATCAGATTGCACACCTCCATATCTGAACCGGTTAAGATGTTTTACACTACCCAACAACCTCTGTTGGTGTTGTATATGTATTTATGGACTGATTTTGGTTCCCTCACAGGTCTGGGCTTTTGTTACTCCATCACGAAAGGCCCTGAGAATGCCACAGTCCTGGCTGGCTCCCAGGCACGGTTCAACTGCACGGTGTCTGCAGGGTGGAAAGTCCTCATCTGGCTCTCCAAGGGCAGCCCTGTGCTCACTGTCCTCAGCTCCCAGGGCTCTGTGGAAACCACAGAGCGCTTCACCTCCCAGAACTACACCCGTGGGGATGAGTTCACCTCGGAGCTGATCATCCACAACACCCAGCTGAGTGACTCTGGCAGGATTGAGTGCAGCATCCAGCAGCCCAGCGAGAACAACTTTGCCTTTCTCTCTGTGCAAGGTGTGTATAGCCACCGGCAAAAAGCTCTTTCGTTGTGCTGCGCTTGAGGTAATCCTCTGAGGAATTGCTCAAGTTATCCCTGGGAAGGAGAACATGCTCTCATTACCATCCTTTGCTTCCTGCCCTCCTCATCCTAATTTTACTGTCTGAGCAGGTTTTAGAGTCACATGCAGAGTGCCAGTAACAAAGGTTATAGCTGCCCCTGTTTTTCTCCTGTTCCATCTCTTATTCCTTATCAGCCTGCAGCCAGGAAAGCAGGATCTCACCACCAGACACTGTCCATTTGTCAAGGAGGGGCTTGGTGCAGTGATGACATCTCATCACCTATCTGTAAACCTCTTCTTATGCGACCTGAGCATATTTAATACTCTAGAGAGAAGCACTGTTATTTCATTGTGTTGTCCTTCAGCTGGATATGTGTCAAGATGGCTAAAAAGTGCAATTTCCTGCTGTTTATTGGGAAGGTACTGAAAGTTGAGACTTGTGCTTTAGACATAGTGGGTAATGGGCCCATGTAGTTGAAATATCTGCATGTTTCCATCATGCCTATGGTGTATCTGTATTAATAATTGTTTTCCACTTCATATCTCAAGGCATAGCTATTTCTGGGTAGCAAGATAAGATTTAAAAGCAATCCAGCAGGAAAGCAATGCAGCGAAACGTTCTGAAGGAACAAAAAACATCTTTTCCCTCCCACAGTTAATGGATCTTTACTCATCAAAAATAGCACCTTAACAGTAAGAGAGAACCAAACAATTGAGATTGTTTGCGAAGCCTTAGGATGGGCCCCGGCTCCAGACATTACCTGGATGGCAAATGACTCTCTGGTTGATAAATCCAGCTATGTCACCCAGCAAAGTCCAGAATCTCATGGCCTCCACAATGCCCTGAGCACCTTAACTCTGACTCCGACGGACACGGAGCTCTTGACTTGTTTAGCTGACATAGAAGCACTCCCCAGCCCTCAGAATGCAACTGTAACTGTTATTTTTGACAACTCTGCCGCGGGTAAGTGGATGTTTGTTGTGCTTTTCCCGTCCTGTACCGCCTGTACCCAGAGCTGTGCGTTTTGTTCTGGTTTGTTTTGCTTGAAAAAAGTCGTTTATTTGTAAGTCAAGTCCTCTGGGGTGTGGAATTCAGAGGGAGGAGTTACAGCATGGTGTATAGGTAGGGTTAAATGTATTTTTACCAGTCTAATGAACCATGAAGCCCCAATGTAGGACTGAGCAAGACAAAGCCTCTGACAAATATCTGCCTCTGACTCCTGTGGATTTGCTGCTAGGAAAACCAACCTTAACTCCTTGACCAAGAAAACACCCAAGGAAATTAGATCTTAAATATCCTTGATCAGACCATGCGTGCCATATTAACCTAATTTCTTACCAAAGTAAGCCAAACCCTTGTGTGAAATTGTTCTCCATAATATCCAATACCAATTCTACCCCTGATTTGGAAAATAAGCCCCTCCCAGTTTCTCCACACAACCCAGAATAAATTCTGTACTAACATATATGGATTTTTTTGGGCAGTGAATAAGTTTGCTTTTTACTGGCTTTGACTTAAGGAAATTCAAAGTTGCTTTGATCCAAGCTTAGATGTTGTACCAGTCTCTCCAGAGCAGTTAGCAAGGCCTTTGATAACTCTAAATATTTTTGCTAAGGTTATAATCATGCTGACAGCTTCTCTTGATGAACTGATGCTTCTTTAGCAATGGGTGAAAAAGGCACAAAGAAAACATCCTTACAGGGTATCAATGAGGGATTTGGTGCAGACATTTTGACACATAAACAACTGAGAAGATTGAGTAGCTGTGCCCTTTGTTTTCGGTGTGAATCATTATTAGCAGGCCTTTTTTAGAAGTGCTTGCTTGGTAATGCAGTTGGAAAAGGTCATTTTACCATCCCTAATATGGCCTTTTGTAATCACATTGATCTTAATTACTGACTAAGCAAAATAGGACTTTCCTGAGGAAATTAATAAATTCCCCTGCCCCCTCATTTGTGATGTTTCCATAGCTACTCCCTGCAAATCAGAAGAGGGGAAAAACAGAAGTCATGAAGCACTATTAGTGTGTAATTAGTGATTGTATATGATCCATCATTCATTTCTCTTTGGAAATACCATTGTGCTGCATCAGCAGGCACTCAAAATTTGATGGGATAGGAGAATCTGAAGTCTTTATATGATCAGAATGAAATAAAAGCCTGGCATTTATGACACAGGAAGGTATATAATGTATATATCACACTGGAAATCTAAGAGCTTGTCCCAGTTTTCATGTACAGGCTCAGCCTTAGCTGGCTGTTGGGAGGGAACATAACCAGCTTCAAACATGTAAGAAATCCTTCCCAAAACTATTGAAATGTCAATTTTCCCCTTCACTTTAAAGCTGGGGGAATAAAATTCCTCCTTGTTCCATTCAAGCAATACAAGAACTACTGAAAATTAGAGCCCTCTCCGGCCACCAGCCCCTGGTGAGGGAACATCCCACCTTCCTGCAGCTCTGGGTCAGTCTTTCCATACAAAGTGATGCATTTTTATGTCATTCACTTTTCCTGCAGTGATGTTTGGCTGAGCTTGGAATTTGGGGACTCCTACAGAGTTATCCTGGGAAATGCATTCACAGAGCTGTTACCTGGAATGGGATCCATGGTGGAGTTCCTTAGCTGAGTCCAAGCTGTCTTTGGCTTTGGGGTTACATTCCTGTGGCCTTTGACCTGCAGAAGCTGAGGATAGAGAGTTTCCCATGAGCCTGGATGTCCTTTGCTTCTGAACTCAGCCAGAAATCTCCAAAGTGTCCAAGAAACCATGTGCAGGTTTTTCCAGTCTCTCATTCCTCACTGGTCACTACCACCTGCCTGGGAAAACCTCCTTTTCTGCAGACACTTTGTCAAAGTCAATATTTGGACAATTTTGGGAGGAGCCAGAGGTCGGGATGGCAGCAGAGGATGGGCCCCTGTGGAATGAGGAAGTAGCTCTATCCACTCTAAACACTTCATAGAACTTGATTTGGATTTCCTCATGGACTCAAAGTGATTTAATCCTTTCACACCTTCGTGCCCCTCCCTTGCAGCCCCTCATTCATACCCAGCTCCAGTTCCTTTCTGCATCCTCCAAAACTGCAGAGACACAAAAATGCTGAAGCTCTGGGAGTGTTTGTGTTGCACCCTGTCCTTCTGGCTTCAGCTCCATAGATCTCTTGGCACATAACCTGACCCTGACAGGGAGTGAAATTCCTTGGTGTGGCAGCCAACCTGCAGGAATGGACTGGTGCAGGTGTGTTTAGCTTCTCCCTTCTCACTAGGTTAAAGCTTTCCCCTCTAGCTAAATAGATGTCATTCGTATTTTAATCATCTTGAAATCCCCGTGGCATCTCTACAGAACAAAATGTACTGAAATGTAGATATCTGTTGCAGTACTTCTAGATAAAAATATTAAGAACAAGTTTATCATCAACTGATGGCAGCCTACAGGATTTACTGCTACTTTTCAGGTTACTCAGTGCTTGGTTTTTTTTCCTAATAGAAAAAATTCCAAACATGCTGATTGAGCATTAGGATTAGAGAAGACTGGAACAAATTGCTTAATGATAATGACCTGAGCTTTGGAGAATGCAGATTCCTGGCAGAGGTTCAAGCTTTGTAGGAGGCTCTGGTGCTGATGTTTTCAGTCCGAAACCTCCAAACCCCAAACACTCCCCCAGGAAAATTCGTAGATAAAAAGGGTTTTGTTTATTCCCTGCAACAGGTAAACTGGGTTCCCACATCTGGGGAATTATTCCAACCCTGAGCAGCTCCCAGTCTCCCTCATTCCTGTGGGACCTTTCCCAGAGGCTGTCAGCCAAGTGTGGCCTTGGGATTGTTAATTGGGACCTCGAATGAGGAAAAGGCAATCATAAACCCATGGGATTTCCAGATCTGGGTGTGTCTCACACCTGTAATTTGGATTGGAAGATTGTTTCTGAACAACTGCCAAAAGTGTTTTGGGGCTGCTTTCCAAAGGGAAGCCAAATTGGAGGTGCTTCTGGAATATTTGGTCAAACCAAGGGGCAGGATGATGTGACAAGCAGAAGTGGCATCTTCCTTGTACATCCAGCTGCCTGAGAAATATTCCCCATCCCTGGAAGTGCCCAAGGCCAGGGCTTGGAGCAAAGCTGGGATGGTGGAAGGTGTCCCTGCCCATGACAGGGGGTGGCACTGGATGATCTTTGAGGTCCCTTCCAACCCAAATCATTCCATGATTCTATAATTCTAAATGCAAGATAATTTTAAAGTTCTGTGCACATGGGAGCCCTGTTTGGTCATAGCAATGGATTTCAGCAAGACATTGAATTATCCTTAAATCCCCTCATTTAACCCTGTAGATTACAGCAGAGATGAAGGCATAAGTTAAATGTGAGAGTCTGTAGAGAAGATGGGTCAGTAGCTGTGTGTTCTTCACTGGTTTTGTTCTTTGGTGCTGTTTATATGGGGAAGAGGTGTCCTACGAAGCACATTCCAAAATCAAACTCTTGTTGAAATCATTGAGAGAAATCTCAAGGCAGAATTGATGAGAAAAATTGTTTTCCTAGGCTAGAGATCACCAGCTGTACTAATCACCTACAGCTCTTGCTGTAGTTTGTGGGGAGAAATGGACATTTTTTCCAAAGCAGTTCAGCTTATTAAAGGGGAGCCACACATTTGGTCAAATTAATTGTAACCCAAAATACCTATTTTCTCTCTACTGACAAGAGCAGCCAGCCAAGACACTCAATATCTGCAGTATGGACACCTAAACTGAATCTTAACACCTCTCTCCAAATGTCTCCAAAGGACTCTGGGATTCCTAGCATAATTATAAAATACAGCTTGAAAGTTGCAATCCTGTGCTTTTCAGAAGAGAAGTAGCAGTGGGAGAAGTTACAACTGAAATAAAGGATTTGAATTCGGGAATGTTTTAAATTTTTGGGTGCCATCCATAAATACAGAATCTGTCATCTGGAAAACACAGACTCCTTGTTAAATATTCACCAAACGCTTCATAGCATCTCACATAGAAGGTAAATATGCTGAAAAGGATGTTTTGAGCCTCTGATAGTCCAATGTTTCTCCATTTGATTTAACAGAAAACGATTACAGTGAAGACAACAGGAACACGTGGGTTATTGTACTTGCAGTTGTGCTTTCATTTCTTGGTATTGTTCTCCTGATCGTTATTATTGTGTTTGCTGTGCGCTGCTGCCTGAAGAGGAGAGGTGAGTGAGACCTTCACGGCTGGTTTTTACATTAAAAAATGGTTTTGATTAGACATAAATCTACTTGTGTCAGCTCTGATGCTGCACAAAGACCTGTAAGCAGAAGACTGAGCAGGCAGATCCATTTAAGATCCTCCTTAATTTCACCATCGTGTTTCTCTCATAAATTTATTCCAATGTCAGCCCTTCACATTAACTCCTAAGGGGGGAGGGGTCATGTTTCTAGGAGTACATTCACTTTTAAAGACATTTAAAGGTTCTTTATTGAAGAATATTTTCAATGCTGTGTGCCTAATTCCAGTTTCCATGTCAGCTGCTCCACAGGGCTGCCCAGTTTTGCAAACAGGGTGGAGAGATGTGGTTAGCTGGAACTCAGGGCACGCTCTTAGACAACTTAGAGCAGTTTTAAATTTTCATTTCCTGCATTTTAAACACTCTTTTTTTTTCTCTCTCTCATTCTCAGGATCTACTTATGAAAATGAAGTAAGGTAAGTCAGATGACGTGGGGAAACTTTTTGTTGTTGGGTGGACTCCTTGAGGCTGCTGCAGGGTGACAGGAGGAATGTGGCAATGTCCTTGCCCTGGCATCCCTCATCCCAGACCTCCCGGTGCTTGCGGGGACTCAGAGGGATGGGGGACAGCATCCAGGGAAGGGGAATGACCCTAGGGATAAAAGGTGAACTCCGATCCCCCTGCGGTGAAAAAACCCCATCCAAACCCCAGGGCGCCTCTCCTGGCTGCTGCGGCGCGGAGGTGACAAACCGAGGGGACGCTGTCAGAGCTGGAGGACAAAGCGGATGGCCCGGAGCCCGCAGGTGTCCCGGGGAAGGCAGGAGAGGATGGCCACCAGAGCCCGCCGGGCGATTGCCGCCGCCGCCACAGGATGTCACTGCCAGACCGGCAGCGGGGCAGGCGAGTCCCGCCGGCTCTTTAGGGCTGCATAACCTGATCAAAAAGGCGATCGCAGGGCAGATTTAGATTAGCTGTGAAGAAGATCTTGACTGGGAGAGTGGTGAGGCACTGGTACAGGTTGTCCAGAGATACCGTGACTCTCCATCTCTGGGAGTGTTCATTGGAGCAGCCCGGAATAGTGAAGGTGTCCATGCCCACGGTGAGATGATCTTTAAGGTTTCTTCCAACCCAAGCTATTCTATAATTCTTTAAAAAATTAATAAAGCTGCCCTGTGGATGGGTATCAGCACCTCATTCAGGCGTGTTTCGGTACAAAGCCATTCCACAGAGCTGAAAAACTTCAGAAATCAATAACTGGTAGCTCTCAGCATTAAGATCCTTTTTATCAGCACCTATGTGGCTGTGACAGCCATGGCTGTGGGGTTGTTCATATTATTATTTATATTTAGGCAGCATTTTAAATTCATTCTCTGCCTACCCTTGTGGGGCTTTTTAACTCCCCGTCCCTTAATGAGTTTGCAGAACATTCCACCGTGCCTGGCATGTCAGTAATTCCCAGTTTCATTAGCAGCCTCTTGTGGGGAAAGTTTGTGGAGGTCTGTTGACAGGTTTCCATTTGTAGAGCATTTTATTGATGGAAACAAAATAAGGAAATTAGATATCCTCTGTTTTCTCCCAAGGAAATGATGCTTATTACACCATACGTGTAAACTTTTGTGTGATTTCTTACTTTGTGTTGCTAAATTAATCATTTTGCGAAGTGCAGCCATATAAATATAAATTCCTAAATGGGCAGGACTAAATCAGCAGGGATTGCTTGGATTCTGACTTGTTTCAGAATCCCGAAAACTTCCACAAAGATCAACCCTACTAAGGCAAAACCAGCTGAACATGCAGGGAAGGATCTGCCCAGAAGTGGGGTCTAGAAGTCAGACCCATGTCCTCCCCAGAGCCTGCCTTGCTGTTGTGGATCTGCAGTGTTATTCCAGACAACCTGAACAGGTCCAGAATAGGGCATAATTCTCCTTTCCTTCTATATTTTGGATCTGCTCTGGGCAGAAACAATTCTACCTTCAGAGCAGAAGTGGGATTTTAGTTCTCAGTACTACAAAGTTACTATTTCTCCATTAACTTCAAAGATGAGTTGTCTCACTGTGTTCACAAACCTTGCTTGTACTTAAAAGCTAAGAAAACTGGGATGAGTTTTGGCTCTGAGGCTCAGTTTGGACTTGGAGATTCAGTGTTGACAGTTCTTCAAGTTTTGAAAAACAGTGATCTTGAAATCACAAAGATTATTAACAATCACAGATTTTGTAGGCTCAGTTTTGGTTTTTTTAATCCTTGCGGGGGGATCTTCCCTGCAGTAAAAAGAATCATTCTTGTCCAGATTTTGGAAGCTGCATTGCTGTGGTAGCAAAGAAGTAGTGAGACCAAACATACACTGGTTTATTTCCCACTTTTATTTTTAACTTGGCTGGCTATCTTCCTATACCTCCCACACCTCTTTTTCTTTTGTAGCTGCTTTTTATTTGGCCACTCCACTGAGTTTGCTGGGATCTAAGGCTCAGATAAAAGAGCCAGCACAGTGTCATGTAACATGTGGGGGTGGTAGCTCTAAACAATTGCTTTTGTCTTCTAGCAACCATGGCAGGGCTCTTAGTGGTGTCCAACCTGTTTATTTCTTAAAAAAGCCCCATAGTTGACAGCTGACTCACCAGATTTATGTGTGCATTAGCAACGTCCCTCTGCAGCTCTGTGGGCCTGCAAAGTAGTTCCTACTAAATATAAAGGAAGTAGGATTACAGAATCATGGAATCATTGAAAAAGACGTGCAAGGCCAGCAAGTCGCAGCTGTGCTCAATGCTCATCTTGTCCCCAGCCCAGAGCACTGGGTGCCACATCCAGGCCTTCTTGGGACACCTGCAGGGATGGGGACTCCAGACCTCCCTGAGCAGCCCTTTTCAATTCTTAACAACCCTTTCCATAAGAAATTCTTCCTGATGTCCAACGTGAGCCTCCCCTGAGGCCAATTCCCCTTGTCCTGTCCCTCGTTCCTTAGGAGCAGAGCCCAACCTTCCCTACAACTTTTATACAAATGTCATTACCACCCCTTCCCACTAAAAATTCCTGATTTTCCATAGTCCATTTGTGTTTGCCACACCTCAAACCTCCTAGGCAGAGGTGGACCTCGGACTGTCCTGGAGAGAGGCCCATGGTAGCCACAAATCAATAGTAGCATCTCTTCTAGCATCAGAATTTTGGGTAAAAAAGCACCATTCTCTCCCTGTGAGAAAAAATTTGTTCCGCAAATTCAGAGATGTGTAACTTTAACCAAGGAATTTCTCTCACGTGTAAAGTAAATTTCAGGGTGAAAGATTAACTTCAGAGTGTACAGATGAATCACTGACTGTGGGGATGTGAGAGGACACACTTTGGTTTTCAAGCTGGGCACCAGAATGATGAGCTGTCATAAATGACCTGGCTGGTGCTCCATTTTTGGGCACCTAAATATCCTGCAATTCAGAATCAGAGATCAAAATTAATTTTCTCCAAAACTTGTGATCTGGCACAGGGTCCTCACTTTCTGAAAGTTGCCTTATTTTCAGGGTTTTTGACCTTGCAGCTGATGGCAACTTTCCAAACAGAATTACATGGGTAATATTTCCATGGAAATACAAAATTTGTACCAGCTGATTGCTTTATTTTGGGACGTGAGACATTTACATTTTTCTCTCTAGTCTGCTACCCAGGAGTTCTCCCACCATGAAGAACCTCTAATGATACCTTTTTGTTTTCTAGAAAAGTTTCAACTGAGAAGAAAAAAGATGGCAATTTGGAAAGCAGGCAGAGGAATGGCAGTGAAAATCTGGGATATATTCCAGAGGAATTGTGGAACACAGAACAAAGCTCAGGTGAGTCTAAGCTGGTGAATCACAGGTTGTCAAATTTCTTCTCAACATAGGTCTTTTGGACAACAGGTTTAACAATTGAAATTATGAGGTTTCACAATATCACAATATTTAGTGAAGGACTTATGCTTTTCTTGGACATTTTTGATTTTTTAGAGGAAGATCCTCCAAAAATATTGAGGAAACATCCAAATTCTTTGCAGTTGAATTTAGATTTAGTCCTTTTTTTTTTTTTTTTTTTTTTTTTTCTTTTAATGCCTTTGTTCTTCCAGTTGTTTTCTGGGGCCAAGTGTGGGAGGACTAGATTTTCATACAAGCAGCAATTTAGGCAATGTTTTGCAGTTGGTCTGTGAAAACAAAAGAAAATCCACCACTACCAACACACACACATACAGACACACACACACAAAAAAAAAAAAAAAAAAGAAAAAAGAAAAGAAAAAAAAGAGAAGAAGGAAAGAATAAAGGCAGTTGGTGAACTATTATTTTACTGATAAATGACTAAGGCATTATAAATTCTTGTCCTTAAGCACAAAGACTCTTCAAAAGCAAATGTAAATCTCCACCAAATCGTTACCCGCCATTTGCATTTATAACCACATTATTCTCAAAACATTTAATCAAACACTTAATGGCATAAAATTATTGTGCAGAGTCTATAATCCAGGCATGCATTCTTTCCTCTCTGACAAATAAGTGGTGAAGAAATAAGTACAGGGGAAAGATTTCCAGACTATGTAGTATTATAAAATGCAGCAGTTATAAAAAGTAAAAGGAAAATTAAGTGAATCTGGGCAAATTGATTCCATAGAATCCTAGACTGTCTTTTTTCATGCTTGTTTGTGTTGTGGGTTGATCTTGGCTGGTCACCTCTCTTCTTCACTGGCCTGGCTGTCTCCAGAACTGTTTCCCTCACACTTTCTCACTCCTCTTTCACAGGTCCTGCTGTGCTGGGTTTTTTACTTTTCCTTAAATATGTTATGGCAGAGGTGCCACCAATGTCACAGCTCAGGCAGGACTTTGCTGGAGCCACCTGGAACTGCCTCTGTCTGGCACTGGGGACAGCTCCTGGTGTCACCTCACAGAAGCCACCCCTGCAAACTCCCTCAATACAAATATCTCACCATTTTAGCCCAAAAAATTAGCCTTGGTTTTGCCCACAATATTAAATCTTATTTAGCCATTGTGGTTCATGCCATGGTGGACACTGAGTAACAGTAATCTTTTGTATTCTTGTTGCAGGACTTGCCTCTCTTCCCCCAGTGTTTTCAAAGTTTGCTGGCCCTGATGGCAATTTGTACATCAGTTCTGTGCCAAAGGTAATGCTGATATCTTGAATATATCAACATTTTTCTTTTTCACAGAGTGTGTATTATGCTACAGCCAAACATAGATTTTGGGTGGAGGTAGACAATTAGAAGTCAATTACAACTGTAATTGGGTAAGTGGAATGTCTCTTCAGCATTCCTGACTGTGTTTTCCTTCAGACTTGAAGGAGATGTGGATATAAGATGGAAGCATTCTGAAGGTGAGGTTTGAGGGTCCTTTGCAAACAAAATCCAGTGTAGAGAATAAATGCATGTGCATTTTCTCTGGATCATTTCTTGACTGTATATTCCAAAATTCCGGAAGTTGCTTCAAGCAGGGACTTTGTATAGATGTTAAAACCTTTGGTATCTCAGCATTAAGATCTGGAAGGGAAAGCAAATACCTAACACTGAGTGCCCCCAAAGCTTTGCCCCTTTTCCATGTGGATAAAATATAAAAAAGAAGAGCTCAGTGTTTATTCCTCCACTGGTCCCATTCTCAGTGGCCTCATTCTGAAGGCTGGTGCTGCTCTCAGCTTCAAGCACGAGAGCAATGTGAACCTTAATTTATGCCACTTTCTTTATTTTTGTAAAATCCATTTAGCACCTCTGGGATGGTTTTTGCCAATATTCTCTTGAGAAAGTGGCAGTGATGTGGTACTGAGTTCACTCCTCGATGCAGTGATAACTCATTTATTTCTGAAGAGCTGCTTCAACATGTACAGCGCAGAAATCTCTCTTGGGGATGACATTGCACATAAATCATAGCAGAGTGTGTCAACTTCTTTTGGCACACAATGAAATTTAGGAAGCACTCAATCAACAATTAAAACAATGATCACATAACACCAGTAAAAAATAACAGCAATGACACTGATGCATTTGTGCCTGGTAGTTATGACGGCTGACATTAATTACTTGTCAAACAAAATACTGTTAAAGCAAAGCTGAAAAGTCTGCACAAAACAGTGGAGGCATCAGTGTGGATCTATAACCCCAAGCAACACTTTCAGACAGAGTTTGGAATGCTTGTGAAAAGGCACTGGCTGTGCTTCTATGCATGTGGCCCATGGTGTCTGCTGACAATCAGGAAAGGTTGTGCTGAGCACCCTGGACACATTGTCTTGGTTTGGAAAGGCAAGTATCTGTCAGGGAAATCTGGAGCTTCCCTTGGAATGGAGAATGTAAACCCTCTCCCTCCAAATTATTATAATTTTGCAATTAAGGGGCTTTCAGGCAAAGATATAGGAATAACAGGTTTTTACTAAAAACATTAAAAATACAAATGTAGTAGTACCAAAAAACCAAAAAACAACCAAGCAAACAAAACAAATCCTAGAAACTCTGACAGAGTTAGAACTCGACCTGACACCTTGTTGGTCAGGGTGTCGGAAGCAGTCCAAATAAATCCTCCTGGAATGACAGATGTGGTTCTGTTGGAGTAGAGATGATCTTGTAGAAGGAAGGGTCCAGTGGTGGTGAGATGGGTCTGGTCTCCCTCTGGGAATCCAGTGCAAACAGGCTGTGCTGGTGTCCTGAATCTCAGGTTTTATTCAGGTAGGAATGCTGGGCTCCTCCCCCTGGGTGGAGCATCTCCCAATGGGATGATGTAATTGTATCAGCCCTGCAGTGATCCTTGATGGCCCATTAACTGCAGATACCCCTGAGGGAGGATGGGTCCTGGAAGAGACAAAGAACTCTGCCCCACCTGGTTTAACATCTGTCCCATTAACAGAAGACACCCACCCCCTCCCCCCTGGAGTTAGGAGGAATGAGTTATACAAGAGAGAAAGAAAAACACCTCCCCAGCTGTTTTCAACAGATGACAAATAGAATAAGCATCTTTGGTTACATATTGCAACCCAAGACACACACCTCAGGACAGGATATTGACTCCAAGAGGCATCTGGATGTGGCACTTGGGGACATGGTTTAGGGGTGATGGTGGTTGCTGTTGGGTTGATGATGGGACTGGATGATCTGGAAGGTCTCTGTCAACCTTGATGACTCTGGGATTTGGTGGTTCTGGGATTCATTTAGCCATTTCCCAGTGCCTGGGTGCTTATTGATGGTTCATGGGCACTGGTTGGGCACTCTGGTGGCATTAAGCCATTCAGTGACATCTGAAAGGCATCAAATTTGGGTGTTCTCAGGCAGCTCCCTCCACTGTGAAAACAATAATGTTATGAGTCAAGACCATCAGGAGAGACTGGGTTCACTGTCCTCACTCAAACTGAGACATGAAAGGTGCAGCCTCCACATGGAATCCTGGGTTAGATGGCCTAAGAGTTCAAGTGGCCAGGGAAACTTTGAATCCATCACAGAAACACAGAATAATATTGAAATATTTATGATTTTTAAACCAGTTGTCCATAGACAATATAAAAACTGTGTTACAGTGGCTTCTACCTGCATCAATAGCTACACACACTTTCTTGAAAAACACTAAGAGAGAATCAAGAGGTGAAAATTATTTACAGCTATTTTCCATATATTAGAGAATATTTAGCCATTTAAAAAGGGCTTGGTGAAGATAAACTATTTCTCAGCTTGAACAGAGCCTCTCAGTATATTGTGATGGCCCCATCTTGTGTATGCAGGAGCTGATAAAAGGCTGCTGAAGTTTTCCCCTAAATTGTGGATTTGCAGTCCATGACTTAATTTTATCACAATAAATGCAAACAGAGAAAAACATTTCCCGGACAAAAAACATTTTCCTTTTACATTCATAACCTTCTCTGTTAATTGCATAATACAGGGAACTTTCTCACAAAAGGTGTTCCTGGACATATTCCAATAAAGTTCAATCACCAGTGATGCCAATATATTGCCTAATAACCATTGTAGTGCTCTTTCATTATATTTCTTGTTGAGTTGGAGAAATCAGATGTTAACTCATTTAGCTGTTTGATGGCTAGTGCTGAATCAAACAATTTGCTCAGAAACCACCTGCCTTCCTGCCATCTTCTAAGCACAGAAAATTTGGATTCTCAGTTGGCTTTCCCTGCCTGAGTACTGGAAACATTCCCAAAGAATTTTTGTTTTTATTCTCCAGGACCTTTAAATGAGAAATAGGGGGAAAAAAAACCCTCAAAAACCAGGAGGAAGAAAAGTTATCCTGAGAATTTTTTCCATAGTGAAGGAGATCAAGAAGGGGTGGACTCTAACAAATTACTTCTCTTTCCCTGGATAATCAGGAAAAATGAGCAAAAGTCCTTGCAGTGCTTCTTTAGAGGTCAAGAAGAAGAAAGGAAAATCCAAGTCTTCCCTGAGGAGCAGGAAGTCCATCTACTGATGGAAAAATTGCAGATTGAGGATGTAAAACCTTATCTGTTCCTGTGCCTCTGAGGGTAATGGCTTCAAATTTGATCCCTTCTGTCCCATATATAAAAAAGTTACAAATTTAACTGATTTGGAAGATTGAAGGAGACCTCATATCACAGGTTTTGCTTCCTCAGGATTTGTTAACCCACGGACCCAACTGGGGACAAACCTGAAATCCCTGGTGTGTGTCATAAAGGGTGACAACAGAAAAACACTGAGCTCAGCTTTTGGCCATTCAAACTCTTTGAATCAGAAACTAATGCAAAATGTCCACAGAAGATAAATGTTGCCCAGTAATTGCCCTGATCGATTCACAACCTGAACAAAAGGTTTGGCAAAGAACAGGGGAGAAAAATCAAAGGTGTGCGAGACATTTAAAAAATGATGAGTAACGAAGCAAATTATTGAGCTGAGGGGAAAATTACCAGCCTCTGAAAGAGGAGGCCAGAAGCATCACTCAGAGGTGCTGGACAGTCTTCTTTGTGATGATATTAACTGAGAAAAGGTCAAACTGAGAGCAGAGGTGCAGGCTTCTGTTTAATTGCAAATATAGTTCCTGTCAGGGATGGGAGAGTGTGATCCTTGTTCTCAGTACCAGGGCTGAACTGCCAGAAAAATTGTTTTAGGGACCAACATCCCACTCAGGGAACAGTTCCTCATTCCCTGACCTACAAAACTTCCAAAACTCAGGAGCAGTGAGAGGATCCCCTGGCTGGGATTTTGCAGATTTTGGGGCAGCCTCACAGACAGTTGTTCCTGAACAGGATCCACAGGGCCAGTTCTGGCAGGTCCTGGGCATCACCTCCAAGGAAATTCATTTTCCATGTTCCCACAGAAGGAGCTCTAAGGACTGAGCAACATACAGGATTGGAGAATCTCCTAGATGAGCTTCTTAATTAGCTCATTTAATATGCCATAAACATCTCTGTGATAAATCAGGAGCCCATTCCATAAGAGGGTGTGAATGCTCATTTTCCAATGGGCCGGATTCATCCCTGCTGTGACTTCAGCACAGGAAACTTCCACAGCCTCACTCCTCCTTTCCAATCCAGAGTGAGTCATGGCTCCCTTAATGGGGAAGGATCTATTTTTCTTCTTAACTACTCCAAATGACACTCTATAAACTGGAAATATTATTTAGCTGTGGCTGTGGTTTTATACTGAGAAGGGGATGAATGATGAATTGCAGCTCCATTTATTGCCCCATATAGAACTGCTCTGACTCCGAGGGTTGTTGGGAAAAAAAAAAATTAAGCTATCAAAATTGAATTAAAAGGTCAATAAATAGAAAAATAAATCAATGAAAGCAAACAATTTTATCCCTGCTGATGAAAAGGGCTGCAGATATGTCACGTTATGATATCCATTGGTTAGCATATCTTGATAAAGAGAGCAATAAATATTGACGATACAGATAGAGAAATGGCTGGTGCAGTTTACAGTTTGTT
The DNA here is from genome assembly GCF_009819655.1 of Sylvia atricapilla. Lineage (NCBI taxonomy): Eukaryota > Metazoa > Chordata > Aves > Passeriformes > Sylviidae > Sylvia > Sylvia atricapilla. Next base: position 112,153,242 of record NC_089141.1, on the reverse strand, counting down.
TTCCCAAATGTCTGTGGCAAAAGGGGAGGAGTGAAGGCATATGGGTGGGATTAACCCATGAAGAAACAAGGGGGAATTTCCAGGCTGTATTGATGGGCAGGGAAATTTGCTGAGTGTCCAGAAAAGTTGACAGGATGGAAATGGTTTGTTATTTAAAGTCATAGAGTATCTGAATTATTTTGAGGGTATCCAGAATTTATGGGGTGGGTGTTTTCCTGTGAATGAAGTGAATTTAGAATCAAAATTGAAAACTAAGGACAGGGGGAGAAATAACCTTCAGAACCAGAAAGGTGTGCCCCCCTGATTTTTTGTTCTGTTTTTGTTAGCCCAGTGTGTGACGCATGCAGACACATTTGGGAGCACTCCTACCACATTAATGTCAGCAGTTTGTTCTAATGCAGTGACACTTGAATTTTTTTGGCTGGCTAATACCAAGCCTTCAGTTTATCCCACACTTCCACAATATCAGTGTCTGAGGAGCTGCCATCTGTCACATCAGTGTTGAGATCAGAGTCCTGTTTCACAGGGCCAGATGTGTGCTCATTATTCACATCACTGATATCACACGGGGTGCAGAACTGACTGAAACATGCCTGTGAGAGCAGAAATCCTTCTTTCATTGACTGAAGATCAGTATTCAAAACACCACGGAAGGATTCAACCCTGAAGCCAGCTGATACACACTCAGTTTACCTTCTGACTCATCCATGTGTTTCTAGCTCCCTTTTTGTCTGGCTGAAGAGCTGGAAGAGATGAAAAGATCTCTTTTCATCTCTTTGCATCTGTTTCCCCAACCAAACCAACAAACTATGTGAAGCTTTTCCCAGTATTATAATCCTTTTATAGTAATCCCTGTGAAAAGGCACCCAAGGCAGATGATAAATCAACAGGCAGGCTTTGAAGCATGTGACCCTCAGATATCCATGGTTAACTGGATGCCAAGCTGACAGTACAAAGAGATTTAAAACTATGTAAAAGAAATGCTGATGTTAGTGCATCCTTCCTGATGGAGGGACCACCTCAGAAACTCCATCCTGTGATGTTGTGCTGTGCAGCAGGCCACTGAAGATGGTTTTTTTCCCTTCAATCTGTAGGATGCAGTGAATTATGAAGCCATTTTTCCTCTGACTAGGACTGGCAGGACTGGCAGAGCACTGAATTAATCTAAAGAGGAAACTTTAAAATTGAAACCAAGCAGGGGCTCCAGCAGATCGGGGTATAAATGTGAAGAGATTGTTGTGGTCCTGCTTCTCTGCATTATTATTTGTAATGTGCTGTAGGAGATCTTCCATTGCATTCAGAAAATGAGTTTTAGGTCAGTGACCAGCAGTCAGCAGCCTCCATTTCAGTGAAGCACAACCTTAGGAAGGCTCTGCTGCTTCAGAGAAAACTTCCCAGAAAATGGGCCAGCACACAGCATGAGTTGATTGAAATTCATTAAATTATTCATTAATTGATACCAGAGCACAGTAAGCATGAAATAGAAGTAACTCTAAAGCAAATAACTCAGAGAGATGCAGCAGGGCAAGGGTGAACCCTCATGAACATCATCCCTTTGCTCCATCCCTGGGAGCAAACTCTGCTCAGTTTCTTCTTCGGTGGTGAGAAGTGCCATGACAGAGAGGGGCTGGATGGCTCCTTCCTGAAGATGGGATTTTTAAGGAAAAAGAGGTCTGGTGGGGTTACCCTTTCCCCAGTGCTCTCATGGGGCTGCCTGCATCCAGCTGCTGCTCATCCCCTGGCCCTGCTGTACAGAATCATGTGCCAACCTAAATCAGAGAATCTCAGAATAGTTTGGGTCAGAAGGGACCTTAAAGATCATCCAGAGCCACCCCTGCCATGGGCAGGGACACCTCCCACTGTCCCAGGCTGCTCCAACCCCAGTGTCGAACCTGGCCTTGGGCACTGCCAGGGATCCAGGGGCAGCCACAGCAAATCTGGGAATTCTGTTCTTGTCCCTCACTGCCATGCCAGGGAAAATTTCCTTCCTAATACCCAAAATAACCCTTCCTTCCAGCACTGGGAAGCCATTCCCTGTGTCCTGTCCCTGCAGCCCTTGGGAATTGTCTCTCTCCAGGTTTCCTGGGGCTCCTTCAGGCCCTGCAAGGCCACCCTGAGCTCAGCCCAAAGCTTCTCCTGTCCAGGCTGAACAATCCCAGCTGTGGCAGCCTTTCCTCCCAGCAGAGCTGCTCCAGCCCTCTGCTCATCCTGGAGCCTCCTCTGGGCTCTCTGCAGCAGCTCCACGTCCTCCCTGTGCTGGGAATTCCAGGGCTGGGGCAGCTCTGCAGGTGGCTCTCACCTGAGGGGGCACAGGGACACAATCCTCTCCCTAAATCTCCTGTAGCATTGCCTCCAAATGGCCCCAAAACTGCCTCTTCCCACAACGTTGCTGGATGAACTTTCTGATTAATGTCTTTTTCTCCCCTTTAGCAAATCTGGTGCAATAGAACTATTTTTCTGCCGCAAGTTCTGGGAAATATTCTCACACAGGATTCAAATCATGACCTATTTCAGGGAGTTTTAGAGACAGTTGTTCTTGGGCCTCCTCTGAAACTTTCTCGTTACTCTGTATGCTACTGGTTCAGTATCCTTTATTCTCCCAGAGCACAGTTTCTGGGAATATTTCCTTTCCACAAACATAAAACTCGCCTTTGGCATTTTTTCAGATTTTTTTTCCCCCATTCTATTTGAAAATTGGTGGTTTTGGTGGGAGAGGTAGTAGAGAGCTTCTCTGCTTAACACCACTGAGGTCTTTGGGCAAGAAATTAAGTGCAGCAGAGGGATCTCAGAAAAGGTCATTGAGCAGAGCCAGGCAATGCTGTTACTTCCCTCTCCTCTCTGCAAAATAAACAGTAAAGAAGGGTAAATTTAGAAAACAGCAGCATGTTCTAGCAACAAGAAGGGATGGGAGGGTGGAGAAAGAGAGTTGTGTTTAAAACAGAAGGCAGCTGCCTTGTGAAATGCTTCTAGGATAGTTAAATTTATCCCACAGTGGTGCTGGAGCTCATTAAATACCAGAGACATGTTGTCCACATTTGTTATCTAACATTTGCTTCCATGTGTTATTCAATAATGGATATGTACCAAATGCATTATTGAAGATGTTTAATACTGGAAGAATACCAGAGCAGTACAGACTCTACATGATTAATGCTCCAGAAACAATCCTCAGGAAAATTGGTCAGTAGTTAGAGAACTATATTTGCCTTGATTAAACATTTCACTGAGAAGAACAGTGAAATTTCCATTCATTTCCAAGGGCTTGAGACCAGAATTGCAGGGAGGAGGTGTTGTTAGTACATTTAAAAATCCAAAGTTCATGTTACTTGGATGCATTTGACAGCGAGTTTTTCCTCGTCTTTTCCTCTCCAAGGATATTTTGTAAAAGCACAGAAATAAGTAGGACTGGAGATGCACCTGCATTTGTTTCAGATGAGGAAAAGCTTCCCAAGGCTGCTGAGCATTTGGCCTGCTCTGATCCCACCAGGGGCAGTTTGAGAACAGGCTGCAGTCAGTGGAAGTGGAATCCTGGCACTCTTGGGAAGTTTAAAAAAAGCCTGGCTTGGATAAACACTGAGATGCTGAGAGTGATCTTCCAGCCACGTGAAATGTTGGTGTGCTGTGATTTCTAATGGATTTGGAAAGCAAATATTGAGATTTTTTACAGCTTAACAGGTAAAAGAACCAGAGGAAGAACACCCAACATCACCTTTTGCTTAAAAGCACACAGACTGCAGAAGCCACTTGAAGTTCTCAGGCAGCGAAAGATCAGATAATGAATTCCCAGAACTGCCAGCAGCGTGTTGCATGTGAAGCTTTTGTTTCGTTCTGCTTCTCGTGCTTTCCTTTGTGTTTGGATTTTGAGTGGGTTGCCGATGATAGATTTCATTTTGCTGTAATGCTCTGGGGTGAGGGGTTGGCAGGTAACCTCCTGAGACCCGCTGTGGGACTGCTTTTCTGGGATCTCTTTTAGTTCTGTCACTGATTTTTGCTCTCCCCTAGGTGCGACCTCAAAGACGTACTGATTATCAGATCAGCCCGAAGAAAATTCGGAACGTGACACTCGTGTAGGAGGTACTTCTCCAAGAAGTTGCTTTTTTACATGTTTGGATGCCTTCATGCAGTGGAGAAAAGTTAAAACCAGTTCAAGTTATAAGTTATTTTTCTTTTTTTTTTTTCTTTTTTTTTCCCTCACGCAATCAAATAAAACTGAAACCTTTATAGCACTTGATATTGCAGCAAAGTAATGGACATAAATGACATAAATAGGCTGCCCTAACTTCCAAGACAATGATTTTAATGGGACTGTGGAAGAAGAATCCCCATTTTGGGTCCCAAGGAAATCAGAAAAACTCCTGTCAGACAGGAATGTTACGTTACAGCAAGATTAAGGACTGGAAATGCAAGATATTTATTATTTCAGAATACCTGGTTAATAATAATAATGATGGTTAATACAATATCTATGCTTTTAAACACATTTTATGGACAGCTGATCATCTCATCTTGAGCTTTCAGACCAACCACGTTTTTCCATTCCTATTCTGTAATAAAATCAAGGGAAGATTTCATGAGGGGTGCTTCAAAATTTCTAACAAAACCATCTTCAGATCAGAAATGACATTTCTCCATTTCAATACATTATTTTATAAGAAGAATTTGCCTTAAAATTCCATTTCAGAAGAAAACGCAATCACCCATGTGCCAAAAAATTCCCTTTTTTAAAAAAATTGAAATTCAAATATCTTAAGCTGAAAAATGTAGATTTGAAACTCTTGACTTTGAAGAGTTATTGCTCGAATGTTTTATGTCTCTGTTCTACTTGTGGGCTGAGCTGTGTCACAGCAATGGTGGCTTCTGAAATTTAGTTTGAACAGTGTTTTTTCCTCAGGGATAGACTTGATGATGACCATGGGAAATGCACTTTAACAAAGCAACTTCTCAGCAGAGCAGATTCAGCACATGGACCACATCTAAGACTGATGAAATGTTGTGTCTGAAATTTTATATTTCATAATAAAAATTTCAAGCTTCTTATTTTATTTCTTTTTTTCTTTTACAAAAAGGCAAACTTCTTCCAGAAAAACAAGTTATTTTCAGTGTACTCGTCTTTCTTCCTACTCAAAGAATTCTGAATTATTCAGTGTGTCTCATGTTAATCTTTGGTAGGAACCGATGCAGGTGCTCTTGAAAGAAGCCCCAGCTTAGAATCCCTTCCAGTGACACTCTGTGCAACAAAACTGAGGCACTTGAAACCTGAACTCAGGAAGGAGAAGTTGTTTTGCACATTTAGCATTTGGTATCTCCTTAACTCGTGCCAGATTTTGTGCTGCTGGTGGCATTTTCAGCCAGTCTGTCAGAACAAGTGCAGGGTCTGTCTTGTGCTGTTTGTGCACAAAGCTGTTTCAAATTCTGACCATCTACTGCCTTTCTATCTTGGTTGCCTAAGGAGGAGCTTTGAAATGAATTTTATAATGTTACACAGACAGTAATATAAGCAATTTACATTGTGGCATATTTGAAATTGTCCTTGAAAGTATCCTTATTTTGAATTAAACACTCACGTTGAAAAACATCTACCTTATTCTGATACAAGGATTCCTATTGCTGACATCTAGTTGTTGCCACTGTAGCTGGATGCAACGTAAATACAAACAAAAATCCACTTTATTCGAGGAATGTCCATTGCATGAGAGAGGGAAGCGCAGGGTAACACCAGCCTGTGACTTGAGGGGGTAAAAACCATGGAGCTTTGGCTTTCTGTTCATGTGCATTGTTAACAAGGCCTCCTGGTTGTCAGAGAAGTAAAAATAATCTGCAAAGTGTATGGAGACAGTGGTTTCCCAGCAGAAAGTGTTGATTCATTGGGATATATTTTGCAAAGGGATCAAGCTGTGCTCCTTTGTTCATCTCCAGGCCCTTGTTTTCAAGCTTAGCTTTGATATTACTTGGTGTCATAGCAAAGCAGCCAACCTAGAACTGAAGAAAACCTTTCCTCCACTTAATCTGAATCCTTGCACATTAATCACACACATTTCTGTGGCCGTGGGCCAGAGGACACAAACTTGGCACCGTGTCAGCAACAAAGAGATTCTGTGCTGGGGAGTCCCCACTGAGATTCCCAGGCTGTGCTTCCTGGTGCTCGAGGCTCTTCAGAGGACAGCAGCAGTGCTCCCAAAATTGGTTTGCAGGCTGTGGCTGGGCCAAAGCTCTTCCTGGCACTCCTGATGAATGGAGAGTCTGAGATGGGAAGGTTGGAGAGTTCATAGCAGCCTCTCAGTACCTGAAGAGGGGCCACAAGGAATCTGGGAAGAGATGCTTTATCAGGAATTACAGGACAAGGGGGAATGGATTCAAACTGACAGAGAGCAGGGTTAGATGGGATACTGGGCAGGAATTCTTCCCTGGGAGGGTGGTGAGGCCCTTGGAACTGGTTTCCCAGAGAAGCTGTGGCTGCCCCTGGATTCCTGGAAAAGTCCAAGGCCAAGTTGGACATTGGGGCTTGGAGCAACCCGGGATGGTGGAAGATGTTCCTGCCTATGGCAGGGGGTGGCACTGGATGATCTTTAAACTCCCTTCAATCCCAAACCATTTTAGGATTCTAAGTGAGGCTCCAAACCTAGGAACCACGTGGGAGCCCCTTCCCTGCTGCCAGCTACAAGCTGTCTCAGACAGACATCAGGGACAGCCTAGAAACATCACCCTCCAGCTGTGCATCCTGCCCAGCAGCTGGAAAAGTGCTCCAAGGTGCCGTGCTCACCTCAGGGACCACCAGGAGAATGCCCATGAACATCCCACAGCAGCAGGAGGAATTAACACCCCTCTGCCTCCACCTCTCACCCACTCAAACAAACAAAGCTTTTTTGCACAAACAGGTGCCACAGCCATGGAAACGTGCACATTCACCAGAGTCTGGAGCTCTTTTCCCTCCCTGCCAGCTAAAGGAATGCATCCCACACAGCTATGGAACACTCCTAACAGCGTTGGCACGAGGTTAAAAAATTCTCCTCGTGTCTTTGGGATTTATGGTTGGGGGGCATTTATTTCCTTCCAGATTTGTTTTCTTTGGGCATGTTGTACAGCCTGTATATCATCTCCAGTACTAGCTGTTACTTATGTTTGCAAATAGAGCTCCACAAATAACAATACATAAAATACAGAGACAATTTTCTGCTCACAGGGAATATAAAATACGCAGGCACTTTCAGAAGGCACAGTAGACTAAAAATATTGAATTTCAGGCACTTTATGGAGACACCAATCTTTTGTACGCATGCATATTGATTTATAATTATGACTTGAGGGACATTTTAGTAATCTAGAAGTATCCAGCTTTTTACAGCTCACAGACTGTGTACAGTTTGATAATATAAAACCCTTCCATGTTTCCTTACAAAATGTTCTAATTTGAATTCCGTGCTTGTATACGAGAGGAAAAAATGCATTGAAGATAAACAGTATTTCATGCCACAGTGAGGTTTCCTAAACTTGTCTCACCAGTTTTGTATTTCACAGAAAAATTCAGGCTACCTTCAATACAAAGCCGCTTAAAAATAACACTTGGCTTCACGGGGAGGTTTCTTGTTTCAACAAAATGCACCTCAGGTTTGTGTGGGCTGAGTGGAATCAACAGATGAACTCTTGCAGAAGAGTACTCACAATATTGACTGAACATTTGGTTTCTTACTGATCTGATTGAGCAAAGCCTCTATTTCCAATGTTTATTTGGTTGAATGTACAATACATGGTGCTGCTAACCTAAAATGCAGCATTTTTGAGGATTTGGGCCTCCCAGTGACATAGATGGGAATAGCTCTTTGGTTGCAGGGCTCACCATCCCTTTCCTCAAAAGAATCCTGCATTAGGCAGGAAAAACACAGCTTCCTACCAGATTCCCCAGCAGAAACTCATAGAAAACTGGAATATGGTGTCCTTGAAGTGTCAGAGATAATTCATTTTCTCATCCCTCACTCTCCACCCAAGCAGATCTTCCCCAATTTAAGTGGGGAATTGAGGCCCACCCCCAACTCTCCCTCTCTCTGAGTTTCTCTAAATCCCACACCCACATTCCCAACACCACCATAAAATTAATTCAGTGGCCTCGTGGTAACTGTGTAAGTATAATTAAGCAATCAGAGTAGACCAAAGTGGGCTCATATTTTCAAGCTATAATAAAACCCAACCAACCCAGGCTGCCAAGGGGAGAGCACAGCTCCCCAAACACCTTTGGCATCTCGGTACTTTTCTTCCCAACAGCCTCCAAAAGCCCTCCTAAAGATGAGGCTGAGCATTGAAATTCATAAAGCCACTTGATCTGGAGGAGCAGGCACTCGGCAGATGTGACTTTTATGATTACTCTCCTCCCACTCAGCACGATTGACTCTTGTTCCTCAGGCTATAAACTACCTGCCTCTTCCTCCCCCCAGGTGACAAGCAGCTTCATTTAACTTCAGCTTTCTCTGTCTCTCATTTTCCGCCCTCTTCCTCATCCTTTCTTCTCCGCAGCTCCCAAATACATTTCCTTTAAACAAAGGCCTAATTGATACATACCTAATTAACATCTGAGCGTTTGTTCTCAGCTTGTATTTAGCTCTGAAAATTGCTGCTTCTATTTCAAACCTGAATAAGGGCTTGCATGCCTGAAAATTTGCCTGATATTTCCAGCAATACCAGTTGATCCAATAAAACACACACTGGAGGCTGTGTATTCCCATCCTCCCATATACCAGGACTTCAGGAGGACACTGTGCACGCTTCAGCTGACCTTCCTGAGCTGCTGGTGGGGAAAAAAAAAAGAAAGAAATAGGAAGCCAAACCAGGTCTGCATTAATATGTCTGCACCAAACCTCCTCAGCCAGCAGGAAAGTTCTCCATGTTGTTGTGAAGGTGGAGTTTGACAGGAATGTTCTGCATTGCTGTAGCTTGGAGCTCTGTGTGAGATTCCTGCCCTTCTGCCCTGAGGAATCCAGTTTTCTCTTACCCATTCCTCACCCTGCTCTCTGTTCTTTGTGAGGTGCAGGTTGGTATCAACCCCTTCCCGTTACCCTGGAAATAATGGGAATAATCCCATGGATTATTTATGCTAGATTAGCACAGATAGTTATTTAAATGATGCATTTTTGCAGACTCAGAGGAATATTGCAACTCCTTTCCAGCTCAGAGAATCAATGTTTGGGAGCTCCCAGCATCATTTGGCATTAGCTCTGATAGCAGAGCCCGTGTCACATGGATGTTATTTATATTGTTTATTTTCTCCTGTGCTGTGATCACTCCCTCAAATGAGGCTTACACCAAGTGCTTTTTTTTAAAAAAATTCATGTTCCAGCAAAACACTCTGTTTGGTTTTGTTTTAGGGGAAGAATGCCAAAATTGAGAGAAAAAAATACTGAGAGGTTTTTATTAGAGAAGTCAACCAGATCCATCTCAGCCCTGCCTCCCACTCATTACCTTCCCATCAAATGGGCCCAGGGACTGCTCCGACCTTGGATCAGCTCATCTGTGCTACTGATTCCCTTAATCCCAGTGCCTTTGCCATCAGATCCTCATGCTTTGGGCTCAGATTTTACTTGGGCTGAGTTTTCCTGCACCCTGGCTCTCTCCACTGCAAACAGCTCCCATTTCACACCTTCTGTGCAAGGATGAAAGAGACTTGTGGCTCAGCCCTGCTGCCCCACTGCTGACACTCTTCCAGAGAGCCAAGATGGATTTTCCTTTCCCAGCAGAGCAAGGATTCACGTGGGGCTACAATCTGCCAGATGCTGGGAATTATTCCATGCCACAGGGTTTCATTTAGGTGTTATCCTGCTGACAGACAGCCCCTTGATAAACGCTGCTCCCTCTGGGTTTGCCTCTTGCCTCTTGCAGCATCTATGGAGATACCTGATCTTCCTGACAACTACTGGTCCATACTAGAATTGTGTTGGGGAAACAATTCCTGCTGGAAAATCAGCATTATGTTGTGATGTTTTTCAGTATAAAGCAGTTAGACATGTTCAAACCATGCAAAACACTGGCACAGGGTGCTCAGAGAAGCTGTGGCTGCCCCTGGATCCCTGGAAAAGTTCAAGGTCAGGTTGGACAGGGCTTGGAGCAACCTGGGATAGTGGAAGGTGTCCCTGCCCATGGCAGGGGATGGAATGGGGTGATCCTTGAAGTCCCTTCTAACCCAAACCATTTTGTGACCTGATGATTCTAAAACAGAAATTGTTCTGTTAAAATGCCAGCAAATTTAGCCACAATTTTTGTGGAGATCTTATTCTTGGAAATTTTGCAAGTCTGTTCCCTCATCCTCTAAAAACATCCTCATGAAGATCTAAAGTTACCAGCCAAGCCCTCTGATGCTGCCTGAGCTCAGAAGACACTTTAAATTTGATCATTGCTTCCCCATCTCCATTTGCAAAATGAAAACTAAAAGGTAGCAAAGAGGGAAGCAGTGCCTGTGCCGAGCCATCAAAATTCACTGGAGAGGCATCTGAGCTGGCAGAGGAACAGTTACTTTCCCCTACTCCTTTTATCCATTGCCAGAGCAGGGGACAAACACAGAGGGACTGGTTTGGGAGTGCTGCTCACCAGGAGTCTTCACACTGCTGTGCAAAGGAAAGGAGCAAAGGACTTGGGAGAACAGCTGAAACTGCTACACAGATTAATAGAAAATCTACCATTTCTCCCTAAAATTAAATATGATGGTTACATCATGGATTTTGTGATGCTGCTTGCTACTACTAATAATTACTGATTGTTTACCCTTCCCTGTGAGGATGAGCAGGCCCTGGCACAGGGTACCCAGAAAAGCTGTGGCTGCTCCTGGATCCTTGGAAACGTCCAAGGCCAGGTTGGACAGGGCTTGGAACAGATTGGGATAGTGGAAGGTGTCCCTGCTATGGCAGGGGGTGGAAAGATGTGATCTTGAAGGTTCAAACTGTTCTATGATTGCATGATTACCTTTCCCTAGAGATCCTGAAAAGAATTGTGACATTCTATATTCTGTTGTGCAACCAAATTTGAAGGCATTTTAGAACTTTGTATTAAATGACAAGTCAAAACTCTGTTCCCTTTGCTCATGCAAAACCTTTGCTGATCTCAGTGGGGTCGAGTCTATTTTTAAAACTAAAATACTTCTCTTATGCAACAGGACCATCCAGAATTACAAATAAATGTATTCTTTCCAAGGCTTTCATATTTTACTTCTTTCCATAATGTTTAAAGGTTAGCTGAGTGTCTTAAATGTGTTTACAAGAGGCAGGTACTAATGAGGATGGAACATTGCGAGGTGCAAGCCTGGAAAGTACAAGGTAAGGGAGGAGGTGGCTGTGGTACACATATTTCCAGTGCTCTGAGCAGCTGAGGTCTACCTGAGAGCTGAGGTCTTGGGGGACCTGCTGAAATGACTTAGCTGCTGTAAAGGCAATTTTGAGAGCATTCAGTGCAGCTCCTGGGAATGCCAGCAGCCTCTGGAGCCACCTTTCCCTGTAATCCTCCTCTGCAGGGAATTCCACCCTGCACATCCAAGGGTTTGCTGCCAGCGTTTGAGGTGATGCTGTGTAACCTTCTCTCACACTGCTGTGAGAACAGCTGAGCTGGGAGAAAGAGCAGTGAGAATCCTCAGCCAGGGCTTCTGCTCAGTCCCTCCAGGGGGCTTGGATTCCCTGCCCACTGCCCAGCCCCTCCTGGGCTGCCTGGACCTTGCACCTGCCTGTCCCTCTGGACCTGTGTGGTCACCTGGGCTCCTGGTGCCTGTCTGGTGGGGCATGGAGCCTGTGTGCTGCTGCCAGACCCTTTGTGAGAGGCAGGGAAGCTCTCTTTCCTGGCAAAGGGCTGCAGGAATTCCTCAGGTCGTAAGAAAGATTATTTTGGGGACAGATGTAAGTTATTTTTACAGATGACACAAACAAAATGGTTAATGCACCTTCTGTAGCTTCCACTGGTTGCGTGGTATGATGAGTAACCCCCATCCATTCTGGGACAGACTTAATTCCAGATTTAAGTGCAATCCTTCCACGAGGCAGTGAGGCACAGCATCACTCTCTACAGCTCCCTGCCAGGAGGTTGTAGCAATCTAGGAATGGTCCCTTCTCCCAGACAACAGGACAACAGGAATGACCTCAGGTTGTGCCAGGGGAGGTTCAGGCTGGATATCAGGAATAATTTTTTCATGGAAAGGGTGGTCAAGCATTGGATGGGCCGCCCAGGGAAGGAAAATCACCATCCCTGGAGGTGTTGTAGAAATGACTGGACGTGGCACTCAGTGCTGTGGTCAGGTTGGGATGATGGTGCTCAGGCAAAGGCTGGACTCTGACCTTAGAGGCTCTGTCCAACCTAAATGATGCTCTGTGGGATTCTGTTTGTGGTCCTTGGTGTCCCTGACACAGGGGCTCCTTCTGAAACAACCACAGCATCACTTACAGGGCACAGGTGGAAACATCCTGTACCCAGAGGGACAAGCTGGGCTTTTTTTTTTTTCTTTTGAGGGGACAAAGCTCCCTTTGCCACATAACAGTGGACCCAGTGGTGGCACAGGGAAGAGGGAGATGAGCCTTTTGCCTTCACCACTGTGTGTTCACTGAGCCACCTGTGTGTATCAATGCAGAGGCCACTCAGCCCTGTCCCCCTGTGGTGCTGCCCCTAAGCAGATGCCCAAGGAAAATTGCCTCAGTGTTCAGAAACCTTTTCACTGCAACTCCTTTCCTGCTGCAACAAAGCCACTGCTGAACTATGCAGAACTACCTCCAGTAATATTTTATTTCCCTGCAGAAAGTTTTCTTTCTTGCCCCTCTTTGCAGTTGCTTCTTTTCTCCCTCTCTGCTCTCAATTTGTTGTCAACTCTCAGAGCTTTACTTGCTTAATCAGGAACCCAAATGGCTCAGAGGAGATGCCTTGACTCCTCAGCTGGCTGTCAAGCTCTGTGAGCAGCCACATGGCACTGCAGAAGAAATAAGGAAGGAAATCTATATCCTTTTCCCTCACTGGCCAGGCTGCTGACAAATTCTGCCCTGCATTGCAGATGTGATTCAATTATTCCAATGAACCCAATCAGAAATAATTAATGAAGACTTTCTAATGCATTTTGGGAAGACCATCCACCAAAACAGGGAGCTTTACTTTCTTTTGCTATATTGCTACACTCAGCAGCTTACAGCTAATAAGTTACAAAGCCTTGGTTTACTTGATTCCAGCTGCTAATCCCTTTTGGTAAGGCAGAGGTGGATACGATTAATGTCAAAGGACTATGAAGGCACTGATGGTGCTTTGAAATGGGAACTGTAAGAAGAGCCACAAGCTGTGGTCACCCACATTTCAACTCTTAAATCACTCCTTGGCTTGTGTTTGTTGATTTTGCCACGGAGCAAGATTTGCCAAGCAGCACCTGTGTCCTTTGTGCTCTCTTGTAGCTGCTTAATGATGAAAGCTCACCGTGGGCAAGTGAGTGACAGGGCACAGCACCTCTCACGTTCTGTGTGTTTGCCCTCCAGGGACACACTGCCTTCAGCCACACTCGTGGGTCAGCTTTAATTACCAAGGTAATTAAAAACATCAGCTAAACAACCTGTAATTTCAACAATTTCCATGGAAGATGCCAGGCTGTGGCTGCAATTCCTGCTGCAGGTGCAGGGACCTGGGTGTTCAGCCCACACTGCCTGAGTTGATGCTGTGCTGGAGACTCCATTGGTAAGAGTTCACTGAACTCAGTTGGCTCCATTTGCTGTGTTCTGCTTCTCAGCCACAGCTGTCAAATGAACAGATCTGAGAGCACAGGGTTGTTTCTTTTCTTTTTTTTTCCTGTCAGGGAGCAAAATTTTATGAAGGCCTTCATATCTAACCAAAAGGTCAATTGGCATAATCAGCAATTTAGGTAATAAATCTATCACGCTTTCGATTTCATTAGTCAATTAATGATGCCAGCCCCTGGGTTAGAAGTGGCATTTCAGTGTGCAGGGCATGGTGATTCCCAATGGAACCACCGAATCACAAAATGGTTTGGTTTGGAAGGGACTTTAAAGCCCATCCAGTGCCACCCCTGCCATGGGCAGGGACACCTTCCACTGTCCCAGGCTGCTCCAACCCCAGTGTCCAACCTGGCCTTGGGCACTGCCAGGGATCCAGGGGCAGCCACAGCTGCTCTGGGCACCCTGTGCCAGGGCCTGCCCATCCTCATAGTAAAGATTTTTTTCCTGATATCCAATCTAAACCTGCTCTCTGTCAGTGTGAAACCATTTCCCCTTGTCCTGTCACTCCAGGGCCCAGCAAATAATCTCTCTCCATCTTTCTTGTAAGCTCCCTTCAGGTCCTGGAACAGTACAATTTTAATTTACTTTATGGCAAAGATAATTTATAACACAAAACCTCAAAAGGACACAGTGGTCCCTTTGTTCATCAGTCACATCCTCCTTTAAATTAGAAATGTATGTAATGGAAAAAGGGGAATAAACATCTAATATGGAAATGGACTTCTGTTGGGGTGCTTATGTATTTGCACATTTCTTTGCTTGACATTAATAGAAAGCAGCAAGAAACATATTCTGGCAATACTCTTGGTCCCAGTCCAGAACACTGCAGCAGTGAGGGAGGAAGGAGAACACGGACAGAGAGGGAAGGACACATTTCAGCAGCAGCAAGAGGCTGCCACTTGTGGCAGCTCTGCTTTTGTAAACCAAAGCTCATTCCTTTGAAACTGTTTTCTTGAAAGACACTACTTTGAAGAAGACTGAGACCAGATAGTGGCCTGCTCTGCCAACAGCTCTGCTGAGAGCCAAATCCCCCAGTTTTACACTAATCATGAGCCTTTTCCCACTGAACACCACATATTGCACAGGTTAGTGACAGTACTTGTCACTGCTTTTTCATCCTGGATTTAAATGTGGTCTAAGCAGATAAGAAGCAAACTGTTTATAGATGCAGCACTGAGAGTGTAATTAACCATCCTGCTTAATGAGGTATTAGTGAGGATGTGTATACAGTGGGCATTCATTTACTTCTCAGTCTTTGCCCTGATCAATGCTCATCAAACTGAGCTCTCCAGAACAAACAACAACAGAAAATCCTATTAGGAAGTAAAGCTTCAGATATCATTAAAGATCCTGTGTCACCCATACTGGCTACAACAGGACTGGCAGAGTTTTCCTCCTGCACCTGGGTAAGACAGGTCCAGCATGGGGCAGCTCTTGCCCTTAGGCCCTGGATTTGAAGGTTTTCTACCTCCCAAAAATTTGGGCATACTTCAAAGCAACTTCAAAGTTCCCCAACCAAGGAACAACTCCTCAGCAGATGGCAGCAGGAACCCTATGAGTCTGTGTTAGGGCTGCTGGAATCTCCTACTAGAGGTTGGAACTACACTGAATTCCCACAAAAGCCCTCTTTACTCATCTGAAATTTGTATAAAAATATAGTTACATTACCTAATGCCACCCGGCACCACAACGTGTTATTTACAAAATTAATGCACAAACACAAACAAAAAAATTCCAGGTTTAGGTCAGAGTCCCTTGCACATGATGTCCAGAAATTTGTATCAAGTGTTTAAACTATGTTTCTGTACTTGTATTCAGTATTTCATTGCTGTTCCACTGAGCAGAGGAACCTGATGACCTCCAGAAATCGCTTTTTGACTGAAATTATACTTTGATTCTATGAATTGTTTGGAATTCCATTGAATTGCTCTGAAACATGAAACAAGGTGGATACATGCTCAGCAAAATGACAATGTACTCTGTAAAATAAGCCAGCAGGTTTTTGGTCTTTCCTGGGTAAGAGCTATGTCATTTAACACCCTTGCCTTCCTCAGTATCAGGTGAACTTATCTGTTTACGGTTGCATAACATCATTAAAGTTTCAGCTTCTGAAACTTTAAATACAAAGAGACAATGAACTAAATATTTAAGAGAACCTGAGATTAGATTACTCTGACCTTCACAAACTCCTTCGAGTAATTTATATAAATGAACCTACTTATTATTCATACAAATAAAATTCATGAAAAAAAAAAAAAGTAAATCCAGGGCTACTCCTGTTTTTTTATAGCTGAGATCAGAGCTTGTCCATTAGGCTCATAGCCAGTGCTCCATCACACTGCCAAGGGCCTGAACTGCTTCTAATTGAGTCAAAATTATTTTATTTCTGGTCATTTGAGAGAGCACTGGATTCTTTTTTTCTGGCCAGATCCTGTTGTAAGTGTTGGGCCTCTTTGTGCTTCAGAGCACTTGAGGTGTACAAGGACAAACCAAGTACCCAAGAATGCATTAAATCTCACTGTGCTTTTTTCCTAGTCCTAGGTAACACCGTGCAGCTATTTTTCATTTCTGTGCAGCAGCAAGTGTTAAACAAGCTCCATGTGATGTCACTTGCATTTTAAAGAGGTAACATCAGTAGAAAAAAAAGCTGTAGAAGCAGCACAGTGCCAGACATGCAGCCTGGGAGGTTGGAGCTGGGGGATCCCACAGCTTGGCCTTGTTCTCACCCTCCTCCAGTGCTATCCATAGAAGACTTTCATCTTTTAGGAGAAAGGTTTCTGTGTCAGCCCTCAGGAGTGTATCCACAATGACCAAAAAATAGGTTTGGGATCTTTTCTTTTCCTCACCTGGGTAGAAAGTGAAAGGAGAGGGAGGGAGAAGGAGTGGGAGATGCTCTGGCAGGGCACAAATCCGTTATGTCCTGAATTTACCTCAGGGGAAACTTTCCTTTCATGGTCTGCAGAAAGATCCCTGAGAGCCCAGACCTTCCAAGCTCACCTTCTGATGGTGCCTTGGAAATACCACCATGGAAAACTCTGAATAAAATGGCACCACGGTGAGCCAGGACAGAGAACCGCTTCTCTTTTATGAACGTGAAGCTATTTTAGAGTTGTGCTGATCTTTGCAAGAACCTTCACTTAATAATATCTCAAATAAAGAGCCTGGCTCAGAGAGAGCACTTTCTAGCAAGGATAGAAGGTGGGCAAGGGCCTCAGAAAAGTCATCAGCCATTAAACTGAAATGTCACCATAAGCCCATAGGAAATAGCTAAATGAGGTGTTATTATTGGTAACACAGACATTGTAGAAGAAAGATGAAGGAAAGGGAACTAAGCATTTATTTCTGTTAAAAGTGAGGGGTCATCCTTTTCCATCAGTCAGCAGGGAGTTGCTTTTATTTCCACCTCCATTTTATCATTTTTAACATAAAAAATTACAAAGATCATCATTAAAAAAGATTCTGCCAAATTAGCTGCAGCCATTTATCATCTTAGGTCTTTAGATGCTGAACAGGATCATTTTTTTAGTAGCATACTTTTTGTCTCCTCTCTTTTCCATGCCTCATACTCCTCTCAGCAAACCAACCATTGCTAAAAGGAGAGATTTAACTCAGTGGGACAGAACAGGCTGTGCTAAATGCCTGGTTTTGGGTGTCTGACTGCCCATTGCTAAATGGGCATTTCTTCAAGGCAGCCCAATGTGTCTCAGTCTGTTGTTGCACTTCACAGCTCAGAAATTAAAAAGTGCTGAGCTCATCTTTCCCTTGACTGGGTCAATTTCTGAATGGTGAGTAAATATCTTTACCTTGCTATGCGGAAGAGATTCCATTCTGTGAATAAACTGAATGTGGAAAATAAACCTAGATTGGGCCTCTTGAAGTATCAAGCCCATTTCATGCTTCCTACCTCCAGCCAATGTTGTATGTAACATTAATTCTAACTGGCTCCGTTCAAAAACCAGGCATGCAAGGGAAAAAAGGCCCCAGCAGCTGAGGTTGAGAACTGCAAAACTTCACTTATCAGTCTATAAATATATTTTAAAGAAGGGATTTAGCAATAGTGACAACTCCTGCTGTTCACTGACCTTCTTATGTGTGAGTCCTTACATTGATAAGGGTTTTCCCTCTCCAACAAACAGCTCTGTTGTGATCCCATGCCCTCTCCCTGCCCATCCTGCACAGCAGAGGCATTTTTGTGCCCTCTGAGAAAGTGAGGAATCCCAATGTGCACTTTCATGAGGGAAAAGCAGAGATGAAGTGAGTTGACACTTGTTTCCTCTTGTGGCAGCCACCAACTATGCATCACTTGACCTGGTGACTTCAGCTTCCTTTTACTGGAATATGTTATGTGTAATTACTGTCAACATGGCAATAAAATCCTTTCTGGAGTAAGTGGAAAGAAAGGGTTTGGATGTCTCAACTTGATTATTTTCTTTTTCCTGTAAAATGTCTGGCAAAATTTGGGGCTGCTATGACACAAAGATCAGAGGTTCTTTTGGGGGCTCTGCTCTGTCTAAAAGATGAAAGACAAATAGGAGAGAAGGTCTTCTGAACCTCAGCTTTTTTCTGTTACAGAGACCAAGAAAAATAATAGTCCAGCAGCTCCCCTGTCCCAGCAGCACTGCTGGGTAGGGCTTGGTGGATGGGGTTTCATTTTTAGCCAAACCAGCTCTCTGCAGCTGGGGTAGGAGAAAAGGATGGGATCTCTGAGGTCCTCCCAGAGGCTGATACTGACAGGGATGCCCTTTTGAAGCTGGGAGCCTTCTAAATCCATTATTGGCACAAGGATTTAGGGAAGAGACTCCCTGAGAATTCGCTCTTAACCTCCCCAAACTCACTGAAGTGAAGTAAGGGAACGAATATACTTTAAACTTCCTTATCCCTCCACATCACAAGTTATAATTGTGGATCTTCTAAATCACATTAATTCCTTTGCCTGTAAAGAGATTGAAAATCGTTAACTGGTAATTATGATGTCTTTTAACCTTCTAATTAGGAGGGGAACTGCCACAGGTAAGCACCAGGTAACATGTGAATGCTCCACATCTTCACATCCTCTGACTTCTGCAGAGCTGAGCCAGTCAAGGAGTCAAACCCCAGAACATTCTTCAGGCTTTCAAAAGTTTAGGGAGTTTGGCTTAAACTGAGAATGGCTTTCTTTACACCCAAGTTAAGGACACAGCTCTGAATTAAATCCATCAAAACTCTTTGGCCAGACAGAAGAATTGACACATATATTTGGGTGATTGGTTTTTGGGCTGTATTTTTTTAGGATGGAAGATGACTCACACTGTACAGTAAGTCATGTCTTGTAACTCTCCTGAGAAAAGACTCAATTTTTCAAATTATATGTGATGTCTTTGTGACAACGACAGCGATAAGATTTTGTTGGAACCATTGACTCATTCCTCTTGCTTGGGAACAAAGGTTAGGTTGTAACAAAGACCCTCAGGCCCAGATCTTTAAAGGTATTTTGTTGATTAACTACCCACAACCATTAGCTTCTTAATTAAAAGGTAAGAAGGCATACTAATGAGAGTTCAGCTGTGGAAACTGTCTCTTTAGATTTTTTCCTGGGAAAATTGGCTGATATGTCTGAGATGACCAGTCATCCATCATCCAGCATCTGAGGCTATGCTTGTTAAATCTATTGCTACCAAAGCCTATAATCACAGCGTATTCTCTGTAATAAAGGTTGTGTCCCAGATCCTCTCCTGTTTTCTAGGATTAAAAGGCACACACCTTTCTGAAACAAAAGCTTTTCCATTTGAAATCAACATCGTTGATTCCAGCTTCAACATGGTCTTTTTTCTTTCCTAGAAAGTTTGTGTGAAATCGTTCCTTCTCTTTAAAAATTCATAGAGTGTAAAACCAGCAAGAGGCAGAGGTTTCACTTCACTGTACCAATTTCAAGTGCTGGGAAACTTTAGTTTTCGCAGTCACAGTCAAAATTCAAATATATTCTACCAAACAGAGCAGTTCTGCTCTGATGGAATGTGGAATGCTGTTCCAGGCACAGCCGTATTTTCATTTTGAACTTTTTGGATTTGATTTGATTTGAATCAAATTTTGACTTAAAAAATACAGCAGCCTGAGGAGACATCTTCCCCTGCACTGTGTGGTACCTCCTGAAAGGAGTTTGGAGCCAGGTGAGGTCGGGCTCTGCTCCCAGGAGACACGTGATAGGATAAGAGGAAATGGCCTCAAGTGTGCCAGGGGAGGTTCAGGTTGCACATCAGGAGGAATTTCCCCATGGAAAGGGTGGTCAGGCCTTGGCAGGGGCTTCCCAAGGAGGTTTGGAGTCCCCCTTCCCCATCCAAGGAAGGCCTGGAGGTGGCACTCAGTGCTCTGGGCTGGTGACAATCTAAGCATTGGGCACAGCTTGGACTTGACAGTCTTGGAGGTCATTTCCAGCTAAAGGATTCTGTGATTCTGTATCCTCTGGAGAAATTCTGTGCTTCTGATCAAACCACTTCACTTTGCAGACACCTTCAGTGGTGGGATTGAAAGCAAAGCAAGGCTGTGCAGCTGCATGTTGCTGTCAGTGACAGATTGAGCACACAGTCAGATCTCTCCTTATACAAATACAGCACCAGAGGGCACCTCGCCTGTGAGGAAAGGCTGAGAAAGCCGGGGCTGTTCAGCCTGAAGATAAGACTTTAGAGCCCCTTGCAGGGCCTAAAGGGGCTCCAAGACAGCTGGAGAGAGATTTTTCACATGCAGTGACAGGACAAGAGGAAATTCAAACTGACAGAAGGCAGGAATGGATGGGATATTGGGAAAAAATTCTTCCCTGTGAGGGTGGTGAGGTTTGGGAGGCACAGGTTGCCCAAGAGGTTGTTGTCACCCCGAGTTTACCTGCTTTTCATTGTTTACATTTTGTTCTCATGCAGCTTCAAGACAACTATGTATATGTTAAAAAATTATCTATTTTGTTTACATATTCCTCCTCTGGGAGGAGAAAAATGATTAATGGTAATGTTCACCAACAAGGCTGAAGAGGTGGCTACCTGTGTAGCCAAACTTTGGCCTGCTTGCCAAAGTGTATATAAGATGAAGTCAGAAAAATAGAGAACTTTCCTGCTGACCTTTCTGCTGCCTACTTCATTCTTTCATGTCCTTAACAGTGACAGGTTGTGGACTCCTCACCCCTGGAACTGAAAGCTCTATGGGGGTCTGAGTAACCTGATCTAGTGGAAGATTCCCTGCCCATGACAGAGCGTTGGAATAAGATGATCTTTAAGGTCCTTCCAACCCAAATCATTCCAGAACTGTAACACAAGCTTCTCCAATGATGGATTGCTCAGTCTGGCACAGAGGAGCCATCTTCAGTCCCCTTAAACAGGTGAACCTCCTTGGAAGCCTGAGAGCTTTTCTCTTCCAGCACCCAGCTCAGATTCTCTTGTCTTTTCTCTGCTGAATCTTTCAGGTAAGTGGGAGTAAAAGGCAGTAAAATTGCAGTCATATGCCAGCAGACAAGATTGAACACACACTGAGTGCAGACTTGATGAATAAGAAGGTGGTGTTTTAATAGTCAATTTTCAGAATATAATGGCTCTTGAAAATAGATTGCTTAGAATATTTTCTCTACTTAGAAGTGCTACTACTTGGCTGTGCACTTAAGTAAAAGCAGAACTTTGGGAGACCTTTAAATTGAGGGATTGCCATGGGTTAGAAAGGCTTACAGCGAAAGGGGTACAAAACTAAAATGTGGTGCTACCAGACAGCATAAATGGCAGAGTATAAATAAAACAACTACTAGAGTTACCTGTATTGTAAGAACCTTTTGAAAAGCTCAGGTTGCTGCTGCATTTCCAGAACTTAGGATTTGTCCATTTAAGATGGTTAGACCCAAGATTTGGAGGTGTCTGTGTGTCTGTGTTTGTGAACTGAAGAACAATTAAGTTTAGCAGGTCCACACTGAGAAATAGGAGAGGCACAGAGCAATTCAGCCCAAAGTTCATATCTGGATTGCTTTGGCTGGCTATGGAAATTTTCTGCAAAGTGTGTGACATGCAAAGCTGGGAAGCAGGGAACAAGATTTAGAGGGAGAGAGAGAACAGCTGCATCTCTGCAGGTCAAAGGCTTTCTTTGGGAGTTCTGTGCTCACTCAGAAACCAGTCTGAGGGCAGATAATGCACCTTACACTGTGACTGCATGCCAGAAATGTGCAAGTTGTCCTCAGAGCAGAGGACTGCATGGAGGGCACTGTCACTACCATCAGCATTGTTCCCCAAGAAGAGGCACCAGGCTGGGTACTGTGTTTGCAGAGTGCCACCTCTCAGACACAGCTCAGTGTGTCCTCCAGGGTGTCTCTGTTGAGACCGTGAACTCCTCCAAACAGGTTCAGAAAATAAGAATTTTGTATGTCCTCCTGCAGCATTTAGTGCAAAGAGCCTTCTCTGCTCACCTGCTTCTTGGGGCACACAGCCTGAATTGTCACCAGGAGATTTTCTGCTTGGATTTGACACATTTATTTTGATGGTGAAGAGTGAGACTGACGTGACTCCTCTCAGAGTCAAAGGGACCTGAACAGATTTCCTCTCAGCGGTCTGTGTCTCTTCCCATGTGATTGGGAGCCCTTTGATCAGCAATACTCTGTTAATAATTTATGTTAGCATTGTGCCTTGTATCCATAAGCTGACAGACCAATGGCACTCCTGTCAGAACAGGAATACTAATGCAACACACCCACATTTGCTCTTCACTGGAAAATGGTGTCACATGAGACACAGCTTGTTCAGTGGCTAAACTTCATCATCTTTATTTTGGGTCCTCACAGGGCAGCTCCCGAAGCTGCTCATGCAATGAATTCTTACCATGTTTGTTGCCTGCTCGGGCCGCTCACAACCAAAACTGGGACAATTCATGACAATTTTAAAAAATGCCCGATGCTGGTGGAGATCCTGGGAATAGTGATGTTCAGTACCTCAGATTTCCTGGTTTGTTTCTCAGGAGGGTAATTATTCTTTTCTCCTTTTCTGGCTGACACACGTGTAGAAGCCCTTATTATTTTTCACACCCCTTGCCAAATTCAGCTCCAATTCTTCTTCAGCTTTCCTGGTCCCAGCCCTACATATTTGGCCACCATCCCTAAAATATTCCCAGGATACACATCCCTGGTTCCACTGCCTGTGGAGCCTCCTCATTCTCAGTGAAGGAGCCCAGCCCCTCCTGCTTCTCCAGCTCCAAGGGAAAATGTGGCTTCTCATCAAATTTATTTCCCTGCCTCTATTAATACTGACCCTGAAGACAAATGTTGGCGAAGGAAAGAGGCTGCTGCAAGGTAGTCCTTGGAAGTGGGAGGGCTTGTCAAGCTTCTGGGGCTCTCCAATATAATACTTTAACTTTTTTTATTGATTTGAGAAAAATTTGAGGGAGTTAAGTGCATTCCCAGAGCTAATTGAACCTATATTTCTTCACGGATACGTGAGTCAGAGCATCTGAGTCTGTATTGCCAAATATAGCGATTGTGCTCCATCAAAAGACGGATGCTGGAGCACAACAGCACACATCCCAAAATCTTGCTTTAATTACACATTCAGAGAAATGATAGAAAAGGGCTGTTTTCCACGTATCTGCGGAAGAAATGCTGTATAATTTAACAGGGATGGCAGCAAGAGTGATGAGGCAGAGAGGAAAGGCAGAGGTGAGCAGAGCAGTGATTCTCTGCCTGGTTTATAGGCTCACAGAATGTTAAGGGGTTAGGAAAGGATCTTTAAAAGACATCCCACCCCAACCCTTCTGCCATGGGACACCTTCCACCATCCCAACCTGGCTTTGAACACTGCCAGGCTTGAGGCATCCACAACCTCCCCGGCCAATCTATTACAGTGCCTCACCACAGTAAAAAAAAAAAATAAAAAATAAAAGAATGTTCCCCGTTTAATTTATCCATCCGATCTGCCGCAATAATTCCCCATCCTCACGCTGCCTCCAGCACACCTGGAATTCGCGTCTCTCCCCTGTGAGGATGCCCAGAGTGGCATGCATGGTGCCGGGCACTCAGGGAAGTGCGGGGGGAAGGAGGAAGAGGAGGGAAAGGAGGAAGAAAAGGAAGAAGACAAAGAGGAGGATGAAGAGGAGAGGACGCGGGGAGCGCTCCCGGCCCTGAGGGCTGTGAGGGCCCCGAGAGCCGCCAGGGGGCGCCGCGCGCTCTCGGGACGCGGGGAGCGCGGGGATTGGGTGGGGCCCGCGCGCTCGCCGCTCTGATTGGCTGGCGCGGGCCGGGCCGGGCGCGCGGCGCCGCTTCTTAACGGGCGTCGCGGGGCGGCGGGAGCGCTGAGCGCCGGCGGGGCCGCTGCCACTGTCACTGTCGCGACATGAGCGAGGTGAGCCGGGCTGGGAGGGGCGGGGGGGCGCCGGCCACCACCGAGGGTCAATGTCACCTTCGCCTCTCCGCGGGCAGAGACAGGCGCATCCCGGGCTGGGAACGCGGGGAGGCTCCGGTGGTCTCGAGGAGGGGGGTCTCAGCATCTCCTGTTAAACCGTGCTAAACGCATCCCCACAGGTGTGTATGTGTGCGTGTGTGTGCCTGTAGAGTATAAAGCAAAGTGGTGGTTTTGCCCTTTGAAGGACTAGGCACGGCGATGGAGATTCCTAATTAAAAATTCCCCGGTAATTTCTGCTATCTACGCAGCGCTTTCCTGTGTGGAAAGGAGGGTTTATTAAGTTGTGGGAAAGTTGCCTGCGAGAGCTCATGGAAAAAACCTCCCTGTATGTGGTTGGGTGCTGGTGTAAACTTTGGAAGTAGTGTCCTGAGAAGGATTACAATCGAGGGGAAAAAAATGTAAATAGTGCCAAACATGTAAGGATCACTTGTACCCTTGTAAATAAATAAGCTGAGATTTTGCACTTGTGGTGCTTGCCCCTTTTTTCTTTCTCTCTCTCTTTTTTTTTTTTCTCTGCAGTGGAAAAGTTCAAACTAGAATTCTTTTTAGTTAAGTGTATTGGTAGACAGAAGGACTCTTTAGGTTCAGCTGAGAAGATCCCACATTCTCTAGTGCATCTCATTCTTTGGGACTCAGCAGAGGTACCTGTAACTGTGCCTTAGCCAGCACCTATTTTTGGAGGCTGTTTGTTACAAAACACCTGCTACTCCATTAACAAATGGGATTTTCCTTTTTTTAGAAGCGAAATTGAGAGTGACACGGGATAAGCTGTGACTATTTGCTGTGCAGGTGTTACTCTCAGCTGTGGTTTTCCAGGAGGTGTAAACTGGAGATGAAAAGCAGGAGCAGCCTGGTGTGTGGTGCAGGGATTTGTGAGGAGCAGCTCACATTTTGACTTTCAGGTCATGCCAGGTGGAGAGAGCAGAGGAAATCCTCACTGCTGCTGCCTGCAGGGATCAGGCACAGAGATCTCTTCACGACCTCTCCTCTGCTGCTGCCTGTATTTCTATCACCTGGCTGGAGCTCATGCAGTGTGGGTTTGGGATTTTATGGCTTTTTTTTTCTTTTTGTTGTTTCAGCCACTGTGACTTTGCTGCCCAGGCTGGCAGAAGTGTGCTGTGAGATGCAGCAGCACTATTCCACTCTTTAAATGTATAATCTGGGGGGAGATCTTATGGAGAAGAGTGATGTTTGGATGCTGCTGCTGTACCTATTATCACTATACGAGGCGTTCTTGTCACAGCTTTGTGCTGGGTTGTATTTGCTCAGTAATTACCTTTCATAATTTGAATTAGACTGATTGCCTTTTGGATTTAGAGGCACAGTGAAGATAAAGATCCTCCCTGCTGCCAGCACAGGGGTTCTTTATTCACAGTGCATTTGTTTGTGCCTGACAGAGCTGTGTTCCTGGCAAACCCCTGGAGCTGGGAGATGTTTCCCTGGCGCAGAGCTGTGTCCTGTGCCTGTGACACGGAGCACTGCACTCGGTGTCTTCAGTGCTGCTGTCATTCCCCTGACAAAACTGGGGAGTTAATCACTCACAGCTCCAGTGAAGAAAAGCCTCCCTGCTGTTCCTTGCTGTCAGCTCTTCCCCAAAAGGCAGAGGAGAGCAACTACACCACCCCAAACCACCTCACTGAAAAAGGTTCCTGTTAAAAAATGAGGCACAAAATCCCTGGGCAGAAGGGAAGCTCTTAGATAACTGTTGGGGGGGGGTCTCGGTAGTTTTAGCTTCAATTCTGCAATTGAAAGATTTTTTTATTATTATTTTTAGCTTAATCTGCTAAAAAGAAATAAATCTGTGGATGGGGTGATTGAAAAGAGGCTCAATTAGAGCCCTCGAAGGATTATCCCACATACAACAGCATTGGGAGGGTGGGAAGGGTTTTTTTTGTTTGTTTTGTTTTGCTTTGTTACCAATTGCCTGGATTTGAGCAGCGCTGAAAATATGGTTGCAGAAATCTCTGAAAAGAGCTTTCATCTCCCTGAGTTATTTACTGAGACTTTGCATGAATTCTCATTTTACTGCTTCAAGCAAAATTAACTTCTTTCCTGTTCATGGGCAGGGATTAGGGTGATTTATGAGTGTGGTGAGGCACTTCAACAGGTCGTGCAGGGAACCTGTGGCTGCTCCTGGATCCCTAGAAGTGTTCAAGGAGAGGTTGGATGTGGCTCTGAGATAGCAGGAGGTGTCCCTGCCCACGGCAAGGGGTGGACCAAGATGGTCTTTAAAGTCACTTCTGAGCCAAACCATTCTGTGATCACCAGTCTTATGGTAGAAAAAGCTGAAAAGGAAGGAGTCATTCATCTGACTGTAGTACTTTTCTATTTTCTAGATGCTAGCTTATATTTTTTTTCAGGAAGGGTGAGGACCTTTTCTACAGGAAGAAGCCTACACTCCTTTCTCTGCAGTATTTGTCTGAAAATGTGTTTAAAGAGTTCCTTCTGCTGGGCAGAAGTCTGGCCCCATAAGTCGCCAGTGGGAATGTGTCAACTCAGTAGGAGTTGACCTAATGGCTTTGCAAATTGTGATTTATACTTCTTGCTGCCTGGGTTAGTGGCAGACAGGTCCTTTAGCTGTATGGGAATTCCTTGGGAATGTCAGTGTACATAAAAATGAATTTTTAGCTCTGGAATACAATTCAAATAACTGGGGAGCCTTTTCTGTAGGTCTGTGGCTGCTCTCTGTTGTTTTTAATGAGCCTGGAGAGGAGAGCTGTGCTGAAAAACATCAGCTGCTGTCAATGAGCAGCCACGAGATGCAGCCTGGCTTCCATTAAAGATCTCCAGTCACACAGGCTGAACTGGAGGAAGAGATCTTGGTTAATGGGCCCACAGACCAAAGGCAAATCTTCATTCCCAGTCAGCAGCTGTGCCAGTGAGCCTCCAGACTCACATCTGGCATAAACTCGATTCTCCACAGGGAATCCTGCCATCTGATCAGTCATTTAACTCTCCTGACATGTTGCAGATGATGTTAGGTTGTGGTGTTCCCCTGCCACGAGGGTTCACAAGGAGCATTCAATCACACAGACATTTCTGTGACATTCACTCTTGCTTTCTGTGTGGAATGTTTGTGGTTGTCATCAGGAATCAGGTCTGGGCTCAGGAAGGAGAGCACTTCAGCGCTGTGGTCTTACAGCCCTGGGTGCTGTTCCAGTGGCTCAGGGATGAGGAGATTGCCTTGGATGCATTTATTTCCTTTACGTTTTAAAGGGTCAGAGTGGTGTTGCTGGTATAGGGGACAAGCTCAGCTTTAACCTGTGTTATTTAGGGTCTGACTTTAGGAGAGCCACTGGGGAAATCTCTTTTTGATTGCCTGAGGTACCTGTGATTGGAACATGCATTGGAAGAGCCTTGTGCAATGTGAGTGAAGTGCAGCACTGATTGGCACGGTGCTGATGTGCACCCCTTGAGTGGTGTGTACTTAGAACCGGCAGCTTTTTATGTCTGAGAATCAGCCTAGTTACCAGACAGCAAGCAAGAATATTCTGGCTTTCCTTTGGAAACAAGTGTCAAGCAACCAGGCACATAAAATTCAGAGAGCTGTTAGGGGTCTGACTCTCTTAGTTGGGAAGGTGAAGAGCTGGGGACTTGATCTCTGTGTAAATGCAGAGTTTTTGGTCAGCCTTTGGAAGCAAAGAACACCAAATTTTGCTGCTTTGAGCTATAACAAGCTCTTTCCCTTTGCCTTGGGTTAGCTTTGGAATCCTGTAGCCACGGCTGTGCTGTGCCTACCTTCAAAAGGCTCATGTGGAGGGTGTTTGTGTGTCCTGTAACTGGGATGTGCAGGGCATTCCTGGGGGATGAGCTGTCATGGTGGGTGTGCTCATGGAGACAGCTCTGCTCTGCAGCCTGGAGAGCTGAATCTTTGCTTGGGAGTTCAGACTACCCTCACTGGAAGGAGTCCAAGCAGCCAACTTGGCCAAGATGCTGAGTTGGGCTGACCTGGGATAATTCTGTGGTCAAAGATGTTCTTCTGAAAAAGGAGCTTTGTTGGAGTCCAGGGCATTCCTCTGGGTGCCCTGGGAGGCCACAGATCGCGGCAGAGAGGTTTGGGACTTGAGCAAAAGGGTCTTGCATCCGTACAGCGGGGTTGGAGACCCTGGCACAGAGCCCAGGAGGACACTGCCTTTGACTTCAGTCCACAGGAACCGCTTCCAACATTGAGAGAAGAATTGCAAACCACAAAGGTGTGAAAACAGTTTAGCTTAGCACAGGATGAAAAATTATGTACTTTTGAGTTTTTAGAATATATGTACATGGAGGACAAGATGGAGGATTTAGGGTGGTGCCTTTGGTTTTTCCTCCTTCTCCCCGACCTCCATCTTCTGGTGATGGTGGCACAAAGTAGTTTAAGGAGATTGGGTCAGAGTAAGTTGACCCCTTTAGTACAGGTGATAGGCATTGGAACATAACTGTAAACAGGTGATTTATATGTAATTTTCTGTGTAAAGAGACTGTGACATCCCACTGTGACAGGAGTTGTCTCATGTCCTCGCTGCTGTTCAGATCTCGGCTGGGCACAGAGAACATTGGGAGATATGAAATAATAACATGGGAAATCAAGAAAACAAGACCTTGAAGACTCAGCTTCTTTCTTCCAACCTGGCTCAGGGCTTTCAGAGGCAAAAAACTCTTAACTACCTAAATCTCGGGTGAAGAACCCAACCCGAGAGAGCTTCACCAGTGCTTGAGGTGTGTCTGTAAGACATCCATCAGCAAGGCAGCCTCTGCTTTCCAAAGAAGTGATACCCCACGGTTTGGGGAGACCTGAAGAGATTGTCCTTTTCCCTCAGAGCTGATGGAGAACCCTAAACATGTCCCTATCCCTCTGGACAGGTCTGTTCAGCAGGAGGCTGTTGGGGAAGGACAGGGAATGTGTGAAATGTTAGGTGTAAGTGGAGGTTTGTGGCTGAAACCCTGTCTGCTTCAGGTGGTTAAAATGGTAAAACTGGGGTTCTTTCTTGGGTTGTTCTCCTGAATTCCCTTGAAACCATTCTATTGAAATGGTATTTAGCATACTGGAACCACATGAACACAAGTGAGGATTATACAACCGTAATCCTGATGGCACTAAGTCAAAGAACTGGTGTTTGTTAGGGTAGAACACACCATATTTGTTTAGAGGAGCTCCTGTTCTCTGCTCTGGTGTTTCTAGTCCTGGAGGGTGTCTGAGCCAGCCCCTCACCTTAGGGAGACCCTTCTGGTTGTATTTTTCAGATATTGCCATGACCCCAGTTGTTAATTATTTGCCTCATTATGCCTACAGTAGGTACAAAAACTGTGCAGCTCTAAAAACCCCAGCAAGAACGTGGCAGAGTGGAGGAGGAAATTCTGCAGCTGTTACAGGATGGGGGTGGGATCGATAAGCACATGAACATCAGTTTTTAATTTTAACTCACATCTATTTATTAGCTGAGTGGTAAATTGCAGCTGAAAAGAGGAGGAAGAAGGGAGAACAATAAGTTTTACATCTGTCACTTTGCCTACTCTTTCCATCAGTGTGGTTTCAGTGGGATCAAGCATCTTCTAAAATAGCACTTAGAAGTGATGTTGGAAATTGATCTTAATTTGATGACACTGGCACAAGCTCATGGGTTTTCTTGCCATGTATAGAATGCCAACAGATTCAGGCAACACGCTCTAAAAAAGGACATTTAGCTTTAATAGTGTGCCTCAATATCGTGTTTCCTGGTAAAAGAATAACTTACTCCAACCTTCATGCTGTAGGGCTTTACAATATAATTTCATGTTGCAAAGGAATATTAGTTTGTAGTCCAATATCCCTAAATTTGTAATGAATTGGCAAGCTTATAGGAGTCATCATCCAACATTTACGACATTATCTAGATCATGCTAGTGATGAAATGTGGTGTAAAGTAGCAGTTAGCTTCAGCAGGAACAGCGGTGGCATTTCCATTAAAGGCTTCTGGGTTTTTTGTTGGGGTTTTGTTTTGTTTTTAAAAAATTTGAATAAAACATTCGATTTCCAAACTGCCGTTTGCTCATGTGTCTCTCAGTTTTTTGAAGGGATGGCTCGGAAAATGTGTTAGCAGAATTAAAGAGGCAAAACATGCAATGGAAGAGCTTGTAACAGAGTGGGTTAAACACTGGATATGTCAATCCTGAGGCACCCCCTTGGCTGAAGAAGATGGGGGAAAGCAATGCCTTTTATCAGCATCTCACATACAACAGCCTTAAATTCCCTGAGCCATGTACCATGTTCTCTGCAAGGCACAGCATCTCCTCATGAAGATGGAAAACATACATTCCCCCTCTTTCTAAGGAAAGATTTTCTGCTTCTTCAGTTGGTTGGATGTTGGGTTTCTAAATAAATTTTTAAAAATCGTAGATACCTGTAAACTAGGTCAAATCATAAATAATCTCTTTTTAAGTTTGTCCTCATATTTTAATTCAGAAAACCAATTTCTAGCTCTCTTATAAAAAGAGGTAGAAAACAGACTATATACATTTGTCGTCTTAGGAAAATAAATGGCCAGCAACTGCAAAGGAAATCAGTTGTGAAACATTATAAATGACAGGATTTGGGATCACAGTTTATCCCCACTCTCCATGTCTGCTTCCTCAGAGACCACACTAAGTCTGCTTAGAGGTAAACTGGGCAAGTGTCACACAGAGCAGGTCTTTGGCTGGTGCTGCCTCATCATATCAATTCATACCAAGAGGGATAAAGCCTTATTTATGCACTAACATGGAATTTGGAGGGAGAAGCACAAGTTTAGTCAGAGAAGTGAAAATTGTCTGCCTGCATGACTTGAATATTAGTTACAACTGAACTGTCTTTCCTCTGAAAGAGAAAAGTATTACTTTATAGACCCTGAATGTTCTTGCATTATCACCTTAGTCTAAGGCATGAAATATGACCTTAACCAGTGGTGTAGCTGACACTGAGTGATGTAAGAGTAGACAGACTGATGTTAAAGAGCTCTTTTGTGAGAGATGAAAGTAAGAAATAAAAGGAAAAAGAAGAAAGTAAAATCACTTGCAAAATCTGGTGTCCTTCTGTTTGACCTTGGAGAGCTCAGAGCTCCCTGGACTGAGACACCGGGGAGGAGGCAGGAGGACATCAGATCTTGGAAACACTGACTCTAGCTCTGCCAAAAAGTTTGGAGGTGTGTATTTAATATCTTTACCGTAGAGTCTGAGTGTCCAAATGCCTGACAGAATGGTCTGAGCTGCTTTGTCACCAGCCTTACCTGGTGTTCCTTGGCTGGCAGTGGGGTTTCTTGGTGGGTTCTGGGGCCACAGCTGCTGAAGGGTGCCAGCAGAAGTGGAAAGCTGCAGGAGTAGAATCAAAGAAACCTCTGATGGGGTCAGGTTATGATGGTTTAAACTTGGAAGGAGTGAGCAGGGCTCTGGAAGGTCATGTTGGATCACTGATCAACAGGAGTCTCCTAAAAGTGAAAGGAAGGGATCCCTTTGGGCTGGCTGCACGCACTGGTGTGGATGGATTTGTAGGGATTTTGGGTGCACCTTTTGTGGGAATGATGGACACAGTTCAGAAATGCCCAAGCCAGCACTGGCCAGGGCTGACCCTGGAAATGGGACAAATCCATGTCCTGTTAAATCAGCTGGACAAGAGTTCACAGGCTCTTCTGGAGTGAATCAGCAGCTGGAAGAGATCTTAAAAGAAGACTTGGGATCTGCACAGCTTCAAAATCCATGATCTCAACAGCCTTTTCCCCAAAATGCGAGTGTGTGTGACGGCAGATGAAGCAAAAATTAATAGATCTGAGGACATAAGTGATTTCTTGAGGATTTTCCTAGTGGCACTCAGGACATGAAGGGAAGACCAGTGATTTGTCAGAATGGTTTTCAGAGATAGCATTTTCCCATGAAATGTTTGCCTCACCAGGCAGTAGGGTGAGGTTGGCTTGACCAGGTGAGTATCAGGGTGCAATGCCTACATAAATATGAAAACACATTTTAAAAGGCTTAAGTCCAAGTTTAAGTGAGAGGCACGGAGGCTGAAAAATAATCCTCATAAAAATCACAAGTGTGTTCTTCACTTGAATTTTAGTGATTTTCATTCTCTAGCGTTAATGTTTCAAGAATTTTTTTTTTTTCCCTTGGGGATCTTTCTCTTTTTTGCTGTGGAGGAAATATGCTTCTCTTTGCAATAACCAGCATCAAATTACTCTTGTATTAAAATACTGAATATTCTGCATGTTGACTCTAAAGCACAGAGTTTTACCACTAATGAAAAGGCTCTGAAGAATGACTTTTATTTGAACTTTTTATTGTAGTGTTCCAGGAAGAAATCTGAATGACATGGGAATCTGTTTCTTGGAATTCCAAAAGAGTACTTACAAAATGTGAGATTGAGGGAGGCAGAAGATAAACTGCCAAAAATTAGAAGCATTAAGTTGATGGGAAGGAAGGAGGAGGAAGGATGGCTGGGCAGGCAGATGACATGGGGGGGAAAATGAGCCATGTGGCTTCATGGCTGCTTCACACATATCACTGCTCCAGTCAGAGCTGACAGATACACACCCCTGGAAGAGAGCAAACATATTGTTGGCTTGGCACACTTGAGAGTGCATGTGCCAGCACACATGTGCTGCAGTTTAAGCAGGGCAGCCAAATGCCTAAGGCAGGCCAGCTTGATGCCAATTTTAATTTGCCAGTCAGACTTGGCTAGTTATCACTTCTTTTCCTTCAGCATATTTTGCAAGCTACTGGAGAGCACTAACACCCAAAGAAAGCTGAATGAACCTCTCAGGATAGATTACAGAAGCTCCTCTCTTTCTCACAGGCCTTTTATTCTGAGCATTGCTTTGCATTCCTTGTGTGGATCAAAAGCTTTGTGTGCTTTCATCCTGGAACTGGACTTAGGAGATGGATCTGCAGGTGTGGGATCATTGGTAGCAAAAGTTCTACCTTAATATTTTGAATTGCAGAGAACTCAAATTGCAAATTACCTGAATTCTAGCAATAGCTTTTGTGGTCATGCCATGTAGGTCTCGAATAGATGTTTTTGTGTGGCTGCAGTGTGTCAGGCAGCAGAGCTGGATCTAAATCTGCTTTCTGCATGGAGCTTCTAAGGAACCTGTTTTCTCTCTAGTCATGGGATAAGTATGGGAGACTATTCTTGAAATGCACAAGTTGCCTTGTAGGAGCACCTAAGGGCCATTTTTAATGGCATTGCAGGATGTTTGGCCATTTTCAATATGAAGGCCATGTTCATGTGTGAAGAAGGTGAAAATGTTTAGATGGGTAATGTTTTTTCTTTTGCTTCATAATGCAAGGCACAAAGTACAGAATGGAGCTGGTTCATAATGTGAGACTGAGGACAGAGGGAATGAAAGAAGACTGCATGGAGGAACTTGCAAGTTTTCATTGAACTTTCATAGGAAAACACAGTTCATAGAATCACAGAATGGTTTGGGTTGGAAAGGACCTTAAAGATCTCATTCCAACCCTGCAACGAGCAGGGACACCTTCCACTATTCCGGGTTACTCCAAGCCCCATTCCACTTAGCCTTAGACACTTTCAGGGATGGGCATCTGACCAACCAGTGCCAGGGCCTCCCCACCCTCACAGGGATGGATTTAGTCTTAGGGCAGGTAGCTTGGTATGTCTCTGCTGGGGCCAGGGAACCTGAGGACTCTTACAGCTTTTCTGTGAAAACTGCTTTCTTATCGTCTCTGCTACTGTTAGCAATGAAGTGGATTGCAGCAACAGTTTTCCCAAGCAGCTGCAGGGTCCTCAGAGCTTCTGATTTGTGGAAATCCCAATTTCCTGTCCATCTCTTGGACAGAGGCAGTGACCTGACTTGTCTTCTGCTGCCTACATGTGAGCTTATTTGATCGCTGTCCCTGATTCCTGGCCCTCAAGGTGACCTTGTGCCTCACCCTGCCCGTTTTCCTTTCCCTGTTGTTTCTAATCCTTTGGCTGTGGTTTTTCCTCCCGGTGCCAGGAGCTCTGCTCTGAACCACATCTCCCCCCCTAACAAAGCAGCTCCCCTAAAGCTCTCAGCGGGTCATTCCTGATCCAGATTGGAACAATGCTGGACTAATCCTCTGCTGAGCCATGCCCCATGTCAAGGGCAGCTCCAGCAGCCCATCCCAGATCCCCCTGGCAGGATGTGCCCGTGGCTCGGAGCCCACGGTGCCGGGTTTGCGTCATCCCTCTGGGCAAGGCTGCGCTGCCAAGGCTGCGGCACACTCGCAGTCCAGTGATTCCCTGCCGCTGGAATGACCCTGGAGAAGCTCTTGTCATCCCAGCAGATGGCTGGGGGGCTGCTCCCAGTCGCTGCCTGTGACCAGACAGGCTGCCCGGGCTGGGTGGAGCGGTGGAGTAAGTGATGCAGAAACATCCCTGCCGCTTGGTCTTGCTCTTGTCTTCAAAATCAAAGGCTTTGCCCGAGGCTGAAGGCAGAAAGTTCCTTTGCATGGTGGCTTGAAACTGCCGTAATTAATATTTTTGGGAAATCCTGGCTGGCCCAGTTACTAGAGCAGTCTAACTGTGATAATACCTGTTTACCTCTGAAATATGTAGGTAAACAGCAGGGAAGTAAGAACAGATATTTTTTTTTTTAATTGTACAACTGGAAATAAAAACATGCCAACAGAAAAAAACAATCACCAGAATTTTTGCAGTCTGGGATGAAGCAGCCTGTTTTAATAATGATAGCCAGTATGATCAGAGATGAAGCAATTTGTCAGTGCAGATTTTCTCTGTGAATAATCCAAACTGTCCCTTGAAGACAACCTCTAACTCAATTACAGCTGGGTTTAGAGCTCAGCAAATTGCATTACATAAAACTTCAGAAGGGCTTGGAAGAATGAAATATCAAGTAAATTTTTTTGCTACAAACCCACTATCCATAATCCATTATATTATGCCTAGGCAGAGACTCTGACCCCTTAATTGGCTTAGGACACTCTTCCTGTCTGGGATGCTGGTATGAAAGGATACCTCAGATATTGTCTGTATCCAAGTGCTGTTTCCAGATCCCAAATGTTCTCTTGTCCCTAATCAGGTGCCCTGCCTGTATTTCCCACACAGGCGACCAAGGCTGATAATTTTGGTTGCCCTGGTGCAACTGTTTGTGGATCAAAGACATCGACTACACGACTGAAATGATCAACAGAAACAGTTGAAATATGTATTTCTTTTTTTAGCTGGATCACTTCAATGATTGTTTTCAACACAGCTCTGCTGAAGGGTTATTTTTAACTTGAATAATTTTAGTGCTCCTATTTTCCGTGTGACCTTGCAAACAATTGTTTCCAAAGAAATGAGGCCTTGGGGATAGGAAGGTGTGCCTGGATTGGGCTCTAATGGGAAGTAGGAGTTCTTAAGGCAGGTTTCCTGCCCAAAAATGCTCTTTTTGGAACTGTAATGCCAGGTTTGATGCTACCAATAGATAAGAAATAATAGGAAAAAACCGGAAGAAACCACCTTAAGAACCACAGTCAGTTTTTATTTATGCCATTTAGCTTAATCAATTCTTATGTAATTGAAATATTCCTCTTGGGTCACCTTGGAAATGGATAAAGAGGAGACCTCAGTGTAATTGGGATATGGGCTGTATCACCCATGTGCATGTGAGAACTGAGGTCACTTTTTGGCAAGTGGTGCGAGAAGGTTTTTTTGTAGTTGATTTTATTCTCTTTGCCCTTTGCTGAGCAAAACCCAACATGCAATAAAGGGGAATTCCACAGTACCACACTGAAGTTCCAATTCCACTCATAAAAGTAATTCTGCTGACTTGAAGGCAACTCCTTGTCCATGTCTAAGTTAGCCCTGTAAATAAACTACGTTGGATCAAATCTTCCATTTCCTGCAGGAAATAAAAAAGGGATTACTTCTCATGGCTGGCATGGTAATTAACAGGATTTGGGAAATACATTCTTGCAGCTGCTTTCAAAATTAACTTCAAAGATTCCATTAATCCCTGCCTCTGAAAAAAAAATTGTGATTACAATGTCTTTGGAGAAATAATGTTTTAATTCAAAATATGCTAATAACTTAAATATTAAGCAAGCTACTGTTTGTGCTAATTACGTTGATTACATTTGGTGTTGGTGTAAATATTCAGTTTAGAACATTATATGGAATCTGAATACAAAATCAGCAGGTTCTCACTGTGCTGATTTATAAATTGCAGCCCAGCATTGGCAAAAGTGGGGCACAGCTAAAGTTCTTTTCTGTGCTATTAGAATATTTAAAATCAGCACTGTAAGTAGGTTCCTCTATCCCAAACAGTGATTCCCTCAGCCCATTTTCATCAGATGCCTCCTGATTTATCCTGGGAGCTGCCCCAGCCCTGGAATTCCCAGCCCAGGGAGGACGTGGAGCTGCTGCAGAGAGCCCAGAGGAGGCTCCAGGATGAGCAGAGGGCTGGAGCAGCTCTGCTGGGAGGAAAGGCTGCCACAGCTGGGATTGTTCAGCCTGGACAGGAGAAGCTTTGGGCTGAGCTCAGGGTGGCCTTGCAGGGCCTGAAGCAGCCCCAGGAAACCTGGAGAGAGACAATTCCCAAGGGCTGCAGGGACAGGACACAGGGAATGGCTTCCCAGTGCCAAAAATTAGGTAATGGGAAGGAATTCTTCCCCTGATGGAGGTGAAACACTGGAATAGGTTGCCCAGATTTGCTGTGGCTGCCCCTGGATCCCTGGCAGTGCCCAAGGCCAGGTTGGACATTGGGACTTGGAACAGCCTGGGACAGTGGGAGGTGTCTCTGCCCATGGCAGGTGGTGGCACTGGATGGGCTTTAAGTCACTCCACCCAAACCATTCCATGGTTCTAAGTGTTCTAAGCTCAGGGCTCAGGGCTGAAGGACCTCCTGCTGTCTGTGTCCACTCAGAAGTGTCTGTTCTGAGGATTTACCTCAAGCCAGAAGTTCTACCTGTACAAAAATGAACAAATCACACCTCCTAAATTGAATCAAATGCCTAAGCCTATGAGCAACCATGTAATTAAGCACTCTGTGTGAATTTTGTGTAGGCATATAAATAAAAATGTGTGTTCCTCATGGCCAGTGGCTACACTGCAAACACCATTTGTAGTTATCAGAGACTTGTTAATTTTGGACAGATTATACTGTGCTTTCCAGGATGACAGTGTGCATTCATGTGCATAACCATGTCCCTTCAGTGACTAAAAAAGTCACAAAAACCCACTGTCCCTCTGTCAGCTTATAGCCACTGCAGTTTGAATCCCATCAGCTCATCTCAGCCCACCTGCGTAGTTTTAATTTATTAAAATAGCTATAAGAAAACCCTAATAAAATTAGGGACAATCAGGAGCCCAGTCAAGTAGAAAACTGTCTGACCCATGAGGATAATTACAGGAATTGTCAAAGTGCCAGGGATCATTTAGCTTTGACAGCCAGTATGGAAAGATGGATTCTGGTGCTCTTGCTCTGGTAACATTGTGCTGCCCTGACAAAGCAAAACAGACAGAAAACTGGCTGTGGAAAACTCCCTTGGAGCAGAGGAGCATTCAGGGAGGAGGGGATGCATAGGTGAGGAAGTCTAAGTTGATAAATAATTTTTCTTTCTGTCAGGCTGCTCAGGAAATGCGGTCTGCGATTTCTCACCATGATGTGTGAGACAGAAGTAACAGACACATTATCAGATTTATCCATCATTCCGACAAAATCTTGGCTAGGTGCTCTGTACCTGGTGCAATTCCTTTAGATGTGGCCTTTGAAGGACACTTTCATCTCATAAATATTCAGTACCACATCTCTAAAAATGTGTGGAGGAGTGCTGAGGAACTTGTAAAGGAAGCACAAGTAGACGAGTGAGGAAGGTTTATTTGTGTAGTGCCTTGTGCAATTTTTGTTGCTTTATCCAAGCTTCTGTGTGGGGGTTCTTCAGCTCTGTCTGCAGATGTTGTGTAGGTGACTGATGTGAGTGAACCTGTACGTCACAGAGTTGGTTTGGGATTTGCCATCTGTCTGTGCTGCAGACCAGTTTGGAGGAGAAATAATTAGAAGGAAATGAGTGAAATGATAGAAGTTGTGCCTGGCTCTCCAGCAGTGCGCTTTATCTCTCCCAGCTGTTCATTTCTGTGCTTTCTGAGATATAATTCCGAAAAATACACTGGTGCTAAAATTCCAGTTCCATTACTTAGAGGCCAGGAGTCCCTTGCAGCTTCAGCAACCAAAATCTTATTGTCCCAGCAACATAATTTTTCCTGCTCTTAATTTTTATTTTAAGCACTGTGATTTATTTTATCAACTTCTAAATCAGATTATTACTGTCTTGTGGTTAAGAGTAATGTTTTTCACACTTCAGGGTGTGAAATGCTGAGTGCCATAGTTTCAGGTCAGTACATGATGTTAGAAAGAGGTAGTGACACAGAAATCCCCAGTAAAGGAGAACTTAACCTAAATAATCATATTGAAATTCCAAATTCTGCAGTGTAGCCACGCAGGTCATAGCTGCTTGCTTCTTGCCCCTACTTAAATTCTGGATCTTCATTTAGATTCTGATGTATCTCCTGATCATTCTGCTGTGATTGGGAAGCTTTCCTTGCTTGGAAAACACCACAAGCCCCTGAGCAGATATTTTCAGTGACATTTTTATTTGCAGAAAGATCATAAACGTCATAAATCTTTGAAATGTATTTTTTTCAGTGCTTTTTTCACATTAAGGCTGAATGAGCTGAGGGGTTTAATTAAAGCAGAATCCTATAAAAGAATAAGGTCCTTATGAAATAGTTTAGTTGGACTCAATTTATGTTTCTTAAAGAAAAACCTTTGTACGGAGAGCAGGTGGTGGTGCAGAGGGAAGACTTGCTTGACATAGTGCTGGCAAAGCCACAGCTTTCTTGTGTTGCTCAGTACCAACGTGTATTTCCTTTTGTCACACCTTAGGGTATCAAAACAAAGGTTAGGAAAAGTCCAGGATATGCACAAATTTCCCTGCTGATCTCCTTGCCAATACAGAACATCCTAAATAACATTTCATATGTGTCACTGCCGTCACCGACTTTTTCTGCTGTACACTTTACTGAAACTTTCCACCTGTTCCTATTCTTTTAATTCCACTCTTGGATCTTTTTTTTTCCATTCTTTTTATGTAGAAACACATCCTGTTGAAAATCTGCAGCCACTGCTTTCCTGGGATACAGCCCTCTGTACCTTGTTGACCCTGCACTGAAGTGAAGCATCAGCATGATGTTATTATCTGGAAGAGCCCATTTGTCAGAACGTTCTGGCAGTTTCATGTCCCTGATCTTGGACTTTCTGTGGCTCACCATAAAACAAACAACCCTTCTGCCCCCAAAAATTCTCTAATCAACACCTGCCTGCAATCCCTAACACTGAGGTGCTAATTAAAAGCATCGCTGAAAAGGTCAGGCTGTTTCCAGACAAGAACAGAATGTAAGATTAAAGGCAAAAATTAGGCTTGGGGGTGCAGCAGGGGCAAGAAGAATGAGTTGAAAAGCTGCTGCAGTAATTTAACATTCTTTTTGAAATGTCCTCGTGGCTACAAGTTCACTTTTGACCTTAGTTTGCTCACCTTGGGGACTAATTTAATACAGATTTTCATACCACATTAACTGGCCTCTGTGTATAGCTGAGAGAGTTTAACAGGAAAGCAAACCTGTTCTTTTCTTACTGGGATTTTGAGCATATGGCAGAAGTCTTTTTAACTTCCTCTGCTGACAAATTGGGAGTCACTTTGATTTTTGGAGACATTTTTAATTATGTGTCTTTGGTGTTTTGTAAAACCACTGAGTTAAAAATTAATATAGCCCGAAGCAGTCATAAACTCTGTTTCCTCCTACGCAACATGGCAACAAAACTGTTTATCATGTTTTACTGTGTAATCGTTATGGTTCTGCACTCATGTTCATCTTAGCTCTGATGTTTCTTTGATGCCTGGTGGGAAAGTGTATTCAGTGTTTCTGTCCTGGTGCCTGCCTTAAAAGATGCTGTGGAATTCCAGAAGCAATCTCTGAATGAAAGGAGCTGGCTGCAAGTTACTGGGGATGGGAATCCTTTCTTGGGAGGAAAGGCAGAGGGAGCTGGGGCTGTATATTGTATGTCAGTGCTTTTAATTTCATCTATTTTTTCTATTGACAATATCTGCTATACCAGCATTTCATCCATGGCTTCTTGAAAATACCCCCAATAACTCCTCCTTGTGTTTAGTCCCCCTTTGCTCTGAACCACATTAAAAAGCTCAGCTTTGTTCTGCAACCTGCAAAAGCATCATGAAAGGTGATGAAAGAAGAAAGAAACTCCAGCTGCTAATAATACCAACACCTTGAAAATGTTTTGGAAAGTAGGTCCACTGAATGTATTGAAATAAAAGACTAAAGGCTTTGCAGGAGGATGATCCCATTGTATCTGGCTTTTTCCTGAGTTTCACTGCCTCGTTAATGAGAAGCTGATTCTCACTTTCTAATCCATTGCAGTCACTTGGAAGACAGCACAGGGCTTATAGATCAAAATATGTCTATAACTAAAGGAAAAGCTCTCAGAGGCTGGTTTGGCAGACTTTCAGGTTTCTTTCTGTACAAGTCCAGTGGTCACCAATCAAACAAATGGCTGCAGAATATTGCAACTGATTTCAGTCTTAAAGAAAAATACCGTGACCTCATGAATAGAAAAACCTTAATTTACCAAACCCAAGGTTTTATTCTTTTTCTTTAACAACATTCTGCTCTCCCCGAGGGGAAATCTCGAGACACGAAATAAATGTGTGAATCCATATTCCAGCACTCCATCATAAGCAGACTGAACCTGACAGGTATAGCCTAGGGAGGAAAGAGAAGCTTTCATAAAGCTTAAGTAGCACAGCCTGAAATGCTCAGGAAATAAGACAACTTGAAAAAGCGTTTAAAAATATACAGGGGAGGAAAAAGGAATATAGGTACCTTTTTGTTGATAGGAAAAATAAGGTATTTTGTAAATGAACACTAAAATCTTCTTTAAAGTGCTGTTTAGAGTCGAAACATGGAATTATTAAGCAGACTTTAAATAAAGGTACAAAGCAAAACTGGTGGTTGGGTGGATGTATTGATTTCTGGCTGTTGGTAACTTATGCTTTTGTCAAAGGTGTTTATCCCTTTAGAATCCCATTCTCTGTTATTGGCCAAGTTCTTGTCTTGGCTCCGAGGCTCAAGGGAGAAAAAAAGTATTTCCATTTTTCCATGTCGGAGCTAAGAGCACATATGAAGTTTTTATACTCACCTCATGATTAGGTCTATATACAACAAAATACCTTGGAAATAATACTGCTTGGAAAATCAGAAGACAAAAACCAAAGCAGAGAAGGTTTTTACCAGAAATTTTAGAGAAAATACCTTCAGATAAATCTGGCTGTATGAATTTTCATGGGAGAATCCACATGACTGTCCAGGCGTTGGTACAAACCATCTGGTTTGCAGTGCTCCTGTACCTGTTCAGTTCCCTGGTGCTTGAGGATGTGCTGCCTTTGGTGGCTGAGTGCACCTGGATTTATTCTCTGAGTTTCATATTCCCAGATTTTTAACGTGTCCGACCCTAGAGGATGATTTCTTTAGTTCTATTTCAGTAACACACCACAAGCATGAATAATTTGGCATAAGAAATGTTAGTTTTGCCATACCTTTTAAATACCTTAATCCACCTTGAGATGCTTTCTCTGAGAGATGCAGAATAATTTTCATAGAGTGACCATTCCTAAGCTGGGAAGTTCCCTACTATTGTAACCTCTCTGGTTCTCTGCTACTGTGAATATTTTGACTTTCCTAGTGTTTCCCACCTGTCACTTGGCAGAGTGACCTAAATCAGTTAGATTTTCCTGAATTTCCTCCTTTTTCATGAAAATTCAGGAGGCTATTCTTTGGACAAAGTGAATTAAAGTAGGAAACTCCATCTTCTCTCACGGCCAAAGCAGAAGATGAATCTTCTAGTCAAAAGGAGGTCTGGAGATTTCTCCTTAGCCCTCCTTTTGTTGCTAATGAATTTCTAGGAACATTGTTATTGTGTCTTCTTTGTGGCATTGTCCAAATTAACTTCAGGCTGGGCTTTGACCCTTATAATTTTGTCCCTGCAAAACCTCACGACTTCCCTGTAGCCTCCTGAGTCATGGAAGGGGAGGCACAGCAGGGAGCTGAAGAAATGAAATGCTGCAGTGTAGCTCCTACCCTTGGACTGCTGGGAACCTGATTACACACATACATATCACTCATTGTGATAATTACATCCAGGGGCACATGGAGTGATGCAGCTGGACCTAAATCAATCTTTTATATTGGAAAAGAACTCCAGCATCACAGAGTCCAACCTTGAAATGGAACGAAGCGTTCCTGGTTCACTGGCAGCGTCTCAAAGCAGCATTGCATGAGGGTGAATGGATTATCCAACGCATTGGGGAGAAGTCAGGCTGTAATTACCAGGAATTCCAAAGGGAAAATTCATGTTCAAGTGTGTTCTAACCTCTTGTTTTGTGTTGTTTTTTGTCCCCCCTAACAGAGACAAGGAACCGGGGCTACAAATGGGAAAGACAAGACGTCTGGTGAGAATGGTAAGGGTTGACTTTATTTCTGGATGGAGAATACTGAGTAAAATGGAGCCAAAACACTTCTTACTGCAATGACAGATGCCTGTAGTGAAGGCTTTGGTGTCATAACTTATCTTTTGATTGTGTTTGAGAAACTGAAAAGGCTTCAGTGGGTTTGTTTTCTTTTTATTTGTATATTTAAACTCTTTGCTTGAATCTCTTTTCTGTGTGTGTATTGTGGTAAACCAAAGGACTTCACAAAAGTCAGAGCAGACACAAATGAGGCTAAAACAAAATGAGATATGTGTGAAAAGGACACCAAAAACCAAGGTGGGATATTCTTATGATTTGTTCCATGAATGAGGAAGGTAAAGACAAATAAAGTTTCCAAGGATTTGCTCATAGAGTTTCTGTAGTCTGATTAATCCTCCCTAATTTTAGGCCCAGAACAAAGATACCAAAGGTAAAATCCACTGGTTTAGAGCTCATTCTGAGTGTTGCTAGAGAGAAGCTATGGACGGAGCAGCTCTCATGGAAGGACCAGATGGCAAAGAGGCTCTGAATTTCATCACTGGAGTGAGTCTGGACTCATCTCCACTCCTCCAAGGAGTGACTCATGGGGCTTTTTCAGACCTTAACCAAGGGGCTGGCAGAGGCCAATTTCAGCTCTTTAAGTGGCACAAACAATTCTAATTAAAAAATGTTGATTTTTTTTTCCCCCCCAGAAGAATGCAAAACTGAATTTTCAGGAAAACAATAATTGTTTGGGGGTTTATCAGCTGAAATCTCGTTTTATTTCTTTGAGGAGCTGAAATGCTTTTACACACGAGTGGTAATTGATTAAAAGCCGGTTACCATTAGAAGCATTTTTCAAAGGAAAAGAAAAAAAAAGGATTTTTTTTAAAAATACCCAGCTGAAAAAGAAGCAGCATCAGAAAGAGGACTGAACTATAAAATGTGCTCTCTGCTTCTGTTTGCTCATCCAGTTCTAATTAAAAGAATGTGTTCTGTGTCCATCCCATCCCCTGAAAAGCAGGAAAGATCTGAACGATCCCTTCTCTGAAAATCCAAGGCTTTTCCAATGGGTCATTTGAGCAGTTATTTTGGATATGT
The DNA here is from genome assembly GCF_009819655.1 of Sylvia atricapilla. Classification (NCBI taxonomy): domain Eukaryota; kingdom Metazoa; phylum Chordata; class Aves; order Passeriformes; family Sylviidae; genus Sylvia; species Sylvia atricapilla. The sequence continues at coordinate 112,109,540 of NC_089141.1, read as the reverse complement.
CTTTTGGCCTTTTAAGTGTTGGTCAGAGTGGAATTTTTGGGCCCTTCGAGGCAACACATCCTAAAGCATTAAGAGCCTTCTTTATGGATAGTTTTCCAATTACAGGGAGGTGACTTTCCCGTAAGGGCTGTTTGTATAATGTTTCAGTAAATGAAATCCGTAGATGATGCTCCCACTATGATAAAACACAAATTGGAGTGGAAAAAATAAACCCAAATAAATATTTTGGCTTGTTATAGTGTCTTGAATTAGTGGGAACAAATGTACCCTGACAGCAAAGCAATTTGCATTTTCAAGTTAACAGGGAAGGAAAGCAAGCAAAATTATGTCAGCCATTCGGGCAGCATGGGGAGCATGTTTTTCTCTTTTCTATTTGAGCACATTCTGAACTCAGCTCATTTGCCTTGAATTTCTTTCCCAAATAAAAATTTCTTCCCAAATAAAATCATCCTGTTGTCAAGTTTAGCTTAGATTTACTGATCCTGCAGCATTTTTTAAAGCAATTTTTTTTTCTTGGTGGGGATTTTGAGTGAGCAAGGGCTGCGTCGTTAATTCAAAAATATATATGGTTCTAGTTGTAGCATAATTTTGTGTATAACATAGACAGATGCACAGTTAATCTTGGGCAAATAGATAGCAATTATTTTTTGTAATGAAATTATAGCAGAAAAACTGTCACCTACATAAAACACAGGAGCAGCAGGGGAGATGGAATAGAGTCCTCTGATCTCCCCAGCCCACATGCTTGCATAAAAATAAAGCAGAATCAGAACTTTGAACCCGAGATTGAATGCTAAATCAAAGAAGCAGAAATGTGTAACTCTTTGTCCTTATTAGCTCTGTGTGGTTAAAACTCAAGCAATGATTTATTGCTCTGAAAATTGGGGGGTGTTGTAAACCTACATACACAATATAAATTTTCTGTTCTGTGTTTTTCTGGCCAGAAGTCTGCAATATGTCCATGTCTTAAATGTTATTAGCCTCTTCTTCAAGTGTTTGTTTCCCTGTCAAAAGGAAACTTTCCCTCTTGTTTCGCTCTTGTTGAAAAGGAAGGAGGGTGGAGAAAGAAAAAACCCTTTCATCATTTAAAAAGAAAGAAAAAAAAAAAGAAAAGTCATGCTCTGACAATGTTTGCAAAGGCAAACTGGTCTGGTTGCTGTCTTTGCTCCTGTTTACAGATCAGGAAAAGCTGCTGAAAACTGGCTCAGACAACAAATAAAGATGCTTGGCTTTTCTCAGGGTTTGATTCACACAGTGACACTCTGTGGGGTTGAGCTTTGTTCGTGCATTGCAGTGGAAAATGAATTTTGGGCTGGCCTCTAGGTTAGGTTGAAACTGAAGAAAATAAAATAATGACCATGGCAATCAGCAGTGTCCCTCTTGGAGGACATGTATGGCCTTGTTGTCACCATGCAGCACTCAGGCAAATTCAGTTCTCTGAGGCTTCCTTTTATAGCAGGGATGGTTTGGGTAGACACAAATGCATGTTTGACCTTCCTTGGACAGGAACAGCCTATCCTTAACTCTGTTTAGTTCCTAGCAGCCGTGGCAGCTCTTAGCAAACCTCCCTTCAGCTGCAGGGACTGCTCTGCTGCGCACACAGGATGGGTGAGGATGGAAGGGACCACACAGGGACATCTGTGCCACCTCCCTGCTCCCAGAGCACAGGGCTGTGTCCAGGGGACTCTGGAATATCCCAGGGAGAGACTCCCCAGCCTCTCTGGGCTCTGCTCAGGGCTGGGCACTGCCCAGGGCACAAGTTGTGCTCCTGTGCAGGGGAATTGCTGGGCTCAGTCCCTGCCCGGGGCTCTGGGGCCATCGCTGGGCCTGGAGCAGAGCCTGGGGCTGCTCTGCCCTCCCTGCACACAGGGACAGCCATGGGGACACAGGGACAGCCATGGGGACACAGGGACAGACATGGGGACAGACATGGGGACAGACATGGGGACAGACATGGGGACACAGGGACAGACATGGGGACACACGGGGGCAGACGTGGGGACACACAGAGACAGACAGGGGCAGACATGGGGACACCCCCAAGGAGAGACATGGGGATAGACATGGGGACAGAGAGGGACAGACATGGGGACACACAGGGACAGACATGGGGACACACAGAGACAGACAGGGACAGACATGGGGACACACAGGGACAGACATGGGGACAGACATGGGGACACACAGGGACAGACATGGGGACACAGGGACAGACATGGGGACACAGGGACACACAGGGACAGACATAGGGACACCCAGGGACACCCAGGGACACCGAGGGCCCCTCTCCCTGGGGCTCCTCTCCAGGCTGAGCAGCCCCAGCTCCCTCAGCCTCTCCTGGGCACGGAGATGCTCCAGGCCCTTCCTCAGCTCCAGGAGCTCCTGTCCCTGCTGGGCTGAGGATCCAGGGCTGGGCACAGCACCCAGAGGTGCCCCCAGGGCTGGGCACAGGGGCAGGGTCAGCCCTGACCTGCTGGGAATGCCCATCCCCATGTCCCCCAGGATCATTCCTGCCCCCAGGACACTCTGCTGGCTCAGGGACAGCTCCGTGTCCCTCAGGACTCCCACATCCTTCTCCAGCAGGTCACCCCCAGACTGAGCTGGTGCCTGAAATTATTTTTTCCCTGGTGAAGGACCTGACTTTGCCCTGTTTGAATTTCAGACAGTTCTCTGCCCATCTCTCCAGCCTGTCAAGGTCCCTCTGAAGGGCTGCACAGTTCTCAGGGGGATCAGCTGCCCCTCCAGGCTCTGTGTCATCATCACACTTGCTGAGGAGGCTTCTGCCTCTTCATCCAAGTCATTGGCATACAAGTTAAACAATCTAGGCCCACTATTGAGCCCATAACCTAACTGGGACCTTGAAGGACCTCAATGTACCTGAAACCCAAGAGATGCTTATTTGTGAAACTGCAAATGAACTTTTAAACCTGTTACATAACGCTGTTCTCTGTGCTGGAAAATCCAAAGGGAAGACAGCACTACTATTCCCACACAGCTCAGTGTGGGATAAGAAGCTGTAATTTCCTTCATGCTCACCTGGTTTGATTAGTTGGGACAATCATATTTGCAGATGCAAATATGAAAACAGAATGTTCCCCCCTGATTATTCTTAGTGAATAAGTGATTCTTCTCTGTGACCTTGGCAATGTCACAAAGTTCCTTTGTAGGTTAACACTTGTCACTTCTTGTTCTGTTTTACATTGCTCTGTGGTTTTTTTTTTTTTTTCTTGTGGTTTAATTTGCAAGCTGCTCTCATGCAATCTACTCTTTAATAGCCCAGCACAACTGCCAGGGAAACAATTGCATCAGAACCAATTATTTCTGTCTTCAAATTTAGAATCGCTCTTTTTCCTATTAATAGATCTCTCCCTTTCTTCTCAAAGTACATAAAGCATGTGATTATTAATTGGTATTAATAATTTTTCTTGGAAGATGAGGTTTATCATTCAGTAACATGAATATTTATCATTACACAGTAAGTGTTTTCATGGGATGAATTCTATTTCTTCCTGGCTCTGAGTGAAATGAAAATGAGTAGGTTTTGCATGAACTGAGATGTCATGGTGGATTAATCCAATCACAGCAAGATGGTCAGTTGTATTTTCACTTTCTTCTCATCCCCAAACACTTGTCAGTGTATGAGTTCTGCTTTGGGGCATTCAGAAAATTATACATGAATAAATATTCTGTGTTTCATCCTGTCCATGAGATGCCTCTACGTAAAAGATGAAGCTGATGCACTAGAGTTGAAAAAGTAAATTCTTTTATTTTACATCTAAAATGGAGTCACTTCAGTCTGAATGCTTCTAGAAAACATTAAGGGTAAGGGTGACTAACTGCAAAGCAATTCTGTGTGGAAGAATAAAGATCTCTCTCTAGTAAGCTTTCCTGGTGTAGGGATAAGCATCTTGCAGTGTTATCAACAGTCCGTTCACCCACTCTCTCTATTCAAGAAATTTGGGAAATTCTGCTCATTGCACTCAGGAATAAAAAAAAATCTTGCCAGATCTGAGTGAATAATAATAGTCATAGTTATTTATGTAGAGTGCTTAGCTTAATAGAGCTTCAATTCCTGGCTAGAGGCCAGGATCATTATTGTAGTATGGCCTAATATAAATATCTCTTTAAGAACTCAAAATTAATTTTCCACTAATATTCTGCAATGACTACGTAAAAAATGGGCTGTTTTTGGGAACAGCCCTACAAATAAACTTAACTGGTGGAAAAAACGATTCTGAGGAGGGAGGGGAACACATGAGAGTCATTTGTATAAATATTCAAAGGACCTCATGGAACATGGTTTGCTGTATCTTCCCGGGCCTAGAGGTCACATTTTTTAGTCCAAGGAAAGGACAGAGCCTGAACTGCTGCATTGCAATGCTCGTGCATTTTCTTTCCCACAAAACATTTGCTTGTGTGGCAAGAGATGAATCTTGAATATTGCAAACAACTGCTGAATCAATGTAAAAAAAAACACCCAACCCTTTCAAACTGCTGCTCGCTGATATTTCACCCCTGCAGCACTAATCAGAAGTTAGAATGGAGAGTATTGGATGGAGGTAATTAATACTGAGTTTTCCTGGGTGATAGGTTGAGAGCTGGCAGGGAAATCAGCTTGCCTTGTTGTCTCTTTTCACTGTGGTGTTTTAAAATTCTCTTACCCCTTTTAAGTGGTGCTTCAAGGGATAAGATCTCCCAGTAATGCAGTCTCTCTTATTCTACTTTCAGCCTATATCCAAAGCCAAATTCTGCCCTGTTTCATCCAGTCTGGTACTAGTGGGGATTTGGGAAGTGAAATGAAAATGATTTGTTGTACCTCCATCCCACATCTCTTAAAATAAAAAGTCTGTGCCTCAGCAACATTCCCAGACGTGTCTGCAACCACCAAATACCATAACACCTTCACAGAGCCTAAATCCAAAAGTGTCTGAACCCTCAGCATGGTTACATAAGTTGTGTTCGGTCATGTACAGATCACTCAGGCTCAGGGAGAGGTGTGAGAACCCTGTGAGAACTCAACACTGTGATCTGTAACTGAGGGTGGATCAGATGAGAGGAGAAAAAGTCCCAAGTGAACAGTTCCAGATGAATCCCATCTCGAGGCATGGCAAAAACACTGCAGGAGACTGCTGATTGCAGTTTAGGCATTTGCCTGGGGACAGCTGCTCATAAAGTTTGCCCAGAACCAAACCCAAGATGTCTCAGGTCCTCTCCTGGTTCTCTCCCTTTGCCCATCCCGGTGTTTTTTATCAAGGAATGTGCCCAAGGAATGAGTCCATCCCTGCAGCAGCCAGCAGGGCTCTGTTAAAGGCAGACTGAGACTTTAATGACAAGGCTCTGGGATTGTTCACAGATCTTCCCTGGGGAGGATGCTGAGAGGAAGAGAAGGGAATTATACATGAACTTTATTTCCTCTGCTAGGTGAATTTCCATTTTTGGAGGCCAGGGATGAGCATATGTCCTCTCCAGAGGGATGGTGTGTGCTTATTTATTTGGGATGACGAAGGATTGTTCACTAAAATTCTCTGATCAACAATTTTTGGTGTTTTATCACAACAGAACTTCTAAAGTGATGATTTTTATGTGTTTGAGATAATGGTGGCACCTTCTGCACTGAAACTTCACCTACACCCACATGTGCCTGTCCATGTGCAGTGACCATCTGGTTTCATGGAGAGGAGCCTCTAGGGGAGTTTATTCAATGTATCTGATCTAAACTGAAGTAATACTTCTGAAAGACCAAATATTGTTCCTATTTTTCTGTTATTTGTCAAGTTGGCTTTGACACTGTGCATTACAGCTGCACCTCATCTGGTAATGAGGACTTTCATTTTTTATAAATTTAGGCAGAAGCATCTTTAACAAAAAGAAAAAAAAAGATTGTGTTAAAAGTTTCATCAATTAACAGCAGTGCTCTTGCAGTCTGGCTTGTGCCCTGGTTCTGGAATTCCCCACAAGTTTTCATTTTGTGTATGATTTATAACCACTCTCATGACTCCCAAATAAGCCCATCTTCCCACGCAAAGAACATAGCACTATCCACATGAAGGATGTCTGTCAGTATGTTACTGTATAATTTTAATTATTCAGCTTTTTCTTTAATGCTTTGGGTTTCTTTTCTTCTGGTTTTTTAATGCAGAAGTCCCACAAGGAAAAGAAAACATTGAGCAGAACAGCACAGAATAAACATTTCAGCTTTTTAAACCTGCTTTTTAAGGACTTAAAAAATCAGAAATTATTTCAAAATATAAAACTTCTATGAACTGATACCTTTGACATGGAGAACCTTCACACTTCATACTTGTGCTACCAATGAATCTGTCTAGGTACTTATATGGTCCTCACCACCATAGTAACTGAGAGTCTTCCAAGTATTTAAAAATAGAGATAACAATAACAATCCTTGCCCTGGTCCACCTCTTTCTTTCCAGCTTGCCAGGAGAACAACTTGATTAATTTATGGGATCTTTGTTTTGCACACAGTGCCTGCACACAGCTTAGGAACCTTGTGTGCCTGCGTGGATGCGCCGTTCCCACCCCGAGTACATCCAAAAATCCGGCTGCATTTCTAAAAATGTGAGAGATGAACACATGTATAGGAGTTATATATATTTCTATATGGCCCCTCACAGTCTGCTCCTTTGCAGGAGGTAGAAGTCAGTAGAACTGCAGCATTCCTGCAATACTGACATCAGGAGAAGCCCAAGGAAGTCATCATGAGGTGCCTCATTCAAGTGGGCATTTGAACACCTGGAAGGTGTAGGTGGGAGCCTGGCTCCTTTCTGAACTGTCTGGAAAATCATCCAAGGCCATTAGGGGGGAAAAAAAAACAGTCAGTGATTAGAAAAGAAGAAAAAATTAAAATAAACAAAAGAAATTAAAACTGTGGTGATGCTGGTGGGTTTTGCCTATTGGATGAGTCATAAATATTCTGGAGTTCCCATCAAGTGTTAACGAGGAAAGACAGAATTGAAATGATGCCTTTGACAAGTGCCATATTTCTTCTGGAAATCAGCCTGTAATTATCAGTGAGCTGCCTGACTGTGCACCAGGGAGAAGGAGCTTTCTTTCCGTGACTGGCACGTAACTGGCTGGCTTCCACAAATGTGCAGTGCCTGGAAAATGTGTTTTCTTGGGAGCAGGAGCCTTTAGTTGTGCTTTGGTGCTGGTGCTGACCCAAAGGGAGGACACAGCTCCAGCCAGCCCCTCAATAATCTTGGTAAAAGTTACCTCTGGAATGAATCTGCCCCTGCATCATCAAGGGTGGTTTGGGGTGTGTCAGGATTGGAGTCATCAATGGGATGTGGGAGCTGGAATATTCCCGTTGGAATCCGTGGAGCTGGGCTGACTGGCACAGCTTGGAGATTCATCTCTCCACATTCGTTCCCCGACACTAACAACAGATGATTAAAAGGCTACAAGAGGTGCATATAGCTGAGTGGCATGTTGAGGTTTTTTTTTTTTTTTTTTAATTTAGGGGAAGTGAAAAATGAAAGAGGAATGCAATCAATGCCCAACAGTGGTTACCAGGATTTACTGTTGTGGAAACATCACTTTTCTTTTTGACTGCGCACACATGACTGTACTCAGACCTGCTTTACTTCACACCACAGGCTTTTCTTTTCTTCTTTCTTCTTCTTCCTTCTTGGGTTTGTAAATGGAATGAAAATACTTTTCTACTTAAGAGCTCCTCCGTTAGCAATCGGTAAATGATTAATCATATTTTTTTTTTTCTGAAGGTTTTTAAGATTTTAATTTGTAGCACACAGCTGTCTTCAGGCACTTAGCTCGATGCTCCAAAATTAGCTTGTAATTTGGTGTTATCAGGCTCCCTTGTGTAAGCAGGCACCAGAATTTAGAACAGCAGGAGTGTTACAGACATGATGAAAATGTGGTCCTTTGCTGAACTGGTGGCCAGAACAACAAGCAGGAAGGAAGTAGATGCTGGAACAGGAACCAGCACAAGACTTTCACCTTCAGTCCCTGTGCTTAGAGTATTTCAGGACCTTATATAAAATGCTCAGGTTGCTGGTCCAAGGGAAGAGAGGGATGTCTCAAAGTCAGCCCCACACATGTCTTGGGTTCCTGTGCCTCTCTCTATAAGTGTGGGGTGAAATTCCTCATGTCTGTCTTTTTGGGTCCACATCTGTGTGAGAGACCTAAAGCTGAGTTTGTTCTCAACAGAGAAAAATGTCTTTTTTGGTGGCATTTTTTGTGGCTCAGAATGACCTCCTCTGCAGAGCCTGGTGTTCATAGATCTTAATTTGATTTAGGCTTCTAATTTGCTTAGCTCTCTCAAGGCTGAGGGATTTGTGGGTGATACTAAGACTGCAAAGTAATAAAAATACTATAATAAAATAAATCATAAATATTAGAGGTTTTTTTCTATCTCTGAAGTTAAGTTGGATGCTCAGCAGGGTATTTCAGAATGTCTGGTTTGTACCTGGACAATTAACTTAAACCTATCTTAAACCACTCCATCTTTATCCAGATTTGACCTATCCTGACCACCTTGTGCCAGCTCTCACAGCCATTTTCTCTGTGGAAATATGAATGTGAAAACAACAAAATATTTTCTGGCTTGAGGATTTTGTTAGCCAGGATACTGGATTTGATGGAAGCATTTGCTTTAGCCAAGCACTCTTGGTATTTGTTCATTTTCCCCCCAGCCCACAGTGAATAGGAAAGACTGAGAAAAATACATATTTTCCAAGGAGGAATTTCCAAGAACAGAAGAAAGTTGGGTAGCACCGGATATGGAAAAGACATTTCAAAAGTCACAGTGGAAAAAAAATAGGGCAGGGTGCTCTGGCAGCTCCTGGGAGATGGTGTGGATATGCCAGAGCTGGAAATCAGCTCTCAGCACTTCTCCAGGGTCTCACAGTGACATTATTTAATCACCGTTGATGAATGAGTTCTCTAACTGTATTTTGAGTATCTCATCTTTCATTCTAATTTATACCTAAAGCCTCCTGAGACTGCTGGTTGACTCTAGGTGGAGAAAGCATTAATTATTCCTTAGGTTTTAGTGAAACACTGGCACTCCACGGTGACCAATTTACTACTCCTTTAAAAGCTGCCAATAAAAGATGGACATGTACAAATATATTCATTAGCAGAAACTAATTAAAACCCAGGCTAATAGCCAGGAGCACAACACATTACTGCAGGATTTTGGAATTCATTATGTGCCTGTGCTAACCCAACAGTAACTATCACTGCAGCTCCTAATCTAAGTTAAAGATCTCATACCGATAGACACCTGAAATTTACAGTTCTTGTTGCACTAAAATCCACAAAATTGTCTTTACTGCTTAACTTTTAGAACTGAATGTATACAGAACAATTAAAACAATTTTTTTTCTTTTTTTGCTCAAGAAACCAAATTCTTCTCTTCTCTTCTCTTCTCTTCTCTTCTCTTCTCTTCTCTTCTCTTCTCTTCTCTTCTCTTCTCTTCTCTTCTCTTCTCTTCTCTTCTCTTCTCTTCTCTTCTCTTCTCTTCTCTTCTCTTCTCTTCTCTTCTCTTCTCTTCTCTTCTCTTCTCTTCTCTTCTCTCTCTTTCTGATTCTGCTACATTAAAAACTACTTTGTCTCTTACTGAGGTTTCTCTCCTTCCAGGTGACTCCTCACCTGGCCCTTGCTTAAACCTAGTCTGGGAAATTTTTTGCAAGAACGGAGAGGAATGAGAAGGTTCAGGTGAGGGTCACTATGACCCCAAATTAGAGTATTAGTCAGGAATCTTCTTTTTGGCAAATGAATATTCTTTACTAATGACCCAGACTGCAAATTTGCCTGGGAAAATAGGAGGGAAAATGAGGCAGCTAGAAGGAGAAGCAGCCCTTGACCTGGCTGTGCTGAAGAGTCATGAAATTCTCTGGGGGAGGAGAAGTAATGAGAGGTGAGATAGAAGAAATCAGGGAGACAGGAAGAGAGGTAGACAGAGAAGACTCTACTTGTGGAAAGGATGAAAGGCAAACCTCAGGTTTTATGAAGAAGGTAAGGAATAACTGACTTGACCCATCACAGCAGCCTGGCCTGCCTGGCAGGAAAGACCAGGAGTTTGGAATCACCCCAGAGTACCACGGGCTTCATCCCACTCCCATGGGCACATTCACTTGTTGCCTGTAACAAAGGGTCTCAGTGGCAGGAAAATACATACTCACACAAACCAGTGATTGGTTAAAAGCTTCAGTATTGTGAGTGAATGTCTCTTGGGCCTTGCAAAAACCAGCAGGAACCACTGCCAGGAGAGCTCTGGCAATGTGCACCATGGCTCTGAGTGTTTTCTAGTGCTCACCTCAATCTGTGCTGTCTCTCCTGACTAGCAAAAAGCAAAACTTTTTTTCTTTTTTTCTTAACCAAATCGATCAGATTTTCTCCTGAAACAATTCGCTGGTGGGGGCAGAACACCCTGGGGTTTTTTGAACTGCCTGGACTGAAAATCCACTTTGCTTTTTGTTTTGTTTTGTTTTCTGGCACGCTTGGCCAAGCTTATCAAGTGTTTTGTCACATTCAGACAGCATCACTTAAAACAACAAAAGGTATCCCTGACACCAGCAAAGGAGGCTGGCAGCTCTGGGCTGCATCACTCCCTATCTCAGCAATTACATTGAAATAAATAAAAATAAACTAAGCCTTTTGCTGCCATGCCAGAACCCCCACAAATACACAGCAGAATAGAAGCAGTTGCTCTCTAACTCAGCTCAGGTTAATTGTTGGTTTCTACTCTGCAAGTTCAAGAAATTCAGCCCCAAATATGCTCCATACTACTACAGAATCCTGCAGGAAACTACTTAGAGCCCCAGAAAATTACTGTGATGTCCAAAGGGTTGCAAGAGGCTCAAAACAAGGGTCAAATTTATGGTAGTTATAAAAGCTTTTCATGCCAAGTTTCAAGTAAATTTGGATATATTTATAGTTTGGAGAGGAAAACAGTAACTTCTTAGAGGTCTCACATAGTACCCACTCAAAAATAATGGCAGTAGTAGATGTGCTTATATTTAATTTCGTTTAAACTTGAAACTTAAAACCAAACTGAGTTGGAATTAAGAGCTCACAGAAACAGTTACAGAGGGGGAAACTACAAAGCACTGGTATCACTTGATGCAGCCTTCTTCACTGGCTTCTTTTGTGTCCATCATCTTCTACTGCAAGAAGAAAAAGAAGTAATAAAAGGAAAGAAATAAGTATTCTAATTCCAACTCAGTCTGGACTTCAGCCAGTCCACCATGTAATAGCAAAAATGCTAATGTTAGCTGCAGTAATCTTATTAAGATGATGAATAGGGACTAAAATTCTACTCTAACTCTGCTGCATCCGAGAACAGCTTCTAGACTGTGTTGTTCCCAAGGTTTGCCCGAGGAATGGGGGGAAGTGCCAAAAATTACATTTCCTTTTTGATGTTCTTCCACAATGGAATGGTTCTGAGCTGAGGAACCTCCGGAGGATTCCATCTCATGACTTAAGTATTTTGCTTTTTATTTCTGTGGTCCCTCCTGTGAAGGCCTTAAATACTTAAACATGAATTGTGACACTTTTCTCTGGCACAGCTCTGGAAAAGCTTCAAAGAGGTCCAGCAAGTGAGAGCAGACAATGTCCACCAACCCTCCCACACCTGGTCCTGCTGGGCAAATGGCACAGGAATACAGACTATTGTTTGTGGGTCATTAATCTCCAAACTTCTTCCCACCGGGGTCTGGAAAAGCAATTTCTTTCTCTTGAATTTGACAGAGGAAGGAATTTAAGGCAAAGAAGTTTATCTGAGATGAGACCAAGTGGTGCTGATGGAGAGAATGATTGATTGACAAAGCCAATGTGTTGCCCTCTGCTGACAGCATCCATCACCCTTTGACAGAAAAGGTCCAAACCTGCACATCTTCCATTTGTCTTCTTACCTTCTGGGCTAAAATGAGCCAGGAATGCTTTTTCTCCCCCAGTTTCTCCACATTTTTGCCTGCCAGAGGCAGAGCTCACACGAGAGACACAGAGCTCTCACCAGAGACACGGAGTTTTGTTGTGAACACATTCATTAGAAAGGTCACCAAGAAATTTCTGCCAGTGACAAATACAGCCGTCTGCTTGATGAATACAATCATTAGGTGAGATTAAAATACACATTTTCTGCTAGCAATTATTCTGCTGGCTGCCAGACCCAGAGGTGGCTGCTTCAGGATACCAGTCTTGGATCCAACTCAGTTCTGTCTCAATGCCCTTCCCTTGATGGGTTCTGTCCCCTGAGAGGTGAAAAGGAGGTCGTCTGATCCTCACCTGTGCTGTATGAACCTGGGTAAGCCAGGATGGGGGTTTATGTGCTCCCATCATTCCTCAGGATGGGACCCAAATGCAGCTGGAGGTCTGGAATACACAGAGGTGTATCCACATCTTCCCTCATAGGTACCACACCTGATAACCTACACACAGCTCTGAAATCAAAGGCCAGAAGAGTAAACAATTCTTCAGGCTTAATTAATCTTACTTCTGCAACCCTTCTGCTTGGTTCTACCACACAGCAAATAATTTTCTCCACAGCTAATTCCCATTGCCCAGAATCTTCTCCCTCCAAGGCCGTGTAGCCCAGAAGTTTTCTCCATGGCCAATCCCTGTTTCCTGTCAGACACCTGGGTCAGAAATTCTCTGTAGTGAGGAAGGAAGGAAGGAAGGAAGGAAGGAAAGAAGGAAGGAAGGAAGGAAGGAAGGAAGGAAGGAAGGAAGGAAGGAAGGAAGGAAGGAAGGAAGGAAGGAGGGAAGGAAGGAAGGAAGGAAGGAAGGAAGGAAGGAAGGAAGGAAGGAGGGAGGGAAGGAAGGAAGGAAGGAAGGAAGGAAGGAGGGAAGGAAGGAAGGAGGGAAGGAAGGAGGGAAGGAAGGAAGGAAGGAAGGAAGGAGGGAAGGAAGGAAGGAGGGAAGGAAGGAAGGAAGGAAGGAAGGAAGGAAAGGAAGGAAGGAAGGAAGGAAGGAAGGAAGGAAGGAAGGAAGGAAGGAAGGAAGGAAGGAAGGAAGGAAGGAAGGAAGGAAGGAAGGAAGGAAGGAAGGAAGGAAGGAAGGAAGGAAGGAAATAATTTGGTTTCCTGAACAAAAAAGGAAAAAAAAAACCATTGTTTTAATTGTTCTGTTTACATTCAGCTCTAAAATTCGAGCAGTAAAGACAATTAGGTTGGTTTTAGTGGGACAGGGACTGGGCTGTGCTGTTTCCTGTGCATTCTCCACATGGCAGCACTTTGGAGGCAGTGAAGGATGTGTCCCAGCATAAGTCCTTCCTTTCACCAAACCCAGCTTTTGTTTGCTGAAGCACAGCAGATGCATGAAAGCTTTAGTCCTTCTTCCAGATGTTTGTAAGCTCATGTCCTTGTAATCCTCAGAAACAGGGGGAGGAAGAATGATTCTTTCTCTAGATCAGAAAACACAGGCTGGAGAGATGATCTGAGGTTGGCCAGCCGTGTGTGTCAGCTCAGATGCTGCTTCTGATCGGCTTTATTGACAATCTGCATGTCTGTAAATCCAGACAGACCTTAAAAAATGCCCATCAGGGTTTAAATTCACACAAGGGAAAATGTTTTCTAGAGAATAAAACGAGTAGCAGAGATAAGTCGAGAGAAATCCTCAGCATAGAATGTGTAAAGCACTACTCAGATTAATTTTTGTCTTCCATGTAATCATTTTAAGTGACTCAACTGTTTTCAATTTTTTTTCCTGTGCTTAAATCTTAAAAAAATCATTGGCAATTCTCAAAACACCAGCAGAGTAACATTCACCCTCTGCTTTTGATGCCTTTTAAAGATTTTCCAGCTATCCATAACTTTTATTTCATTTAGTTTACATTCCTTCATTGGTATTATATGCACTTAGTTTGTTTATTGCAATCTGGACCGGTGGCAAGGCCGATTAACAGCTGCTGAACTCTGCTGGTTAAAAGCTCCCTTTGCAGTTGTACACAACCTTGCCAAAATCCAATTGCTCAGGCTGAAATTTGTCATTTTGATTGCTTGCCTCAAGCAGAATTATTTTGGAAGGGTTCAGCAAAGTCATTCCAGTAGTTTCCAAAAATGAGGCTTGAGCAAAATGTTAGCACATCAAGAAATTAAAAACAATTTCTGGTGGCCTTTTGTTTAACTGCTTTGAATCTTTGTCATTTTGAGCAGAAATGTAAGACTTATCATCTGGGATGTGACTTTTCTTTCTATCTGTTATAGAGGCCGATTTATCAATGTTTAGAGGGACAAGTCTTATATTTGTGTGAGTTCAGTGAAGCAGTTAATAATTTTTCTGTGAAAACTCAACATTGCTGAGCCAAATAGTAAACACTAAAGCAATTGAACCAACACTGTCTTTGAAAGGCTTAAAGAAATCATAGTTTTCCTTAATTGCTCCTACATTCAGCAATGCTTTGGCCAGGAGCTGAAGCCAAGGACAGGGTGGTGCCCTTTCTGTGCTCCCAAAACATCACCAGTGCTTAGGAAAAAATGTGCCTCCATCCTTGGAAGCTGAGGGTCCCAGAAGCTGGAGCAGGGAGGTCACAGGATGAAGTGACTAAGGAGTTCAGTAGGTCTCGTCAGGAAGCTGGAAGCACAGAGGATTAGGCAGGGTTTGATACTTTTGGGATGGGAACTGGGACTGGGAGGGAGGAATATGGACTGGGATGTGAGAACTGGAGGGGAGAGCAGGAGTTGGTTGGTGTGGGAAGGGGCTGGGATGGAATTCTGAGGTTAGGGAATGTCCTGGTGCAGTTCTGGGGAGCAGGAGTGGCCAGATGAAGACACAGCATTGTTTAGGTCTGGTGGGAGCCGTGGTGACCATCGGGGTTGGGGGAGAGCTGGGGCTGGCCCAGGAGGTGGAACAGGAGCAACCACCACATCTGAAGGCATCGGAGTTTTCTTATCGTTCATTTCCCGTCAGCTTTATGAATCCCACCCAAAAAGTCGTCAAGTTCATTCCCTTTCCTGCTGATTCAGGAACAGGACAGCAACCTCTCACCATTGCCAGTTACTCCATTAAAACTGGTGTTGGATTTAGCAGTTCCAAGCAGCTGTGCTGAGGAGCCATGTGGGTGTCCATATGTTGCATCAAAATACTTTTTTTTTTTTTTGCTTTAAATCTAGGAAACACTGTGCTCCTAAAACCATACAAATTTCAATGTCAAAAGTCAAAGTTGTCCACTCAATGATGCATGTAATTTTGCCTAATGGTATCAGTTAATTTTGTCATTTAGTAACTTTCTCATGTTCAACTTTGCGACCTGAATGTTCTTTTAAGATAGCTTTATGTGTGCAATAAACTTACAGCTGAAGCAGGAGAGAGAAACCTCTATCCCCTGGCCTCAGTTAGATTTTCATGTCAATTAGTCTATCTGGCACAGGGTTTAATAACTTTCTAATTGCAATTGCAGCACTTAGCTAAATCAATGGCTACGCCTTCTGATAAAATTGATTTTAAATAACCGTTGTTAAAAGGCACCAGGTGAAAACTTAGGTGAAAACCAAGATAAGATTAATAGGAACCCTCCTTTTCTTCTAAGACAGCTTATATTAATAAAGCTTGCTTTTTGTTTTGTTCTGCCTTAACATGTTTTTGCATTGAAAACAAAATTTGAAGTTCCAGAGGAAACTTTCTGAGCTTCCTTTGAGATGTTGCAGGATGGGAGGAGGATTAAAAGGGGTGACAGTCTCTTCTGGAGACGGAGGCAGGGAATGACAAAAGGGATTTGTTCCAGCTCTGAGGACTGGAAAGCATCAAGGCTGGAGGGCCAGTGTGGTACCTCACACACCGCTTCCCTGGCAGCTCAGAAATGCACCTCACTTCCAGCACGCACAACCTTCCTTCATGTCCTCAGTGTTCTGTGTGGGTTTGTTAAGTGCACCATCTGTCAGGATAATGAGACCATTTTCACTTCCCTGCTCCATAACCTCCTGATGTAGATAAAGGGCTCGGAATATGGACCTGCCTTCTCCTTCCACGGGGGCTTTATTGGAAAAACATGCTTGCTTTTAACCACATAAAAAAAAAAAAGTAAGGTGTGTGGGTGTGATTAATCAATATACAGGCTATAAAAAGGTGGATACTCCTCCTTGCTACACACCTGAGAATAAACCCACTGCAAGGCAGCCTTAATGATCTACACTTTAGTCAGATGCTTGTCAGATGCTTGTCAGAATACAGAACTGCACTCTTAGGGGAGAACAACCCCTCCACCCTTTATCTGAAATAGCATCGAGTTTAAAAGGGGATGTTGCTGAGTCAGTGCCTAGGACCTAGAAGGTTTGGATATTTTTTTTTTTTTTTTTTTTTTTAATATGAGGTGGGGGGAAAAAAAAAAAAAAAAAAAGCAGAAGCAGGATTTGAAGTACTGTCTAGTGGCTCTGGAGCCCGACCTTGCTCATTATCTTCGCTGCTTTGGAAAGGCTTGGAAAATTAAATTACCCTACAACCCTCAGCCCTCACTCAATAAATACAGAGGCTAAAGGCAGGGACAAGAAATCCCATAGAGCTTTGGTATTGACTTGTTAGAATTCCAGGCTTTAGCCTCCCAGTACAGTAAGTGCCTTTAGGTAATGAACAGGCTGCTCAGAAGGACACCTTGCCCTTCTGGATTCATTCCCCCCTCTTTTATAGGATCTGTTCACTGCCATTTTTTACTCCCTTATGCTAAACAGTAAATTGTCCTATGTGACAATAAGGTCTTTTCCATTATTCTGGGACAGGAAATCAGTGGAAGAGCAGAGCTGTGCTCCAGTTCTGCCTGGGAGCCAGTAGTCATGTCCACCTCAGCATCAATTTCCACAATAGGGGAGGGGAAAGAAAAAAAACATGGCAAGGATGTGTGGTAGGGCTATATTTCTTCCATTAGGGAATGATGGAGCAGTAACTTGTGTGCTTTGGCATGTGAGGAACACGTGAGTGTAATTGTCCTGTGAAATCCAAACTCTCTATTGAATGCACCATGTTGGGGAGCTGTTCCAGGAGGTGATCCCTGTGTTTTTCTGAGCTCTGCATGCAGATCCCATTCTCATGTCAGTGTTCCTGGGCTTGGCTCTGCCATGAGAATCCTGTTCTTTTCTACAAATGGCCACCCAACACACCTGACTCCCACTTATTCTTCCTGCATTCTCAGCTCTGTTTTGGCTGATTTACCCACATTCTGGGTGCAGCAAGGTTCCTTGGAGCACCTCCACCCTTCAGGATGGCAGCAGCCATCACCTGGCTCATTCTTAGCTAAGTAGCAGAGCAGAGGTTTGGTGTTTGCTGTAGCTGGTGAATTCAATTACAGTTCTCACAGAAACTGTCATTTGGCTGCTTGTTCACATGAAGCATTTGATATTGCTTGTCGTGGTGTTAGCTGTAATCCCTTATTAGAGGTATAGAAGAAGTCTTATTGATGTACACATAAAGGCACACAGTGTACACAAAAATTCACTATCTCTGAATTAAATTGAAAGGAGAGCGAGAGGAGCTGATACAGGTTTTTTTTTTTGTCTGTTCAACTATATTTCTATAAAAAGAAAAGTGTATGCACACTGTTCAGTCAGCTCCTGAGGGAGCATGAGAGGATCCAGATCAACTGCACGACTGGGCAGCTTCCCTGGCCATCTCAGCAGAGGGAACAAATGTTCATTCTGACCCTCTGTTGAAGGTGACCTGTTCTCTCCTCCTTCATCCCACGGGATCAGAGCACACGGATGGAGTTGAGTGAGAAGGTGTGCCTACCTTTATTTTATTTTCTTCCTTCCTGGAGCAAACAAGATTTCTTAGCTGCTGCAGTTTCAGCGTAGTACCTTTCATAAGGGCTAAATAATTCATTTGGTGAGAAAGAATTTCTCATGAAATAGCAGATAAGTGTGTTCATTTGAAATTCTACAGTGTGTAGTTCAGGCACCACTCAGGCTCAGGCAATGTAACTCATTTAAAGAACAATATCTACATATGAACCAGTCCCTCTGAGCTGCCTTTACAACTGATAGAGAACTAACCAGTGCAGGAAGGGGATTCAAGGATGAGATTCATGCTGTCCAAAAAATGTTGGAATTGTACCTTTGGAATCCTTGCTTTTCTTAATTGGTGTCGTTCTCAACACCTGCAAGTCTGGCTTCCTTTACAGCTGGACTTCAGGATCTCAAAGATCTTTGTCAACCTAAATGATTCTATGATTTTAAGTTAGATTAAGGATTTTTGTTTCCCGCTCTAGGAATTGGTCAGAGCTTTTCACCTAGAATGTGGTTTTGAAATATTTGGTTTAATGAGCTTCTTGCAGAACATGTAACCTGGCTTTCCAAGTGGCTCTTGGGCAAGACAGCCCAGAACACACTGGCAGTACCCTCCAGCATTTAATTCCTTCTCATCCTCTTTCAGAGCCACATTGCCACTGGATCTTAATTTATCTCCCCTGTGCTGCTGTTTCAGTGTTAATCCTACATTCTCCTGAGGAGCCCCTTCTCTCTTCCTCAGAAAGTTAAGCAAGCCAGCCTGCAGGGGAAATAAACAGAGAATGTGGCTTTTTGCGTTCAGTGGAGACACGGTAAACTCAAATTAATGATTCTGTTCGGGTAACAGCCCGAGCAAAAGAAAACAGTGGAAATTTCCTAGAACCAGCCCTCCTGCAACAGGATTTCTTTGCTTTATGGTGGAAAACTACAGCTGGGTGACTGCTTTCAGGAGTCAGAGATGTTAAAATTCTGTACCTTTCGTGAGAAAATTTCATTCTGTGGAACATTCAGTAAAACTTCTGGTCAGACTGAATCTGTGCAACACTCTGGCTGAACTTGTGGATGCTGGAGCACAAGTGACAAAGCCAAGTGATGCAGGAGCATGTAAGACCCCCTGGCAGGCCAAGGTTCGTGGTAAATCGATGTCCATCAGTGTTTCCTGGTCTTTGCTCAGGCTGAACTACCTTGGAGCTGCTCCAGAAGCCTGGATTTTATATCCATCACATCTCTGGGGCTCTCCTGAAGGGATGAGTTTGGTTTTGTGGAGGGGTGACAAACCTTCTTTTGCCAAATGCTGTCCTTAAAGAATGTCTTAGAGCAGGTTTAGTACTTCCTTGGGCATTTTTAACCTCAGAAGCTCCACTTCTACCCAATTATTGACTAACTGCCTCCACAAGCATCCCCAAACTGGCGGGTAGTGCAAGATGTTAAAAAAAACACGGTATATCTATTAAAGCTGTGGCTTTTTTTGTGGTGTGATTGCGCTAAATTAATCATCCTATCGCATCACGGAGCAATGCCCACATTTGTGCAAATAAAAGCTGCACTGTTTGGCCATTAATAAAGTTGTTTGTTTCTTGCACTCAGTCTGTGCAGTAAAGTGAGTGCTTCTTACTGATAATATTTATAAGTCTTAGAAGATACTGAAATAGAATCGTAGAATGGTTTGGATTGGAAGGGTTCTTCAAGCTCATCTCGTTCCAACCACCTCTTCCATGGGAAGGGAAATCCACTCTCCCAGGCTGCTCCAAACCCTGTCCAGCCTGGCCTTGGACACTTCCAGGGATCCAGGGGCAGCCACAGCTTCTCTGGACACCCTGTGCCAGGGCCTGCCCACCCTCACAGGGAAGAATTTCTCTGCAGTATCTGCTTTGCTTAAGGATGTGATATTGAATGGCAAAGCTCAGTTCCTGTACCTTACTCTGTGCACCTCTGAGTGTGGGATTAAGTCATTTGTAATTAAAACCTGTGATGGATTTTACAAGAGGAGAATGTTTTTTCACTGTGACTTTCCAAGTGCTCATAAAGTAGTTTTTATTAAAATTACCCTGTAAAGTTAAAATAGCCTCTCATTAGTTGCTAACAGATATGCTGGTATCCAGTGACTCCAAGAAAATGCCCTTATTTTCCACTTTGAAGATGAGCAGGGCGAAGTCTCGCTCTTCTTTGTGTGTGGAAAAAAACATCTCCTGACTCCACATCACGGTGCTTTTGATTGATTCCTCTCCTTTTCTGTGAGTGACAGGTTTTGCTTTGTAACCTGTGCCACCTTCCCCAGCTCCTGTCACTTTGGCAGGCACGGATTTGATCCCCCTTTCCTGCCACTCCTCGTGTGGCATGTTGTGATCGCTGCCACTTCTCCGAGCTTCTTCCCCAGCTGCTCTTTTATGGGGGTGGTGAGGCGAGGCAGCATCCCTGGAAAGCAAAGCCAAGGGAGACAGTGCCACACTGGAAGATAAAATCCTCTGGTTTCTGTTTTCCTGGCAAGTGCTCTCAGGTACCGTCGGTCATCCCACAATTAACAGCAAGTGCCAACTCATTTTGAAGCAAGTCCTTTGCAATCTGGAGCAGCAAAGTGTTTGGAAGTGCTGGGGGCAACATCCCTCTTAGGAAGCAAAATGGGTTTAGAGCCTTTTGTATGGTTTTGATGAGAAGTGGTGCAGCATGGCTTGAATCAAAAGGGCTAAACTCTATTTCCCTCAACACCCCAGGGGTCCCACAATCTGCCACCACAGTCCCTTGGCAGAGTCTGTCTGGAGCAATCCAGCCATGCCCGTGGCTGCCCCAACTCTCAGATATTTAGGGAAGCTGTGGATGATGCCTGAGCTGTGCCGGGGCCTTGGATAATGTGCTGGTGTCGAGGTAGCCCTGAGGAAGTTCTCCTGTTGTTATTTTAAACGTTATTGCAGAAGACACTTTTGCAAAGGTCAGAGCGCTGAGGGGTGGCGGAGGGGAAAGAATTTATTGTTGTGCATTTGTAACCACATTAGGGCTCCCAGCTCGGGCTGGGAGCGCCTGGATGCTACCATAATAGGGAAATAACTGATCATATATTAATCAAGCAGTCGAGGAGCGAGTCAGGAGGGCAGCTTGCTTCATGCACTGCTGAAATGCAGCTCCCTCCACAGCAAAGCTGGTTAAAGGCACAGTGTGTAACTGGGGAAATGAGAACTGGAAATGGCAGAGGAAATTAAAGCCGTGTCGTAACAATTCTCATTTAAAACTTGGCCGGGGCTTTGGGCATCATGGGCGGCTGCAGAACGAGACTCCCAAAACTCTGGGCTTGAATTTGTGAGGAGGATCTTGGCATCCTGACCTGGGGGAGAGGCTGAGTTAGGGCGGGGTGTGTTGTCCCTGCTGGTGGGGCATCGTTCTGCAGGGACACAGGGACCTGACAGGAGCTGAACTTGATGGTCCTTGTGGGTCCCTTCCAACTCGGGAAATTCTGTGATTCTGTGTCAGTGCCAGCACTTCATCCCCAGCACCATTTCCTTTCAACTCCCAGATGCTCCCACTGAATTTGCCAGTTTAGCACTCCTCAGACAGAGCTTTAGCTGGTAAGAGATGAGATTATAGAGCTGAAATGGCCATTTTTATTAGCTAGGTTCCCAGTTAAACTTGCACAAAGTTGGATCTCCATGTGGGAATGTGAATTAGGGCCTCTAGTTTCACTCCCAGAATGCCTCCCATGAATTATGTACTTATCTATGCATCAGTTATGAGTTTGTAAACCATTTTAAAAGGCTGGCAGTGATCCATTAATTCCTTTGAAGATGAGGAATGATTGCTTAAATAATATTAGCATTTAAGGAAAACCAGTATTTGTCTCTATATTAATTGTTGAGCAAAATCAATTCATCTGTAGTTGGCTATAGTCTGTTTGAGAATGCAATTTTTGTATACTGAATTTTATTTCTATTCCTTTCTGTTCCATTATGTTACCCCAATGTACATATTTTTGTGCTACTTCGTTTATCTTATGTCAGAAATAATATTCCTGTTCTCGAACATTATTACAACTAGGAAAAAAAAAAAGATTAATCAGACATTTCAAAAGCCTCATGCTGAAATAACATTTTTAAAATTATAGAAGAACAACCATTATTTTCTACAGGAAAACTAATTTTTCGAGTTTGAGATAGCAACACCATATTCTGAAAGTAAAGGTCAATTTAAAAAATAAAAGATTCTGGTTGCCTAATACGGTTATGTTCTTTATACCAAATTGTAATTTACAGTTGAATCAAATGATATTAATTATTTCTGGCTTGCTTTGAGTGATATTCTAGAGCCAGTTGGTGTAGTTCAGATAAAAATAGCTGTTAGATTTTGTCTTATCATTAATGATAACCTTTATTTTTTTTCACATGGAGCTTTTGAAGTCTCAGGAGACTGCTGGGCTCCAGGGGTTGCTTTTCAGTTTCAGAGATAGTTTCTTTGTGGATTTTCCCCAGCATCTTCCATCTTCAAACACCTGAGAAAAAGAACCCCTTGTGTAAAGTTGTAATTCCCCACCATCGAGTGCCTCTCTCCAGACAAACAGAACAGGGACCTTAGACTCTAGAAGGTGGCCCTGAAATGTCTGGGTTCCTTTTGGAGTGATGAAACAACAGCAGCTTTAGGGATGGAGTCCTTGTCACAAAACGAGCATCTCACCCTGCAGCACTTCTAATGAGCAGGAAGGAAAATTGTTGCTGTTCTTAATCTAATTAGAGAAAAATTCTGTGCTTATTAATGAAGAAGGTGAATGTTTGTGGCCAAGAAGGCCGATGGCCCCTGGGCTGGGTGAGGAATTGTCTGTCCAGCAGGAGCAGGGCAGGGATTGTCCCTCTGTGCTCCAGGGCTGTGTCCAGTTGTGGCTCCTGCAGGAGAGCCCTGGAGGGGCTGGAGCGTGTCCAGGGCAGGAGCTGGGGAAGGGGCTGGAGCCCCAGGAGGGGCTGAGGGAGCTGGGAAGGGGCTGAGCCTGGAGAAAAGGAGGCTCAGGGGGGAGCTGGTGGCTCTGCACAAGTCCCTGCCAGGACAGTGGTGGGGTTCTGCTGCCCCCAGCCCAGGGAGGACATGGAGCTGCTGGAGAGAGCCCAGAGGAGGCTCCAGGATGAGCAGAGGGCTGGAGCAGCTCTGCTGGGAGGAAAGGCTGCCACAGCTGGGATTGTTCAGCCTGGACAGGAGAAGCTTTGGGCTGAGCTCAGGGTGGCCTTGCAGGGCCTGAAGGACCTGGGAAGAGAGAGACAATTTACAAGTACAAGGGGGAATGACTTTAAACTGACAGTAGGTTAGATGTTAGAAGAAATTCTTTACTATGAGCTTAGTGAGGAACTGTAACAACTTGCCCAGAAATTCTATGGATGCCCCCTCATCCCTGGCAGTGCCCAAGGCCAGGTTGGACATTGGGGCTTGGAGCATCTGGGGACAGTGGAAGGTGTCCCTGCTCATGGCAGGGGTGGCACTGGATGGTCTTTAAGGTCCCTTCCAACCCAGGCCATTCCATTAATCTATAACTCCCCTAAAAAAAGGAGTTTTTTACTTCCTCAGCCTCAAGTAGATACAAAGGGGAAAGAATGGCCAACGTCAACTCTTGGATTTTAACCCTGCTGCTTGTGAGGAGTTAAGGGTGGCCTCCACACCTCTGAGCATCCATATGTTTTCTCCAACTGGCTGGTTGCTCTGTGGAGTCTGGGCAGATGAAATGACTCTTCCCATCACATAAAGATAATGCTCCACATGGATGTCAACATCCATGCGATTCCTGCCCATTTTGGTCCTCTTTAATTAGGGGCTGTTCTGCCTCATTGGACAGGCTGGTGTAATAGCTTGGGATAAAGATTGTCACAGCTTGAAAAATCTTTGGAGCAGTGGGAGGTAATGATCCTGCCTGAGGCAAAATAGCGCTTCTGGCCTGTTACAGGGCGCTGTGATTCTGTCCCACACTCCATTGAATCTTCTCTCCCAAACTCTGCAGTTTAGCCCCTGAAAAATGCAGTGTTTTTATGAGTGTATTCCATCTTCGCTCTGGTCCCGTAATTCCTGTTAGATGTGAGCAGGGGCAGAGGATGGCACCTGAGACATGAAATGCCACTTGGAAGCTTCAGCCTGTGCAGTTTTTCGTGCTGAATGGTTTTCCAGAATGTGACAAGCAATTTCTGTTTCATCTGGAATGGGAGATGGGAATTACTGAGAATAAAGGCTGAGTCCCCTTTTCCACCTCACTAACCTCTTCTCTTCCCTGAGCAGTTTTGGGCAGGACTGGTCTGTTTAGGCTGTGTTCAAATGTCACAAAAGACTGCTTTAGAGTTTTAGCCCATATGGAATAAGCAGTGTTTCCTTTTCCCAGCGTTGTCACAATTCATTTTACTTCATAGTTGAAAAGTAAATGAAAGAAATAGCTGGAGGCACATTTGTGAATAATTACATCTGCACCATATTTCTTCAGACTTCGATGGGTAGATTTATGTGTAAGATTTTATTGTTTTCCTTCAGCTTCATTATCCATCCAGTGTTTGCCATGGATCACGAGGCGCTGTGGCAGATCATGGAGACAGCATTCTAATGCTGTTTCATCTGGAAAGGGAATACATAGATCTTTTTTTCAGTTGCAACAGTGCAAGATGATGGGAAACTTGGAAAGCAGCTCATTAGTTGCTGCTTCAGGCTCTCCTGCTGGGATGAGTGCTGCCTGTGGTGAGGGAAAACCTGCACCCTATAAATTGTCTCTGATTTCAGTGAATGGTGCTGATGTGTGGGGTGCCCCTTGTCAGCAAGCAGTTGATGTTGTGCTCCAAGGAGTTTGCCCCACCACTGATCAGATTTACCTCAACTGGCACCAGATCCAATCCATATGAATGTGTGATTTTGGAAAATTCATTGGGTAACAATCTTCTGGTGTGGATCGTTCACCTCCCCTGCTGACAGTGACCAGAACCCAGCAGGGATGTGCACTGACTGTCTTGGTTTGTCAGGGTGTGTTCAGAAGAGTGGGAGTCACACAAAGTATGAAGAAATCTTTCAGGGAAAGCCTTGAAATAGCTGAGTTTAGTGGGAAGTTAGGGAGATTTATTTATTATGGTGCTAATGAAAGCAGATCCCCCCCTCAGAAAGCAGAAAATGCAGGCCAGGGCTTATCAACCATCTCTGAATCCTGTAAAATCACAAGAAACTCATGAGTTTAAGTCTGCTGGCTACAGTTTTGTTTTCCCTAGTTTTCTCATGGGGGTGGGTGTAGTCCAGGGATCCTCAGATGTCCATGTGAAAAGAATCATCATGTAATTTAGAAAGTGACAGTATCAACAAAAGACAGAGGGTTGGGAGGGAATCCTGGTCCACCTTTATTGCCACATAAAGGTGGCTTGGAAGAAGGTGGTTTGTTATCAGGATGGTTGGCCCCCACCAGAAAGAATGAAAAAATCAAATCCAGGAGTAAAGCCTGTGCCAGTGCTTACCTGTGCTCTGGTCTGCTGAGAGCAAGAATTTTCTGGGCTTTCACACCATTTCCAAGCTAATTATCCCTTCTGAAAGGAAAACCAGGAGTGGGAGACGGTGCATGAAAGAGGAGCATTTCTACAGGCTTGCTTTCAGCTCTCTGCAGAAATTTAATGATTTGAGGACTCAAATCCAACA
Source organism: Sylvia atricapilla (assembly GCF_009819655.1). NCBI lineage: Eukaryota > Metazoa > Chordata > Aves > Passeriformes > Sylviidae > Sylvia > Sylvia atricapilla. The sequence goes on along the minus strand of NC_089141.1, from coordinate 112,084,236 downwards.
GCCTGCACACTTGAGATATGTGAACAGCTACTGACAGGTAAAAGTTAGTGTGGCATGGATGGATATGGGGTAGGAAGGGTGCAAAAAGACTTTTAGTCTTATTATCAGCGCTGTGAGGTGATTTCTAGTCCGTGCAGGTCCTGAGCCCAGGCTGGGTTTTCATTGTAATTAATTGGATAATTCTTAATTTGCAGAATCATTGAATGGTGTGGGTTGGAAGGAAACTTAAAGATCACTTGGTTCCAGCTCCCCAGTCACAAGGGAGTTGGAACTCCTGCTCCTAACCAGTAAAACCGTGTAGTTTTCAGGGTGTGATACTTTTTAAATCACAGGACTACTTTTAGGAAAGCAGCTCAAGGTAAAAGCCAGAATTTTGTTTCCTTAGACAAAGCCCAAGCTGGCACCCCACTGAATTTCCTCTTCCAGACTGACAGTCCATCTGTTAAAGTATCTCTGTTGTGACAGGTATCAATAGAAAATGGTGTGGGGAGAACTCCCAGCAAAATCCACTCCCAAAATTTGGGAAATACCCAATCCAGCTCTTTTCAGTTTAACACAAGACTTAAACTCTTTAAGCAAATATGTCTGTGCAATTATATATATATATATACATATATATATATATATATATATATATATATTCTCTATGTATGCAAATGTGGGTGGACCATACATGTATAAAAAGTGAAATATGAGCATTATTTTTATAATGTAACAAGAACTATCAGTAAAAAAGAGCATATTGTGGGTTTTTTTGTTGACTGTTGTATTATTATAATACATTATTATTATAATATTAAGAAAATTATACAGGTATGTCTATTGCATTACATTACATAGATAGATAATGCACATGTTGTTTTATAATGTATATTATGCACATATGCATAATCATTATGTTTCCCTACCATCTGCTAATTATGAATTTCTTCATTATTCATATAAATGTCTTGGCCCTTTTGAATGCTTCTAATTTCTTAATTGCAAGTTTAAGTCATGGCTGAAAACTTCTACCATTTCTCAGTGGTGATAGGAAAATAGAAATATAGGAAGAGCTCATATGGAATTCTGGTTTTGATGTCAACAACAGTGGGCCAAAAAAAAATAAAAGGAAGCCAAACCTTAAGACGTTGCAAATTACTGTATTACAGTTGATTTTAAGGCAGTAATGAGGATACACATCAAGCAAAGTTTTAAGTGTCCTGGAAATCCTAGAGACAAATTACACTAAATACTGCATTTTCTTAAGTCTTAATGTGAGATTGCTGTGTCACTGTTGAAAGTTAAGATAGTGCTAAAACTTGGCTGTAATAGGAAATGAGCTGTACAAGCCAGATTTCATCAAGAGGTACAAACCCAATTGTGTCTATTCATCCACCCATCTGGTTTTCCCAACTGGCATTTCCAAAGGACAGTAATTAATACACTGAAAGGCTAAAATCGATGCATAAACTCCACCTTTACTGTTAGGTTGCCTTTAACCCATAAATACCAAATCAAAATCTGTTCCAATTTCTCCTTGGCTGTGTCACTTCCGACCTTCACATCCCTTTCCCCACGGAAGATAAACTATAATTGTATTTCTGTGCTTAGGGTGGTTGTATTGCTCGAATAGTTACACAAACCATGCAGATTCTCAGATTTAATGACATGATTCTGTGATTTAATGACATAAAGTTAATGGATTGATTCTCTTCCACAAAAATCTTTGTTTTGATAGCTTAGCTTTTCATCAGCCTGTATAATAAAACTTGGTGAGCTCCCAAGCTGTTCTTTTTATCCAGATTTTCTCTTCTTCCATTTGCATCTTTCTTCTTAAATGTTTTCCAAATAAAACAAAATACTAAGTGAACATTTCTCTTACATTAGCATAGCTGCATTTATTTGGTTGTTGTAATTAAAATAAAATCAATACAGAATATTGCAAAACCTTCCCTTCAAATATTTTCTCAGTTTAGAGTGGTCCATAGAAAATGGACACAAAAACTGAGTTCTGGGTAAGAATGAGATATAAAGGCAAGAAAACTCATGCTAAAATCATGGAATGGCATCCCTGTTTTCTAGTGTGCAGGACAGAGACAATGGGGGATAAGTTCCTTTTCATTTTAGTAATACATTGAAAGCGTTGCCTTTATTTGCAATAACGGTACTTGGGGATGAGCATCTTGGAGGTATCAATGTCAAGAATTAAAAGCAAAGTGATTAAAAATGGGTGAATTCCCCCTAGTAAAGCTTCCTGCAGACTCCTGGCGTGACGTTCACTTCAGGCTGGCACACAACAGTTACATAAGTGAGTTTAACAAACAAGCTGATGGTGAAGAACTCGGTGCTGTGATGAGGTTAGTGGGGTGGATGTGTGCTCCCACTAACTCAGTCCAGTCAGTTTAGGGTTATCTTTGCAACCAGGGCAGGAACTTTCCCAGGGCTGCACTTTTAATTTAATTTGTAGGTGGGTGAAAGAAAATTCAGCAGAGTCAGCTGGGTTGTCCGCGTGGAGGCCGAATGCAGCTGAAGGGAAAGCTGGGAATAAAGGAAGGCAAAGAGCCAAGGATCGAGGATGAAAGACAAGAGCAGAGCCTGGAGAGAAGGAAGCAGCGCAGTGGTGGAGAGATTGGACATAAATGATTCAAAGGGGAAGAGCTGTGTGTATTGGAAGGGATGAGGCAGGAAATGAGTGGAAAGGATGGAAATTAGCCTTAGGAAGTATTATCTCTTCCTCTCATGTTGGAGGTGTGATAAGAACAGGGTCTTAATGCCTCTAACTCTAAAATATTTTAATCTGCCTTTTTGTTTCAGAATGAACATAGAATAATTTAGGTTGGAAAAGACTTTAAGTTCTCCCTGCTGGGTGGCACAGAAGAGTCCCTCTGTTGCTCATTTTTGGGGTACTCACTGGGGGGGACTTGCCCAGATGATGCCTTGGGAAGGCTGACCTGGAACAGAGAGTGGACAGAACCAAAGAATAAAGCAGATATTTATTAAAAGGCCTTTAAGGGTACACCTTGGGCAGGACAAGAGCCTGGCCAGGGCTACACCCAAGGTGGACCCAAAATGGTCACAAAATGGATGACTGGGATGGATCACGAGGTTTCACACTTTTATAGGTTTTGGACCATTCGCATATTGGGGTTTAACTGTCCAATTCCAGCTCCAGGTTGTGAGATCCCATCCTTCTTGTTTGCTCTCTTCAGTCCACCATTGTTTGTGCTTTTGGCCTGAAACTTGTACTTGTTGTCCTTGGTCTTCAGCAGGAAAAGGATTTGTTTTGTCTACCTACTTTGTGAAGAGAGCTTACTAGCACTTAGTATGAGACTCAGAACTACACCCCTAGGCAGCACAGAGTCTGAAAAACACGAAAGCTAAAATTTAAGGCACCACAGATGAGTGGTGGATGAGTGCTGAGCACCCTTTGGATGCTGCTCCTCAGTGCCCAGCTCTCCACAGGCTGTCACAAACTCCGTCACTGGGAAAAGTTTGATGAAACTTGTCTCAGGCTTTTTTCCTGAATCTGCTCCCCACTGCCATGGCGGTGTCTCTTGATGCCTTTTCCTTGGCCTTAACATTGAGAGTCAGGGACAAAAGGCTTTTACATCAGTATTTAATAAGCATCTTTAGGAAGAAGGAGAAAGAAGCAGAATTTTCTGCCTGTGCTGTTCAGTGATTATCCCTGTCTGAAACACCTGCTGATGTTTTTGTTCTGTTTCCTTTGAGCAGATGGGCAAAAGAAGGTCCAAGAGGAGTTTGACATAGACATGGACGCGCCAGAGACAGAGCGAGCGGCCGTGGCGATACAGTCCCAGTTCAGAAAATTCCAGAAGAAAAAAGCGGGGTCCCAGTCCTAGTAGCTACCTCACAGCTCAAAACAAAGTAATCCTGAGATGATTTATCAAGAAGATCAGAAATAACACAAAGATGCATGTACAGAAATTATCAATATTTAAAACCCCATTGGCAGATAACAACCCATGAGCTTGTGTGTGACTTCCATCCCAGATGTTTCACGCCCATTATCCTCTGTAACTCACCATTTTACTTGATGTTGTAATAAAAAGTTAGGGTGAAGTAATTAAAGTGTCTGCCTTCATCTGTCTTTCCATATTAATCCAGCAAGTGCAGCGTTACAAATGAGCCCAGCCCAGATGCCTGTTTCCCTCTCCACCTAAAGCTCGGAGTCATAACGGCACCGTATGTTGCAGGGATTTTTGCTGAGGGATGAGATAGATGCATCTCAGCCCTGCTTCCCTCATTTGGAGAATTCCAGCTGCCAGTAAAATGTGAAAATAAAATGACTTTCTCGTAATAAGCTGACAGTAAAAAAAAAAAAAAAAAAAACCAAAAAAACCCCGTTACAGACAGAAGCTGGCATGAGGGGTGCAGGAAGCAGGGAGCAGTTTATTTTTGTCTTGCAAGTGTGTCAATAAAGTGGTTTGAGTGGGGAAATTGTGCCTGTTCTTCCTCTTTGCATGATAACATTCAGAGATCTTGGACTGCATTGACTGTTATGGAAAGAAATAATAAACCGGACACAAAATACCTTTGGAAGTTTGGGATTTATTTTTGTCTGTAAAAATAGAAACTGACCATCCAAACTTTATTTCTTCATGTAGTTCTTCAGCTTCTACATCATCAACAACTGTTTCTGTGCCATCTCTCTATTTCCATTTTATTTTTAGTATTTGAGGAGTAAATCATTACAGGCTGTGTCCAATTGCACTGTTCTGTATTCAGCTTTGAGCCCCTTTATCACTGTGTTAGCCCAGCTTTGGATCAGCAAAAAGCAGCTACAATGACATGCCTGAAATTGGGAAGGGAGTGGTGAGAGCCTTTCACTCCTTCAGGGGGACAGATCCAGCTGTCATTCCCAGCTCTGCCCAGGGGGATTCTTTTCTTCCTCACCCACCTTCCACGGGAGTGTTTGATCACCAGGGCAAGGGACAAATCCATCATTAGTCACCTTTTAACAGAAATCCAGAGCAGGGGGCAGGAACAGAGAGGAAAGGAGGGGGTCTCATGCCCTTCCCACAGGAGCCCATCGGGGCAGCAGTGCTGGAGTGGAGCTGTGGGATTACAAAGGAAAAGGAAAAACTTTCTGCAGGTTAAGGCACTTGTGATGCTGGGCATCATTTCAGTGCTTGTGCCAAGAGCTCTGGCCCCGTGCTGGTTACAGGGATCCCTCAGAGATGCTGAGCAGGAGAAATCCTGTGGGCAGTGAAGAAAGCAAACATGACTTGTGAGGTGCTTGAGACTGGGTGGGAAGGCACAGGGTTTCTTTGAACTCATTTTTGGAGGGGAACACCTAAATGCTGGCCAGATCCTGCCTGTGGCACCTCTGTGTGTGTCAGGTCCTGGCCCTAGGCATGACTTTCCCACTCATCACCTGCAAAGTCGGCGTCCTCCAAGCTGCAGCTCAGTGCTCTCATTATTTATTTATTTTTTAATCAGCACTGTTCCTCTGCATTTAAGAATTTCACGAATAAACCTCAAATACCAGCGCTGCTGTGCTCAAAGTGTGGTTCGTGGAGGCCCCAGTTCCCCCACTTGTCTTTCACAGCAACTGCTCACCATATAATAACAGCCTAAGCACAATAATCTAAAAATTGTAATGGCTTTGGATTGTCTTGGTGCCATTTTGTTTAGATGAACATATATTTGTAATAAAAGACTGCGTTTGTGTTCTGCATTATGTCATTTGAAACAGCATGAGCTCTATAATGGCTACTTAATTGAATAAAAACTATGGGTAAGCACTAGGCTTTTATATTTGATCTGACATTCCTTGGACTTAAATTTCCTACACAACAGGAATAATCATATGGTTGGGACACAGAAAAAATGATTGCATTATTGAAGCACAGCAACAGGGGCTGTTAGTAAATGAGTTATGGCTCTTTCAGCAGCAAGGCTTTTCTTCAATATGCAGTTCAGAGTGCATCTTACAGTCCTAATGTGGAGTGAAACATAATGAGGAAACAGTGATCTGGCATGAAATTTGGAATAATCGTGGCTGCCCGTCAGACAATTTCCTTTTTATGTAAATGTGTTTGCACACAGATTCAGTTCATGTTCCAGGAGAGCTTTCTTGCTCCTGAGTCTTGCTCTTCATTCATCCTTTGCCCGTATCCAAGGTGACAGCTGTTAATTTCTTTCCTTACCACAAACTCATGCTTTTCAAAGACCTACCTGGATTTGGCTGAGGCGAGAAAAGGAGTTGGATTCAAGCAGGATGGGTGAAGGATAGTTAGATATTCCAGGGATAATGTGGGTCTTTTAACTTCTGGACACTCACTGAGCCCTGCCTAACTGAGTAAAGCAGTAATGGAAAGAAAGATGTAAAAGAAAGAAGTAAATTTGGGGTTATCAGCACAGCCATCCCCCTAAGTTCCCATAGGTAACATGGAAGAATATTCACAGCAGTAGATTTTGCAGGAAACGAGGTTATGGCTCTCACCACTGACACCCACACCTTCCCCAGACACATCCATGCTGCTTCTGCTCCAAATTGCTGCCAGATTATCCCCAAAGAGAATAACCTACAGCTGAGTGATCAGAACAATTGCCTGAGCCTTTGAAATCCTTAGTTCACATCGTTGCCTGGACCGTAAAATAACCTGTGGAAGTAAACACAGAGGAGAACAATAGAAGGAACGAAAAGCCATCAAAAAAGCACAGGAATGCCCACAGGAGGAAAACAGCAAAGAATGTGGAGTCTATCAACTTAAAGACAGAAAAGCAAGACACAGCCAAACCTGTGGGGGAAGTGGGGAAGTAGAAATGAGTCTTGGATTAATGCCCAGAGCAGAGGCTCCTACAACTCAGAGTTTGGAGCAACCTGGCAAAATCACAGATTCATAGAATCAAGCCATGAAATGGGTTGGGTTGGAAGGGGTCTTAAAAATAATCTCTTTCTAACTTCCTCTTCCACAGGAAGGGAACATCCACTGTCCCAGGCTGCTCCAAGCCCCAATGTCCAACCTGGCCTTGGGCACTGCCAGGGATCCAGGGACAGCCACAGCTGCTCTGGGCACCCTGTGCCAGGGCCTGCCAACCCTCACAGGTAACAATTCCTGCCCAAAATCCCATCTGAACTGACCCTTTTAGTATCAACAAATTAATACCAACAAATCATCAGGACTGCAGCAGGTTCACCCATGGCTGGTGGAGGAGCTCAGATGCACAACTTCTGCATTTTTCAAACCATTGCTCCCACTGGCCTCAGCTCCACAGAAAATTAATAACATATTTTTTAAATGTTATTTAGAAAGGGCTCTAGCAGAATTCAGAGATTTCCAAAGAGCAGCTTCATTAGGAGTCTTGAGAGAGAAACGATGATATGATGTGATACAACCATGATACATCATCACCACCATGGCAGCTGTGATTCCCAACCCTGCTGCTGGTGGAGATGACAGGTGGGAAATGGTGACCCAGAGGCACCTGGATTTTCCAGAATTTTTAACAGGACTGCCTTGAGTGCCTCTTAGAGGAGCTGAGCGGTGGGAGCAAATGGTCCCACAGGAAAACAAGGAAGGTGACAATTTGTTATACAGGCTCCCCAGGGCAGTGGTCAAGGAAGGCCCCAAGGCTGCCAGAACTCAAGGAATCTTTGTACAATGCTCTCAGGCACAGGGTGAGATTTTGGGATGTCTATGCAGGGCCAGGAGTTGGACTTCAATAATCCCTGTGAGCCCCTTCCCACTCAAGATATTCCATGACTCTGTAATTATTTTCTTCAGTATTGGCTCTATACAAGTGTTCAAAGCCTGATGAGGAAAAAAGCAGAGTGTACAATCAATATGATGAAATTAATATTTAGACATCTATCTCCTGGAAGCATTTAAATGCAAATATCCATCTCGATCCGAAAACAGCAGAAATCCCTTGTATTGGTTTATGTGATCAAGACAATCTTCAGAGTGGAAGGATCCAGGAACTTCCCCTCAAAAGAGAAGCTATGCCATTTCTAATCCATTAAAGTCTAGCCACGAATGGGTTATTTAGCTTAATTCTTAAATTAAAGAAGTGCATTTTTTTTCTGGGGTTGTTTTTGATTTTTTTTTTAATCCCTAAACTCTCCCTGACAGATGGTCTCCTGCCTTTTAGTATCTCTAGTGATGGTAAGGCTAAAACCTTCCTTGGCAGCTTGTTCCATGGCTGAACTTTTCTTAAAGCTATAAAGGTTGGTTTGTACTTAAAACCTAAATCCTCCCTCCTGCCATTTAGATTAATTTGTTCCAGTCCAGCTATACCCAGTGTCCCTAATCTTATCTTGTAGGTCTCCTTTTCAACCCTTTTCGTTATTTTTTGTTATTCTCCTTTGAACTCTGCCAATTTATCTGTGTGCCTGGAATGAAATGCAGCCATCCAGATGAAATGTACCCAGTGCCAGGCACAGCAGCATAATTATCTCTATTATTTTACAAGTGACGAGCCCCTCACCACAAGTTTACACGGCTTTTGGCATTTTTTGTGACAGCATTATTCTGCTGGCTTGTAGTCAGAACATCATTTCCCAAGAATATGGAGCTGCTCCTTGATCTCTCTGGCTGGTCAGGATTTCACATTTTTCTCTCTTTTTTTTTTTTTTTTCCCTGCAAAAGACTACTCGGGCTGTAAAACATCTCTTTTTTTAATTTTACAATCCCCCTGCACCTCTGCAGTACTGGGATGACACAGAAATCTGGGTAAATGTCTTTATCTGTAGCACTTTTTCCTTCAAATAAGGCAGGAATTGTAATAGTTTCATTTTTTTTTTTTTGTGCTTTCTCATTTTCTGTTCCTAAATAATTAGAGTCAGGTGCAGAGGCTTCAATGATCTCTAAATCAACCTTTTTTGGAAACTCAGAAAAGGTTTCAATGACTTCCTATTTTATTCTGAAAAGTTAACTTGCCTTTACTGGTGATGACTAATTATTTGATAAGAAAAGTCTTCATATCCACAGCTAAAAATAGCTCTCGAAATAAGCCTGAGGACTCTTGTCCCTTCTCAATGCATTGTGATTTAATGATCTTTTCACAAAGGCCAAACTGATACCATTACTCATATTCAGTGGTAGTTTCCAGCAGGAATATTCCTGCAGAAATCTTCGGGATTAATGTGGCACAGGGAGGGGGTGTGAGCACATGATCTGTTGGCCTCATCAAGTACACAAAGTACAGTGACTTTCTGTGCTTGGTTTGCAGATCTTGGCAAAATTATATCCCTGTATTCCTTGAGCTGTTGTAATTTCTTCTTGGGAGCCAAACCTGTATTTAATAGAGTGAATTATTGGAAAAAAAATATATAACCAGCAGATGATGGTAATGATTAATAACAGAAACAATAATTACCACAGCGAGGAGAAAATTGACAGATTTCCAGAAGACTGACATCACAAGAGCAGCTGGTGACAGGACAAGCGGGAATTGGCTTCAAACTGAAAGAAAGCAGGTTTAGATTGGATATTAGGAAAAAATTGTTCCCTGTGAGGGTGGGCAGGCCTTGGCACAGGATGCCCAGAGAAGCTGTGGCTGCTCCTGGATCCCTGGAAGTGCCCAAGGCCAGGCTGGACAGGGTTTGGAGCAGTCTGGGACAGTGGGAGGTGTCCTTGCCCATGGCAGAGGGTGGAATTACATGATTTGTAAGAACCCTTCCAACCCAAACAATCTCATGACTCCATGATCTCTCCAAAACACGTTTGGTTCAGATCATACACACAAGCCACAGTGACATTTTTCTTTGTGTGGCATGGTCAGAGCTGTCACCCTGCTCCTGCTGTGACCAAACCCAGCTGCAGTGGCAGCAAATTGTCTCCCCTTGGCACCAGGGACATTTCTGGCCACATACCTGCTCTGCTGTGCCCCTGCCCAGGGCTGGCACCATCCCACTTTTCCCATCTCTGCACGGGAGAAGCATGTCTGCTCCCCACTTTAAGATCACATGGGGATATAGCAGTGCCCTTTAGGCACTCTTCTGTTTGTGTCAAATCTCTCATTATTGGGTGTTTTGATAGAACTCAGACCGGTCCTGCAAATCTTGAGGTGGAGCCTTTTAAGGACTGATGGGGGCACATTCCTGCCTGCCTGGCTGGGTGACCTGAACAGGCAAATCTCACTGACAAAATAGCAGCCAGAAAAAAAGGCCAAAATAGGCATCAGCATTACAACTTTGAGCTGATCAGCCCTGGGGCTGTGGAGTCACCACCCTGCCCTAAATCCTAGACCAGCCCCAGCATCCAGTACCACTTGTCAGGGCAGAGGATGGAGTGGTGGGAGATGGCAGCAGAGCCTGGGAGCAGGGAAGGGGATTTCTGCAGTGGAAAGGGAAGGGTTTTGGAAAAGGTGAAGGGGGCAGGTGTAATAACAGCACTTTCAGGGGGAGGCTCAGGGTGTGGGCAGAGAACGCTGGCAGGGAGAGTGGCAGGGATGGGAGGTGATTGCCTGGTGCAGCTGCAGCTCCTCATTTCCCACACACTCTCGTGCTAATGGGGTGGATTCCTTCAGAGATTTCCCGTTCAGTTATGTAAAACCAGCGACGTTGTCTTCAGGGACACCTGGGCAGCAGTGCTGAGGTATTGCAGCGAGCCCAGGTTATGCAAGGCAGCAGCTGAGGATCACAGCTGTGCCGTGGAAATTCTGGCAGAGTTAAAAATAAAAGCCTGTACTTTGCCCTCTAGACTTCTCCCTGACATATGGTGCCTACAGCCTCTGGAGAGCACCCAAACCTCTTCTTGCATCCAGGGCTTAAAAAGTGAATTGGGAGACATCATCTGTGGAGAAATTAAAATCATTGTTCGCGGGGAAAGCAATTTTATTCCGGTAGAATTCTTGTGCCATCGATGTTCCCCTGTTCACAAAGGCCTTTTCTTTACAAAGGATTAGCCAAGGCAATCAATTGTTTTTATCTGGTAAATGAAAATGAATAAAATGCAATTTGGATGTAAGTAAACAGAAAAGTCATTTTCCACTCAGCATTAGCTCACATCTCAATGGACATTAGCCCTGGTTTTATTGAAAGACAGGTTATTGCCTGGGACATTGGGATTTTAGTGGAATGGAACACAAACTCCAGTTTATTGACATCTGCTGCATAGCAAAAGATGGATGATTAGCTCCTCTATTTCTGCTCTTTTTCAGAACTGCTGTGTGGATGCCACAAGGGGAAAGCTTGGATTATGCATCATATTCTTCATGCTTTCATACAGAAGAGTTAATGGTCCTTTCATAGAAGCACTTTCCATTAATACAAGTTTTCTTGGCATCTGAAAGCTACCTGCCTTTGCTTCATTCTCACAGATGTACATGACTTAGTGCCTGTCATCTGAATTTAAAAGTCCATTTTCTTGATTCTGTGCTGCACATCGAAATTGTAATCCTGCATGCTTTGTTGTCAATAGTACTAATTTTCAATAGCATTTTTATTTTAGAGCTGCCAAAGCTTCAAGGACTAGCAACAAAGCAAGAAATAAAAGTAAAAAAGAATAAAGGAAATCCTGAAAGTTATCCAGTGAGGAGGGGAATTCTCTTGATTTTTTTTTTCTTTATTTTTTTGCCTGCACAGAAACAGATAATTCTCCTTTGAGGAAATAAACCCCCAAATGGTAACATCCCTTTTTTCATCTGCACAGCATTCTCTTCAGTGCCAGCGCACAGTCAGAGCTCGGGCTCACGTGCACAGCAGCGATGAGCAGCTGCTTCTCTGGGTGCACCAGCATGACATAAACCTTGTTCCTGCCCTTGCTTTTGATTTTCCTCAGGTGCCACCTCAGTGCAGCACGAGGGAGGATGTGCTCCATAAAGGTGAGATACAACTCCTGGAGCTGCTTCCCCGCTCCTGGTGCCGAAAGTTATCATCTCAGAATTTATCAATCTGCAGCTGAGAGTCCAGTGGAGCTCAGCCTTCCTTGCTGGGAGGGCAGGGGGCTTCAAGATGTGCCAGGCCAGGTTCAGGCTGGGCACGAGGAAGAATTTCTTCTGAAATTCAGGTCTTCCAACTGAAGGGATTGTTAAACAGTGGGGCAGATGTTCAAAGTGGCAGTGGAGTCCTCATCCCTGGAGGTGTCCAAGGAGGTGGCACTCAGTGATGTGGGCTGGTGACAGGGTGGGGATGGGTCACAGGTTGGAATCAATCAAGATGCTTTCCAGCCTAGATGATTCTGGGGTTCTGTGTCTCTGCAGGCACAGGGGTGCAACCCTTGGGCTGCTTTGGTGAGCTTTGTTATCCTCCCACCCAAGATGACCTGAGTGAAATTGTAATATATGACACAAAACAGGTCAGTGGTGGAAGAGTTTTTAAAAATGAGTCTATACATATTAATCATCATAACCGTGATGATAATGATGCCTTGTTTGTTCCAATGCATTCAACAAATTGTTAATAAAGCAATTAAGAGGCCCTTCAGGGCTCTAAGAGAGAGGGGGGATGTTGAGGTATGAATCCCCTTGGGCCAAATCCATACAGGCCCAGGAGTGCCCAGAAATGTGAGGATTGAATTAGAACCTTCAGAGAAACTATGATACATAAATCCACAGACATGAGGTAGAAATGCAAGTTTAAATAGAGGATTTTAAGTGCCTGGATTAGCTAGTAAGAGAAGTCCTAAAATCTACTTTAAAATTCAGTAGCTTTGCCTTTTGCAAAGATAGATAAACTCTAGACATAATGAAAATAACACAGTCTTGGTAAAACATTCCTAAATTCATTAGCTTTGCTAGAACATTCCTCACCCTCTGTAGGAGAAGGAGTACGGGTGACCTCATCCCTGATGAGTAACAGCTATGTTAATTACCCAATACAGCCTGGCCCCTGATGAGTCACAACCATAGCCAATAAAGGTAAGTGTGATAAAAGGGAGGGGGTTAGCTGGGAATAGTGATTGGGTTATGAAGGAGGAACCTTGAGGAGAGCAATGTGTGAGAGAAGCATGAAGATTGAGGATCCTGATGAGAGAGAGTCACTGCTGTGAGGTCAGTCTGCAGTTAGAGCCTGTCGTTGGAACCTGCAGTCACAGTCTAGCTGGGTAAAGCCTGCAGTCAGGGTCTGCAAACTGGTACCTGCAGTCAGCGTTTAGCAGTCACAGTCTAGCTGGGTAAAAGCCTGCAGTCAGAGTCTGCAAACTGATACCTACAATCAGAGTTTAGCATGAAATAAGCAGCAGTCAGAGGCTGCAAGGGAAATCTACAGCAGGAGCTTGCTGCAGCCAGAGTCAGTGAATGGCTGGAGTCAGGATGGCTGAGCTGTAAAGAGGAATAAATTAGGACCCTTTTCATGCTGTTATAAACAAGAAGTCTGTGTCTTGACTCATTTCTACCCTCTAAAAAGAGGGCTGCTGCAACAACCCTCTGTGTGTGGAAGCTAGTGCTCCATCCCAAAGGCTAATTCATCAGAAAACCTTGAAGGACATCCCCACCTGTTTGCCACTTCTGGAGTGTCCTTCTCCCCCTCTGCCCTGGAAGGAGCTGACAATAAGCAGGTGATGGATTTGGGACTTGCAAAATGCCACTGAAAAATGTTTTGCAGCTCAGGAATAAAAAACCACATGGCCAAGGAGGACTCATGTACACAGAAAAAAATTGATTTCTCAGATCTTCCAGGATTTCAGGGCATGCCTCAGTTATCATGGCACGAGCAGGCATGCACTGGGGTTGCTTGTTCTTTGTCCTAGCAACGGAATTTCACTCTTGATTTTCCTGCTGCTTCCTGCTAAAACATTCCCAGCTGAAAAGCTTTTCTCCTGATACACTACGTAAGGCTTGATTGGGTTGCTGGAGTCAACATTAGTATTTTTAGACAATGGTCCACAGCCTCTGATGCAAATCAACTTTAAAAGGTTACGTTTGTTTGTGTGCTTTAGGCTATTCTGTTCCCTCTTGTAACTCCCTTTTCCTGTGCTCTGTCAGCAGCGATATTCTTTAGGTGAGATGATTAGTCAAGGCCACTTAATTCCTTTTGCCTGTCTTTTTGCTGACATAAAACCTGTTGATTCCCACTGAGAAAACCATCTGATCTGCTGGCTGTTAGAACCTTCTGTATTTGTGAGCCTAGGAGTTAAGTATTGTTATAAAATCTACTTTCCAATCTGATAATTTCTTAAAAAAAACCAAAACCCAGTCATTTTTGTTTCCCCCTTAAAATATCAGTCAAATTAAAACAAAAGCATGACTTGCTCAGCTTATGTAAAGCTGGATTGCACTTCAGACTGTATTTTTGTGCATTATTAAGTTTACTGAAGTCTCAGGGGATGAAATTTGCAAAAGCAAGTACCATTTAAAGTCATTGGCACTCGTGCACTTTAATCCCCTGGGTGCTTTTGCAAATCTTTCACAGGACTGTGTAAATGTGCCATATTCAACTGCAGCAAGGCCGTGATGGATGAGGCTTCTGCCAAGCAGAGAGATTTAGCAGAGCCTCTCTTCGTCGTGCATTTCCTGTTATTAACAAGCTCTCACCTAGAGCAAAATAAATCTGACTTAATTTGCACCAGCTTCCAGTTATTAGCCATCCATTTGTAAATATAGCTGCAGTGACATCTGATTGTTTTTGATATGTCTGTTGCATCAGAAACAAAGCCAACAAATTCTGTCTAGTTACATATCAGCATCTATTATCTGCTGGAATAGCCTGCAGAGAGAGTCTGGAGGAACAGAACCTTTTCCTGGTGCTGAAATTCCCTTTTTTGGACAGCAAACCAATCTGACCCACTGCCTATTTAGGCCCTTCCTCTGGTTTTAGTCTGGCTTCCAACCTTTGAAAGTGTCCAGCCTCCTTCTGCAGCAAAATTCCCTCAGTTTGGTGAGATAGAGAGGAGTTTTACCCCATTTCCAGAGGGAGCTGATCCCATCCACTGCTCCTTCCTTAGTTACGCTGAGCATCCACATTCACTGCAGCAGGATTTATGTTAGCAATGCTCATGTGATACCAGAGGTAAATAGTTAACAGGCTGGAAAGTCACAGTTAATGGAGACTTGGAAACACATCCAATAAATCCCTCAACCACAGGGGCTGGGTGTTGGGGGTGGACTCTTTGCAAGGCAGTTGTCACCAAAGTTGGGAAAAAATGGGGAATTAGTAAATGATGCTGAAGACATCACTTTTAATGAGGATGTGAGGCTGTATTATATAACCCAGGGTATTTATGACTTCACGGCAATTTAGGGATTTCATTCTGCAGTCAGAAATTGGTTGGGAATCATAATTGAAAAATTGACATTTTTACGGATCCTTCTTCCTCTAACCTGAAAAGAAAGAAAAAGAGCTCATTGCTACAGCCTGACACTGACACAGCCTGATCACTTCTCTGATTAATTAAGGCCAAATATTTCAGAGAAATCTGTTTTCTCGCCTACATACAGTCAACCAAGTTAATTGATCGAAGAGAGATTTCTCTCTAAATACCCTATTCAGCAGAATAACACTGTTTTTCTCCCACTTAGTGCAACATGAGAGATTCTGGATTCAGCAGAAGTTTTAGAAAGTGCACTGTACCTCTGCTACCTTATCTTGGTAAGAGCTGCTAAAATAAGAAGCAAGTTGTGGTCTCTGAGGTTAAAGCTCTTTCGCTCTCTCTCTCTCTCTCTCTTTTTTTTTTTTCTGTTGTTTATGGGTTTTTCTATTTTTTTATTTACTAGAGTAGTTTCAAGAGCCATGTAATTTCTCCTAGAAAACATGAGAAGCACCTCTTTAACTTTGTTGAGGTGTTGATGGAAGTTGGCTGTTTTTGTTCTTCATTAACAAAACAATTGAAATAGTTGGGATTTTTTTTCTGGGCACTGGGCTGTGCCCCTTGTCTTTTGTCTCGGAACTGTGCATTTGGTAAGTCAGAGTGAGGAGGAAAAACGGGGGTAATACCTTTCCTTAGCTGTGGTATTTAACTTCAGACCTGGCAGATTATCTAGTTAAGCTCATTAACTGAACTGTCAGTCAAAGCACAGGTTATTTTCAGTCTTTTTTTCTGGACAATCAATCAATTAAAGATGATAGCAGCTCTGAGATATGAAGGAGTGAGGATTTTGGCCAGGGCATCCAATTGTTGTGTTAGCTCCAGGTTGTGCCCATTTGGGCACAAATACGTGGACATTTAAAGAATCCTGGGAGATAAAAACATTTTGATGTGGTATTTTTATTCAGCTCAAGTTTTAGGGACATTAGGAGAACTTCTGCCTTTCTTGGATGAAAAATAGGGTTCTGGGGGAGTATGTTTCCCTTAGCCTCCTCCCAAGACGACCATTGTTCCTGAATTTTCCTGTGGCATGACATCTAAGAGTCAGTTATTAGAACTTTCTTGTCTAAGATATTATGTAAGTTCAGTGTAGCTGTGATGCGTATTTGTATTTCATAACCATTTCTTGAAACTTCTTTGCATGTGTGAGCGAAGCCTGAGCCTTAAGGGATTTAATATTTAGCATATTTTTGCAATCTGGCAAGGTCATCTTTCTGCTGATATATTTGAGTTAGGAATTTACACAGTAATGCCATAACTATTAAGTGTGAGAGAAAGCCAGAGTCCTGAAAAATTAAGATGTTTGAAAATAGAACCTGACCTTCTCCAATACAGGATTCCTGATGCCCTCCCCACACCCTTTACTTAATATTTCAGTTCCCATCACACATGGTACAAACAAACTAAATCAATCAGGGAGTTTTCCCCCGTTTGCAGACGTCAACAGTTTTCAAAGTGACCTTTTTCCTTCCTTCCCAAACTACTTCGAACAGGGAATGAAAATTTCCCTCCCAGAAATCAAAGTGTGAATCCAGCTACTGGAGACACAAATGTGTGGCAGTGAATTAAATAATTTTATGGGGTTTCTTAGAGAAGTTTTACTCTTCTGAACTTTTCAGCTGTGCTTTGTTGTAATTTAACCTTCAGCTAATGTACTGTGTCAAACTTCAGCACGTACAAGATGAGATTGTTCTAATTATACGAGTGTCATAGTTTAAAAAAAAAAATCTGCATTTGCCCATCTGCATCTTTACCGTCTTTAAGAGGCTTAAGAGTCACAATTAGCAAATCTAAATTAACATTAAAGAGTCATTGGCTATATCTGGCAGAACATTTCCAGTTTCTTGTGCTCTCCTGTGCAGAGCTGAGCCTCTGTGCCTCAAATTTCCCCTTTGTCAAGGCTGACAGGAGCAATCTGCTGGCAGGAGGGAAACGTGACAGAACCTCCTGTCCTTTCTTCTTTGAGAGTTAAACTCCTGTCTCAGAGAGATCGTGGTTGCTGTTCCTGCAGTGCCTGAGCTAAACCAGCACTCATAATTCCCTTTTCCATTTGGAAAAGGGACGCAGGGATCTCTTCAAAAGTTGCCTTTAGTGCTCCCAGCTGCACATCAGCACAAGGCAGTTTCATGGTGCCAGGAGTGTTAGCGTTTGCAAACAGTGTTTGTGTTTTCAACAGTGCTGACCATCCACCCCAGCCTTGGAAATATTTATGCAAACCTATTCCCCTTCGAAATAATTGCACACCAAACTCTGGGAGCATTCTGATATGGCTTAACTTGAGCCAGCAGTGACCACACCAAGCTCTACTCTCTTCAAAAGTCTTTGCTGCCTTCCTTAGCTGACACATTGCTGGCAAGGGCAAGGAAACACGCTTCTTGTCAAGATTTTTTATTTTTTAAGGTGTTGTAAAAGGCTTGGAAAACAAACCTTTTGTCATTGTCTAATGAAAAGATGAGATCAAGCCGTGACAACGTCAGGCTGTATTTTGTTTTATGGTCCAGCACCAGTGCTGCCTTTTGTATTCCCACATTTCTAGGCAACAAAAGTGGGGTTTGGATGGTTGTTCTCCCAGGCTCTGCTGGATCTCTGCTGCTGGGCTGCTCTGCCTGGCAATCACCCCTCTGCTTCAGCACCGTGCCAAGGAGCTTCAGCTGGAGCTGTGCTAAACTCAGGGCTCTTCTCTGCTCTGCCATGCAAACCTGTCCACCTGCAGGAGCTGCAAAGCCCTTTCTCCTCTCTGAGATGCTGCTCGCCTCACTGATGGGCCATTACTGATTTTAAAAGCCATTCAGCACCACTGTAAAAGTTGCTTTTACACTCACAGTACAGAGAAATATGTAGCTTGACCAGCTGCATAAATAAATAAATTCTAGCTTCAAATGAGGCCAGTGGCTGTGCTGACTGCTCTGCATCCCTTGTGTGCTGGGCTAACAAGTGGCTCCAGATGCTTTGCCACATACAGCGAGTATTTATGGCCTGAAAAAAAAAAAAATTAAAAATTGTGGGATAATTGATCATCAAACAGCAAGCACAGTAAAATGCCAGAGCAATCCTAGCCTGGCCTGCCAGGATAAAGCTGGCAGGTGCTTTGAGCAAACTGCAGTCTTCTGGAACATGATTAAAATGTTTGCTCTTTGGAGTGCAGTCGTCGTGGTGGCTGAAGGCATATTTATATAAATTGATGGAAATACTGATGGTTCTTTGGTGGCAATATGTAAAATTTTGTGATAACATGCTAGAATTTGTTCTCAGGCAATGGCCTCATCTAGGAGAAACAAAGCAGCATGTGGTGACCAGCTCAGGAGGTGGATGAGAAACATTTTGCAAGGACGTTTAGTGGCAAACAAGGGGAAATTGCTTTAGACTGAAAAAGGGCAGGTTTAGATGGGATACTGGGAGAAATTCTTTTCTGGGAGGGTGGGCAAGCCCTGGACTAGAATTCCCAGATTTGCTGTGGCTGTCCCTGGATCCTGGCAGTGCCAAGGCCAGGTTGGACATTGGGGCTTGGAGCAGCCTGGGACAGTGGAAGGTGTCCCTGCCATGGCAGACGTGACAATGGAGGGCTTTAAGGGCCCTTCAACCCAAGGCATTCCATGATTTGAGGGGAGGTGGGGATGCTCTCACCATACACTCTGGCTCATCCTGCCCATCTCTGCTCCTTGTTCCAGGGCTCTCTCAGCCCCAGGCTCAGCAGAAGCTCCAGGGCCATGAGCCCACCACCCCTGTCCCCTGCTCCCTTCTGCCTGAGGGTTTCTTGTCAGAGCCAAACTTCATTCCTGTTCATCACCTGGGGCAGGAAATCTGCTTCAAGCATGGCAGAAAGCAGCTGTCCTTCTTTACCCCAGTCTGGGGCTCCACTATGGATTCCTGGAGAAGCAGAGGGTTCACCATTTAAGTAACTCCATTTTGAGCTTTTCCTTTGCAGTACTTTAGTCCCAGTATTGAGGTGATCCATATTCCTCAGGGAGGAAAAGAAAAAGAGGCAATTTTGATATAAAATGACAGCAATTCCACACAGTATGGACTTTCATAAAGGTGAGATTTTTTCTTTTCTCCTTCTCTCCTCATCTAATTCCCATCTCTGCTCAGCTTTTGGCACCATTTTGTCCTGCCAGAAGAGCTCCTCCAGCCCTTTTCTGCCTTCTGCCGGCTCTGCACTGTCCTTTCCTTCCCTGTGCCACAATTTGATAAAGTCATGACATTAATTACTGAGCAAAATCATGTTTCTCTCTATGGAGGATAATTTCTAGAAAAACCACTTTTATCAGTAGCAAGTATTCTTCTGCCACATATGTCCCTGCCTGTTTGAGACTCCAGGAAACCAGCTCGAGGCAGCGTTTAAAATCCTAATTCAGCTGTAATTTATACCTGCAGCTCCAGGTACTTAAAAGCAATTTTTGCTTCCATCAGCTGTGGAAGGAGTAGGACGATGTGAGAAAACAGAGATGCCTCTTCTGAATTTCACCAAAAAGCCTGACAGAGGTTGTCTCGCTGTGCCTGCAGCCGGTGTTTCACACGAGCTGTTTGCTGAAGGACAACCAGAGGGAAAAACCCTTAATTGCAATCCACAGTGCCTGGTTCCTGTCAGCAGAGCTCCATCACTGGCAGCACCCAGGGAAGGGTCCTGCTGCAGCCCCAGCTGCTGAGCTGCTCCTTCCATCAGCTTATTAGCAAGGTTCCTTCAACGTCCACCTTCCTTATTCCTTGTTCCTTCCTTATTAGCGAAGGTTCCTTCCACATCCACCCCCCATTTTGCCTTCCTTTGTTCTATTTTATGCAGTGAGGGAATCACAGAATGGTTTGGGTTGGAAGGGAAATTAAAGGTGATCTTGTTCAAGCATGCCTCCCATGAGCAGGAACATCTTCCATTTTCCAGGCTGCTCCAAGCCTCAGTGTCCAGCCTGGCCTTGGACATGCCAGGGGCAGCCACAAAATCTCTGTGCAACTTATTTCAGTGTTTTATCACCATCACAGGGAAGAATTTCTATCTAATAGTAAGCAAACCGTATCCTGGCACTGGGAAGCCATTCCCTGTGTCCTGTCCCTGCAGCCCTTGGAATTGTCTCTCTCCAGGTTTCCTGGGGCTCCTTCAGGCCCTGCAAGGCCACCCTGAGCTCAGCCCAAAGCTTCTCCTGTCCAGGCTGAACAATCCCAGCTGTGGCAGCCTTTCCTCCCAGCAGAGCTGCTCCAGCCCTCTGCTCATCCTGGAGCCTCCTCTGGGCTCTCTGCAGCAGCTCCACGTCCTCCCTGTGCTGGGAATTCCAGAGCTGGGGCAGCTCTGCAGGTGGATTCTCACCTGAGCAGGGCACAGGGACACAATCCCCTCTTCACTTGCTGGCTCCAGTGGGATGAGCCCAGGACATGGAGGTTTCTGGGACGTCTCCACCCTCTCGTTCCCCCAGCACCTCCAAGTCCTTCCTGACAAAGCTGCTCTTGATTTGTCACACTCATTTTGCCTGTGTTGATACCAGCTGTTGCCCCAATCCAGCTGCTGCATCACACCAGCTCTCGAAACCACAATGAGATCCCCACAGATCCACTGATTTCCCACCTTTAACCCTCTTTTGGAGGGTGAGTCCCTCTCTGAGGGCTCTCAGGAGCCCTGCCAGGCGAGGTGAGCGACAGCAGGGCCTGATGAGAAGTGGCAACCAGCCCTCAGCCATCACACCCTTCTGTCCACATAAGCAGGAAACTTTCACAACCCGGGTTTGTTTATTGCCTCAGCCAGCTAAAGGCCACGAGATGCTAATGCCACCGCTACGAGCACATTACAGTCTCTTAATTTATTTCAGCTCACTCCCGTGGATGGCATTTGGGGAGCCAAACTGCCAGTTGAACTGAATTTGTTGTGCAGTTCGACGTAAAAAAAAAAACCAAAAAACCCGTGCTGGAAATAGATCTGTATTCAGAGGCATCTAATTAGGAAAGCATCATGATAGTCGATGCAAATGTTTTCCAAGGCTCTGCATCTGTGCATCAGTTGTGCACTGAGATGGCAATATCCATTTTCCAAGCCTTAAAAGCCATCTAAAGAGAGAGAAAACAGGCGCTGCCAGCCTGCCTTGGTGAAGGAAAGAGCAAACCTCGTGTTTTAGTATTCAGCATCCATGTGGACACTTCCTCAGCAAAATCAGGAGGAAAACAAAGAGGAAGAGGAAGGAAGATTTGCAGGGTGCACCAGGAGTCTGTGCAATGTTTATTTGCTGAGAGCTGTGGTTTACAAATGCCCACAGCATTAGGCTGCACACAAACACTGCTGGATATGCAAGGGTACAACTCAAATTTATCATTTTTGCAGACCAAAATACTTTGAAGGAGGACGGTCGGGGGATGCTGACCTGGGCTCCCCTCTTTTTCTTTTTTTCTTGTTTTAACAACTGTTTTGGTACTACAGCACACGTGGACATGTGAATAAAATACTCATATGTGTATATACAGATGGAATGGACTTAGGTTGGAAAAAAGACCTTAAACATCATCCAATTCCCTGGGGGGCCACCTTCCACTATCCCAGGGTGTTCCAAGCTGTGTCCAACCTGGCCTTGGACACTTCCAGGGATGGGGCAGCCACAAGTTTTTGTGCCAAGGCCCACCATCTCACAGAGGACAATTTTTTTCCCAATATCCCACCTAACCCCACTCTCTTTCAGTCTGAAGCCATTCCCCCTTGTCCTGTCACTCCACCCCTTGGAAATAATCTCTCTCCATCTTTCTTGCATCTTTCTTGTTTCTTGGCGAGGCTTTGTCAAGTTTTTCATGAAAGCATTTCAAAATACTTTGAAAGCATCATAAGTGCAGTAGAATGCTCTTCCCTGTGCTTCTGAAGTGTTATAAAAATCCTTAAGGATCTGTGCAAACTCTCTTAAAAAATCCTGAATTTGCTTCTAGCGTCTAAACCTGACTAAAAATAACCAGTCCATCAAACTCATAAGAACATAGAATTTTATTCAAGTTCACCTAGGGACTTGATTATCCTGTTGAAAATGGCAAAAACAGCAATTATGAAAATCTAGGCAGAAAAACAGATTGATCTCCTAGGTCTGTTTAGTTGCTCTCCTTCAAACAACAGATACCTCCCCCTTTTCTGTAAGTAAATAATTTCTGGCCTCTCACATCTATAGAAAACTGCTTTTCTCGAGGAATTTATTCAAAAAAGCCACTGCAGCTCTATTTGTAGAACAAATGGGTCTTTAATGATTCGCACTCTCATTTAAATATTCATGTTAATGTGCATTTTTTTCCATTTAGGAAATAATCATGTGGTAACCAAGGACTCCCATTAGCCGCAAAATGCAGTTCTTTAGGAAACTAATTTACACTGATTCTGACGAGATTGAGGGAACTACCAGGATCAGTAGGGAAATTAAAAGCACCATGTGTCTTCTTCTACCTGCCCTATTTAGGGTGTCCATCATCCTTTGGATAGATGTGGTGCTTCCCAAGGATCTTCCTGCCTATGGATGTTAAAAATCCTGGCTGCCCATCATGCTTTAGAAAGGAACATATGAGAATGGGATCATGGAATGGTTTGGGTTGGAAGGGACCTTAAAGATGATCTTGTTCAAACTCCTGCCATGGGCAGGGACACCTTCCACTGTCCCAGGCTGCTCCAAGCCCCAATGTCCAACCTGGCCTTGGGCACTGCCAGGGATCCAGGGGCAGCCACAGCAAATCTGGGCAACCTTTCCAGTGTTTCACCTCCATCACAGGGAAGAATTCCTTCCCGTTACCTAATTTTTGGCACTGGGAAGCCATTCCCTGTGTCCTGTCCCTGCAGCCCTTGGGAATTGTCTCTCTCCAGGTTTCCTGGGGCTCCTTCAGGCCCTGCAAGGCCACCCTGAGCTCAGCCCAAAGCTTCTCCTGTCCAGGCTGAACAATCCCAGCTGTGGCAGCCTTTCCTCCCAGCAGAGCTGCTCCAGCCCTCTGCTCATCCTGGAGCCTCCTCTGGGCTCTCTGCAGCAGCTCCACGTCCTCCCTGGCTGGGAATTCCAGGGCTGGGGCAGCTCTGCAGGTGGCTCTCACCTGAGGGGCACAGGGACAGACCCCACCCCTTAGTGCTGTACAAAATGCCAATGAAATATGGGAAAATGGACAGAAAAGAGATGAAAATGGAGAATTCTCACTCAGCAATGAGAAAGCATCACATTTTCTACAGATCCAGAGCCTTTTCCATGATTAGATTTACAGAAGACAACAATTCACGTTAAAGATGTGACAGTTTTCCACAGACATTTTTTGGACCTTCTCACTGGAAATTAGAAGGAAACAAAACTTCATTAATGTTTGTGGTAATAGTTTTTGACAAAGCTCTTTAAATCTTTAGTCAGATATGAACTGAGTGTGGTTCTCTGCATATTTTACTTATTTCCTGGTGGTAGCAGCAATGCAAAACATATTGGAACTGTCTTCAGGGATTGTGTATTTAAGTTTTCTTTATTAAACTGTTCAGTTGGTAATGTGTATTTACAGGGATTTTTTTTCTTTCTAATGAATTGCTTTAGAGCTAGCTATTATTTTCTGTCATATATTAAAGAACAGAAAAAGGGAAGGAGAGAAAAGAGGAGCCCTAAAGCCTTTCTGCATCATTATCCATTTATTAAAGCACTTAGGAGGGCGAGTTACCCTCCCATTTTTACGTGAGATCCATTACAAGGAGTTTTGACCATCCTGAATTAACAGGAGCTTTGCCTTGGAGACTGAACTTCAGAGCCTGGGTTTTAGCCATACCCTGGTTTTGCTCAGTGATCTGGGACTCGTGGTTGCAAAACCCAGAAGTTGAAAGCCCTGCAGACAGAGCTCAAAGGGCTGTGAGAAATTGCACTGCAAGGAAGGAACAACTGGAGAAATTAAAATTCTTTTTAAAAAAAAGTTAAAATTGAGAAGAGCCAGAGCAGCATTTTAACAGGGCCTGTTGCAATAGGACAAGGGGCAATAGTTTCAAGCTCAGGGTGGATTTAGATGAGCTAGAAGGAAGAAATGTTTTATTATGAGCAGGATGAGGCACTCCTTGTGCAGAGAGGTGGTGAATGCCCCATCCCTGGAAACACTGAAGGCCAGGTGGGATGGGACTCACAGCAATCTGGGGTCTGGTGGGAGGTGTCCCTGCTGATGGCAGGGGTGATCTTTATGGTCCCTCCCAACCCAAACCATTCTGTGACTCCCTGAATTCTGCCATGCACATCAGTGCACAGTCAGCTCCTAAGCCAAATGGTGAAATATGACTCATAAAAATAGTGACCAGGGCAGAGGGGCAAAGGAGGGGAACCTGATGTATAACACTCTTGTCAGAGCACAGTTTTATTTGTCAAGCCACTTAAAAATAAAATATTGCCATTAAAAAAAAAAAAAAAAAAAAAGTTTGTTTGGTTGTTCTCCAGGAGCTCCAATTCAAGTCTCTTCTTTCTCCAAAGAGCATTTTACTCTGTGTTGTTTTGTCCACAGATATTTTTGCTGACAAACTCACATTTTGTCCTCTAATAGGACACTTAGGGAAGTCAATAAGATTTGGGAAACCACTTTGCCCTGTCTGCACTTCAGCCAAATCACAATGATGTTAAATGAACTGCTTTTAATAATTCATTGCAGCAGAATCTGGTTTACTTTTAGCCAGCTCTTAGAGAAGGAAAAAGGCTTCAGCTTCTGAGCTTCATCCTGCAGAACTGATGAATTTCTCCCAGGCTGTTCCCAGATGCTTTTCCAAAACTGGACAAATCCCTCACATTTTCCCCCTTTTCTCTGGCTCCCAGAGGACAATTCCTCCACGCCCTGTGCCAGCAGCTCTGATACAGGAGATGACAAAGGGAACAGGCAATTAATTACTGGTGTATCTTCCCACTGTAAAAAAACAAAAAAAAAAAAAAAGGGAAAGTTTTCTCCTGCTGATGGACAGGTTTAATTAACCCTTGTCTCCTCAGTCACCACAGAAATTAGCAGATCTCAGGCTAATAGTAGTTTCCAGACGCGAGGAGCTGTGCTGTGCTTTGCAGGTCCTGGGATTGTGAGAGGACAAACCACCCAAACACACTCCAGAAAAGAAAAAAGAGAGGAAATTCAGGCTGTTTCAGGCCTGTGATGTGCCCAGGAGAAAGCACCAATTTGTGCTCAGCCCTGGGTAACCAGGATGTGTTAAGGCTGTGAGGTAAAACAAGGGTTGAGGGTACAAATACAATACATTATTTAGCTTACCTAACATAAAAAAAAAGGGAAGAAAGACAAGTTGGAGGTACATGAGCCCGAAAATGACCTGAAGAAAACTCACCTGCCTCTAAACCTATCTGTTTTTCCAACCTTTGGTCCAACAAAAGTTATTCCCTATACACTTTACCTCAATTACTTTTATGTATAAAGTAATTTATGACCTAATACCTGTGTTTGAACTGAAGACTTGCTGTTTATGTTAGAAGCACACATAAATTTAAATGTGTTTGCACACACAGGTGCTTGTAACTTGAAGGGTGCATGTTGTACAGAGAGACACAAAAATATTTCTGTACCTGTAGGCAGATCTCCCCCCAAAAATAAAATAAAAATAAATAATAAAATAAAATAAAAGGAAGAGACTGGTTTTATTAGTAGTGTAAAACAATAAATTGTCCTCAGCTGGACAAGGAGTGCCCAATTTTACCAGGGATCTCTCTGTGCAGGAGCAGTTTGGGGGAAGTTTTCTTGCAGAAATTATAACTTCTTTGGAGGTTCAATTTGAGACAGAACAGCTGTAAACAGCCTCCCCCAAGTGTATGACAATTATTAAAGGTTTCATAAAGCATGGAAGAGCTTCTTTGACTATTCTCTCGTATGATCACAAAAGCTGTTCCTAACACCCTGTTTTTTTATTTGCTCTTCTCTTAGTCAGGAGCTGGTTTTTTTGCCATTTGACAGATGCTCTCTGGGCTGTGAGGGGTCGAGTTCAGCATTCAGCTCTGCAGCATTTCTGAGCAGCCCCAGGAACACAGCCCAGCTCAGAGAAGGAGCCAAGAAGAGAAAACAGGGGACTCCAAAAAAGAGTTAATTCAAATTAAACTTGGGCTTCAATTTGTCAGCTGCACCACCACCAGCAAGAGGAGAGGCGTGGAAATGTCACAGAAATGGTAACCTTTAAATTTTTTTTTTTTGCCTTTAAAGAAATAATAATAAAAAAAGCCCAAAGCACGTGGCTGCAGCAGCATTTCCATGATTTCAGTGAGTTCCCCAGCACAGCCCTCAGCCCCTCTGCTCTTTGGGGCTCCTCAGGGTAACATCAGCCAGGCTCCTGGAGCATCCCCAGCAGGGACCAGCCAGTGCCACCAGCAGCAGCTTGGCACCACTGTCCCATCCACCATCCCTGGAGCTGAGTGCCCAGGAAAAACCCAGCCCTGCCCTGGCAGCCAACAGCACCACCCCACTGGGCCATTTAATTAATAAATCCATCATAAATACAGATTTGACCCTGCAACTGCCAGGCATTTGGGCTGCATGTGTCAAAGAAATTTCTGTCTTTAGTCCTTTTGCTTTGAATTTCTGTCGCTGTCTGATTGCTCAGAATTAAGAAAATTTGAAGAATTCTTTGAAGAATTAAGTTATACCTAAAATGTTCTGATGTGACCAGTTTTGAAAATCCTGGGATGTTTCTGTACACGTGAAAATGTTATTTTGATAATGAGGAATAACTGGAAAAGGTGTCCCGCAGTAAAAGCCTGCTGAATGTATCTTGGATATGTTCACAAGATATTCTGGTTATGTTCATGTACTGATGCTCTGAATATATTCAGACAGCATAAAAAATTACCTCCATAAGGCAAATAATGTCTGTAGAAATCATGTAGTAAATAATGTATAAAAAAAAAAAAAAAGAAAAGATGGATAAATAGCAACTTTTTCCTAAAAGCACAGAAAATATTTCAATTTTTATAAATAAGTCAAGCTTGCATGTTTTTCTCCAGCATAACATACTTTGTTGCTGTTTTTATGTGATTTTTATTTTTAACAAATGTATATATGTATTGATATTTTCCAGCACTCTGGGAATGTCGAGATGTAATTGGCATCCTTCACTGCTTTTTTAAAATTGACACTTCTTCAGAGAGAATATATTTAGGTATAGACCCAAGACTACCCTGCTGGCTGAAAACCTCAGCTCTATAAAAGTTATCTGAAAGTCATTAAAATACCATCAATGATCTTTTCAGGCAAGGTCATCGGTTAGGAACCCATCAGAAAGTTTCTGCACACTATAAAGCACATCAAAAATAACTGGGTTGCAAAGGCAGCCATCTGAAGTGGAGAAAGGCCAGAATTAGATACCCCTGGAGTATTAATGGTTCTTGCTCTCCCATGATGAATGTGTTATGACACAGGTTTTGACTCCACCACCCTCTGTCCCCCTCCCCCAGCCCACTCCTATTCGCAGGAAAAGGGACATTTCTCTTTTTACTACCTGTATTATATTCAGAATTCACTGTTCAGAGGCTGAAATGAACATAAAATTATTCATTGTCTCCCTGGAGATTTCCTGGTTCTAATTTCATTTCACGGACGCCGTCAGATGGTGTCCAAGTGTTCCACAAGATTCCTCAGCCTCTCTGCACTGGGCCACAGTGGGATGGATGAAGCAGCAAATGCCTGCACAGGAAGGACAAAATCCCACCTGGCTTTTGGGACTCACATTAATAGGTCAGAGCTGGAAAATCCTTGGAGCATTCTGTTCACATTTTCGTGTGGAAAGTCAAGGTAAATGGTGAGAGATCAAACAGGAGTGGGCCAAGATCATGTCACTGCCAGCCAGAGAGAGACAAGAAGAGTCCTGAGAACTGGCAGGGGGAACCTCCCTCCCTCCTCTCCCCTCCTCTCCTCTCCTCTCCTCTCCTCTCTCTCCTCTCTCCTCCCCTCCTCTCCTCTCCTCCCTCCTCTCCTCTCCTCTCCCTCCCTCCTCCCTCCTCTCTCCTCCTCCTCTTCTCCCCTCCTCTCCTCTCCTCTCCTCTCCCTCTCCTCCTCCCTCCCTCCTCTCCTCTCCTCTCCTCCTCTCCTCCCTCTCCTCTCCTCTCCTCTCCTTCCTCTCCTCTCCTCTCTCCCTCTCTCTCCTCTCCTCTCCTCTCCTCTCCTCTCTCTCCTCTCCTCTCCTCTCCTCTCCTCTCTCTCTCTCCTCCTCTCCTCCCTCTCCTCTCCTCTCCTTCCTCTCCTCTCCTCCCTCTCTCTCTCTCCTCTCCTCTCTCTCCTCTCCTCTCTCCCTCTCCTCTCTCCTCTCCTCTCCTCTCCTCTCCTCTCCTCTCCTCTCTCTCCTCCTTTCTACATCCCAATTCTCATCACAGAATCATAAAACCCTCGAGGAAGGGACCTTTAGGATCATGAAGCCCAACCATTAACCCAGCACTGACTCTGTACCCCCTAAACCACAAAATCAAATCACTCACTCCATCTCTGATGCCTCTTAAAATCTCCAGGAATGGTGACTCCACCACCTCCCTGTGCAATTATTCCCATGCCTGGCCACCCTAACAGTGATAGTTTTTTTCTGATATGCGATCTGAATTTCCCCTGAATCAGCTTAAGGCTCCTTCCTCTGGTTCTCTCCCTCATTTTTTGAAGCAGCTACTGGCACAGGTTGCCCAGAGAAGCTCTGGCTGCCTCATCCCTGGAAGTGTCCAAGGCCAGGTTGATCTTTGAGAGATGATCTTTAAGGTCCCTTCCAACTCAAACCATTCCAAGATCCTGATATTCTTTGATCTACAACTCCTTGGGCAACCTGCCACCAGGCTCAGGCTGAGCCAAATCCCCTTTGTGCGAAGCAGTGGAGGCTGAAATCAGAATGACCTTGGGGGAATCATCTGATCCCTGCAGCTTTCCCTTCCACACTGTGGTGTGAGGGCCTGTAAAGCACTCAGGCTCCTGACTTAATTGGTTTTACCCCTGATAATATCTTGTGGAAGTGCCAACAGAGACTTTACCTGCAGCTTTTCCCCTCTGAGGTCTGCAGCTCCTGAGCCTTTAGTACAGGAAATGTTGCTGTACCTATCCAGGGGAGAGTACCATCTTTTGCAGTGCAAATAAGGCCAAATTAAAAGCTCAGAAACATTTGACATTAACATTTTGCTGTCTTGGAGGCTGCATCATGTCACCCTCAGGGTCACATTAATATTTAGCACTGCCCCTGTTACTAAATGCTGAAATTTTCAATTTTGATTAAAAGTGCAAAAGATAGAAGCTGTATTGTCAAGCAACATTCTGAGACACAGACATCAGCTGTGCACACCTTGTGAATTTAAAGTTGTGGTGAATTTTGCCAGTGCCTTAACTCCTTTCTCTGCCATTTTTCTTCCCCAAGTGGGTCCCTTTCTGTCTTTATCACCCACTTATCTGCCTGCTTCTCTCATCGTAAACCTCCACTAAAGACTTTGGGACTTCAGTGAAAATAAGATGGATTTTGCCCTGTCAGAACTAGTGTGTTTTACTGGGAAATAAAACTGGAAGTATGCAGGCTTTGGAGATGAGTTTCTGTTATGGAACCACATAAGAAATGAGTCAATATATTGCCAGGTAATGGGCAAGACTTGCTTTTTCTAACATGATCCGGCCTAATGCTCTTTTATGGAGCTGCAAAAACTACTTCAGATCTCATGGGTTGGAAATGGTTTCATCCTCATGCACACCATGTGCTGTTTTCCTCCAGAAACTGTGCTTTTTGTTAGTGTGTTTGGAGGTTGCCCTGGGATTGGGGTGTACCCTGAGCTCTATGGATCTCCATTCCCTGCTAAGTTCAAACCTGTCAGCACCAGCTCCAGCTCTGCTGCTTCAGCTGCCTGGTCGTTTGGCCAATTAATTTCTGCGGCAAAATTTCAAGCCTCTCTCAGGCACAGCATGAAAAAAAATAAAAAAGAAAAATAATTTAAAAAAATGTTATTTGGGAATGTTCACTGAGCTCTAGGTAAGTTGTTGGTACCCTGGGCTCAGTGGGCTGATTTCACCAAGCCTGTTGAGCCCCAGGCCTTGTCCAGCCTTGTCCTGGCTGCTCAGCACAGAGAAAAATCTCTCAGAGTGGTTGTCTTGGTTGCAACGTGTAACCACAGCATGTATTCTATTCCCAGTCTGTTGCAACCAGCTGAAGAGGTGTTTTTTTAGTTTCACTCCCAGGGGGGAGGAGGTGGGTGTCTTCCGTTCATGGGCCATCGAGGCTCACTGCAGGGCTGATACAATTACATCATCCCAGTGGGAGATGCTCACCAGGGGGAGGAGCCCAGCATTCCCACCTGGATCAAACCTGAGATTCAGACACCAGCACAGCCTGTTTGCACTGGATTCCCAGAGAGGAGACCAGACCCAGCTCAGCACCACTGGACCCTTCTACAGGATCATCTCTGCTCCAATAAAACCACATCTGTTCCTCCAGGAGGATTTATTTTGACAGTTCCAAACACCCTGACCGAAAGGGTTTCAGGTCGTATTCTGACTCTCTCAGTGTTTCTAGGATTTTTTGATTGATTGTTTGGTGGCTTTACTACATTTGTATTTTTTAATATTCCTAGTAAAGAACTGTTATTCCTAATCCCATATCTTTTGCCTGAAGGCCCTTAATTGCAGAATTATAATCATTTGGAGGGAGGGGGGTTTACATTCTCCATTCCAAGGGAAGCTCCAGCTTTTCCTGGCAGACATCTATCTTTCCAAACCAAGACAGTGGTCATCATTGGATGTGGCCAAAACCACTTTTCCTCTCAGATAATGGGAGTGCAGGAAATCCTTTGTTTGCCTCTCAGAGAAAGGAGATCTGCAGCTTCCCAGCAGAATGGAAATCCTGAAATTTGCCTTCCTTCATTTTATAAGAAAAACAACCTGCAAAACCATCAATGCAAATATTTTATTTTCTGATCCCAGCCTGTTGTGGCTGTAGATGGTGGCTTGGGCTACTTCCTGGAAACTGAGGGAAGTTGCCAAGGTCACCCAAAGGGTGGAGATTTTTCTAGGTGTTGGGAGGGACTCTCAAAGCCCCACCTAGAAGCTGAATCCCCACAAGCCTCTGCTAGACCCCAAATCCAGGAGAAAGAAGCTACCAACAGGCAGATGCCTTGGAATGCCAGGAGAGGTTTTGCTGACCTCAGAACCTCAGGTGAAGATAACTCTCACTCATCTTGGGCCTGCTGATTGAACTGGGAGGGAACCATGTTGTTTTTAAGCTGGTTGTTCCTGAAAATGGGAGACTGGCATGAAAATTTTGGGTCCACTATGTGGACTTTTCCAGTGAGATCCCTAAACATCTACTAAAAATCTACTGAGAATAATCAGAATTAGTAGCAGAAATCTTTATACCAAACCTGTTTTTCCTGACACTGGCAGCTCTGGCAGAAAGATTTCTGCATTCTCCTGGGGTGGAAAACACTGACCATTTCAATTTACCACTTATGGACATACCTGTGGAGTTTCTGTTTGCTTTGGAAAGGATGGGACAGCTCTGAATGTAGCTCCCAGAGACCTGCTGGGAGCATGTGGGCATGGAAAGTGGCTCACAGCTGTGAGGGGGTATCATGGGCTTTTTATACCTTTAAGGTTTGATGAAGAGACTTTCTAGCATTTAGTCTTCATCCAATTCTTTTTCTTCTCTTCTAGTTCTAGTCAGTGTAAATTACTCCCTTCACCTTGCCCTGAGCTTTTGTCTCTACAAGTCCCCGACTTGTGATCTGCTGCTGAATGGATTAAGGAGCTCAACTTTTTGCTGTGAGGGGGGAAAGAATAGAATAAAAATGTGTAAAGATAACCAGGGGACATTGTTTCCTGGACAGGGCAATACTGGCTAAAGGGTGGGCCAGAAAAATTCAGATTTGCCTGTGCACACACACAGGGCTGAGACAAACCCTGGAGAGTGATGTGGCTGGAAGAAGGAGCTGGTGCTGTGGTTTCAGCATCTTTCCCTGCTCCCTTCTCCCCCTTGCCAAGCAGTGAAAGGGCTGTGATGGTCACTCTCACACTGATCCTGGCCAAGAGCACGAGTGGGACGTGCCCAAACCATAATCACGGATGGGACACTCGTGCTGCAGGTGACACATGACTCTGTAATGCCACATTGACCACAAATAACCCACAGTCCCACCCCTTCCCAGTGCTCAAACTCTCCCTGTTTGCTCTGAAAACCATATCCAGCTGGAGGGATGGAGTGCTGGACTCCAGGGCCAGGGAAGAGCAGTCTAAATCCCAAACCCACCCCACGTGTTGTGAGTGACCCCTCTTGTGGGGTCACATCCACTCTTTTCCAGCTGCTCAGCCCCAAATCCTCCTCAAAGAAAATCTGAAACGAGCTTCACCCTCTCTCCTGGAGTGTTGTCTTGGCTTTCTTTGAAGTGACAGGAAAGCTGCAGAGTTATTTTTAGCAGCACCTCATCAATTCTGTGTTCCCGAGCGCCTTGGCTCCTCCACCTGAGGTGATTCTGCTTACAAATACTGGAGAGGGTTCACCTTCAGAGATGATATTTTAATTAGGAGTGCAAAGAGCTATGGCCCAACGTGTCAGAGACTAATGAAGGAGCTTTTGTGGTTGGTGGAGAGCAGCTTGCCAAGGTATCCATTCCTTCCTGTACTGTGTAAGATGAAATGCAGCTGAAGCTGTTGCCATTTTAAAAGGAAAATCTTATTACAAGCCAGGCAAGGATATCAGAATAAAATAAATGGCTCCTGGTGCTTCTTCATCTATTTGTATGTAGGTTCAGGTGTGATTATGTAGTCTGCTATCAACTTTAATTAAGCTTTCCCTTTGCTGTTGACCTTGGGGCTTAAATATAATTTGTTCCATAGGAAGAACAGGTGGTACGAGCTCAGTGTTTTAAAGTTTAAATTGATTTAAGCTACATTTAGTTTAAATTTCCTTATGGAAGCATATAATTTTACTATTACTAATGTTGGAGCAATTACACAGAGGTGAAGAATCTGGTACAGAGCAGAGCCTTACAGCTCTCTAAGGCTTCTCTTCACCAGCACAAGTGTCCCTGCCTAGTGCTTTTGGTATAATTTTATTTAAATCCACCAGAGTCCCAGTGAGCTCCCACTTTTCCTGCGTGTCTCTGGCTCACCAGGCAGACCAGAGGTGACAGTAGGACCTGCCCAGAGCTGGGAGGGCTCCAGCAAACTTACCCCCACCTGGGAATAGAGGTGAGGTCTTTAATGTTGCCAGGCTATTTATCCTCTCCAATGAAACAGGAGTGCTTTACTTGGGAGAGCTGGGAGCTGCTGGCAAGGCAGGCACTGTGGCTGTTTGATCTCCAGCCTCTGGACAGACCCTTATCCATCAGAGCTGAGCTCTGATGTGTGTGCCTCAGTCTCCAGGATTTTTGGGAATTGTCTGCACTGAGACTTGTACTGGCCCCACTTTTCTGATTTTACAGAAGCAGGGTGGTGGGTGCCAGAGAAAGGGGCACCAGGGGTGCAAAAGCTCAGCCTAGAGTGTGAGAGGGAACTGGGAGATGCTGGAGATGCCAGCAGAGATGAGGGAAAGAAGATGTTCCCTAGGAACCAGGGGCAGCTGCATTGACTTTCTTCAACCCTCTGAAAATTGAGGGCAGGATGAGATGGGGAGAAAGGATGGGACCTGGAGTGGTGTGTGGAGAGAGATGATTGTCAAGTTGTTCATGTGTTTTCTTCAGGGAAAACCTGCAGGATCAGCCATAGGCAATGGAAAGATTATGGCAATACATGTTTGAACGTGTGCTCGTTATTTCTGAGCCCCTGCTGCAACACTCTCTTCCCTCCCCATACCACCCAGAGCATCCATTGCACTTCAAACAGCCCTGAAATAGCTGTTGAATCAGGTGGTTTTGCCATCCCCTGAGACTGGGACCCCTAAAGAAAGCATACAGGAAAACTTTAGGTGCAAAGAAAAGCTGCAAAGATGTGGTTTGACTGAGCTTGGGCAATATTCCAAAATCATATTACTGCTGTGATGACAAGGTGCCTTAATGACAACATTTCTTCAGGTTTGCCACCTTTTCTTGCCATTGTGCTGTGGATTTCTCTCACCATTATGTGCTATCTTTTTATGAAA
This sequence comes from Sylvia atricapilla, assembly GCF_009819655.1. Lineage (NCBI taxonomy): Eukaryota > Metazoa > Chordata > Aves > Passeriformes > Sylviidae > Sylvia > Sylvia atricapilla. The sequence continues at coordinate 112,050,048 of NC_089141.1, read as the reverse complement.
CACCTATCTTTCTCACTTCCAATTAAATAGGAGTCCCAAGGTTTGAGCTCTGGAGGAGGTGGGTTGTGCTTTCTGACAGGCTCAGAGGATGAAATCTTGGTGGCTCCAACGTGAAAACAACAATTTTGCCAATTTTTTTCTCAAAGCAAGATTTTTAGTTTAGGTTTTGTGAGAACCTGGTGTTGGCATTACTGTCCCATGGGCAGGGATCACTTTCATGCTCAATCACAGAGATTCCAAATCTTTTGTGTGCATATACTTCCCATTAATAATAAAAAATTATTTAAAAAAAAAATCACTGGCTAGAAACTCTGAGTGTGTGTCCAGCAGCACCAGAACAAATCCCTGCAGCAGCTTTTCCCCTGGCAAACACTTTGCAGGGAGACAGGCCTGCATTTTATGCTCAGATGGCTGCTCCAACAGGAGGGAAATCTGTCCCCTCTCACTGTGGCTGTGTCTGTCTCAGGGTCCTCCCTGTCACCTGTCCCCTTGCCCACCATCTGGCCCAAAAATCAGGTGCTTGTGAAGGGGAAAATCCTTCATCTGGGAGGGCAGAGCCAGGAGGAGGATGCTGCAGAGTGTGGAGTCCCTGTGCCAAACTCTCCATTGCTGAATTCCTGCAGGGAAGTTTGCAGGGCCCTTGTCAACCCTGAAAACAGTTATAGAGCCTTTTTTTGGTGTCCATTCTAGCACCTTCTGTCCTGAACTCCTGAACCCTGTGAGCACAACCAACACTCACTGTGGAAAAAGGAGGAATAGTTTGGAAAGTACAAGCCCCTCTCCAGGGAGGTGCTCTGCACGACCCCCCAGCAGTGTGAGCAGCCTGTGCTGGGCTCCTGCACTTCCTACAAAGGCATTTTCATTCTGGGGAAGGAGGGGAGCTTTCCCTTGGGAGGCTCAGGCAAGCTCAGAGAAAATTAATGGTGAAAAGCACTCTCTTTTCCCTGCTGGAATGCTCATAGTCAACCAAGAGAGCCCATTAAGCAACTGCTGTGACCTAAAATAACCTGACTAGCACTAAAACTATGAGCAGGCTGTATGGTTTTCTTTTTTTTTTTTTTTTTTTTTTTTTTTTTTTTTTTTTCCTTCTTTTTACATTTCCTTCCTTTTAAAACAAAGCTTCCTAAAGCTTCCTTCCCTGGGAGTTGTTTTTCCAACCTGCTCAGGAAAATGTGCTGGCAGAGTTTGCCTGTCCAGCTGCCCCTTTTTTTTTCCCCTACTTCTTTGCCATTCATACCTTCAGAATAAAAAAGACACCTCTCCAAAATAAAAACCCAAGCAAAACCTCCTCTTCATACACTCCTGGTTGTGCTGCCAAAGTGAATTTGGTGTCAAAGTCTGGAGAGTTTTACTCCTCACCACTGAATGAAAGGATTCAGGAAGAGACCTATTGCCCACCTGCCAGCCAGGGATGGGTAATCATCCCTCCAGCTACTTGGGAAAATGGGAAATCTGGTTGCACAAAGCTCCTCTGCACTCTCTTTTGTCCCAAATGGCAGCCCAGGGTTGTTTTGTTTGTTTTTTTCCACTGGGTTATTTGGTGGGAATAATACCTCACCTTGCTCATAACTCCTACCCCCTTCCTAGCTATGGAACCACTGCTATGGAACTCACCGGATGAAAACGAAATGACCAAAAGAAAAACCATTTAAACAGTCAAGTTTTTATCAGTTCTGGGGTAGAAAAAGCAAGTTTCAACTTGAAAACAAGGAGAGGGGAAAATCTCTACTGAGTTAAACTGCATTGTGTTAATCAGACAATTTAAAATGAACAGTAATGGACATAAAGGATAAAAGGTTTCTTAGAAAGGCAAGAGTGAAGGAGTTGCTAACTCATTTGAGACAAAAAGGGAGACTTATTGCTATCTGTGAGTCATTAACAGGGTTAGCTGAGGTTGGGGTATGAGGAAAAGTGTAACGTGGAAAAGAGTGGAGTCTCTCTCGGGAGGTACCATTTCTAGGAGACAGAAGACAGGGAAGAATTTAGCTCTTAAATTCATCTTTTGAAGTAAAGTCTCCAATCGCCCTCGGGACTAAGATGGAGTCACAGTTTTGTGCAAGATGTGCTCGCACTGATACCTTGATGTTCTGATACCTTCAGGGCTTTTCTTTTGAGAGCTCGTGCTGATGCCAACTGCTGCTTTTCACTTCCATGATATTTCCCCAGAGGGCATTTGGTGCAATGGGGGAAGTGGTGAGTGCAGCAGGGTGCCCAGGTGGGCAAGAGGCCCCTGGCCCCTGGGCTGAGTGAGGAATTGTGTGTCCAGCAGGAGCAGGGCAGGGATTGTCCCTCTGTGCTCCAGGGCTGTGTCCAGTTGTGGCTCCTGCAGGAGAGCCCTGGAGGGCTGGAGCATGTCCAGGGCAGGAGCTGGGGAAGGGGCTGGAGCCCCAGGAGGGGCTGAGGGAGCTGGGAAGGGGCTGAGCCTGGAGGAAAAGGAGGCTCAGGGGGGAGCTGGTGGCTCTGCACAAGTCCCTGCCAGGAGGGGACAGCCGGGGGGGTCGGGCTCTGCTCCCAGGGCACAGGGACAGGAGCAGAGGGAACGGCCTCAGGCTGGCCCAGGGGAGGCTCAGCTCGGCCAGCAGCAGGAATTTCCCCATGGAAAGGCTGCTCAGGCCTTGGAACTGCCCAGGGAGCTTTTTGGAGGTGCCCATACCTGGAGGTGTCCCCTGGAGGTGGCACTCAGTGCTCTGGGCTGGGGACAAGGTGGGGACCAGGCACAGTTGGGACTCCATGTGCTGTGAGGGCTTTTCCAACCTTAATGATTCCAAGATTCTGAGCATATCCCATGCCAGGACACAGGCATACAGATCCATGGATTTAGATGGTTCTCTTCCAGTGTTTAAAATGGTGCTGGCAGAGACACATCAATTCTCCTGTCACCTGGGCACTGCAGCTCAGTGCATCCAGCAGGGGCTGGGCTGCTCCTTGCTGCCCTGATCCCAGAAAAGATTCCTCCACCTAGACTGGATGGGAGTAGAACAAGCAGCCCCTCTGAGCTGCAGTAATGCACCCCACAGCCCCAGCAAGTGTTTTCCACACAGGGAAAAGTTTAAGACTCACCCCTTGCATTTCTTATAAGGAAAAGAACCAGAAACTCCTTTGTGGTTCTGACAGCGATTGGCTCAGTGCCAAGAGAGAAGCATCTATTGAACCTTTTTGCTGCTCTTCAAATCATATACTACCTATTGGCAGCAGGCCAGGTCGTCCTTCCTAAAACATTCAGTATTTAGGAAGGAGCCCAAAGGAAGTGAGAGGCTTTTTGGAGTGTTTCTAGCAGGGTATGAGAGGTTTTCTCAGACACCTGTGCTTGGCTTTTCTTTTGTTTTCTGTAACATTTGTTATTTTGATATTTTTCGTTTATTAAATCTTTTTGCTTTACAGAACACCTCTGAAGAGCAGTTTCACTGAAATTATTTTAAACCAATCTGAGAAGGCTGGACCCTCAGAAATTGATATATTAACACATGGTTTATAAGACTCTGGCCACGTGTTAACCTGCCTCACTGAGCCCCTGTTCCATGTTTATCCAGGATTGCTGGGAAGATGAAAAAAGCCAGTGAGAGCCCCAAGCCAAGGGGGCCGTGCTGGTGTTTCCAGCTGTGCACTCCGCAGATCCGCCGGGATGCGGGGCACGGAGCCAGGCTCCCCGCAGCTCCCGGCCTCCTGTGGGAAGCAGCAGCCTGGTTCCACTCTGATTTCAACCAGCAGGAGACTTGCAGTGAATTTATTTGAATATGGGCCCCCCAAAGGCATGCTCGGCTCATGAGGAGGATGGATTTTAGCAGGCAGATTGAATACAGATGAGGAGGAAGTCTCATTAAGTCAAGGACGGTTGACACTTTTCCAGATCATCAGCCAAATGTAGATGTAGGGAGATGCTGGAATATTTCCACTATCAGCAGGCACCAGGAGTTTAAATTGTGGCTATTTCCTGCCTCCATTGCAGGTTCATTCTTGCCTGTCACTGAACTTTTGACGGGCAGCCACAGGACCCACCACTCCTGTGCTTGAGGGAAGCCGAGAGCCACAGGAACAAATGCACCAAACCTCGATTTTGTCCAAAAGCTTCCCACCTTTTTACAGAGGACAAGGAGGAAGCTTTGAATATAGAATATGAAAGTGTTTGGAGACTCAAAGTCCTAAATGCTACTGAATGAATCAATTTTTATTTCTACACGCAGTGCTAATGCCCCATCCACCTCAAGCTGAGCACAGCAGAAAGACTTTTGAGGAAATAAAATAGGACTGAATTGCGCCAAAATCTTCTATAAAAGTTTCATTTTCTGTGCTTTTTCAATGGGAAATAGTAAAAAAAATTCATTCTGCATGTTTAATTAGGTTCTTATGAACACCATTTTTCTCTATGGAAAAAAAGAAATAACATCGAACCAAGGCAAATTAATTGCTGAATCTTTTTTCATGAAAACGTTTAAGCTTGGAAAAGACCTTCAAGATCATTGAGCCCAACTTTTGACCAAATACTCCCATAACAACTAAAACACAGTGCTAACACATAGTTACTTCATTCTGTTTGGAAATACTTCATGGGTAATTCTTAATGTTTTATTTTTAATTTCTGGTTTGGAGGAAAAAGGTTGGCTGTTTTTTTTTGGGGAGGAGGTGGCGTTTTGGGGCGTTGGTTTGTTTATTTTTTGGTGTACTTTTCCTAAAAAATTAAGCTTTTATGACCACATTGGTCAGACATGCAGACTAGATGGCAAATAATCCCTTAACTGAGTGTTATCTCAGCAGTCTGCAGGTCTAGAAGAAGTTCATACCTTGAGGATGTCTTCATTTGGTCTCTTCTGTTCATCTCTGCAGACCTTTAGCCCTTGGGCTTGGCAAAGCTATGGATGCAAACGCAACCTGATCCATTTCCAGACACTTTAAATACTTTGCTCACTTGGTGCCCTTTCAACAGCACAATCCCATTAAAAACAGTGACGAAACAACCATGCAGTGCTGCACTTTTCTGTGTTAAAACAATTTGAGCTGAGCATGGTGCAGAAATGTTTGCGTTAGCAGCGCTCACAGGGAAACCGCGGGGAGTTCCCACCCTGCCCCAGCACTCTGAGCTCAGAGCACGGCTGGTACCTCCAGCCAGAGCTGGAACAGCGTGTTGGCACCAATTTGGGATGCTCTGCTCCATGGTCCCTTGGCCAGGGCACACAGAAGTGGCCAGGACACACAGACAAGGAGGCACTTAGCAAGGCGGCTGCAGGGCTGTTGTGTTAAAAACACCGACCGCGGTATTCAATCATTCATGCTCTGCATAAAACAAGCAATATCACTTCTCACGGAATCAGGGGATGCAACAAAGTAATACGAGCTGACAGCTCCCACGTAACAAGCTTTTCTTTTCCTCTGGAGAAAGACCTAGAATAACTTTTTCCTCCCATTTTTCCTATTATGGGAAAAGTTGTCGGTTTTTTTCCACCCCAGTCCTTACGTAAGCAAAGAATTTCCGTAAGAGCTGCTCCCAAATGGACTAAAGATCCATTTCTAAGGAGGAAGTAAAGTGACATCAACGCATTTCTTCTGATCCAAAAAATACTGAAGCTGAACCAAAGCCTCCTGGTGTGAGATGGACCAAATGCTACGAGTCTTGGGGGGTTTGGTTCAGAGCACTCAGGGCTTGCACCCTTCTGCCTCTTTGCCCCACGGTAGCAAAAAAAAAGGTGAGTGAACCTCAATTTTTTTCCAAAAATGTCACCCCTGATTCCTTTTCTTTTTTCCCAAGGCACAAGAAGACATTACTCAGAGGATGGCCCTGACATGATTATCACACTTTGGGAAAACCACAGCAAAAGGTGATGGAAGCAAACATCACAAATAAAGGCAGAAGACCCTTTTATTTCGCATAGACAAAATGCAAAGAGTGTCTCATTAAATTAATATTAAAAAAAAACCCAAATCAATCTCCTCACTCCACTGACATCACTCATCCTAATTAACAACAAAAAAAAGAACAATCAAGGACCCATTTTCTAATTAAAAAAAAAAAGTGCAAACATGACAAAAGACTTTTTGTTTTTTCCAAATCAATGTTCCTGTTGAATTCACAAAGAGGGTGATTTTCTTTTTTTTTTTTCTTTTTTTTTTTTTTTTTTGTGATTTTTTTCCCTTTTAAATCTTGTCTGATGGAACTTCCAGTTAAAATGTTTTTGTTAAGTCTCCATGCACTTCGTAGAAAATCAGTAAAAACACAAACGCTTGTGAAGATCAGAAAACTGGACTCTTTTACCCAAAAATTCAGATGTCCAGTCAGATGAAGCTCACACTCAGACAGAAAAAAAGCAAGAGAGTCTTTGCACTGTCTGTCGTTCATATTACTATTTTTTTTTTTTGTCAAATATTTTGGCAATCTTCTTCTTTAATTATAAATATTGGAATTCAATAAAAAAAGGTAGCTTTCATTGGATTTTTTTTTGTTTGTTTGTTTTTTTCAGTGTAAATATTTACAGCCACTGTCCAGCCATGCTCTTGTCGTTATACCAGGGTGTAAGATTTTGCGTAGGGATTGTTTCCTTTCAAGTGGCCCCGGGAGTCCAGCAGGGATTCTTGGGAGCTGCTCATTTTTGCTTGAGCCTGTCCTAGCTCAGCTCCTTCTCGCTGAGGTAACGTTGCCACAGCACCAGGTTGCCATGACTGGACATCCCTCGTGGAGGATGTCTCCATGGGGATTGGCTCCAGCACGGTGGGACGCTTCAAGGTTCGGCTTTTCTGTGGCTCCAAGCAGGCTTGTCCCAAACCCAGGTCTCTGCTCGTGCCCTGCGCGCCACGGTTCAATAAAAAGTCCATCCTAAGGTAGGGTGGCAAATGCATGAGATCACCTGGGGAGGCAAAAAGGGGAGAAAGTGAGTCTTTGTTTTGGGTTGCATGTTGTGCGGCGCTCGCCCGGCGGGAGCGACTCGGGCGGGTTTGGCCGCCAAAGGGGAGGATCTGTGATCAGAATTTATAATTGATAGATTATTTGTCAGACATTTACTGCCCTGTGATCTTATAGGATTGTGCAGCAAATTCCTTTGGGGCAGATCCATGAAGATTTACTGTTAATATTCATTTTTGCAATAGAATGTGAAGTGCAATGTTCTTTATGTGCGCTCACTGCGTGAAGGAGATAAAATGAGAAGACCAGGAGGAGCTTTTTCTTCGAATCTGAAAAGCAAAGATCTTAGTTTTCTTTGTCAAAAACTTGGAAAATGTGGAGGCTCAGCAAATTTCCCATTTTTATTTTCCATTTTAAATGGACAACCCCACAATTCCAATTAATGAGCCTCAATCTTGAATAGAATGACTAAACTATTTTAAATGCATGCAAGAGTGTTAAGGCTGTGGTTTTCAAGAGGTTTCTGAATTAAACAGAAACATTCATGTCCTCATATAACAGAATTTAACTGTCAACCATCACCACTGTGTTTATTTAATTCACTAATAATTTTCTCCCACTGGGCCACCAAGATGCTGCTGGTTTTGTGGTAACAAAATGCACTGGGACTGGCACCTGAGCTCTTGCATCAACTTTCTGCTTTGTATTGTCAAGAAAACCTCTTATTCATTATTTCCCCTGACTCCTGGGCGTGTTAGGCATTTGTGATGTTCCTTCAAGAAAATGAGAGGGAATCAGGCATATAATGACATTCCCTTCTAAAAATATTTGATGGTGTAACCCCACCTATGTATGGAAAAAAACCCCCAAAAACACAGTTACAGGATCATTCAGAACAGTATTTTCCCTTCTTTACAGATCTCTGGAGGTATGCAGCTTCTTGTTTTTTATGGCTAATATCAAACCCAGAGTCTCATCTACAGATGGGATGCATCCTGAATGTTTAAAGTAGGAGACTCTTGGCACCACACCACATGTGTAGCTCTTCATGAGCTATTTACAGCAGGAGAAATTAAGGCTGACCTGTGCCAGTGGCATAAACAACAGACCAGGAAAGCAGTTCTTCATAATAAAACAATGTATAACAATTTTGTTCTTTCTAGCCCAGCTAAAAGATATCCAATGACCTAAAATAAAACAGGTCTGCTTTCCCATGCAAGTCAAGGCACTGCAAGTCTTACCTAAAAGACCAACAGCATCTGCTCTATCCATAATTCCAGGTCACAGACAGAGAACTGCTGAGGAGTTGCATTTGGCCAGAATCTGTGTTTATTCCTATAGAAATACCTCAGGCACAGTCTAACACCATATGGTTTTTTTTCTGGATGCATCTCCAGCACAGGCTCACGGCACGTGGTGTTTTACCCCTCTGGATAAAAGATTGGGAGGATCTCAAGATGAGGCTGACACACACACCATGGAGTTGGAGGGAGAGGGGGAGGTTTGTGATGATAATCACACTGATTGCCTCTTGGAAAAGGAGACCTGTTAACTTTAATCGGTTTTACTCACTGGTTTGCCTGATTCTTCTACAGTTCCTTTCATGCCAAGCACAGTTCTGCATGTCAGACCTGTTTCAGCTGAGGCAGCAACGTTGATGCTGCTGGGGTGAAGGACAGCAGGACATGGACACAGGAGCAGGGAGGCACCAGCTCACTGCACTTCTCCACAGGCATTGAGCCAAGCTCCCTGTGGGTACATCGGTGCTGTCTAACACCTGCCCTTGGTACCCAGACCCCGAGCCCCTCGTCACATCAGTTCTTCTGCTTCTGCATCCCCTTGTAGTCCAAGTCCTTCCAAAATGCAGTTGTGAGGCTGGTTTTCTCCAAAGAACATTTCCCTGTGAGGGGGGTGATGCCTTGAGCTTTAGCTTTCATATTTGCAGATTCTGTGCTGCCTAGGGATGCAGTTCTGAGCTCATATTAGGTGCTAGTCAGCTCTTCACAGAGTAGGGACACAAAACAAATCCTTTTCCTGCTGAGAACCAAGGACAACTTTCAGCCCAACAGCACAAACAAGGGTGGGCTGAAGGGAGAAAACAAGAAGGATGAGACCTCACAACCTGAAGCTGTAATTGGACAATTAAACTCCAATATGCAAATGGACCAAAACTTATAAAAATTTAAGATCTCGTGACCAGTCAGTCATTTTTGTGACTATTCTTAGTCCACTCTGGGTGTAGCCCTGGCCAGGCTCTTGCCCAAATTGTATCCTAAAGGTCTTTCAATAAAAGCCTACTTTATTCTCCAGCTCTGTCCAGTCTCTGTTTCAGGTCAGCCTTCCACAACATCAGGGGAGACATCCAGGGTGGGAAGTTTTTGTGTCACTTGCTGCCTGTGGCTGTGTCTTGTGCAGCACTGCAATACCCCTAAGAAGAGACCTGTTCCTACTCCACACCTGTCTCTGCCCCCTGCCCAATGAAGGTTTTGAGGAGCTTGGTTTGGCTGCCTCAGGTGTGGGAGTTTCACTGTCAGGGCCAGCAAAATGCACCTCGGAGATGGCAACAGCAGGTGGGAGAGCTTTGTGACTAGTTATAATGTCAAAGTGATGACTTCCCTCTGGTCAGGAATGTTTAGAGACTTCTGCAGGCAGAAAGGTTTGTTTTTTTTTTTCTCCCACTCTCATGCTCCATAGGGGTTCATTAGCCTCAGCAGAAGAGGAAAAAATTTTTTATGTTGAACCCAGTCCCAGAGCACCTCTGCTGTGGAGATAGGAGGGGAGAGCTGGGGTTGTTCAGCCTGGAGAAGAAAAGGATCCAGAGAGACCTCAGAGTCCCTTCCAGTGCCTAAAGGGGCTCCAGGTGATCTGGAGAGGGACTGGGGACAGGAGCATGGGGTGATATGATAAAGAATAATGGCTTTAAACTAAAAGAGAATAGGGTTAGATGGGATATTAAGAAGGAATTGTTCCCTGGCAGGGTGGGCAGGCCCTGGCACAGCGTGCCCAAAGAAGCTGTGGCTGCCCCTGGATCCCTGGCAGTGCCCAAGGCCAGGTTGGACACTGGGGCTTGGAGCAGCCTGGGACAGTGGGAGGTGTCCCTGCCCATGGCAGGGATGGCACTGGATGGGCTTTGCCATCCCTTCCAACTCAAACCACTCCACATTTCCATTTCCCACAACAATTGGCCTTTTCCCAAAGGCGTCTGTCACCCAACACTGCCTGTAAGGGGCTGCCACTGCTTTGTAAACACCAGCCAGGACATTTTACACCCACTCCCTCTTTCTACTGCATTTTCTGCTTTTTTTTTGGTTGACTTTCCAAGAAGGAGCTGGTGTGGAGCAGCAGCTGGAGCATGCCTCATTGGCAGCTCCCCGTGGGTACCTCACGGAGCTGCTTCTGTGCCTTGGCACATTTGCTGCTCCTTGAGAGCCACGGGTGTGAGTGGACTATAAAAGAGATGAGCATTGAACCTTACAGAGATGGAGCGTGGTTTTCAAGCTGCCGTCTAGACATTCCTCAAGTGTATTTCGGAGCTTCGAGCTATGTAAAAAAGACCTTTTTTTCACCCCCTCCTTAAATCTACATAAGAAAGCCTAGTCAATAATCTGTGTAAACAATATGCAGTCATTTTTACTGCAATTTTCTAAATGTCTGGGGGGCAAAGTTCCAGCAGGATTTCAGTAATGAGAAACCACAGAGTGTAACTTGCTCTCCAAAGCTGGGTATTCAAAGCACAGTCTCTGACATGGCTTATGCAGAGCCCTCATTATTTGATGTGATGTACACATTTCCCCATCATAAAAAGCGTCAGTGCTCCTTCTCATCTGCAAGGAGCATCTCTCTCTGCACCTGCTTATAAAACAGGGCACATTATTAAAATCACTGGAAAAAGAAAAATTTTGAGAATGGAACTTTTTCTTCTGTGCTAGGGTTGAAACGGTCTGGCAAGATGGAAAAAAAAAAATAAAGTCTTTGATTTAGAAGAACTAATGGGCTTCTGACTCGAAAACACAATCTTTGAAATATAACCACAGGGGTTCACCTTTGCCATTCCTACATCAATTCTGAAGGTATTTTTGAGCAGAGAAAAAGCTTCTTGCTGTATCTCTGGAGCTGCTTGGGAAGACTGGTTCTTATCCTCTGGACACAACAGTGGAGGCATTTTTTTGGTCTCTTGATATTCAGCTGAATGATGGTTTTTTTGGGCAAAACATTATGAAGTTTCAGGATGGTTCACTGCCTTTGATGCTCTAATTACCTCTTTTCAGCTATGTTTGTGCCTTATTAGTAATGAAAGCAAACCTTTCAAGTGCATGAGCACTGCAAATGAGCATGTTTAATAATTCATGCATTTCGGCTTAATTAGTACAAAAGACATTCTAAAACTGAAGTTTTCTGATGCATTTTTAAAAGTGGGGTTTGGTCTGGATGATCTTCGGAGGTCCCTTCCCACCCTGACCTTTCAGTGATTCTGCAGTTTTTAAGAAAGGAGAATTTGTTGTATAAGAACCTCTAGTTTATACAGAAATAATAAGCATCCAGTCAAATCTGAATGCTGCAATTTAAGCCAAAGTTATCTCAGTCTTTTTTTTTTTTTTTTCTTAATGGCCAACCCTCTAATTAATTATTTAGTATAGTACATTTAGGAAAATGTTAGTTCAAATAAATATTTGTAAACAAATGCTAAAAATCACTTACTGTGATATTTACAATAAGCGACACATTCTACCAAACAGGGAGTATTTTCTGAGTTAATGTGACACTGAATAAAACCAATTTATCCTTATTTCAGCACAACTAAGCTGATATAGAGCACTTTGGAAAAAAACAACAAACATTTTTAGCTGTATTCCAGAGGTCAGCCTCAGGTGTGGGAAGGGTTGGAATGAATTTGACAGGCTACATGCAGGGAAAAACATCACTGCTGAATTTTTCTTGGATTTTATTCAAGCTAGCTGTCTGGTCTGCAGAACTAAACCAAGCTGAGAAGCACACTCCTTTCTCCCAAAAGGTTTACCTCATTCCTCTTTCAAATGCCAGAGAACTTGCATGGCGTTTTTTTTGGGGTTGTTGTTGTTTTTTTTTTTTTTTTGTTTTTTTTTTTTTTTTTTTTTTTTTTTTTTTGCTTTCATCTACTCCAGAAAAAAAATTCTAAAGGATTTGTGCTATTTTCAATACAAGGATCCTCACAGGCTGCAAAAAAAAAAAAAAAGATGCTCTTACCGATTTTTACATGAGAGGTCTATGCATTTTCTCATGAATCAGAACCTCCACTAAAGCAAAAGCAATTTGTCTTCACAACACTCCAACAGAGATACCATCAGTGAGGGTGACAGCCCTGAGGGTTTTCAAGTTTGGTTGCCATGTGGAGGAAATTCCAGTGCTATTTGAGAGATTATCTCAGAAAATTTTGAGAAGTGGAGCTGGTGACTATGACAGGGTGTTTTATTTAACAAAGGTAAGGATAAGACTGCTTGAATAGGGCACATTCACACATCCTGCTTCAATAATAAAGTGGGTAAAAAATAAAAAAATAATAATAAAAAAGCTCTCAGAAATATCTCTGGGATGATTCCACGGGATCAGAAACCATGCCAGGGTTGAGTCCACACAGCTCTGGTAGCTCAGGGAAGGTGCTGATGTAATTATGTTGATTTAGGAGCAAATGATGACTTTGTGCAATGCTGGGGGTGTACAAGTGCTGTGTAGATGGAGTCCCACCCTGTTGGGCATCTCTTGGCTTGTGCCGACTTTGGAAGGGGAAGCACTGATGGGACATTGTGTTTTCCTTTGAAAGGAAGCAAAGGAGACAGAGCTGCTGACATGGTTCTAAGCTCAGGTTTATGCTGATTAAAAAATTTGGTTGATTTTTCCAGCTCACTAGCACAGTGAATAAATCAGTGAAGCCTTTTCTGCTACTCACAGGCTGTTTTTCAGGACAAAGGCTGCCCATAAGGAAAAACCTGCATTAGAAACGAGGAAAGAGTGGAGGGTTTGCAAGGACAAGGTGAGAGGTGTGCTGAAAAAAAAAGAGTGTAAGTGATGCTCAGAGGCCTTTGTCACATCCAGAACTGACACACCATTAAAAACTTAGCAGGCAAAGCTTTCTTGGACAGCAGCAGCTTGGTCTGAAGCCAGGCTGATAGCAGCAGTAACATTTCTCACAATTGCTGCTGTCAGTGTTGGAAAGCTGCTGGTGCTCCCTCCCCGTCCATCTCGTGTCCGCACTGCGCCGAAACCATCCCCTCACCTGCAGGGCTCACAGAGCTCTGCAGCACCAGGGATAAACACACTTAATGAGCAATAAAACAAGTCATTTGGGTTTCAGCTTGGTCCTGTGTCCTGCTCAGCCAAGAAAGGGAGGGGGTGAAGAGGGTCAGCCCTGCACCTCTTTGCTCGGCCGATGCAGGTCCCAGGATCTGCTCAGTGTGGAACTGCCTTCCCAATTCGCTGGGAAATTGTTATTTTCTTGCAGTAAAATGCCACAAGTAGGGAGTAAAAATTTCTGAAGGGTGCTTTGAAAGCCAGGGCTCCACTCTCTAGAGCCAGTGTTGATCAGTAATGGAAATGGAGATGGAGTTTCCATGTGCAGATTTCTGACTGGCCAAATGAGTGAGACTCTCAGCTCACTCTCTGTGGACAGGAGCACACCATTATCAGCACATTCAGGAGCTCACAGTGGCCTTCTGAGGCCACTTTTTCAAGACTAAAACTGGATCTAATAATTCTCTGAGGTGTTCCAGAATAAATGGCAGAAGCTCTGAGAACAGCCAAGCAGCAGAAGGGGAAAGGAAGGAGGGAGGAGACAGGGCACAGCTCCCCCATGAGTGAAAAAGCTGCAGTGAGAGCAGGTTCATGCTTCAACCTCTGCTCAGGTGCCCAGGAAAAATGACTGAAGTGCTCAACATTTGGGGGGTGTTTTTAAACTGGCTGAATGCAGGACTCGTTTCAGTTGCCAACCTGCCATTTCTGCATCTCTGACCCACAGCATCACATCCTCTTGTGCTTTTCTCTGTGTTTCAGCAGGCAGAAAAACACCCCACCCTTATGTTGGTTTACATTTTTCACCTAAATAGGTAAAAAATGTTGGGAGAAATAGCCAGGTTTCCTATTTCTAGCTGGAGAAATCAGAATTCCCTGTCACCCCTGCAGGGCTGTACTTTATAACTTTCTCCACAAAACCTGCACCCTCATAGATGGTTTGGAGATATACAACACCTAGTTAAATGTTGCAGTCTGCTAAAACTGGCATTTTCATAAAAATACTCAAAATACCAGCTGTGATTCACAGAGCAAAATAAAAACAACAGTTGCTGTTGACTACAGTCGTTGGAGTTATCTCTTAAGGAACACCAGGGTATCAGTAAATCTGTAGTTCAGGAGCCAAATTTGCTACTGTTATAAATCACTGACTCTATTGATTTCAGCAAGACTATAAATTGATTTCTACTTACTGGAGATTAGGTTTAAGTGACTGAAAATGAGGACTCCAACTAATGTGGATTTTTTTTTTTAAAGGTGATTCATTTTGTTATTTAGATTTAAGCCTTCTAATTCCAAGAAAAAGCCTTTGATCAAGATGTCTTGAAGCAAAAGCATGACTGCTGTAGCTGAACTGAGATCATCCATCTGAACTCGACTGACAAAGCAGACTGTGCAGCTGCCTGAGAGGGTGGCAGGAGCCTTGATTATCACATTGTTACCTCTTCCTGGAAGATCTAATGGAACAGGAATTGAGCACGTCTTTGGTTTGCATTTCTCTAAGCAGAACTTTGGGGCTCTAACACAGTGCAGCACTTTCCAAGCGCTTTGCCAGATGCTTTGTCTTTTCCAGAAGTAACTTTAAGGAGAACTGATGTGTTTTTAAGGGCTTTTCTGCCACTGGGCTGAATAAGGAAGGAAAAACTGATTAACTCCAGGGGTCAGATAGATTTAGACCCTATGGATAAGCCATTTGGATGTCCAGCCTCACAGGGCTGGAGCACCTGCACAACTGATCCCTTCCTGCTTGGATTAATGAGGTGTCTACGTTATAAAAACATGTAAAAGGGGCCTCAGTGTGTAAATCAATACCCACTCCAGGACCTAAGTCAGCAAATTTGTCAATAAATAATGAAATGGTGACAGGAAAGGTAAGGCCAGGAGCGCTCCCTTTCCGTCTGCGCCTTGTCACGCAAACGGCTTCATGCATTTTTAAGGATGTTCTGAGACAGAATTCTCCTGCCCAGTGGCTGCAAAAACTTGGAAAACTGTGCTAAAAAACTCTGTGAGATGCCCCTGGTTAGCAAGGCTGGAGTTTTAAAACTCATTTGCTGGTCCTGGGCGCAGTGAACAGAAACTGTTCAATTATACATCACTTCAGCTGGGGGTTAAATCGATGGCGGCTCCATGGAAACAGGTTTGTTCCTGAGATATATTGGGAGCCTGGATTTTTTTTCAGGGTTCACTGGAATCAGCAGGAGCTGCTCTGTTGACCTCTCCAGGCTCTGAGCCATTCCTGTGAATTCAGGGATAAACCTGACCGTGCCACGGCAACGGGGGAGCCAAACACACTGCTAGTAGAGCTGGGCAGGGAAACCAATATCAGCAGGGAAACCAATATCAGCCCTGCCCTGCTCTCTGCTGAGCCAGGGGTGAACTTCTGTAACTCAAGTCTCCTCACATCCATTAGTCTGAATCCCCTGAGTGATGCTGACGAGGTGCAGCTTTGCATTTTTGTTAATTAATCCCCTGGGACCGGGGGTTCTCACAGCTCTCACAGTGAAACTAGGGATGCTGAATATTTCATCTGCAGAGCTGTGCTTTAAAGGCCAGCACACAAAGCTCTTCCATGGATGGTATGGACCATCACTACAGTCAGATTAGGACTGTTAAAATAATATTTTTTTTTCTCTAATGATATGATTTCCTGCTTTAATTTCCAAGAAGAGCACAAGCATGACCTTTCTTCCAGGTAAGATTTGGTTTCCATTTTCAGGTGTCGTAGTGCCAGCTCTCCTGTAGGGCTCAGATTACACTCAGGTCCTCTTGGCACGGGGGAAATAACAGAGCCTGACATCAGTTAAATCAGGACTGGCTGTAAATGTCTGCAAGGACCTTAAAGCAGGGCTGGATCTGCTCTTGTCTGTATGGAAACTCCAGCCCTGCTTGGGCTGGCTGACAGCAAAAGTCACACACTGTGTCCCAACACTGTGGAGGTGAAATTATCTGGCATTTTCAAAATTAAAAATCTAGTTCTTTATAGAAGTGAGGTTCAAGTTAGGGACACTCAACAGAAGTGCTCTAAAATATCTGTTGTGATAATTGAAGTGGAAACAGCATCTTTGGTTTGATTTGGAATTTTTGCTGGTAGTTTTAACAATTTAATATTGAAATTTCAACTTGTAAGAACATGAAAGTAGCTGAAAATTTACTGATAAATGTAATCCTTGCTTAAGGCATAAAACACTTCAGTAACTACAGCTCAGTCAAATGCTACAGAAATATAGGTAGTCTAATAGCTTCAGCTTTTATATATATATGTGTGTGTGTGTGTGTGTGTGTATATGTATATGTATGGACCACAAAGCAAATAATCCACTTTAGAAAACCAAAACTAAATTAAAATTTTAAAAAAGACTCACTTCTAATAAGAAAGATCTTGTTGCTAATCAAAAGATAGGAAATGGGCATTCTTGGGAGGAGGGAAGGGGTTTCCTTAACATGCAAATTTTAGCCAAGAAGAAATAGAAAAAAACCCTCCATGAGTATCCTGATGCAGCAGAGTTTGGGATGCTGTCTCTTTTCCAAAGCCAGTTTATTTTAAATTTCAAATCAAAATAAAGAGTAAACTAGGAAGCAACAGGAAAAGGTAATTTTGCTGCTACACACTCCTCACAGAGTCTTTGAAGAATTGGGGCCACTTGTTTCTCTCCTCTAATTAAAAAATATCTTCCTAACACTAGTATCACTGATTCATAGGTGACAATTGTAAAAATAGTTTAGATTACTTTCTTCATAGAATCACTGAAGGCTTTGAGTTGGATGTTAAAGGTTATTTATCATTTAGTTTCAAATCCTTCTACTATCCCAGGTTGTTCCAAGCCCAGTCCAACCTGGCTCTGAACACATCCAGGGCTGAGGCAGCCACAACTTCTCTGGGAAACCTGTTCCAGTGCCATCAATGACTTGAATTTATATTGCAGACGTTTTCTGTACCTAAAATGGAAGTTTCACATCACAATTGCACAGAAACCTTGTAACTGAACAGCTGCCCTATTTAAACTCAAGATTCACACTGATATGGTTTTCCTTTCTGATCTCAGAATATTTCAGCTTCTGATCTGAACCTGTTTAAGTTCATTTTTATTGTACTGGCAATGTTAAAAAACTTGCAGTGTGAGCCTTCCTGTCTGCAAATCCACCAGAATAAAAATGAAAGCAAATGATATCAAGTATGTTGTCACGTCAAATTAAATGCAGAATTAAATGGTTTTCATCCCTGCAGAACATTCAGCTTTCCTCAGCTGAAGGAGAAAAAGCTCCTGATACTCCACAGAAATAAAACCTGAGACAAGATAAAGGCAATTTCCTCTCATCACTGATGTGCCATTTCTAGGATAAGCAGCAAATGGCACAGTCTGTCTCTTTGTGACATGCTCCAACTTTTCCAACAGTGCAGCAGAAAATAAAAAGAAGGTGCTCCATGCACAGTAGGATTTGATAGGGAAACATCAGAGATGCTCTTCTAGGGGAGTAATTTCAGGATACACCACATAAGTATATATACAAGTTAACAGTCAAGCTCAGAATATTTACTACTGTTAAAAATGTAGGCAAGAAGATTTTTTCCCCACTCTGTGCTTCTCCTTCTGTTTTTCCACCTGCTTATTTTGATTTCTCTCCTTATTTGTCTCAGAACAGGATCTTGGTCTCCCACTGCAGAGTCAGGATGGTGATTTCTTTGTTCTGTATACACATTATATACAGTGTGTGTATACAGATTCCTATTTTTTCATATATACTCTATTGCATTTGAAACCAGACAGTGCAAATATAAAAGTAAACCAGGAAACAACCCGTATCTCAGCCTTGGTGTGCTTTGCTGTGGGATTTCTGAACAACAACAACAGAAGGATACATAGATTCCTCTGTATCCTTCAAGAAATTCAATTTTGGATCTGGAAACTGTGGAATTAATGGAATCATTCCCCATTTTCAGTCAAGGCAGGATAATATAATGGGCATGGGGAAAGGAGGCTAAAGGTGAGCTGCCAAGAGTCCCAGCCTTTGATGGATCCCCCAGTGACCGAATTTGTATCGGATCCAGTCACGGCCACGGCCACTGGAGCTCTGTCAGCAGCTTTCCTACAGAAATCCAGTCCCTAAATAGACTCCAACCACTGTGTCAGGGGGAAATAACTCCTTCACCCTTGAACTCACAGGGAAAAGAGTTCACATCTCGGGTTACGGGGCTGGCGCTGGAAAAATACTGTGCCTCCTATTGCTGCCTGCTTCTTATTTTTCTCATTATGCTAAGCAGCTTATTTTTAGCTGCAGCGACTGAATTCTGGAAAAGAAGATTTGTTTCTCGACTTGGGTGTTTAAAACAACATTTAGGCTCTGCAGGTGATATCCAGACTGCATTTAAGGGACCCTTGTAAATCTTTTAATAAAGCACTTGCATTCTTTAGCTCAAGGCTTGTCTACATGTTAAGGCTTTGCTGTTCAATCATCAGGATTAGTCAAAACAGTGAGAAACTTCTAAATTGGGTCAAGAATGCTAATTAAGGCATTTGAAAAACTGAGAGAACCTGATCATTCAGCAAAGCTGGAGATGTTAAATCAGGAATTTTTTTCCTAGTTAATATGCAGTAGGTTTAAGGGCTAGACTTGGGCTGCTGCACTGAGGTGCCCAGCTGTAAAATGCCAACAAAGTGTCCAGTCCTGGATGGTGAGGGCTTGTTGAGAGGAGGCCTTGAGCTGATGTTAAAAGACATTTCCAGGTGGTCCAATCTCCTCTGGGACATGGGGACCAAGGAGAAGGGCTGGAAAATGGAGATGAGAGAAATGGAGTTCCTGCCCACCTGGCAAGAATACAAGGACATCAGGAGAAAAGTGTTTCCAAGGGAGCTTGGAGAAGGGGAACTCCTGCTTTGTGCAGGTGATAGGACCCAGGAAAGCACTCAGATTCCCTTTGGAGGACTGGGGTGTCCCTGACATCATTATGGCTGTGAAATCAGTCCCTGGAAGATGATTTTTCAGAGTCTGCCTTTCCAAAAAATGCCATTTCTCCCCCCTCACGAGCAGGTTTTTTTTTTTTTTTTTCACACTGGTTCCTTTCACTAGCTGAAAGTTTGTGGAGAAAGTTCTGAGATATAAAATCTTGTGATGCTTTAAATGGATTTCCAAATCTACCACTCTGACACACCCCCTGGGAGACATTTCTTCTCTGGGATCATATTTGGGATGCTTTAGTCCTTCAGGAGTTTTATATTTATGTGATCTCTCCCCACTTTAGAGGAGGTGGGATGGTTAAAAATGACCTTGAATTTATTTTGTGACAGGTAGAGAAATTCCTGGTCCAAGTCAAACGAACCCTTAAGGACAATGTCGTATATAAGCAAAGGCTCCTTTCAGTGCTGATTAGCAAAAGAAAAAAATATAATTGGGGGTCTGACTTTTGCAGTATCCCTGTGAGAGGTTTCTGCAAATTGAAAGAAATTAAAATTTTCTAGATATTTCCCATTCAGGCCCTCGTCAGATTTTATTCCTTCCAAGCATGAACTCCATTGCCAGGGGATACAAGTAAGTGGTCTGTCCACAAAAGAACCCCAGACATAAATAGCACTTGGGATGCAAAGAATATCAAAATATTTCCCAGTTAATAGCAGTTCTTTTCTCCAGCACAATAATTTAGGAGTAAAGAGAGGAAAAAACCCAACAGGCTTCTTGGCTGAGGCTATTACTGAGATTTAAAATTATAATAATAGGAATCTATTTTTAATAAACTGCTCCAGCAATGTTTATTGCAGTGAAGAATAATTGTTATGATAACTCAATTTGTGATTATTATTCTTAAAACAGAAAAAAAAAGGAACATTATTATAAAACTCTTTGAACCTCTACAATTATCTTCCATTTTTCTACATTACAGACTCTCTGATGGCACAGTGGGAGGTAGGAAGAGTGCATTTCTTTTCAATTTCTGTCCCTTTTTTGGAGGATGAGGGACTGACTTATTTGACAGCCTCACAGGTAAACTTGAGGTTACAATTGTTGAAATTTATGAATATTTTATATGAAAAACTCCCTCAGTTTTGCTCTGCTTAAATGATTCCTTGAGGACCTGATCTTACTAACCAAACTTGTAGTTAATGACAGCTGTGGGGAGGAGAACAATAATCCAAATCCCAAACTTCTGGGAGTTTTGATGCTGAGAAAGATGCTGTGAAAACAACGTGTTGCCACCATTTTTACAGCATGAAGGATTTTAACACTGTGCAGGAGAGCTAAGAAGACCCACTTTTGTAAAGGATGTGATTTATCCCACAGCTTTAAAATCCTGCTGTGCTGTTTTTACTGCTTCAATTTTCTCTTTTAAGGTGCCTCCTGGGACACATGACTATTCTGATGGCTTCCTGAAAAATGTCACCATCTACAGTCGGTCACCTTCAAGGTGTGGGCAGATCAGGTCTGACAGCTCTGAGCAGTCCACAAAACCTCATGTGCAGGTCTGCATCCAGCCCTTCACTTTTTGGAAGCTGTGCAGAGGCTGTTGTTAAGCAGCAATTCCAGTTTGCTTGGTGGTTTGTAATGTGATACTATAAAAGGGAGAATAATGGCGGTGTTGTTAAGGATGAAACATGAACTATAAATAATCACAGAATCTCAGAGTGGTTTGGGTTGGAAGGGACATTAAAGCCCATCCAGTGCCACCCCTGCCATGGGCAGGGACACCTTCCACTGTCCCAGGCTGCTCCAAGCTCCAGTGTCCAACCTGGCCTTGGGCACTGCCAGGGATCCAGGGGCAGCCACAGCTGCTCTGGACAATCTGTTCTAATCTTAACTTTTTTCAAAAGTCTGCTTGGGTTGCTGTAAAGATCAGAACACAAGGATTTTTGGGACATGCTTTCAAAACACCAAATGTAGGAATTATTAATAATAAAAACTTCTTCTTTCCATGCTCCATTTCCTGTAACAACGACTTCTGAAAACTCGGAGAAACTCTTGACCTTTTTTTTTTTTAATTGAAGACTGTTTAAAAAAATGCTTTCCATATATTTGAAAGTTTTGGCCTGGTGTGAGGACAATGATGTAGAAAACATCTACAGCTGCTTGTACCATCAGCTAGAGTATCCTCCTGTCTAGAAGAGCTGGTTGATACTCAAGGATCACCTTCTCCAAGCTTAGTGAGCAGAAACTCAGACAAAAATTTTAGGAGGCATCTGTGGATGAACAAAAAGCTCCTGGCAAAACTCAGACACAGAGAGGGAGCACCCAAGAGGGTGGAAGCAGGCAAGAATAACCCAGTGGGAATACAGAGACATTGTCCAAGCATTTAGAAATGTGGTTAGGAAAGCCCAAGCCAAGCTGAAGTTGAATCTGTTCAGGGATGTCAAAGACAACAAGAAAGCCTTCTGTAATTTTATAGGTGACAACAGGAAGGGAAAAATGTGGGCCAGTGCTGCATGGAACCTGCTGACATGAAAAAAGCTGAGACCCTGAATGCCTTATTTGTTTTCACTAGCCAGAGCAGCCTTCAGGAATCCCAGGTCCAAGAGATCAGAGGAACAGTCTGGAGCAAGAGGCTCACCCCTAGTGGACAAGGATCAGGTCAGGGAATGCTTAAGCAAACTGGATCTACGTAAATCCATGGACTTCGATGGGATGTGCCTACAAGTGCTGAGGTGTTGGAATTCTGGAAACTGAGAATTTGGGGGTTTAGTATATAGTAATACATGTGAGTCAAGATGGAGGATTTTGGGAATTGTCTGGGTCCTTCTTCTTCACCTTCCTCCTTCTTCTGCTTCATGGGTTTGGGTGATTTTCTGTAACTGGGTGAAAAAGGTCCTCATTGTGGGCCTTGAGTGGTCACTATTGGGTCAGAAATATAAATAATATAGGTGTCACCTCATTATTGGGTAATTAGCACTTAAATAACCTTGGAAAGAGTCAGAGGCTCTCCATTTTACCTTGTTTCTCTCATTGCTAGTTAGAGCTCACAGCTCGTGAGCCTAAATAAGAAATAATAAAGATCCAAGTCTGAACATGAAACCTGCATTTTCCATGTATCAATCCTGACCTTGGCAAGGAAAAAAGGAAGCAAGAACCTTCACACTGAGGGAACAGATTCCATTGAGGCCATTGTCAATAGTCTTTGATCATGGTGACTGGGAGAAGTGTCTGAAGACTGGAGAAAGGCAAATGCCACTCCTGTCTTCAAGAAGGACAACAAAGAGGATGCAGGAACCCAGAAGCATCTCAGCCTCATCTCCATCCCTGGGAATTCAGCATCAAACTCCTTTGTCACCTTCTGTGAGTTAAGTTTCAGCTTTGCCATTGGATGGGTTCCTTTCGAAATGCTCCATTTATCAAAATAACTTTGTGGTATTCTGAGACCAAGCAGGTTATTAAATCTTTAATTTAACACTCTTTCTTCACACTGTCTTATAATTGTTAGGAATTATTTTGAAAAACAAATAGTAGTTGTTGCAAACTGTCGAAACTTTACTGCAACCATGAGATGCAACAAGCAGCAGTTTGAAAAGGGAGGTCAGAAATTAGGAAGGAGGGGGCAGAAGTGATTGAAAGTGACATTTTCCCAGGAAGATTGAATTGGCTGAGAAGAAAAGAAAAGCAAAGCACCATGAAAACAGGTAAAAGTTCTCTTGAAAGAAAAGATTTACTTCAAGGAAGAATAAAGGTGTGCTGAAGCAGCACAGTGATTTATCTCAAATGTTCTCATCTACTGAAACCAAATACCTTAAGTTTTGTTATTTCTTCGCCACGTCCTTAAATGGAGAATGACTTTGATTAATTGTATTTGAATTACTAATCACCTCTGGCAAATTTCTGAGGTGGTGAGTAAAAGAAGAAAGATGCCCAGTAAGTGTTTCTTCACCGACTTGAAAATTAAAATGTTGGTCTGTCTGCTGTGGCTGAAAGTTCTTTCTACCCATATGTTTTGTTTAAAAGTCTGCATAAGGTGACCTTTAATAATGCATTATTCAATATTTATGGGCCAACATTCAAATTGCCCCACTGGAACACTCAATTATTCTTTCAAGGTAATGAGGCTAATTATTAATTTTATAATATATTTTAATTTCTTTGCTGCAAATGAAAGCTAAAGCTAATCAAGAAAAGTAAGGAAAAAATAAAGCCATTAAAACTAACATGAGCTAAACTAACAGAGCTAAACATGACTACAAGTCTGTAAATCACTGGAGGGGCTCTAAGGTTGTTTCAGCCCTGGAAGATTTTTTTACTCAAGCACAGGGACCAAATTTTGGTTCTATCTGCCCTCAAGAAAATCAGCTTTATATGGAATATATTAGAATATTTCCAAATACTAAATATGCATAAGAAATGTATTTGGAACATGAAAGGAAAGAGAGCAAGATATTGGGTAAAAAAAAGATAAAAAATATTTGTTGGCTGCTTGGAAGGAAAGAGTTCAGTTTTCACTTAGCTGTGAATGCAGATGCTTCCCTTTAGCAGAGCAGGGACAAATATTTATCTTACTTCTTTGGAGATAGAAACAAAAAGTATTTCTATATTTATCTATTTCTACAGCTCCTGGGTTTGTGGTTCTACCCTGTGACTACACAAAAATCAGCAATTTCTCCCACTACTTTATTTCTTACTTATTTTCCCTCTTATCTATCTGTGTGACACACTAATTTCCTGCCTTGAGTATTATAACTGTCTACCTTCTGCTTGGGCTTTTTCTTCTCACATTTTTCTTTTTAGCTTTCTCCAGCCAAATCCTTGATGCTTTCTTTTCAGTGTTCTTGCTTTTAAATGACCCTTCCTGATCCCACTGTCTCCCTTCCATTCCTCTGTCCTCACAACCACTGCTTGTTATGGTGAATATTGAATAAAACACCCTCCATAGATTATTCATTACTCTTTTTCACATAGATGAGCACCACTGATTGCTTTCTGTGGATCTGAGTAGCAGCGCTCACACTGGCAAATGTATAGACTATACTATACTATACTATACTAAAATAAAATAAAATAAAATAAAGTAAAATAATACTAAATAAAATAAATCATGTTTTCAGAAATCAAACAAATATAATTATGCCTTTTCCCCATTTGATTCCTACTCTGCTGTGTCACATCCTCTATCCTGTAACAAAGTTTGTGTTAACAAATCTTCTGAGATTTAATAACCTGCTTGGTCTCAGATATACCAAATAACCTGCCTGTGCTGTTGTGAATTAAGGTATCAGCAGAAACACCATGTTTGTGATCTGGAAATTTGATTGAGCCCAAGAGTACTACAGTCAGCAAGGAGACGAAGTCTTAATTTTCTCCTTTATTTTTGTTCCCTCCTGATTTAGATATCCCAAG
The DNA here is from genome assembly GCF_009819655.1 of Sylvia atricapilla. Lineage (NCBI taxonomy): Eukaryota > Metazoa > Chordata > Aves > Passeriformes > Sylviidae > Sylvia > Sylvia atricapilla. The sequence continues at coordinate 112,025,657 of NC_089141.1, read as the reverse complement.
TTTGATATTAGGTAATGTCAAAGAGAGAGAGTGGAACAGCTCCAGGACATCACCAAAGGGTTGTTACAAGTCTGACAAGCCACAAGGCAGAAGGGACAAGCACATCTCCTGCAATCTGTCTTTATGAGCAGTTAATGAGAGCCAACTTTTGCTCCTAAGCACGAAGCAGCACAGTGAGACAGGGTTTATTAGAGGCTGGTTTGAGCTGGAGATGGGCAGATGCTCCCACATATGGTCTTATTTATCCCAGAAGGGTCAGTGGCCTGGTGGCTGCAAGTGTGAGGACTGGATTTGATGGCTCAGCCAGCCTCTTTCTGTTTTCTCTGCATGGGAGGATACGCTCACGTGTTCCATTAGCTGGGACTGATGCCTTACGATTTTAGCTTTTGTATTTTTCATATATTTGTAATCCTGCAATTTGTCAGTATAACTCTAAACTCCATATAGAGAGTTTGCTACTGCTTTTCCATTTTGGTTAGACAACACAATTCCTCTCCAGACCCTGGAATCAAGGACAGCTCACTGTCTCAGGCTCCAAGAAATGTAAACAAAAGTGAGTTGGAGGGGAGCAAACTTGGGGTAAATGACTTCATTACCTGAAGCTGTAACTGGAAGATTAACCCCCAACATGCAAATGGACCAAACTTATGAAAGTGTGAAAATCCATGACCCATTGTCCATTTTTGGGTGTAGCCCCTGGATTGACTTTGTCTGCCTGAAATGAACCTGAAGGCTGTTCAATAAAAATAACTGCTTTTTATTCCCTTAATTTTGTCTGGCCTCTGTTTTTAGGTAGCCCAAAAAGGCATCAGGACAAACCCCAGTTATCCCTGCGAGTTGTCCTAGGGTATGTGGGCCTGATATTTCTGAGTCTGAAAGATTTTTAGCAGCCTGCTAGCAGCCGCTAACTTTTTCCCCAAGGATAAAATTTCTCAAGAAAGTTTCTTCTCAAAACAACCTTGGAAAACAACAATCCTTTCTAAAAACAATCCTTCTCCAGCTGGTGTTTGCTGTTTCTCTAGTCTAACCAATGGGATTAGAGAGGTGTTATTCCTACTCATCAATCATGTTAAGTCTCAGAACACCTCATAAAAGGTAGTAAGAATTAAAAAATAAAGCCTTCTCTTTTCTATGCTCTTTGCCTTCCTTTTTCTATGCTCTTTGTCTTCCTTTCTCCATGCTCTTTGCCTTCTGAAATACTTGGAGTCTTTCTTTCATGTCCTACAGTGACACAGGGTGACCCCTAAACCAGGACAGTTACAGGAGACATTGCGATCCACGCTCTCCTGCTTCCCAGCCCAGGTGTGGGATGAATTCCTCCCCAAGAGTGCCCAGAAGGTTCTTTGTGCTGCCTCACCTGGGCGATGTGCCTTGGGAACTGCCATGTTCATCACCCTCCCTCCGTCCTGAGGCTTGGGGGGCGAGGCTGTGAACCTGCAGATGCCCGACTCGGACGGCGTGCTGGACGTCAGGCTGTCCGTGTAGTCGTTGGTCCCTGCCGTGAGCTGCTCCGAGGAGGTGTCTGATATGAAGCACTCCGTGATGGTGAACTTGGCGTGCCTCAGCTGCTCTTCCATCTTGGCGTGCTCGTAGGCCCTCGCCAGCTCTTCGTAGGTGGAGGAGGCACTTTCTGTGGAGACCATGCTGCTCCTCGCCCGATCTAAGCGCCAGGAGAGAGAAAACATCTGCTCAGTCCTTTTTTTTTTTTTTTTTTTTTTGGGAGGAAAGCCACGAGCACGATGTTTCAGAGTAAAGCAGAGAGCCCTCGAAATTATCAAGGTGATTTAAATGAAGCTGCTTCAAATGCCTGCACAAGTGTTAGTTTAGTCAGGAGTTTGACAATTACAGATAATCTAAAGTGAAGCAGTGAAGCCTTATCCCATGAGCAGCATTAGGTGCCTTAGCACTAAATTCATGTGTCTTTTATAAAAAATCACCTTTACTACATGAAAAATATTACTTTTTCAACAAAAAAAAACCCCTTTTCTTTAAATCTTAAATGTCTTCAAAAGGTTTCAAACCCACAAACCAGATTTAGCAAAATAAGAAACATCTCCTTTACATTATCTTTTTAATGCATCTCAGAAATATTTCACTGGGGTTACATACAGGTTAGAAAGGAAAGCCTTTTTGTCCTGTTTTCATCATACATATACATATTTTTATATATATATATATATAATTTTTTGGCAAGTGCTGAGAACAAAGGTCAAATAGGAAGGCAGTATCTCTCAGATGTTGTCTCTCTAGATACCAGGTAAAACACTAACTCATTTCATTTGGAACAAAGGTCTTCAGAAAGCAATATTTGGCAACTACAGCCTGCAGTCATTGAGCTGCCTTTTTTCAGTGCTGCTGAAGCTAATGGTGGAATTCACATTTGACACACAGGTTATTATGACCTACAAGCTGTTCTTTTCTGCTGATGAGTTTCTGAGAATATCAATATTTCTTAAACAACACTGTTATTGAAGATGTAAATGGCTACTGATACATTAAAAAGCACTCTGGAAACGCTGGGCTCATTTCTGCAGGGATGGAATTGCTGGGCTGTTGCACCCACCGTGTTTTTACTCCAGTGGGCTGGAAGAGCAGAGAACTCTGAAAAGTTCCTTGGGCAGAAGTCATGTTTCATCACAAGATTTGTGCCATTTCAGACATTGTCGGTGATGTTCAATAAAAAAACCCAGTGTAATAGCTAATTCATAAAAATGGACCTCCTGCAGCAGCCAGAGGCAAGTGTGTCGTTATTGCAAATCTTTATCTTTTTTATTATGTGCCTGCACCCCTGCATCAGTTTTCATTGTGCGCAAAGAATGATAGTCCTGCCACTTTTAAACAGACCATCCATTACTTAAAATGACAAATACTTCTGCAAGATGCTGTAACTTGCTTAAGATTTGGAGCTGACCAGAACTTAACAGGGTTTCTTTTGATTTCTCCTTTTTTTTTTTTTTCTTTTCCTTTCCACCCACAGGAAACATCATTCTGTTTTTCACATTTGATTTGTAAGGCAGACCTCAGTGATGTCTTCCCATATTTCTGGTCAGCTGGAAACTCCCAGGAGGCAGCAGTTGACCAGTGCCATAGAGCAGTGCATGTGAATATTGTGATCATGCAAAGGTCACAGCTTGGTCCATTGAAGCACAGGACCTCCAGCTTCCCAAATCCCATGCCAAGAGGGAGAATATTCCAGAACCAATCTGCCTGAACACCTCCTTTAGATGTGATGAAAATTTATCTAAGCCCTAGGTGAACTTTATGAAACTTCTTGAACTTCATGAATAAGGATTGAAGGATTGATCAGGAAATTTCTAATGGCCTCTAGTTAGAACATTAGAACTCTGTCACAGCTATGAACTGCTGCCAGGCATTTCTCCTAAGCTCAAAAGCTACTGCCTTGTAAGCCTGGAATTGTTTTGATAAGTGTTAAGTTCTGCCAAATATTAACTGCATCAACCAGCTCCTAAAATCCGGACTCCAGATTGGAGAAGTGATCAAATGTGCACATTAGCTCAATTGAGTCTTGAACACATAATTTGGCTACATATGTTTATTTGAAAGTTTTAAACTTCTGAAGCACTTAAATTAAATGGACTCTACTCTTTTCCCAGAAACCAAGTGCTGTAATAGAGCTGCTTTTTGGCACAAGAAAACCTTTCTTGATATAAAGCTTGCTATCCTTTGCATAAATCACTGTAAGCTCAGAGGTAGACACAGAGTAGAAAAATAGGCTTGTAAAATATAGATTATGAAGTCTGTTTACATAATTGGATGCAGTTTATCTACTAAACCACACAGTAAATTTAATTTCTGCCCTTTGCCACACACATTGGAAAATATCCTTGGGTGACAATAGGTTGGAACGCATCCAAATGCACCTGAAATGTGGAGTGTCTACAGAAAGGGTTTCCAAGAGGAGATTTTCTATTTATATTTAGATTTGTATATTTAAAAATCTTAAAAATTTATGACAATTCTAACTGAAGGTTGTCAGCTGGCTGGAGGTGTCTAGTGACTGCCATTACCCCATGGAGACAACACGGGTTTTAAGAGGGTGAATTATGAAATGTTGAGAACTCCATGCTATAAATCACTAAATATGAGTGAAGTCAGATACTTGTTCTTACACAGAAAACAAACCAGATTTCTATGGTGAAAGGCCACTCACATCCACTGCTTTGTAGCTCTAACACTTAAAGAACACCTTTCCCCTAACATCAGGAGATACAGTTGGCAATTCCTTCTGAGGAAATCAGAGCAAGTCTGGATTCACTTTGGTCAGACTTCCCTTTGAGAAATATTTTATCTTTCTTCTTTTTTAACCTTTATTAGATTTACTTCATGATTGTTCTGCTAGTTAATAATTTACTCAATTATTTGTCTTTTTTGTTTCTTTTTCAGCATAGGACAGTGGAGAAAGCCTTTTTTTTTTTTTTTTTTTTTTTTTTTTTTCCAGTTACTGTTGCATTTATGATATGAAGGCATCAAGAAGGGATGAGGACTGCAGGCAGAACATGTATTCAGTGTCTCTCCACTTGTCATCTAGAGGAATAACCCCCATGCTGTTTCTCAGGAAAATCCTGACCAGCTGCTGCAGAAATCAGTGTTATGAATGGATTTTTACTTGGACTCTAATTCCAGAGTTTTCTGTTTTTGTTTTTTTTTTTTTTTTCTTTTATTTTCCCCCTTTCTTTTTTTTTTTACCCCACTGATAATGAACATATTACATGAACATGAATGGGAAAATAAAAATGCTAGCTCGAAGGTTGTTCAAATCCTAAGATCATTCTAAATATGACTCAATAATATTCTTGCTGACTAATATTGTCCATTCCTACTCAAATTCTCCTACTTTTGCTTTTGGTATTGGGAAACTACAGGAAAATTTACCACCTTGTCTTTTAAAGGAAGGATATCTTTCAAAGGACATGTGTGGAATGAGGAACCAGAGGCACAGTATTTGTTCTCATTATCACTACAAGCATTTGTGGCATCCTTCATAAATAACTTACAGAAAAACCACCCTGGCAAGGGAAGAACAATGACACCTTGTCTTGGGTTGCAGTGCGAGATGTAACCAAAAGTTACATACATATAGAATAGAATACATATTCTATCGCCATCTGTTGAAACCACCTGGGGAAGTGTTTTCTTTATCTCTTCCATGATCCATTCCTTGTAACTCTGGGGCGGACAGGGCAGGTGTCTTCTATTAATGGCCCAGCTGTTAAACCAGGTGGGGCAGTGTTTTTTATCTCTTCCAGGATCCATCCTCCCTCCAGGGGACATCTCCTGTTAATGGGCCATCGGAGCTCACTGCAGGGCTGATACAATTACATCATCCCATTGGGAGATGCTCCACCCAGGGGGAGGAGCCCAGCATTCCTACCTGGATAAAACCTGAGATTCAGAACACCAGCACAGCCTGTTTGCACTGGATTCCCAGAGGAAGACTGGACCCATCTCACCACCACTGGACCTTCAGAGGAAAACTCCACCCTTCTTCAGGATCATCTCTGCTCCAACAGGACCACGTCTGTCACTCCAGGAGAATGCCAGCCACCATTTTTATTGGACTGCTGCCAACACCCTGACCAACAGGGTTGTATTCTGACTCTGTCAGTGTTTTTATTTTGCTACCGCATTTTTAGTTTAATTTCCCTAGTAAAGAACTGTTATTCCTATTCCCATATCTTTGATCAAGAGCCCGTTAATTTCAAGAATATAATTCAGAGGGAGGGGGTTTATATTTTCCATTTCAAGAAATGGAAAATATATTTTTTTCCTAAGGAATATATATTCCTATATATATATTCCTAAAATATATATTTTCCTTCCTTAGCAGACATCTGTCCTTCCAAACCAAGACACACCTGAGCTCCAAACAAGGCACACCCAGGAACGGAAAGGTTCCTGCAGCTGCTGCTGTCCCACTGTCCCTGTGCAGAGCCCTGTCCGTACCTGTGTCCTGCGAGGGGCTGACGCTGTAGCTGTCACTTTCCTTGTCCACTGATCCTGCTGGCCTGGGCGTGGGGAGCCTCCAGTCTGTGGTGAGGGTATGGGCTGATATGGTGGGGTGGGGTCTGTTGAGGGTCCACTGGCTGGCGTAGCGGTTGCGCGCGGTGGGTCCGGTTTTGGCACTCCTCCTCGTGGTGGGATCTGCGAGGGGTTGGGAAGGAAACCAGCCCTGTCAGAGTCACAGAGTCCTAGAATGTCCTGAGCTGGAAGGGACTCACAGGGATCATTCAGTCCCACTCCTGGCCCTGTATAGACTGCCCAAAAATCCCACCCTGGACGTCCCTGGCAGCGCTGTCCAAAAACTCCTGGAGCTCTGGCAGCCTCAGGGCCATGCCCATTCATCCAACCACCTCTGAGTGAAGAACCTTTTCCTGATATCCAGCCCAATCCTTCCCTGACACAGCTCCAGCCATTTTCATGTTTCCCTGGTCATCTGAGAGATCAGTGCTGGGCCCATCACTTCTGCCTTCCAGATGGGGATGGCCACTGAAATCATCTTTGTTAAAAAAACCCAAACTCACGTCATTCTTTTTGGGGAAAAAAAAAAATGAACAGTGTTAATGCTGATCATTACCAAACTGCTGATGCTTTTCTAGAACTACTGTCTTTCTGATTAAACTCTACATTTCATCAAGGATGGAACTGAAGAGCTGAAGTTCCCATCATTCTTCCATTGACACATTCATTATCTCTTTAGTCCAAGAAAAGCAGTTGTCCAGCACCAAAACCACTCTGAGGACTGAAAGGGCACAAGGCAAGTAGATCTGGTCAGGGATTTCACACCACACCTCAAGGGAAGTGCAAGGTAAATCATCAGCATAGATGTGCCCTCAGAAATACCCTGCACCAGGTACCTGCTGTCAGATTTTAAATAGATGTGTTCAGAAATGTGGGGCTATAATTTCCTATTCTGGAAATACTGCCACTATATTACAGTATTGATCAGCCATAGATTTCCTATTTTAACAAGTGGCCAAAACATAAAGCAAAAGCTGTAATAGTGCCATCAGAGTTTCAGTGGGAACAGGTTCATAAAGATTTGACTGCTTTGGAACAATTAGTAAATTAATACAATTTCTGGAACTTTAAAAATCATCTGCTACTGGTTTAAGGTCAGCAATGTTGTACTTATTAAATTAACATGGAGATAATAAAGTGACCAAGATTGCAAAGACAAACTCTGTGCCAAAATTGACCTCTTAAACTTATTAATAAAGAGTTCTGCCCTAAAACTGCGTCTGACAAAGTGAGGGCAAGAGAAAAAATCATTATGTGGCAAACGGGGAGTGACTACATCAGCACTGAAGGATTTCTCTTCAAAGCTTCTGAAAGGATATCACTAACCATAGAAAGGGTATTAGAAATGAAAAATTCAAATCTATTCAAAATGTTCTTTGACATTCAAATGGTGAAGTTGTCAGCCTTTGAGGTAAGAGACTTTAGCAGAAGAAATTGAAAGAAAAAGCAATACCCAGATAATGACTCTGAGCATTGCTTCTGCCTAAGCATTCCCAGTGAGAATTTGTATTCTGCTGCTCCAAAGAAACAAGGCATTTATTTACAAATAATGGTCTGATCCTTCTCCTTTCTTTTCCCTACAGCAGTGGAGAAATTAGAACATGGTGCCACTGATAATTGATCCTCCTGGTAGTGCAGCACAGAGCTGTCTCACATGGACAACATCCAAATCCATGCTCAGTGTGGTACAAACCAACACTTGGGAATGTGGCACGTGGCTGTGATGCCTTAAGTTTTAGCTTTCATGTTTTTTAGATTCTGTGCTGCCCAGGGGTGCAGTTCTGAGCCTCATATTCAGTGTCAGTCAGCTCTTCACAAAGCAAGGAGACAAAACAAATCCTTTTCCTGCTGGAGACCAAGGACAATTATTACAAGTTTTCAGGCCCAAAAGTACAAACAATGGTGGGCTGAAGAGAGAAAACAAGAAGAATGGGACCTCACAACCTGAAACTGTAATTGGACAATTAAACCCCAATATGCAAATGGACCAAAACTTATAAAAGTGTGAGACCTCGTGACTGGGCATCCATTTTGTGACCATTTTAAATCCACCATGGGTGTAGCCCTGGTCAGGCTCTTGTTTTACCCAAGATGTACCATTGAAGGCCTTTTAATAGATATCTGCTTTATTCTCTAGCTCTGCCCAGTCTCTGTTCCAGCTGAGCCTTCCCAAGGCGTCATGTGTGTTGTAGCCAGGAGTGAGCCTCATTCAGGGGAGAACATGGAGAACAGAAGGAGAGTGCTGGTGGGAATGGCTCCTGCCACAGTACTGGGGCTGGAGAAGAGAAGGTTTGGGGGAATGCCATCAATGTACAGAAATACCTGAAGGGCAAGAGGACAAGAGCCAAGTTTCTGTCAGTGGTGCCCAGTGAGAAGACCAGGGGCAATGGCCACAAGGAGAAACTCAGGAACTTCATCCTGAACATCAGGAAACACTTAATGTGAGGGAGACTGAGCCCAGGCACAGGCTGCCCACACAGAGGGTGGAGCTCCCATCCTTGGGGACATTCAGAAATTATCTGGGGGTGTTCCTGAGCTACCAGGCCTTGCTGACCCTGCTTTAAGCAGAGGGGCTGGACTGACCAGTGCCCAGATGTCCCTCTGGACCTCAACTTCTGATTCCATTACTTGGAAGGATGATGTCAGCAATGGGAATGAACTGGGAGAGCCTCTGCCAGCACACAGGAGCTCAGTCCTCATCCTGATGAGCAGGAGTGTAGCCCTGGTTCATGTCTGAAATGGTTTGGTTTCTGAAATTCCTTTCTCAAGGAACTTCCTGTAAACAAGAGACATGTTTTTGTAACTGCAAATCTGTTTACATTTTTTCCCTAGGAGGGATTTCTTCTTGATGTCCCTCTGGTCTGACCAATGTGATTGAAGAGGTTTGTCTTTGCTTTACCAATCAAATTAGTCTGTGTAAAATAGTATAAAAAGAGAGACACATCACAAAAATAGAAGAGCATTTTCAGCCTTCTGAAGTGGGAGTCTTTGTGTCATTGTAGTGTACAGCAGTGTCACAGGAGCTCTGCTCCAGCTGTGCTGTGCCTCTGTGAGGGGCTGCGCAGCACAGGCACAGCAATTCCAGGGCTGACAGTGGGATGGGAACACAGCTGGTGCCCTGGTTATGCCAGCTCTGCTGTCAAACACAACTGGAGACAGTTGAGGTCAGCAAGGCAAAAGTGCACAGAGCATCTCTTTCATAAATAAATAAATAAGGATGAGAGAAGAACCTAAAATATGCTGTAAAGGAATATTTGTGATTCAATGAATGTGAGTGGGCTCAGACAGGAGAGTCCATAACCACTGAGCCACCCAGCTGGGCTCTGTTCTCTTCTTCACAGCAAAAGTGGTGGCTCTAGACAAAATCCCAACACCCAGCCTGCAGCAAAGCTGGATTAGTGTCTTAAGTCCAGAGAACATTACCTGGAAGTCTTTGACCCAGCCCTGTGAACTGCTGCAATCAGATCTGTACTGCTTAATAAAAGTGCTGGTGGATTTTTGTTTCCAAGCAGGGCTGGATACAGATCACATTCTTACACATGAGTTAAATCCACGTTTAATTTGATGGAATTCTCTCCCTGGCTGCAGAAGAGTGAAGCACAGAACTGCACACAAAGAGGCATTAGTAAGGAAGGTGCTATAAAGTTCTGTGGTGACACAGGCATGTGGTTTGGGGTGACGTCTCTTTTCTTATCAGAAAATCTAGTCCTCAAGGAATGACTAGAAAAAAGATGAAAGAGCTAAAAAAGCACCAAGGCCAGGACCAAAACACCTATTATTTAAAAGACTGTGGTGGAAATGAATTTTTCAAATAATCTGCATTCTATCAACTGAAATTTCAGCATTTATATTCACCAAACTCAACAAGTAAATTCTGAAATGATCAGGGGACAGAAACAATCCAAGAGATTTCAGAAATTGCACACTGCAGTAAACTACATTTTGGTAAAATTTGTAACTTACAACTAATCATTCAACCTAATATTTTTTTTACCCATTTACATAGATATGGAACATATTCATGAGAGGAATGAGAAGAATGGATGGCATCAATATATTAATTTATGATAGTATTTTAATCACTAGAAGAATAACTTGGCATGAATATATCTGGGAAAAGCAATTTAACATAATAACTAAAGTCACAAATATAATTTTCCAGAAAAAGTAATAATGAGAATTGCTTTTTTTTTTTCTTTTCCTTTTTTTTTTTTGCTTGATGGAGAGGCAGGAGGAAAGCTGTTTTTGAAATACAATAAAGATTGATCACAGAACAAAAAAAAAGTATATGAGACACTGAAGGCCATTACGGTAATTTACCCAATAAATTCTGGAAATTAAAATCTAGCATGCATTTGGCTTAATGAAGGCCAGGTATGAATTATTTCAAATTACACCTCTATTTCAGATGCATATGCAATTTTCCCCCTATTGAATCACTAAGTGCAATAGTTTAGAAAATGTCCTCTGCTGACCTAAAAAAGATTTCTCTCCAGTCTCAGACAGAAGGATGAGCATGCAAATGCAGGAGCGGAGTATTTATTTTGTTACAGCTTTCTCCTCTCTAAAAAAAAAAACCTATTTTTTGATGTGCTTACTTGTTCCTGGCCGGGCATCAGAGACATCCACCAGTGGCCCTGTGGCTTGTGACACCGACTGGTAATGGACCGTGTGGGTGACAGTCAGGGACTTCTGCTTGGACGTCTCTCCAAAGTCAGCATCAGTGAGCAGAACGGTTGATCTGTCGTCTGGAAATGGAAAAACAATGAGACTATGAGTACAGGATGTTGGCTTTGCCTTCATTAGAGCTTTGCAGTGGGTCCCCAGGTGTCCCCAGCCCAGTGCCACCACGGGCAGACTCCCTGCTCTCTGCAGGGCCAAGCTGTCTTTGAAGGGAGGGAGCCTCTGTGTTTGAACTCAAAGCCCATATAAAACTAAAGAATAACTTCCATTTTTCCTGCTGATTTCACCTTAGAGACATGCAGCTGGAGCAGACTGTCAAACACCCTCACAGAGACCTGATTTGTGTGGAATCATTTGTGGTTTTAATTCCTTCGTTCCCATCCGTTGTGCACTGCCCTCTTCCCCTTCACTTCCAGAGAGCTCAGATGAGATTTTCAACAGCATATTCCATTTATTTTTTATTAGCATGATTAGCAGTACCCTCAGTGAAACCACCCCTATCTTCCCCAAAGGAGGTCATTAGGGGGTGTTGCTAACCAACCCTCTCTCCCCTTTTTTCTGCAGAGACACAATTATTGCAGAAGGGATGACCCTGACCCAGGACTGTTTTTTGTCTGCAGCTTCAAATAAAGGTGTGAGGTTAAGCCTGACCTTGGGAAGGAAGAAAACTGTGAGTACTAACCTTTACTGTTGTGTGGTTCTGCTCCTATTTCTTCCCTGTGGGGTAGGTTGTATTCACTAAATTTCTACACAGACCTTGATCATTGCAGTGCTATACAGCATTGCTTCCTTTTTAAATTTTTTTTTTCCAGTTGTGATCTCTGTATTGTATTTTTTTTTTGCTCCAAGGAGGAATCTGGTCCACTTGATCATGGATGGATTAATAGCAATAAAACTTTCACTGCCTTTGTGCTTGCAGAACAACTGTTTGGTGTGCTATCAGACTTTCTTTTACAGTCTTTTTACCATTCAGAATTGCAATAAAAGCCTCAAGGATTTCCTGCTGTGCTGTGCTATACAGTTTTGTGATGTGTTCTAAGAGACTGGCAGCAGCAGGACTTCTGGGCATTTACTAGTCAGCAGAGGTTGATCCACTTCTTTTAAGCATCTCTGGGTTTTGTTTTGGATTTTTTAAAAGTTTTTTTTTTAACTTGACAAGACACCATTAGGGTGAACAGTTCTGCACAATAACAGAACTCACATTTTTTACCCAAAGAAGGCTATAAATAGAATAACATTAGGAATCAAACCACTCTGTCTCTGGCAAAAGATGAGCTCTTATTCAGGTTGGGAATAAAGCCTCTTGGCAGCAAACTCTGTCAAACCCTGCCAAAATCCCTGCTTATTCTGGGTGGAAAGCTGCCTCTTACCAGGGCCCTGATCACGTTGCTGCAGTTCAGGCACTAAGAGTATTTCCACTGTAACCCCCCCACTGCTCAGCAGCTGCCACTCAAAAGTCAAAGCTGTCTTTAGAATGAAACCTGGCACAAAGGGCAGACTTCGGGAAGCTCAAATCACGATTTAAAAAGTCTGGAGGTCTCCTTTTCAAACCTGGAACAGCCATGGACAGGAGGTGCAGAGATGCTGCTCTCAGCTTCATGGCTTTCCTCTCTGGCTGCACCACCCCTGGATGCTGGTACATTGTCAGATGTAACAGATTTTATACAGGATTTTTATCCAAAAAAAGTAAAGTTAAAAGTCTAACAAGATCAGTCAGGAGTGTCTTGCCAGTGTGTGCCCATACAGTCACGACATCAAGCTGCATTTCTATTCTGGGTTTCCAGATATTTTTAAATTATTTTGGGAAAAAAAACCCCAAACAAACCCAACACCAAAAAATTCTATTTGTCATGACAGTTCAGTTAAATTCCAGCCCCATGAGAAATCTTGTTTTCTGTTGCGTCAAACAGTTTAGATTTGAATTTTGCACGGATACACAGAAACTGAAAACTGATCAAAACGTTGAAATGCCATGTGCTATGAACAGGTGGGTACAATATGCAACATGTAAGTTTTAAAAGTTAGCTGTAGCAAATCTTCAGATACTGAGAGTGCAGTTTCAGAATTTCATTTTCCCTTTAAGTAATGTCAGTGATCCAACTGCTAGTCAGAGCCAAATGAGAAATCAGAATGAAAATCATAAAGCTGCCAGTCCTCAATTACATTTTCAAGAAACTCTTTCCAACAGTTTCATTTTCCTAATGTCCTGCATTATTTTAGATCCTATACTGAGATTACTTTTAGTGGGAAATGACTCAAAGGGGAGGAAAAAAATAAAGTTCCGTTTCCAATTTACTTTGTAGCTCTTTTCTCTTGATGTGTGCAGCAGGAAAAAGGTGTGGAATAAGGGAATTCTACCTAAAAGAACCTGTTACACTAACCAGGAAAAAAAAAAAAAGTTTAAATTTACCAATGGTCTCCATGGTGTCCCTCTCCTCTATCAGCAGCTGTGCTCTGGGAATGTCTATGTGCATCCTCAGTGTTTGCTGCTGCTTATTAAGTGTGTCTGATGTCCTGGTGTTCTTGCTGAAAACAAAAGAGAAGTGAACACGTTAACATCCAGCCTAATAGAAAAGATATTTGCAAACTTCCTCGTTTTTAATCTGTCCACCTCATAAAAACTAATGTAACCATAATCAGCAAAAAACCACTCACTCATCTGATTTTGCCCTCTTCAGGACAAGTGCGTGGTATTAATTTATTGCATGTGGCAAGGCATTAGAGGAATGCACAGTGTGGAGGGATGTGATCTGTCCTCCATCAGTAGGAATCTGAAAATTTCACACAGTTTTCTTCAAGTGCTGTTATAATGAAATTAATAAAAACACTTTGGAATGGACCTTTTCTCTCACTCCTCATGAATCTGAGTAATGCAGCACACAGCTGATCAAACTGATCACAGCTGGTAGGAAAATGATGTCTGGAGTAATTTCTAATTGTATTTTTATCTTTTCATTATTTTTAATTAGCTAAGTTCCAAATATCACTTTGACTGATAAATGAAAAAGCAAATTAATAACTAGGCGTACTATTAATAGATTCCATAAAATAAATAAAGGCTTTAGTCCCATTGATGTTCCAAGACAAAAATTGCAAATCTTGTTTACATTTGTGGATTATGTCTAATTGATTGATGCAATAATCTAAAAAAGAATATAAACCAATTATTTTATCATCATGCAAATTGAAACAATTTCATTTTGAAGTTTGTGTACCAGAAAATGACTTCTTAAATGAGCTGTCTACCAACAGCAAATGAAAATGGATGGTAAAACCAAGTGCCACAGCATTTCTAGCACAGAGCTTGCATCAAGAAACCTTCAGATTGCACTAAAAACCCAGGAACGTTTTGCCCTTTTAGATGTAATTACTCTCTGGATGAAATGAAATATTTGCAAATACTTCACACAGGGAGGCTGAGGAGATTTGAGACAAATCAGCCAGCACTGTGATCCAGGTGCTCAGGCTTCAAAGAGCTGTAAGATCCAAGTGGAAACTCATTTTCTAGTGTAAAATAGCTGCAGCTCACTCAGTTTAATTCTGCTTTGGCAGTGAATTATTGCTGTTAATGGAATCAGCAGAGGACTGTTAAAGTGATAAGCTCAGTTCTTCTCCAAGTGTTGGAGATTAATCCATGTGTGATGAGCCCACATCTCCAGGAAATTTGTGTTAACTTCCTGCTGTGCCTCAGGTTTGGAGGTTCTCCTGGAGCCCCTTTTTGGAGGAATTTTCTAGCCATGAGGTCAGTGGTTCTGCTCCAAATCCGAGTGAGATCCACATGATATGTGGAAGCACCTCTGATTTTCAACTCCTGGCTTTCTCTCCTGTTGGGGTCCCCAGCATTAACACCACCTATATACATCCCAAATTTAATGTCTCTCTTCTCCTGGGTGATTAGATGGTGCTGTTCTCATCACCTATATATGGATAGTTGAAATGCATTTAAACAGGCCACAGCTGGTGCCTCATTCAGTCATCATGGAAGCAAAATATCAGGACAGCCTCCCAAGGCCTTCCAGACTTTTCTCAGGGGAGAATGGTCATCATAGGGTCTTACTAAAATACATAAATTTTCAAAGACATATAGTATTATCAAATGCAGATAAATTCCTTGCTGTTGTTCTCCAAGTCTCTGCATGGAGTGGATGCCATTCAGGTTGCTGAAATGTTAAGAGAATCAGACAGTAATATTTTAGCTGCATGCCAAATATGCTTGGATACAGGCCCTTGGAAAGTTGGACTGCTCTGGGCTTGCCCAAGGTCACAGAGCAAATGTAGAGCAGCAGTTCCAGTGCCTCACTGCCCTCTGAGTAAAAATTTTTTTTTCCTATTATTTAATCTCAACCTGCCCTCTTTCAGTTTAAAGAAGGAAACTGATTTTTCATGTCCAATTTCAAGAATCTAATAGTTACAGGACACACAGAGTTAGATACATCTAGAATTCTGTGCAGTATATATCTGAGCCCGGGAAATGCATCACTGCACCCCTCTGCACTCATGGGGAGGCAGGAGACAAAGGGATGGATTCAGATTCCTGCTCAGAGAATGCAGATCCCAGAATCTCAGAGCTAGAGCCACTTCAGCAGGAGGAATGCTCTGGATTTCCATTAGTAGAAAGTACTCAACCAACACAAAAAGCATCATTTGGACCGCAGGGAGCAGAGTTTTCCCCAGATCTGCAGTTTTCCTGCTCACCTGACAAGAGAGAATTCCCAATCCCAGCCTTGGCTCCAGGGATAGCTTCATGAAAAACACGTGGCTCTTTCAAGCCAGAGCTGGAACCCAGGTCTCTCTAAATTCAGCAATATTCCCTGCTATTCTTGAGAGTTATTCCTTGGCTTGTGGGCTGTCTCTCCTCCTCCTTGCTGATCTAATTAATTCCCCTGCATGCAGCAGTGACACGGGGTGTCCAAACACAGCACAGGCAGTTGGCAGAAGCAAGGGGGGTGTTGCTGATTAGGATGCTGTCTCATTCTGGCTCAGGGAATTTTGAATTCTTTCTTTGCAGACCACAACAGCTCAGCTTTCAAGTTATAAAATCCTGAAGTGCCAACAGCAATGAAGAGCCTCTAGGGCTTGGAAACAGGGCAAAGAGTTTTAAGGTTTCAGTTTTGAAGCTTCATTAGAAGTATTTCCTAAACTAAATTCAGACAAAAAATATTTTCCTGGTCTGGTGGATGAGGAGTGCACTGATTAATTCTTTAAAGGGATAAAATGTCTGTATCTTTATTTTTTTATATTTGGAGAAATAAAATTCCCAAACGTAAGCATGTGCTTTTCTTTACTTATCAGACCTTGTAAGGATCTGTGTATAATAGAATTAATTCCCTCTGGTTCAAAGAATCTCTGAGCTCCAACTCTTTAGGCACTGGGAGCCTGTCAGGAGACTGAGTCACAGAATCACAGAATCATGTCTTGGGCTGGAAAACACCTTAAATCCCATCTCATTCCAACCCTATGCCATGGGCAGGGACACCTCCCACTATCCCAGGTTGCTCCAAGCCCTGTCCAGCTTGGCCTTGGACACTTCCAGGGATGAGGAGTCCAAAACCTCTCTGGACAACATGTTCCAGTGCCTCATCACCCTCTGAATAAAGAATTTCTTTCTAATATTTAATCTAAACCTGCTCTCTTTCAGTTTAAAACCCTTCCTCCTTTTCCTGTCACTGTCTGCCTGTATTAAAAGTCCCTCTCCTTTTCCTAAGCTCCCTCCAGGTACTGAAATGCCTCAATGAGATCTCCCTGAAGATTTCTCCATCCTGAAGAATCCCAGCTCTCTCTCAGTATTTTGCTGTATTCTTTTACTCTACTAAATTTCCTGGTTTTGTCACTATTTAAAACAGATATTTGGGCAGGTGGCGCTTTGGTCTGAGTACAGCTTTTGAGTCTGTGGATGAAAGGGCCTTTTCCAGAGCAACTACATTGTACAGGGCATTTTGAAAGAGTTTGTTGTAAAAACATACGGGAAATTAAATCAGAATATTTGGGGATAAAAGATTCTTCATCTTATGTTCAAAATTTAAAAATTCAGTGAATGGCTAAATTGATTCAGGGTGAACTGTTACAAAGAGCATGGCTGGACTGATGCCAAAAGAAACATTAAAATGCTGTGCTTATCCAGCAGCAGGGATTTTTATTTGTGAGTGTAAGGTCTCAACAATGAGTTGTGCAGCTCCCATTAAACTGCTGACTTATCCTGCTCCACAGACATTTGACTTACACAGCCAAAGCCAGTGACTCTCAAAGCAAAGACTAAAGCCCCAATTTTAATCCACATTATACACACTCACGAAAATCTCCTCAAAGGCAAAGATACACAAAGCTCTCTCCAGGCCTCAAACCTTCCTGCCAAGCAGGGAATCATCTTTTCTGCCCTCTCCCCAAATACTCCCTTTCTTGATATTTTTATCATAGCAGATTTTGGTGAAATCTTAAAAATATATCAGGGATTTATCATCTGTGACTGTTGTTTTGGAGAGGGCTTATTATTTGATTATTCACATGTTACATCTTCAGGAACATCTGTTGTTTGTGGGCAGCTCAGGTTTTGGTTGAAGATATTTCAGAGATTTGTCACAAATGAGAGCTCCCAGTTCTGGCAAGTCTGCAAATGTAAGCCTATATCCCTTACTTCCTCTGAAGTTCTGATTAAACAGTCATTTGCCCTTGTTCAAACTTTTAGAAAAGGAATATAAAATATGCTTTTGTGATAAAACCAAGAGCATTTGTTAATAAATGAGATCAGAGGAACTGGTTTGATGATCATGTTTCAGTGCTGGTGAAAGGAATAGCCAAATGAAATGGTGGCAGGTGATTTACCTGGAAAAACAGCTCTGAACTAAGGACTGAGAAGGGACCTGCCTGCCCCCTGAGCACATCAGGTGGGGAGGACAAAATTCCTTAATTTGGTAACCATCAGCAAATGAAAAAGTGGGTAAAATCTGGGCACTTCTGCTGGAAGTTTGGTGAAATTTTCCAAGTGTCAGAGGAGTGAGACTGCAGAAGTGGTGACAAGGCTTGTGAAACCAAGCAGGCTTAGGGCACAGCATTATTAGTTTTGCAGAGGGGCTCTGAGTGGTTGTCACTGGGACTGAAAGTCTCCATTCAGGGATTTCAGCTGTCCCTGCTGGGTTTTTTCAGAGAACAGACCTGCTGTGTGTGCTGACCTGTGCTGTCTTCTGTGGCACCAGAAACCACCAGGGCAAATGTTCCTGAAGCTGCTGAATCCCACAGTTTGCTGGCATGGGCAGCCAGGGAGGGGATGACCAGGACTGCATGACCAGTCCTGTTGACATCACTGGGCTTATTCAGGTATGATGGCATAGAGCTGAATTTACACCAAACCCACCTGTCAGCAGGTCTTTACTGAGTTTATTCTTACAATAGAAGTGAATTTTATCATGGGTGAGGAAGTTTGGAGTGTGGTTCGTGTAGTGAAATATCTATGACATTCTCAAATTTGTTACTTGAATATAAAAAATGTTTTCTAGCAACCCAAAATTCATTTGAACTCAAGAATAATCCCTTGGCGATCCCAGTTTCAAATATATGCTCTGGTTCTAAAGTTCAATATTTTCCCTAGACAAAACAATAAACATTGAAGATATGAAATTTCCAGCTTTGAGAGAATTGTGGTGCCAGAATAATCATTATGATGCAATTCAACAACTGAATTAGATTTCTGAATGCTGAGCTGATGGAAAAGACGTGAAAAATAATAAATGGATTTACCTGCTCTTTTATACCTTTGGGTATAAGCAGCTAACAACAGTGAATTACATAAACAGAGCTGCAAGGTTTAGAGACATTCAGAGCTAGAAATTTATTGCCTTTAATCAGATGATCCCTGAAGAGCAATTACTTTGATACATATTATGAAAATATTTTTCAGAGTAGGAAAAACGTCCAAATGGACCTACACAGCTTCTATGATCTCATCTACTAACAGGAGTTATCCATTTTTTAATCATTGTAGCCCCTCACATTGTCCACAAAATGTCTTCTTTCTCCCATGTCTGACCATCAGTGCATCACAGTTCTTAACAGACAGACAAATGGTGTGTTATGGAAAAGGAATAAAATAGAAATAAAAAGTTTACTTCTCCATTTGTCCCTACAACAATTCTTGAATATGATGCTATAGTTTACAGATATTTTTCAATTAAAAAAAACAAAAAACAAAAACAAAACAAACAAACAACAACAACAACAACAAAAAAAAACAACAAAAAAAAACCACCATAAACCCCAATCTGTTCTTACCTCATAAGCATTTCAGCCAAACTCTTTGCATCTGGAAGAAAACAGAAGAAATGTCATCACCAACGAAAATCTGTTTGGGAGATGCATTATCAGCAAGTGATCTGAGTCAGCCATGTGTAGGACCACTGCTGTTTCTCATATCGAATGCCTAAAAGTCCCTAGTTTGCTGAAATTGCATTTTTGCCCCAAACAGCCCAATTTATTTTTTCTGTAGTACCAAAGATGGTAAGAGAAATACAAGTTACCATTGGCTTAACTAGAAAAAAGCTACATAAACATATTAGGAGTAGGAACAATTTAACAAATAATGGGAATCTCTGTTCCTTTGTGCCATAAACTGATGAAAGAAAAAGAAAAGGCAAAAAACCAGGAATTCTGATATCCAGCTCTGGACAAGAGTCAAAGCTAGGCTGGATGAAGAAATTGCCAACATGTAATCTCCAAACCAAATGTAATTGCACGAGATCTGAGCAAGGGAGGTCTCCAAGGACTCAGTTTAGAATCACAGAATTCCTGAGGCTGGAAAAGATCTCCAAGAGGTGCCTGATTCCCACCTTGTCCCCAGCCCAGAGCACTGAGTGCCACCTCCAGCCCTTCCTTGGACACCTCCAGGGATGGGCACTCCCAAGCTCCCTGGGCAGCCCCTGCCAAGGCCTGAGCACCCTTTCCAGGAAGAAATTCTTCCTGATGTCCAACCTGAACCTCCCCTGGCACAAAATTGCTTGGTTGCACTCAAACATGAATATTTTTCCACTAGCAACAATTCAGAACTACTGCTGGGTCTTCAGAGTATGGTCTGCACATGAAACAGAGGATGTTTTATTCCCACATGCATCAGCCCTGCAAAATAAGACACTGCTGAAGGAAAAATATTCCTCCTGTTCTTGTCATTGCTGCTATTATTAGCAGAAAATCCTTTGGGGCTATAATTATTTCAATACTTATCATTTCAAAAGGCACAGCTGAAGTTTGGTTTTTCAGGTAGGCTTCTGTAAAACTTAATCAACATAACACACTAATTTCTGTGGTATCATCCAGCAAGAAACAGGCAGCTCTGCTTTGTTCTCTGCAGTCTGCTGCTAAACAAAATCACTTAAAATGCTGATTCCCAAGTCCTTAAGTTGATCACAGGGCAACAAAACAGCCTTTTGAGCAACCAAGCGAAGCAAATCTGAGAAAAAAGCAATTCCAAGTTCTAAGTCTTCAAACAACTCTTATATGGAAGTTTACATCTCCTCTTTTATCTGCTTCTTGTAAATCTACCAGCACCTGCCAAGACATTTACTGAATTTGCCTTTTTTTTTCTCCATCCCACCTTTTTTATTCCTCAATCACCTCCTGAGTCTCCAACACCTACAACAATTTCCTTACTTGTGATCCTATTAAACATCCTGCCTTTAAAATTCTGAGGATGCAGGCAGAAACAAGCCACCATCTTAACACATCCCTATACCTTGTGTTGAACTAATTTTTAAAAGGAATGGAGAGAGAGCTCTTTTTATTCATTAAAAAACTAGGCGAACTCCCTTTTATCCACTTTTCTGAATTGTATTTATCTGACACAGTGCCAGCTTGCCTCTCTTAAGCTTTACTCCTCACCTACCACTGGAGAGGCTGGAATTCTGTGCTCCCTCTAGGCCTGTTTGCTCCACTCCTTCATTTTCAACCTTCCTCCATCCCTTTCCAGCACTAAGCATGGAAGATTCCTGGTGCAGGGAAGGATGGTTCATCTGAAGTGTCTCATCTAAACCAAGCAATGCTTCATTTGGGCACTCAGAATTCTTATTTTTCACTTGGAATGAGACTGTCTTTGCTATTACCACTTGTAAGTGGTAGTGCCTAGTAGCTGACAATATCTTTGACATCAGTCATAAAGCAAAAGACCAACACTGCTGCTCCCAAAGGAGTTTTGTTACTGACTTCCAAAAACCCAGGAAGGGACAAATTTCTTTGGGAGAATACAAAAAAGCCAAACTAATCTAACACAATAATAATAATAATGACATTGGTTGCAAGTAACAAGGGTTTTTTTCAGCATATTTTATGATGCTTCTTGCTATTCTAGCAGCAGCAGGATCATGAAGACACTGTGCACACATTCTCCCTCTGGCACACATAATCAGGGTGGTTTAAGATGCAAATATTGTTTTCATTCAGCCAGCAGCTTTTTGAAGAAATTGCTGCCTCCTTAAGTGAGGTCTGTGGGTATTTGTGCAAGGAATTCACAACTCAAGAAAAGCAGAAGGGGCAAAGTTGAAAATTATTACAATGTACTACAGTTTGCTTTTCATAATTTTTTCATCATGTTTAAGTGGCAAACAATCCCCTTCACGTGTTCTCAGGTGCTGCCCAGCACACAGATGATTTGCATGCTGCATCTGGAAAAAAATTCACATCAATTCTTGAATGTGGCACGTAAGTGCTCATTAACACAGGTTGATCCTTGCTTAAATAGATGCACAGAAGGTTGTGCACCTTCAGTAAAAAAACCCACCAAACATGAGGCATCTGCAAAGACCATGCAATGTGTCAAAAGCTGAATGAGGAAGTACTGAAGGGAAAAAAAAGCTCCATCAGCTGAGTTCAAATTTGCTAATTATCCAAGCAGACTGTTCAAATGGTGAGTAGAACTGCTGGAGTTAATGATGGGCAAACAGGTTGGTGCGGGATGGGACAAAAACAAAGGTGGCAGGAATATAAAGGGGTCCTCTGTATCCATCAAACCAAAATTCAGAAGCCTAAAAGTAAGTGAATATCACAGAATCATGGAATGGTTTTGGATGGAAGGCACCTTAAGGATCATCTACTTCCACACCCTGCCATGGGCAGAGACACCTCCCACTGTCCCAGGCTGCTCCAAGCCCCGATGTCCAACCTGGCCTTGGGCACTGCCAGGGATCCAGGGGCAGCCACAGCAAATCTGGGCAACCTATTCCAGTGTTTCACCTCCATCACAGGGAAGAATTCCTTCCCATTACCTAATTTTTGGCACTGGGAAGCCATTCCCTGTGTCCTGTCCCTGCAGCCCTTGGGAATTGTCTCTCTCCAGGTTTCCTGGGGCTCCTTCAGGCCCTGCAAGGCCACCCTGAGCTCAGCCCAAAGCTTCTCCTGTCCAGGCTGAACAATCCCAGCTGTGGCAGCCTTTCCTCCCAGCAGAGCTGCTCCAGCCCTCTGCTCATCCTGGAGCCTCCTCTGGGCTCTCTCCAGCAGCTCCACGTCCTCCCTGTGCTGGGACCCACTACAATAACATCATGTGTCCAGAACATCAGCTCCAGGAGAAATGTTATTGTCACAAACCAATGACCAGAGATTTTAATGTGCTTTTCCTGCAGTACCCTTTTGATCAGCAAATTGATAACACTTTCTAAAACAAGCCAGCACCCCTGGCTGTGTCCTATCACCTCCCAGTTTTCAGGTGGTGAAAGCAGGGCTTGAAAAGGGGGCAGTGATGACAGAGGGAAGGGGATGATCTCTGCTCCAGCCAAGCATCACTTCAGTGAAAAAGCCACAGCCATCACTTTCCTTTGCTGGGGCAGCCACCTTTAAAATTCTTAACACACTCGGGTTTGCCCCCTGGGAAATCAGGGACAGTGATAGAGTTTTAAATTGCATCCTGCCACTCCTGAACTATCACGCCGTGCTGATCCTTTCTGCTTGTGTTAAAGTGAATTGGATTTAAAAACAAAGGGAAAACCATTATAGGAGTAGCAGAGCTGGGTCAACAGCCAGGAGAAGGGGCATTAAACCATCAGGCTTCTCTCTGAGAATATCTGCTGAACTCCTGAATGGCTGCATCAACTCCAGCAGCAAAGTCACCTTTCTTTGTGACCTGGCTGGTGGAACTACTAAACTGGGCAAAAAATATCAGGACTTTGCTGAGAACTCTGCTTTCATTATAAAGGAGGAAGAAAAATGTTTAACTGTGCCTACATCCAATCAAGTGGTAAAAGGATCAAGAATGGAGAGGCTGCTGTTATTCAATAGAAATGGGAAATCAAACCCATTGTCCATGAGCATACAAATGTTTGCATGCAGAGCACAGTGCAAAGAAACCTGCAATTCCCACTCCTCTTTGTCAAACAGGTTCAAGAAAACCACATCTGTAGCCACAAAACCAAGAGTTACATCTGTAACTTGCACAAATTATTTTAGAACGTTCCACTGTGGAAATTATTTTTCTGATGTAGCTTAGAGGAAATCCCGATTTAGGAAACAGGAAAATATTGTGCCTCAAAGAAACCCCATCAGGTCATACGAACCAAGTGACAATGTGATATTTCCCTTTCAAAAATTATGTGAAAGTTAATCACAACAATTACTAGAGCAAACCATTTATTTTTTAGTTAGGACGTCAGAAGAACTTCCATACATTTGTTTTAGAGAACTTAGTAAGGAGTTCTCTGGAACAGCAGTTCCTTGTTGTCAGGAAAACTTTTAGAACATGAAGTAACTTCCAGAAGAGCAGAAAATGTCAAACATGGGATCAGTCTTCAAAAAGAATGAGCAAAAAAATTTCTGAATTACTGAAGTCCTATCAGTCTGATCTTGGCAATGCACAAAATAATAAAAAAAAATTGAGTGAAGCTTAATGAAATGAATTAGAAGGATAATTGAGGCCAATCAATACAGACTTGTGGTCAAGCAGCCATGTCAAACAAAGTGGATTTTTTAAAATGAGATTAAAATTTGCTGAGAATTAATGACATTGAAAAAAACTCTCACTCTGATATGACTAAATAACAGTAAAAGGTCATATTTATGTTTCTCTAAAATGAAGTTTTGGGAACTCAAAGTACTTTAAAAGAAAGTAGCATGATGCAAAAATTAACAGAGCAGCCATTTTACACGGATTTCCACATATTCAGACCCAAATTTTAAGCAGAGAATCATTATTCAGTTTTTTTTTTTTTTTGTCCAAAATATTTATCAGTGGTATGGAGTAAATAAAATCTGATTTAAAGGTTTAAAAATGACACAAGAATTTGGTAGCTAAAACATAAGGAAAATGCCAGATCACTCAGAAAATAATCTGGATCATAAGGTCATACACCAAGAACACAAACCAGGGCTGTGTAACAGGGAATATTTTCTTGCTGTAGAGAAATCAGAGAACTGGCAAATTATCTCAATGGATAAAATGTTAAGGATGGAAATGATGGGAAAACTACAGAGAAAAATTAAAATATATTAATCTGTTTCATTTACCAATTAAAACATTAAGAAATTACTTAGTTACCACCATGTGGAAAGAACATCCTTGGAGTCTGAAAATGATACAAAAAAAAAAAAAAAAAAAAAAAAAAAAAAAAAAAAAAAAAAGAACTTCTGTACTGTAGAGAAATAAAACAGGACCAGATGGGATGTCGAGCTGTAGTGCAACAAATTCAGCTAAGTGAGACACAACTTTTACAGAAATGGTAGTTAAATACTGATTTCTTTTATCGAAAGTACTGATGAAATATTTTCCACTGACTGTGTTTAAGTGGAGCTCCGATATTTTTCTAAATTCCTCATTTCTGAGAGGAAATAGTTCAGAGACATTTTATGTTATGCAAAAGCCACCCTGGTCAGTGATCATCAGCCTTCCTCAAGGGACTGGAGCTCAAGATTCTATGAATACTTGTAAATTAACCATGAAAAAATAATGTGCACAGACATCATTTTCCAGAGCCAAAGGGCTCGAGATATCCTGCTCATTACTGGATGGAATTCCACAGTATTTCTAAGAAGATAAGATAACACTTTCTTTTTCTGTACCACTTTTTTTTTTTTTTTTTTTTTTTTTTTTTTAAAAAAAACCCAAACTGGGAAGGTAAATGGCTTATAATGTTTTGAAGAAAAAGTGATTATACAAGCTAAAGCATCCAGATGTCCTGATTTCCAAGGCTGTGTATGAACCAGAAGGATGGTTGTCCTCCTTTATATAGGAATTTGCCCATGCCCCTGTCTTTTTCTTTTTTATAACTCCAAAATATTGTTACAAATGACAAAATTAGACCCAAAAGAGAGGAAGGAAGGAAGGTCAGCAGGAAAACATAGGGTTGGCCCAGGTATTAATAGGTACCATGGTCACATTTTGGTTAAAATACAACTAACTAATCAATTTGGTGGCTCCTGGAAGAGATTATGCATATTTTTTTGCAGATGATAAATTGTTCTACCATTAATTGAGATTTGGATTTGAAAGGGTTTTTTTTTTTTTTTTCCTCAAGTACTTTCAGGGAATACTTTCCCAAAAAACCTTTTGCCAGTGCAAAAGCTATAGGGCAGCAGTGTGAGACTGCAAGGGTCACAAACTTGGCTGTGGCTCAGCCAGGGGTTTTGTGCTAGAAAAATGATAAAGCTGAATGAATTCAGAGATCTAAATCTTATTCACGTAACTAACAACTGAATTTGAATAGGGATTAGAGGAAAATACAGATCAGTGACAATGAAAGGGCAGTGAACAATGAAGAGTAGTATAAGTTCTACTATAAAAAATCATGGGGAAAATGCGTTAACAAATCTGAGAATATCTGGTTGTGTGTTCTATCCTACTTATATCTGTCTACTTTCATTTTATAATTTGGAAGTCATGGTTAGCATCTGCTGGAAAACTGAGGTTCCCTCATCGTCAGAACATCTGATTTCATCCTTCAAAAAAAAATTCACTTTTAGGTCGTCGAGGGAAGGAAGCAAACAACAAGAAAAAAGGAAAGTAAATCAATGAGAAATATTTTCCTTTTCCCCATGCCAAATAAAACAATGGATATATTTTTTTTTTTTTTTTTAGAAACTTATAACCAAACGAAAAAGAAGGAATTTCTATAGAAAACACAATACACTGTTCTGCATTGCAGGAAAATGATCCCAGCTGGGGATTACACACTTTGGTCACGTGCAGCCCCACTCCTATTTTCGTGTTCAGGTAGAGAGAAGTTGCACAGACACCACCTTACCTCGCAGCCTCTTCAGCCTCTGCTCCCTCCTCCTCCTCCTCACGATCAGCAGCATCACAAAGAGCAGCAAGACCCCAACCAAGATGCAGGAGATGGTCACCAGCATCTTTAGCCCTTCGTTGGTTCCCAGCCCTTCCTCACTTTGCACGACCGACTTGATGAGAGGAGGGATTGTACCTGGAAACAGGGTCATGCCATTAGAGGCCAATTAAGGAGGACAAAAGATTGAGTTCTCAGGGAATAAGGCACCCTGCTGCTTCAGCTCCAGGCTGAACACGCACCAGGATTTTTCTGTTTGGGGTGGAGGCTACATTTGTGTGTCTAATGGCCATGAACACATAACCAGGCTCCTGGTAATGAGGGACTGACTGCAGAGATGGAGATTATCAGAGATCCACAAGAATTGCATTCATTGATTAAGGAAAACCATGTCTGATATGCAGTCAAATCCTGTGATTAATTTTGAGTCCTGTTAAATTATTAAAAAAACTGTAACAGACCTCAGAATTCCTCCCTATGTCTATTATACCTTATTATGGGGAAATAGCACCACTGTGACATTTCTGCTGGGCTTTTCTGTGCAAGGAACTCATTTGACAAAGCTCATTTCGTGCCACATACATCAGATTAATCCTTTGCACAGAAGCATTCTGCTATCAATTCTGAGGGTGCAGCAGTGATAGTGATCTGAAATTCAGACAGCCAACCTGATACTAATCTGCTAAAGACTGTCTGACATTATACTCATCAGTAAAACAGGAGAGTAATGCTGGATAGAAACAATCAAATTTTGAGAGGGAAACGAGGGAAATGAATCTACCAACTACTGGCAGGCAGCTCACTTTTTCATTCTGGGACATATTTGCATTTTGAATATACCTGGCTTCCTGGTGATATATAATACTTGAACTTTTCAATTCTTTTCTTCTTTACCTCTAAGGGACGTGAGAAGAATGCAGCACCTTCTGTGGAAGGCTGTTTAGTCATGGAAGACTTCTCACTCATTTCCTGATTACTATTAAACTGCTGAATGCAACCACAAATGAGGCTATAAAATGCAGATTTGCTTGAAATGCCTAGAAACACGTAAGTATTGTGAACTGTGATGACTTTGGATGGAAGCTATTAAATTTTAACCAGCTACTGAAACATAAAAGTGGCTACTTACTTGCTAAAAGGAAAGGAGGGTGAGAGAGAAAAACAGGCACATCCTTTTTTACATTTTAATTGCTGCATTAAGTGATATAGTTATATCTCATTATGTGCCATACAGTATAGGAATAAAAACTGAGATCTGATGCAGTACAGTGTGAGTGCCATAACCACAGTGAAAATGTAGAATCCTAAGTCCTGGTTTTTTTCAGAGGAGCTATTTCAGCTGCATAGAAAGGGAAGAGCAGCTCCCTAAAGGGACAAAGATAAAAAGAAAAGCTACAACTATCCAAACCTATATTAGGTACTTTGGAAAATTTGTTTTCTTTCAATTGCATCTGGAATATTTTCCCAATATTCCATTGCAGCTCTTCCCCATAATTTGCCCTTTTTTTTTCTGTTCTTTTATTTTTTGAACACACAGCAGGATATCTTCATCTTGCCCTGAGACACAGATTTTGCACTACTCTAAAGGCAAATAAAATTATGAGATGAAGAAATGAAAAGAACTTCAAGCTCCTGAAGGTAATACTAATCACTGACTCTAAATCCTTCTAAACTCTCCTGGATACTAAAGGGCCAACATTTTCTCTGGATGACAGTCACAGAGACCATTAGGTTCAAGATTGCCTAAAATTATGTTTTACTTTCCTTAACACTTAGATGAAAATCAAATGATGAGTGGCCTTTATTTCACTTCAACCTGAAGTGTTTAGATATGTGATTATCATTATCTATACCTCTCTCTAGGCAAATGTAAACCTCATAACATTATAAACAGGCAGTTGGAGCTTAATTAAAAAATCACACTGCACGTTTTCACATCACCCACTTGTTGCTTTCAGCAATTGCATTAGATATTATCAAAAATTATTCCTGCCATGCATTGAGAAACTATTTCAACATTTGCTGTCATTCTAGATGCTGGCTGGGAGTGGAATAGTCAAAGATTTTTGTAGGACTATGTCCCATACAAACGGGGAGGGTTTGTTTTGTTTTCCAGGTCGGTTCACCATCACCCTTTGTTAGCCTGATTGGTGCCTCGCAGAAATTATAATCTGAATGTCTCTGACCCCTTTTTTCCCTTTGGCTGCAGCATCTCCCACTGCACCCTGTGAGTTCAGGAGTGTTCTCCTGTGTCCTTCACGGCTGGGAGTGCCTGGGCGGCTCAGAATCAATTAGCAGAGTTTAGAGCTGATCTGATTTAATGCCAAGGCTACCGAGTAGCTGATCCCTGAGCCGGGAAGCTCCTTTGCAGCTCTCCACAACTGCAGCTGCACAGGGCTAAAAATATCTTTGTGGATTGTGTGCTTCTGAAAAAAAAAACAAAAAAAACAAAAAAAAAAAAAACAAACAAGGGGCAAGGAGGTCAGCAAACCTGTAAGCTGGAAATCGTTACCGAAATGCCCAGGAACAGAGAGCAAAAAGCTGCACGTAGGTTTGTCATTAACCCTCTGACCTAATTCAGCACGGAGAGATTTGAAGGGAAGATGCTGAGCCGTGGTATTCCTCAGGAGCTCTCCCACACAACAGCAAAATGACCCAAACCCACGTAACTCTGGGATTTCTGCAACTTTACAGAAGGCTTTATCTTAAGGCTGCTAAAGCTTCTAAGCTTGTTCTCAGCATTTGGCATCCCAGAACTTTCATACATCGTATTATCTAATCTTCAAAGTGCTGCTCTAGTATCTGCTTTATCCCAAGGGCAGCTGTGACTCCTGGAAGCTGGAATGGGCTAATCTCTCATCACAGGGTGAATCAAAGGTAGAGGCAGGGACAGCACTCAAAAGTGGAGCCTGGTCAAGAAGTTTCCACTGGCATGTTTTCTACAAACAAAAAAAATCCTTGTCTATGGAAGCAAAAAATTCTGCATCAAATACTGGTCAGAATAATAATATTGATAATGATAATCATCATCAGTTTCTAATTTCAATTCTGAGTCAAGAATAGCAAATCTAGAAAATCTGAAAACTGAAATTTGTTTTTCCATCATCCATGTTTTCCTCTCATAACCTCGGGGTCAGTATTTGAGCTGCTCTGCCTCTCTAAGGCACAACACAGTCCTGGCAAAGCACACTTCACAAACAAAACCAGCAATATCACAAATGGGAAAATTTTCTACCTGACCAGAAGCAGTGGCCCAGGAAATTTAATGCTAAAAATACTTTTTACTGTTTCATTTTATCCCTTTTAAAGTTGCTATAGAGCAACATAAAAAATCAAAGGGTGTGCAAGTGACAGTGTGTGACACCAGGGTAAGTATCATCACCCAATCAAAGAGCAGAGCCTGACAACATTTCAGATCAGATCACTGTAAGAATAGTTTTGATTTGAGTGCTACAAGTGGAAATTTAAGACTCTGGACCTGCATTTTGATGTAAATTCATTTTAAGGTATGCCTTAAGACTGTTTGCCCCAATCAAATAAATGTGATGAAAACGGAACAAAATGAAAGTTGGATGCTGCCTGTGGAAAGATATTGGAAAACAAAATAAAAACAGGATAGGCTAAGTAAAATGACAAGAAATTAACTCCTAATACTTGAAAGAGTTATTATTGACAACAGCTACACTTCTCAGTAAGACAAGTCCTTCATCTGTCTGGAAAGACCTGGAACATTTGTGTAGTAACTGCTTAGGTCCTGGTTTCCTGTCAGTCTCTCGAGTGCTGAGGCAAGATCTTTCTCTTAATTGTCCAGACTCTCTGAAATAACATGAGGACTTGCGTGGCAGCTTACCAAAAATGATATTTTTCGAAAGGGTGAGGGCATGTGTGATTAATTATCTGTAAGAACTGCTGAGTACCCAAGCACAAAGGCTGGTATAACAGTAGAGGATGTGTCAGGTGCTGAGATTTAAACTCTGCCAAAGTCATATCCCACATTTCTGCCTGGGAATGACCCCTGAGCTGTACATGAGCGGTGATGTTCATGTAGAGGCGTGTAACCAACACAGAGTAACAAACAATTACCAATTTGGTGCTGCCACAACCATCAGCTCTTGTTTCAACGTGCCCACACCAGCGCTGTAGCTTAATTTAACACTACAGATGTTGCCAAGTGGTTGCACAATACAGCACAACATCCCTGGCAACGCAGCAATCTTTTACACTGGATGTCTCCAGAAAAGCTCTGGCAATTCCCACTGGAGCAATTCAAGAGCTGCCATCTGGAGCCATTTGTGCTGCCTTTTTGCCAGGAACGCAGCCTTTCCCCACCATGGAGCCACTGGGAGCACACCAGGTGCCACCATCCCTCTCAATCAGCCTGACAGGACCTGAGCTGCACTGAGTGACAAACTGGCATGTTTGCTGCTGCCCTCGTGTCCTGGGTTGTGCAGGGTGGGCAGTGACCCCTGGCAGAAGGGCGGGATGCAACAACTCCCTCATGGTCCATGTCCTGCTGCTGAGCACAACAGATCCATCTGTCATGGCCATTAGTTTCACTGTCCCCTGTCTGTAAACAGGGATGATTGCTCTGCCCTTGGAGGATGTCATCCAGAGGCTTTCCCAGAGGACAACCTGCTTGGCTGCTCCAATGTGTCCCATAATGGGCTTTGGGCTGTGTCACAGGGAATAGCAATGAGGCCAGACACTCCCGTGAATGGCTGCAGGAACAAATTCCATGGAAGACTAAAATTTCATGGAAACGATCCATGAAATACTAGGAAAGGCCCCTGTAACCACTGGAACTAATGACTTTTAATGTCCTGTGATTATGTGTCTTATGGCTGATTGACTCCAGAGTTTTTCCAAAGTGAGGACAAATAAACAATTCCTCTTCTCTGCCTGGCAGCCTACTGTCAGGAAATCAGGAGCTATTTTACATCTTTGAGACTTTGATCTCTCTGACAGCATGGCTGGCAGATTCAAAACGGGGTTTATGAGGGGAAAAAAGTGGAAGATAAGCAAAAAGAAACAAAAAATCACACATGAAACTCAAGTAAAACAGTATCTGAGGCGTAAATTAAAGGAAATACTTACTGCCATCATAATTGAGCGTGGCGAATTTGGCTTGTTTCTCTGCACAGCCAGCACTGTTGCACACCCTCATCTGCAGCTCGTACCAAGTGGCCTCCTGGAGGTCATAGAGGATGTAGGATTTGGACAGGGATGTCCTCTGGGCTGTTGTCCAGACCGTGGTCCCAAAGGGTCGGTACTCCAGGGTGAAGGAGGTGATGGGGCAGCCGCCGTCGTTCCAGCCGATCAAGTTCAGCCTCACCCGCGTGGTGTTGATGCTGGCAAAGAGCTCCTGCTCCTTGGAAAACTGTGGCTCTAGAGGCAGTGGGGTATTGCAGACAAAATGCTTAAATATTGCAGACAAAACTCCTCAAAAGGTAAAATTTAGAGAATAATTTCTAAGGCAATCTTGGCTGTAGCATAAATTCAGTATCTATATATTCAACTTCCCCCTTTTCTTCTTAAATGTTTTTTCCCACTTTGTGCCAGGCTCACAAACCCAGATTTTCAAACCAACATGTGGAAAAAAATATCCAAACATCCATTCAAAATATTTGGTTTGTTTTGCCTTGCAGAACCTAACACAAACTTTTCCTTTGTTTTTGACACTTATCCAGTTCAGAGGATGCTGCTTGCACGTTCCTGCAATAGTGGCTTGGAGCAGAAATCAGACATAGACTCTATTTCCTTTATACATAAATATACTCCCTGTCTTCCTTCAACATCCAGACAAATAAACCCCTGAATTTTTATAAGAAGAGAAGAGACAATTTCCTCCTGGCAATGAAATAGTTGGAATTGCTACAGCCTGTGACAGCGGAGACACCCTCTCACCAAATATCTGCCAACCCATCTTAGAAAAAATTTTTAGAGAAAAACAGACAGAACATCAGCCTGTGTGGGTTTCAAGTCCTTTTTTGTCACAGCCACTGGACAGAGCTGTCAATGTTTCCAAAGCCAGTAAGATTAAAATACCCAAGCCTGTTTTCTCATTGAACCAAGACCTAGAGCAGGAGCTTCAGGAGGGTGAAGGGGGGACGGAGCCAACGCACCTTTGCCGAGCGTCTTGGCCTCGATGATCTCGCTGATGCGCCCCGGCCCCACCCCGTTCTGAGCAGTCAGGGTGAACTTGTACCACGTGCCACATTTCAGGGTCTCCAGCCTGTAGGATCTCTCACTGGGGCTGATGGGGAAACTGCCCCACTGCTCGCTGTTATCCTCTGAGTACTGCAGAATGTAACCTGGAGGGACAGCATGGATGGCAACGGTATCACAAATCCTTCAGGCAACCCAAGGAGGCATTTTAAAGACCTAATAAAACTGGAAAAAAAATCCCACGTGCAGGGAAACATACAGCTCTCCCCTGACTGGAAGATACCAGGCAATGCATTTTGCCCACGTTGACAGCAGCTTAAATACAATTTTTTTATGGTGGCTTCAAGGGGAAAAGAAAAGGATGGATATTTGTAAGGACCCTTCAATCAGATGATGAACCTGGACCATCCAAAATGAGTGGTTAGAGATCACACATCTGGAAAATCAGATAGAGCAACTGTCATAAGAGCTGAGGAGAAAGTGATTAAATGTGTGACTAAACCACCACAAAGACAAACTGCAATTTACTGAAAGCTGTTATCACCATGATAGTGCACATTAAGGGTTGACAGCAATACAGATTGGGTTGTTTTCCTTTTTTTTTCTTTTCCTATTTTTTTTGGGAGCCATTTATAATGGTATACCAATCCTATTACCATATGATAATATAGTATGAAGCAACAATTAACCTGAATTACATTACCTCGGATAGAACTGCCACCATTGTCTCCAGGTATCCAGGAAAGAGTGATAGAGGAAGATGTAGTTTTGGATACAGTGAGTCTTGGCTGGTCTGGTGGAACTAGATGGGAAATAGTTAAAAATAGAAAATGCAATCAAATGGTTTGACACGATCTTAATCACTTCTAACAGTCATTTATCAAATAGCTGTTTTGAGTTGCAAAAAATGCTAATGATTTCTGTCAAAGTGTCTGTTTAGCTGACATCCTTGGTTAAGACAAGAACAGACAAGCTCTCACTTTTTTATTTAACTTTATGAACAATTTTGTCTTTCAATTCTTAACCTTTGTTTTTCTCTGATTTTTTTTTGCATCTGTCCCATTAGACCTCAACAGCATGTGAGCTACTCAGACATTTATTTTCATTGTTTTTGATATCTGTTTTGGGGAGATGATAAAATTTTAGTGGCAGTAAACATGTGCTGTTGCAAATGGTGCCCCACTCATTCCTGTACTTGCAGGCTACTTTGGCAAAAAAGAAAAAAAGGTGCAAATCAAGGGCTTCTGCCAGTGCAAATGTGAGAGTTAATTAGATATCATAGGTAGATTTGTAACTGGAGGCAGATCCAATCCTCTTCTAAACCACTGAGGCCTTTGGCATAAAGAATTCCCAACACTGTCAGCAAAGACAGGAAACACTTCCATTCTGCTGGTCCCCATAAACATTTTGGGGGATGGAAGGTCAAGGTTCCAAGGATCTGCTTGAGTGCAGGAATAAACCAGAAGTTTCAACTCTCATCCACTTCCTATTTCCCAACTTCCTTTGGAAGAAAATCACGGAATGGTTTGGGTTGGAAAAGACCTTAAAGATCATCTCACTCCAATCCACTGCCATGGGCAGGGACACCTTCCACTAGACCTGATTGCTCTAAATCCCATCGAGCCTGGCCTTGGACACTTCCAGGGACATCCACAGCTTCTCTGGGCACCCTGTGCCAGGCCCTCACCACCCTCTCACTGGAGGAATTTCTTCTGGCATTAAAGGGCAGAGAAGGAGCCATGCCACATCCCAACAAGTTGCACTGGATAGAGCAAACTGGGACTAGGAATTGACAAAGGGAACTGGGACTGGAAATGGACGGGGAATGTTCTACTGTCAGAAACCCAGACAAAATTGAGCTTTGCTGCCTCAAGAATAAGGAGTGAGGTATGGACACTCTCTATGCTTGAAAAGGATCAAGAAGCAGCACTGAAGATGGAATGGAAATCTGGGAAGGAGAGAAAACAGGATGGCCACAGCCCCTCTGGCATGGGAGAGAAGAGGGTGGTGGTGTCAGTGACTCATGGGCTGGCAGGAGCTGCCCTTGTCCTGACACAGTCCCATGACCAGGCAGGACAGAGGTCTAAAATGCTCTGCTGTGTCCAGCATTCTGCTCCCAGAGAACATTGCTTGCTTTGCCTGTGCTTGAGGGGAAGCTCTTCCTGCAGAGTGAAACTCCAAGGAAAGCTCCCTACTGCAGTTCATGCTCATGTTCAGACTGCAGAATAATGGGTGCTGATATAAGGCAGAGTCTGCTGGTTTCCAGCTATGGATTAGTTCAAAGAGAAGTTGATTTTTTTGCCCTCACAGGGCCAAAGAGGGCTGAAGAGAACAAAAGAGACAGTTTATACTCTAAAGGAAAATTCCCTTTGTGAGATGGATTTGTTTTGTTATTCTGAGTGACTTGGCTGATGCCATGGGGAGAGGCTGCACACACTACAGAGGGAAAGATTTATTGTAAAAGCTTTCATCACAGCTTCACCCTATCTGCAAAAAATGGTGGTCCCACATATTAAAAGCCACTCTTTGTCTGTCCCTTAGGGAAGTAGTATTGATTTGCTTTTAGTTGCTGCAGTTCAATAACAGCAAATATATGCAATTACAGAAGTACTTAGTGAAATATAAATATAAGGTTTCCATTTGATGGTGTTTTCTCTCCCTACTTCCTGTTGTGGTCATGCTTCAAACATTGCAGAAGAGCATCTTTAGTTTCTGTTGGATTGTAGGGAAGCTGATATATGCCAACATCTGCCATTGTTCCAAGGCTTGGCAGAATGGTTTCTGCAGGAAGAGGTGGGGGACTGGAGTGGAAACAACCTCTCTCTGTGCTTTCATGTGTTTGCACTTGAAGTTTAAATTCCACATCCAGGAGAGGGATGGTCCACTCTGGTACAAAAATTTGCGGTCAGTTGAAGCATTTGTAGGATGTGCTTTAGTGTAAGTGAGCAAGGAAATCTCCACAGGGAATTCCTGGTATGTGAATACACAGGCTCTGCTTCACTTTGCTCTTAGTTTCTATTCTTATATTGTCCCTGCTTTTGTGCACATCAACACCATCCTGGATTCACTTTGTGCTTTTCAACATGATTATAAAATGTAGCTGGAGAAATGCATTAGCTGAAGGGGTACTGATGCTTCATTTCCAATGCTTCCTCATATTCACCTCATAATAAAATTCTGTGCCCACAAAATGAAGTTTTTGTGCAAGGTCTCAAAGTACAGAGGCAAATTTCTGCTGATAGCTTTTCAGGAGCTGAATTAAAGGCCTCCGCATCTTTCTGAATTTTGTAATATTAAAATGATACAGGTGATATTTGTAAGAAGACATAAGCTGATACTTTCTGTGTGAAGAACTAGAAGATAACTGAACGCAAACACATGGCTGTCAATCTTACCAAAAACTCACACAGAGACTTAACTGAGTGTGTGAATTGTTTCACCAAAAGCATCATTTTCTAGACTGTCATTGTAGGACACAAAAGACTCCAAATATATCAGAAGGCAAAGAGCATAGAAAAAGAAGGCTTTATTGTCTAAATTCTTATTACCTTCTATAAGGTGTTTCTATACAGGCTTAACATGATTGGTGAATAGGAATAACACCTCTCTAATCCCACTGGTTAAACTAGAGAAACAGCAAACACCAGCTGGACAGAGATTATTTTGAGAAAGAAACTTTCTTGAAAAATTTTTCTTTGGGAAAATGTCAGCAGCTGCTAGCAGGCTAAAATCTCTCAAGCCCACACTAGATCATAAAATGCCCACGGCTGAGTCAGAACAACTTATGTATTAATTTGGAAGAATCAGAATTGCACTAATACACGTAAATACTAATATTTTGCATTCCAAACAGACACACCTCTGTGCTTCCAGCAACACTTTAAAGCTGAGGTAGATCCAACAGCCTTACCTTGTACCTGCAAATTCAAAATGATTTCATCTGAGCCCCAGTTGTTGCTGGCCACACAGCTGTAGTACCCAGAGTCTTCTGCTTTCACTGTCCTGATGACAAAGCTGCCGTTGCTGAAGATGCTCCTTCGCCCATCAATCATCACTAGGCTGGGTGTCCCGTTACTGCCTCACAGGAAACAAAGTGCATACATTAAAGAAGTTACAATCAAAATTACTCACAAGTGGATTTCTTTTTTTTTTTTTTTTTGAAGCAGCTAAGAATGGAAGGAGAGGAAAAAGGTGTGGGGTGAGGTGTGTCCCTTCAATAAGGCAGCCAAGGAGTATTTTCTGTTGGGAAACACCTAACAATTGCTTTAAAATGTACTGTTACTGGACCTGGTGTGAGTGAAGACAGAAATTTACTCCTTCCTTAACCTGTTATTCCATAAAGATGCTGAAATAAGGGTATTGGCAGTTCCTGGCTACAAAGTTCATCCTTATGAAATCATAGGTATTTATATCAATGCACAAGATGGTTTCATAGCACTGTAGTTTCCCTGCTTTCCCAATAGTGATTGGATGAAAATTATTGTTCATGTGTGTTTCCAAGTGGGTCTGTCAGACTGTGAAACTAAAGCTGAAAACAGAGTAATGGAAAATTAAATATGTGCGAGACATTTAATGCCCACCTCAGCACAAATCATTGTATCAAGCACTTTGCTCTCTCAGAATAAAGAATAAAATGTCTGCCTGACGATAAAATAAATACACTCCTAAGTTTTACATTTTGAATATTTACCTTTAGCCCTTCTTCATTTTTTTTTTGTCCATTTCATGCTCTGCAATCACCACAGCCAATTAGTTGAAAGGAATTTCTAAACTCCTCATCTACTGTGACCATGTGGAAATTACCACAAAGTCCTTCTCCTTCCTGCCAGCGACCCAGGACCGCCCTCCCCACAACCCCACAGGATTTTCAGGACATGGGCTTTATGTGAGCTGTACATTTAGTTGCTGGTTACCTATCCTTCATCCATTTGACTGTTGGAGCTGGGTCCCCCACGGCTTTGCAAGGGAGGACAATGTCCTTCATCCAGGGGGTTGTCACCGTCCCGCTGAACGTCAGAATCCTGGCAGGAGCTGGGAGGGAGAGAGCAAGAGAGACTGAAGTGAGGTGCCTGTTCATATAGCCCTTGGAAGGGAAATGGAGACACCCACAATTCAAGGGAGAAACCAAGCCAATCTAAAAATGGTGGGTTTAGGGTACTAATTCCCTTTAACTGGTAATACCAGCTATTTATCCAAGCAAAATACCAGTTTTGGTAGCTGGAAGACAAGTAACTAAAGAGAGACGAGGCATGGGATTGGAAGAGTCTTTGTAGAGAAAAAGAGCAAACCCAGTTATTTATCATCTTTACTGACTTTTATATATTTTGGAGTAGAAATTACAGATGAAAATTATGTCCAATGGATGCTTCCCTTGACACTTCCACCAAGAATTGTCCACAGTAGACAACTGAGTGGTGTCTCGTACTCAAATGAGTAGGTGTCTCATAAAAACTAAATTACTGATACATCTCTTCTACAACAATTCTGATATTAAGCAAAATAAACCTTCGTGTATTAGTATATTGTAGAGTATTAATCTGCAATCCACAAAAGAGAACAAACTAAAATCAGTCTTTATCAGGTCTCAGATCACCTAAATATATATGCAAAAAATATAATTTGTGTATTTTCATTTC
Source organism: Sylvia atricapilla (assembly GCF_009819655.1). Lineage (NCBI taxonomy): Eukaryota > Metazoa > Chordata > Aves > Passeriformes > Sylviidae > Sylvia > Sylvia atricapilla. The sequence goes on along the minus strand of NC_089141.1, from coordinate 111,987,895 downwards.
ATAGGTTGTGTTAGAACTTCATTTGTTATTCCTCAAGAATGACCCTTGACAGAAATAGACTTTCTGTTGGCCTCTAAATATACATTTTAAAGGCACATACTGAATACAGATAGACAAAATACTGTATTTTTAGGCCTGATCTACTTCAGTCGTGCACACCAATCAGAATTTATACTTAATAATCCATTTTGCACCAATTAGGAAAACATGAAAAAGACACTTGGCATCAAATATAACTGGGACAGTTAATCTGGAAAAAGATTCATGCATAAAAGAACAGGCCTTGAAAAATTAAGCAAAATTACTTGAGTAGGCTGCAATGGGACTTGAGATATTCACAAAAAGAAAAGATTTCCCAGATTATACAATCAGTTTGGACTGTGTTGCCTATGTTCTCTTCAAGCACTTTTGAAGGCCAAGCTTCTCAAGAGGGGTTTTTTTTTCCTGTCTGGTCAAAATTTTAATTCAAACACAAGCTGAAGATTTAGGTAACAGACAAAATGAAGGTTGGGTAGTGGAACAGCTCTACTTTCCTAACAGCCAAGCATCAACCTGTCCTGTCCTGGCTAAACAGCAGCTGGAGATCCCTGGCTCCCTCCTTCCACAGCTCTGAGGTTTAACCCTGTCAGGACAGAGGGGTTTGTGCTGCCCTGGGAGGGTTGGACACCAGGGTGATGCAAAGACACTGGGCAGTCAGGAGCTCTCATGGATCAGGCTCTTTTTCCACCTGGGCACTCCTAAGATAACATTTTCTAGAAAAGACTTACACGGGGCTGTACTCCCCCAAGCCATCTGTGTTGGGTTTGTATGGCCAGGTTCTGGTAGTGGGGAGGTGACAGCTTGCCAGAAGCTTCCCCCATGTCCAGCAGATGTGATGAACACCTTGTAACTCTTGTTCCCATCTTCCTGTGCTGCTGGGGAGGGGGAGCTAGAGCTGGGAAGGAGGGAGGAGTGTGGGGAAGGTGTTTTTTAAGATTTATTTTTCTTCTCATTATTATGCTCTGATTTAGTTGGTAATAACTCGAGTCGGTTTTGCCCATGACAGTACTTTGTGAGTGATTTCTCTCTGTCCTCATCTCAACTTATGAACCTTTGTTGTATTTTCCCTTCCCTGTCCAGCTGCAGAGGGGAGTGATAGAGAAGCTCTGGTGGGTGTCTGGCACCCAGCCTGGGTCAACCCACCACACCATGGGCTAATTAATCAAAGAAACACAAACAGAAAAACACTCAGAGCACCCAGAGACACAGAGTGAAATGCTGACTCTGCTCAAGTTGGTGTTAGAAGTCACATTTGTCTTCCAGTGGTGCCAGGTTTTGCTGCAGGAGGTGCCTCGTGGCTCTCATGCCATCTCTGAAAAGCAGCAGGAGATGCTGTCAGCTCTACCTACAGAACATCTCTGAGCATCTGGACTGCTCAGATTCTTGTCCCGTGCAAAATCCCTGTGCAACATGAAGTCTGAAAACTCATTTAAAATTGGCTATTAATCATTTTCTCTGGCCTTCCCACATTTCCAGTGTTTCTTGAAATATACAGCTACTCCCAACTGTTGCCAGTTCCTGTAGGACAAAACATGTGGAATACAGGAATTCTGCTGAAACCTTCAGCATGGCATGGCACCACTGCTAGCAAACTTTCTGTGTTATCCCCTTTTTTTTTAATAGTTATTTCAACGTTAATTCTTCCTTAAGAATTCATAGGCTGGACATCAGATGTTAAAAGTACAACATTTATGTTGCAGCTCCTGGTTTTCAATATCTCTCATCTAACTGAGATGTGTGGAAGTAACATAAATCTCACAGGAGCCTAAGCCACTGGTAAGATGATAGACCATGACTCAGAAAACTATCAGAAAAGCACAGTGAACTATTTTTGTGCAAGTATCCACTGCTTTCTATGGATTTTCTTATTCCTTCCATGTACTGAGTGCTTTTAAAAGAAATGGTAAAACAGCAGGAAATTTTTCAAGCTCAATTTTCTTTATAGCTGAACTTCAAATGATGTCCTGAGACTGCTAAAAGGTGCACAAAGAAAACGAGAAACAAACTAAATGTCAAGTGAAATCCACCTCAGAGCAATAGGTTTGAAATCCTAACAGGCATTCATGAGGTAAAAAAAAAAAGCCTGGAACCTCACAGACCTCTTTCTTTTGAGCCATGGGAATTTTTGGAATCATATGGGTAAGCTGCAGGGTTTACTTCTTTGTTATCAAAGCTACCCACATGCCTACACACATCTTCCCAGCCCTATATTTGATGGCATGGCACTGGATTAGGGCTGTGTCTCTTCCTATTTTTTTTCCTACAGATCACCCAATTATTAATTGAAGATAAAGAGGTTCCTTCACAGATCAGTGCACTCTCTTATGATAATGCAGTTTTCTGCATGTTTGTTTGTTTAAATTACAAATCCTCTAACCTACATTTACTGTCACAGAAATAGAAATGGGCAGGAATTCTTTGCAAGAGGCTGCAACACACGTGGGTTTTTCTTCCTTTAGAGGACACAGCTGTGTTTTAAAGGTGAACTTCAGAAGGAAACTGAACAAGAGCAATGACAGTTCACCGCAGTTCAGCTTAAAACAACAACAACAAAAAATCCAACAGTGAATGCCCTGGGTCAGGAGATCCTTTCATTTACTTTCTCACAGATCAGGGTGGGCAGACCCTGGCACAGGGTGCCCAGATTTGCTGTGGATGCCCCTGGATCCATGGAAATGCCTGAGACCAGGTTGGACATTGGGGCTTGGAGCAGCCTGGGACAGTGGAAGGTGTCCCTGCCCATAGCAGGGGTGGAATGTGATGATCTTTAAGGTCCCTTCAAACCCAACCCATTCCATGGTTCTCTGTTTCTAATATCCTCCTGTATTCCAGTCTGATGAACCATCAAAGAAACAGACCAGTGTGCACTGTCATGTGAACCTCACATGTTATTTAAAAACACTGAACACACAAAGAAACATAGACTGGGGAGAATTCTAATGCTCAGGTAGTTTAGAAAACCAGGGGAAACTCAAAAGTCAGAGAGTTGTCCCCAGAGGATCAGATTGCCAGGGGTCTGGATCTGTTATCGTCACACTGGCAGCAAATGCCATTCCCCATCAGTCATGGTCAGTAAATCAGAGGGACAAGTGCGTGCAAGGCTTTTTGTCTTCTGAGTATACTTGATAGGATAAACCCACTTCTTTCAAGTCAGCAGTGAAGAGTAATTTGAGGGGCAGGAGCACAGCTTGCTTACGTGGAGGCTGAACTTTCATTGCCATGATTATTTTCTGTTTGTTGGGGATTTTTTTTTTATTATTTCTGTCAGTTAATTACAGAGAATAACAATCTGTTCTGAGAAATGAAGACACTAAAGAAAGAAAGAAATGTTAACTTGAATTAAGCTTTCATTTAAATTGGACTATCCATTTCACATCAAACCCCTATCTAGACATTCTCATTGTTCTCCAAGGAGTTCTTAAAGGGGTTATAATTAAGTTGACATAATTCAATTCAAAGTTAACTCTTATTAGCTGTCATGATGGTATCATTACTTGGACAGTTACTGTGCAGTAAGATGAGAAAAAAAAAAAAAAAAGAAGCAAACAACTACAAAATAATGGCCCACATGATGTTTTTGCATTTGGAACTTATGGAAAAATCAGGCTTTAACTGCTTCTGACCCTGGTATGTGCTGTTTGCTACAGATATAGTGGGAGGTGAAAAAGGTCATTGAGGCTTTGAGCTTTGCCCATCCTTCCTCACTGTGTAGCCACTGCCCTCAGCACTGATCACCACTTTCTCCCAGCTCCCTAAAAAGCCCTGTGATGCATTCATAAAGGGAATTTTGTAAGTGATACAATAATTTCTAGCCTAGCTGCATCCAAAGTTCATGAAATTGCTATCAGTATTCCTAGCACCCATCAAACCCTCCACAAATGGATTATTCATTACTTTTACAGTCCTAAGTGCATGTAAGAGGCTTTTCCTGAGCATCATCTAATGCAGACTTTATACTGGAGCATCACTACAAACTCTAAGGTTGACTGGTTGCATTCTACTGTCCTTTGAAATAAAGTCCTCTTCAGACTGACCTGTCTATATTGAAGTAATTAATTATTTTTTCTTTTAAGTCATCTTTCCTTTTCATAAAAGTTACTTTTAAGTTCATTTATTTGTCATCATGGATTATGTTACATAAGCTTCAGAGGAGCAGAATTAATTCTGGTAAGCTGGATCAGTTTAAGTACATGTGGGTCAAGTTGCAACTTCTCAATTTTTGGCAAACAGTGAGCGATTGCATACTGCAATTCCTCCCAACTTGAGGTCATGAATATTGGTGCCTGCACAGCCTGAATTGATCTGTGTTCATCTTTGAACATTTCCCTCTTTTTAAAATGCATAGAGCATGGAAAAAAAAGAACTTCTAGTGCATTTTGTGCGGGGTTTGCCTGCAGCCTCAATCTCTTAGTATTGTGCCATGTTTAATATTTTTTTCTCTTATTTGAGCATCTATTTTTATGCTTATTTTTGTTTATTTTTTCTTTTCATCACCACACACTGATAACACACAGGTGACAGCAAAGGAGGGGCACACTGAAATCTTTGCCCTTTTTTCCTCAGTTGTTTCATGATCTTCCTTCACTGGTGTCCTTTACCCTCCTTATCCCCATTTTAGGATCTCAGTTTTGGTCTCACTCATGTTCATAGTACAGTGTGTACTTATGCTACAATGGAAAAGCTCCAGATTTTTCAGCTCTGAAGAACCCTGTTTGCAGCTTCTCCACACTGGGAAACTGTCACGTCTTCAAACAGCACCCTCCAAAATCAGCAATACCATCCGTGATAATCATAGAATCCTAGAAGGGTGAAGGTTAAAGATCATTTAGCTCCCACCCCCTGCCATGGGGCACTCTCCCAGATGGCTCCAAGCCCCAGTGTCCAACCTGGCCTTGGGCACTGCCAGGGATCCAGGGGCAGCCACAGCAAATCTGGGAATTCTATTCCAGGGCCTGCCCACCCTGCCAGGGAACAATTCCTGCCCAAGATCCCATCCAGCCCTGCCCTCTGGCACTGGGAAGCCATTCCCTTTATCCTGTCCCTGCAGCCCTTGGGAATTGTCTCTCTCCAGGTTTCCTGGGGCTCCTTCAGGCCCTGCAAGGCCACCCTGAGCTCAGCCCAAAGCTTCTCCTGTCCAGGCTGAACAATCCCAGCTGTGGCAGCCTTTCCTCCCAGCAGAGCTGCTCCAGCCCTCTGCTCATCCTGGAGCCTCCTCTGGGCTCTCTGCAGCAGCTCCATGTCCTCCCTGTGCTGGGAATTCCAGGGCTGGGGCAGCTCTGCAGGTGGGCTCTCACCTGAGCAGGGCACAGGGGCAGGATCACCTCCCTCAACCCTCTGCCTAAACTGCTTTTGATGCAGCCCAGGGTAACAGCTCTGACGTTAATCTATTATCATAAAAACAGTGATCTACCAGCTATAGAGGTAGGAGCAGGGAGATTCCCCATGGTGATGGAGTTTGCTGTTCCATGCAGAAAGTACTTCCATGTTGGTGGCACTAGCCTGAAGTTCAGCAAAGCCTTTTCAGAAAGAACCTGTCATCATAATGCACTAGACACTTTATTTTATATCTTTACATCATTAAACACCCAAGTGAAGTATTAGCAGACTTGTAAAACTCTAAAGCCAATTAAAGATATCTAATTCTGGAGCTCTAGGGATCTGTGCATTTTTCTGCCCATTCTGGCACAGGCTGTAATGGTACCAAGTGGAGTACAAAAAAAAAAATTCAATTTGAAGACCCCATGTAGAGATTGAGTGGGATGGGACTCTTCTCACTTGGCTGTTCAAAATGTTAGGCCTCCATCTCCCAGCCAAGGTGCTCTGATGTTGCAAGCATCACATCTCAAAAGGCAGAATTCACAGGTCCCAGCAATATCTTTTAATAGAACAACTAATACAGCTGGAAATAAATATTCAAGATTTGAGGCACATTATCCTTTCATCATATCTGAAATAGAAGCAGCAAACTTCAAAGCTAATGCAAGTAGAGAACAATTGTTCAGAGTTTAGATATGTTAATCAGACCATTTTATACAGGAGATGGTACTTGTGGAGTACACAAGAGATATTCCTAAGGAAAGGAATGATAAAGAAGTTACCTTGTACAGCAAAGAAAAGAAACATATTCAGAGGGGGAGAAGCATCATCTGCAAACCCCCTGTACCCAACACCAGAAGATAAAAATTGCTCCAAAAAAGCAATCTATTCCCTTCTAAGGCAGGCTGGATGAGTTACCCCCTGGAGGAGCACGTCATCCCCTCTCTGCTGACTCCACCAAAAGCTCCAGCAACCAGCTGCCACTGTTCACCTCTCCTTCTGCAGCGAACCCAAGCGACTCCTGACAAACCCCACCAGCACCGAGGAGGCACGGAGCGCCAAATCTGCCAGCAATGAGCCTGACAAGAGCTCCATCATGCTGGCTCTGAGCAGCTGTCCCCTGTACCTTTGGCCAGAGGCTCCACCGTGATGATCTCGCTGCTGTTGCCTCTCCCCGCAGCCGTCACGGCCACCACCCACACGCTGTACTGGCGATTCCGGCTCAGGTTGGGGATTCTGTAGGAAAATGAGTCGGGAGAGGCTTCAAACTCGCTGATCACCTGTGGTGGGAGAGACAAATGTTTCCAGGCTAAAATAAGCAGTATTTGGAGAAAAAAAAAAAATAAATGTGTGTGCTACAAAGCCTGTTACTTCCAGGGCTCTTCTGATGAGTGTCAATTGCTCCAAGCAGATGGCAGATGGCAATAAACAGAGCAGACACAGGAACTTGTTGCAATCCATTCATATTCAGTGAATTTGTGCCTGTGCCTTGTTTACAGATTGGTTTTATTCAGATTAGGGCTTTTATGTGCCATTTATTTTCACAGGGTTGGATAAACAATGGGAGTGAATAAATATGGCCAAATTTTGCCATCAATTGTCCTGACAAAGTGACTTAGCTCTACACAAAAGTTTCCCAGCGGAGCATTCAGTGCTGCATCTGCTGTGAAATCTGGAGGTTACTATTTCTGTCACCGGGAAGCTTTGGTGCTCTTTATTCTTGGGTTTTGGTGGCTTATCCCTTCAGCAGTGGAGCGAACCAAGGAATAAAACTGTGCTCTGTAACAGACTGTTCAAACTTCCCCCAAGTCTAGTTCTGTTTAATCACGAAATTACTTCCATTCAGAGACTCCCAGCTGAAGGTCATCTCAGCCAGTTGGCTGCATTAGCAGGGAAGGACAAGTGCTGGAAGAAATGCCAGTTCAGCCTCTCCTCTGCCACTCAAGTGCCTCTGCCCAAGGGCTGCAGCAGAGCCAACCAGCTGCTCTGCAGTCCCCGCTCATCCATGAGAGCTCCTGCATCCTGCTTGGAGCAACCTGAGCAGGGAAAGGTGTGGAGGAACATATAGATCCCTCCAGGGGGCTTTGAGAGCCTCAGCACATCCTCCACAGGAAGTCTCCGCTGCTCTGAGCAGCGTTACAGCGCTCAATATTGCCGCTTTTATTTCTGACACGGGCTTTGTGATGCCTGCACGTAAAAATAGAGGGGTAATGAACCATTGGAATTAATAATACTCACTTGCCTGTGCAGTGCTGAGCCTGGTAACGGCTAACTAACACTAGGCTAAAAATAATTAGAAGGTTAATGACATAGAAAAGAAGATTTTAGCAGGAATCAGCATTAAAAATAATGCATCAATGTAATCTAAACTTGGTTCAGACTGACAAAGTGTGCAAGGAATCTCTTTGATATACAAATATCTGCTTGTGGTAAAGGCCAATTCCACCTGATTAGCATTTCAAAAGGCACATTGACCTGAAAACATTGGAATAGGTAGTCCTTCAAAGTGAATTCCAAATAAATAAGAGATGTTTCTGAGATATCATTAAACACCTCTCCACGTGAAGTGGCAGACAGTTCCAGCTGCTGAATGGGGCACTGCATTCCTCTGTTCTTGAGCTGGCATCTCCTACAGCCAGGGGAAGAGGGGAGCTCATCTCCTCTCACATTTGAAATCCAGAGTGAAGACTTCTGTCTCTAAGCAGGCACCTCAGCTCCCTTCAGAGGCCATGTAAAGGCTCCTACAAGAACACATTTTGTTCCTTCCATGGAGAGTGATTTTTCTGGGAAGACTGGCTTGCTCCAGATACTTTCCCCAGGCTCTGAACAAGCCCAGGGGAAGAACTTCCCATATTTTCTAGCCAAACTCATTGCCCCTTTGCTTGTCAAAATGCCAAATTGATTTGTCCCATTTAGCCAGCGTTTGCCTTGGTTCCCACTTCTGATATGAGGAGGTCAATGCAGCCAGACACCTTTATTATTACGTGAAATATTGCAGCAGGTTTTGAGAACCATCTGCCTTGACATTTACACAAGAATATTGGACAAATGCCCGTACCTTGACAGGCTGGATCTTTGTGAGGTTATACATAAAAAATAATGTATTGATCATGGCAGAGGAGGCTGAAATTTCATATTCATGAGGCAGCATTTCCTACAGGTAATTTGAAAGTCAAACAGGCCAGGTTGTCTCTGGCACTTAGGCTCCACTCATTAATGCAGTTACATAGCACAGGTTCCTTCTAAACCACCTACTGACATGGGGCATGGATACAGCATTCAGGAGCAGCTAAACAGCACAGAATTCCTTAGTGCTAGCTCTCATTCCAGCAACCATCAGCTCTTTCCCACTGCAACTCCAAAGATGGACAAACAGCAGGATTTTCTGCTCTAAAGCTTTTAAAATGCCTTGTTTTCCATTCCTTTCTTTCTCCCAGCATCATTCACCCATCTGCATCTGCGGCTATTTCAAATGTAAAATCAATTATTCTCAGAATTAATTTATTAATTGAATCTGGTAAATGCAACTTCACTAAATTAACGACTCTCATTTTCTTAAAACAAGCTGCTGTAGCAAAAGATTTTGGTTTCTAACTGGTTAACATACATCTTTGTGTTTCCTCAGCTCATATTCCCTTTTAAACACTTGGGGATGCTTCAGTGACAAAGAATCGATTTTACTTTAAACTTTTGCCTGTCATTTCAATTAGCCTAACATGCCAGAGACTTTGATTACACAAGAAGGAAAAAAGGCGGCTTTGTCAGCAAAGAGAAGATTAAACAATTGAAATAAGAAATATTTAAAGGAATGTCACCTTGTCACATATTGGCCCATGCATGTGCCAGTATAAAACATAAATTGCTGTTCAATCTTAGAAGCAGTAACCTGCTTGCTCAAGGGATTTTTTTTCCCTAACTGCTATTTTTCTTCAGCTTATAGATGATGGGTTAATTTTTCTTCTGTCTTTAGCTCACTGTCTAAGAAGGAGAGACAGAGATCAGCCTCTGAAATCCAGCAAAGGCTGTGAAGAGCAAAATGAAATCAAAGTCCTTTATCAGGGTGCAGTCAATCTACTTCCCCAACCAGGCAATGGCAAGAGATGCTGAGGAACAGCTGGTGGAGGGAATATCATTTTCCTCTGCAACTTCAGCCCTATTGGTGTGCATTTTTTGTACACTTTGAAGCAGCATGCCATCTCCTGGCATTTTTGACTCCTTTAAAGCACAATTTAATAGGTAATGTGCATAAACTCTGATCCCTCTGGCTTCTATTTTTAATTGCTTGTTCTACTTGTTGGCTTGTTTGCTGTGTTTTTGAACACAACAAAATTCAGAAGAGTGCTATAGAAAAAAAAAATACATTTCTAACAATTTTCCAAGCAGTCAGGGAGTTTCCCAAGCAGGGAGTTAAGAGAAAAAAATAGAATTTACAATGGGCTGGAAGGTTATTTAGTTAAACGTAGCCTGCACCTTGCATACAGCCAGTTCCACACAACTTCTGATTTTATAAGTGAGCTACAGATCTCTATCTCTGTTCTCTGCACATTGCAGGAAACCTGGAAGTGAACTGGGAATGCCACATAGGAAGAAACAGCCCAGGTTTGTGGTGTGTGTTGTGAAGTAAGAGCCAATACGAGCTGGTTACCTGTGTATTGGCTGCCTCATGCTGAAAATTAAATATAAACAATATATCTACCACCTAGAGTGGGGTGTATGCTTTCATTCCAATTTTAGGTAAAAAATAATGGCATCATCTAGAGACAGAGCTGGAAGGACCCTGAGAGACCACCTGAGTCTTTTTTTAAACCAGGCTCACCCGTGTCTGCACCATTTCAAACAGATGTTTCCCCAACCTGATTTTGAAGACTTACAATAGAAGGAGATTTTGCAACTCCCTAGGCTGCACGAACTATTCCACTGCTTAACTAATCTCATGATTAGAAATATTTTTTTTTAATCTGGCCTGAGTTTCCTGCTGTTTCAACCCATAGCTTCTTTTCCAGTCCATTAGGGACATGAAGAATAGATTATTACCTTGATCTTTGCACCAGTCTTTAATCTACATGAAGTTTTATCGTTCCTTTCCCCACCAGTACCCTTATCTTTTTACAACTAAATAACTCTGGTGCTTTCAACGTTGTCCAGAAATCCCATTTTCTCTATCAGTTTCTCTAATAATATCTTCTGTTATCCTTCAGACTGTCTAAAGATGGTCCATAGCTTTCTCACAGTTTCCAAACCTGTACTCAACAATTCCAGGGATTCTCATTTGGCTTTTCAGGACAGGATTATAAAGGCTGTTAATGTTCATCTTGGGAGGCACAATAACCTCAAAATCCTCTTCTGACGAATGAAGAGAATTGCTCTCTACACAGCACTTTTGCACTTGGTTATTCAGGGTACCCATTTTCTTGCTAAATTTTATCCAACTTTTTCCAGACCAATTTCCCAGTTCATCAAGACCTGCCTGAATTCTGTTTCTGTCTCCTGTGTACATGCAATCCCTCCCAGCCTTGTATCTCCTGCTAATTTAATATGCAGCCTCTCTATTTCATTATCCAGGTCAGTAATGGAGCCACTGAACAGAAGTGGGCTCAGGAGAGACACTCAGGCCGCTCCCTCTTGCCCACAACAAGGAGCCTCTGGTTTTGCAGCCTCCCACAGAACAGCACTGAGTTTGTTATATCTGGCCTGAGTTAAATCAGTGAAGTGCTGTTTGCATAGCTGGGTCTCTCTCCACAAACATCTGTCCTCTGGGCTCAGCTCTGCTGCCACATGGGAGAGAGCCAGGCAGTGAGTTGAGCACTCCATCCCAGTGATCCACACTGATTTTTAACTTGGTTTCTAGCTCAGTTTTGTGCTGCCCAAAATAGCTCTTTCCAAAACAATTCTGGTTTGGAGTGGCTCATGATAAGCAGTGCAGACTGACTTCAGTCACCATCACATCCTCCTGGGCCCAGGTGCTGCTCTTTGAGCCCTGCTTCATCACTGGTACAGATCAGGCTGAGAACAAGCACTGAGCCTTATGAACAATTAAAGTAAGTCTTCAGTTCTGTGTGGTAAAACCACAGTGATCTCCATCTTTTTGTACAACTCCATCATTGAATTGTCCACCTTGCCCAACCTCAGGCATGGCTGCTCCTGGAAAGAACAGAATTCATGCAGGCTGGAAGAGAACTTCCAGTCTCAGCATCACCCAGCACCAGCATCACCCCAAATCCTGTCCCTAAGGGCCGCTCCTCCTGAATACTCCCACAGTGACTCCAAACCTCCCTGGGCAGCTCATCCCAAGGCCTGACCACTCTGCCAGGGAAATTTCCATTTCTAGTATCCAACCTGAACCTCCTCAGGTGCAACTTTAGGCCCTTTCTGCTCATCCTTTCACTTTGGACATGCCAGAAGAGACTGCCCCCCACCTTGCTAAACCCTCCTTTCAGGGAGTTGTAGAGAACAGTGAGGTCCCTCCTGAACCTTCTTTTCTCCAGACTGAAGAACCTCAGTTCCCTCAGCTGCTGCTCCTAAGACTTGTTTTTCAGATCCTACTCAGGACACACTCCTGAGTAGGTCCTTTTGTGATGTGAGAGGCCCAAAACTCAACACAGAACTCAAGGGGCAGAGAGTACTGGGATGTTTTTATTCCAAAAATCACATTTTAGAGTCTCCAGGACTCACAAACTAACCAGTACTGGAGGCTACACTAAGTTGTTTCTACCTGGAAGCAAACCAGGGCAAGAAAAAGTCAATACATATGTGTATTTATAGAGAGTGAACTTCAAGTTCTGCATCCCTGCAAAGAACAGACAGAACACTGCTGTGCCCTCTCAGTGAACTCCCTGAAGATGTGTAAGTCTGCCTGAGGTCACAAATTGTACTTTTCTTGAGGACTGCTGGCTTTTGCCTTCCTTTCACAGATGGACAGACTCTCAAAGCTCCAAATAACCACTGATCCTGGACCACGGACTCCAGTAAGGCTCTTGGCTGCCACTTTGGTCTAAAAATGGTTTCTGTTCAGGTGTTGGCTCATGTTTTGAAAGGTGGCATCTATTTTTCACTCAGCATTACTGAAGGTAGCTGTTGGAAACAGAAGATGTGCACAAAAGTGAATGCAGCTGCCATATGACATTGTTACTTTATTTTTTGTTTTTCACCTTAATTGTGGAACTAAAATGTTAGAAAGTCTCAGATGGAAATTTTGGGAAGAACAGAGGCAGGTCCCTCCCTGCCTTCCAACTGGCAGGAAAATCTTGCCAATCCAAAGAATCCCAGGATCCTTGAGGTTGGAAAATCCCTCCCAGCCCATGGAGTCCCAGCTGTGCCCAATGCCCACCTTGTCACCCTGAGTGCCACCTCCAGCCCTTCCTTGGACACCTCCAGGGATGGGCACTCCAAAGCTCCCTGGGCAGCCCTTGCCAAGGCCTGAGCACCCTTTCCATGAAGAAATTCTTCCTGATGTCCAGCCTGAATCTGTTCTGGTGAAGTTTGAGGCCATTTCCTCTTGTCCTAAGAGCAGAGCCTGACCTCACCTGCCTCTTTCCTCCTGTCAGGGAGTTGTGGAGAGCCAGAAAGTCTCCCTTGAGCCTCCTTTTCTCCAGGATAAACACCTGGAGCTCCCTCAGCTGCTCCTGAATTCTCATTTCCAGGTATTACCCTGGAAGAAAACCCACTGTCTGGACTTCCAGGTCCACCACCTGCCTGTCCCTTTGGAGCCTCCTCAGGCTCCTGATGAGGGAAGCAGCGTGTGGTGTCACAGGCTGGTGACCACAGGAAGGTCAGGATCAGGACATCAAGGACTTATTGTCAGACTGTATTGATATCCCTGGGTGTGAGACGAGAAGTGAGGTTTATGAAAAAATCAATATCAAATTGGTTTTGGTAGGGCTTTACAAGGAGACCTTTTAAAAATCATATAAACCAGCACATCTTCAGAATCAATTTATACTCTGTCACATCCCTCCTGAGGTCTGCTCTCTGACAAAAGTAAGATAGGCAAAAAAAAAGTAAAGTTGACAAAGCAATTAAAATAATGAATGTACCATGTTTGGAAGCTGGCACCAAAGATGTGAAACAACGACAAAAAGGCTAAAAATAGAACATGTGGTATATTAAAAAGACACATTTTAAATACCGTCCAATATGGGGTTTTAAAATAACTCCCAAATTATGCACTATTTCTATGCTAAATAAAGCACACAGGAATTAATAAGCATAAATATCCTCATGCTGTAAAAAGTGCTATATAGATACAGAGATAAATACTGCTTGTAATACACAAATCAATGAACATATATTTAAAATTCAACCTTACAGAATCTGCTGACTCTAAATAAACTTCTTTCCAACAGTAACTTTATCTACTTAGCCAACTTCTGCCAGCTACTTCTTCCTTTTTGCAAGAAACTTTCAGCATCCTTCTAATCACAGAAAGGTCCACAGTATGTAGCAACAAATCATTTCTGCCTTATAATGTCTATTTTCCAAAGTTTTCTTTTATCCAAGTCTTTAATCCAGAGAGGAAATGAGGATAAGAAAGTGTGATGCAAACCCAAAGTTAGAATTCAGAGAGATCCTCTGCAAAAATCAATACAAAAATTGTGTCTGCCTGAAAGAATTGAGTGGAAAACACCTGGATGATGGGAATTTATGACAGCTAATAGTTTAAAGATCAAGTTTAAGATAATTGCATATACTTCCACATCTAGTTTATGTTGCAGATCAGCTAGTTTAAAATAAGTATGTATACTTTCTCTAGACTAAACAAAAAGAAAGGAAAGTTTCAGAAGGAGATTTATCCAGTTTATCACAGACATCTAGCTTCTTTCCTTAATGAAAGGAAATCCTTGATGACCCCAGGTTAAGTATTTGTGACTCTATTCAAGGTGTCTGAAGTTAAATGAATTAAATCCCACTTAGACTTTATGAATTACAGACTAAGAGCAGTAATTACTCTTTTCTTTTCACATAGCAACCCCAGAGTCTCCTGTGTATGCTGGTTAAATCACATAATGTGTTTTCCCCTTACTAGGTTTAAATAAAAGCAAAAAACTGAAACAAATATAAAAGTCTAACAGGCTCAAGAGTATGTTTCTCATAGTAAAATAAGCAAATCAAAATGGTCAGTAATTGTCTGCCCCAGCTGTTGGTCAGTCTCCAATACTGATTATGTTTCCAAGTAAATTGATTTGGGCTTTGGCCAAATATAAGATTATTTCCCTCTTCTCCATCACTACTTTGCACCTCTTCATCTACCACCTATTCCAAACCCAACAGTTTCACAGAAATATTTCCAGTCCAACATGAATCTCTGCTGGGCTTTCAGTTTTTGGATATTTCTACATTCTTTGGAGAAGTCCAGAAATGTAGATTACAGTTTTCAAAGGTTCTTTCCAACACAGGTACCTGGGGCTGACTGTAGAGTTTGCACTACGAGATAATTCCTAATCACCACCCCTATTTCAGCACTGGGGTCTGCTTTGTGCTCTGGTTTCTCATCCAGCTAATCCACTTTATCACAACAGCATCATCAGGGATCTTTGCAGGAATATTCTCACTCCATTCATCTGATTCAATAGTTCTGGAATTTCTTCTCTTTCCAGTCCTCAGGCTTCTGGTCTTTTGAGACTCAGTCAAATGTGGGTTTGAGGGACGAATCACCCCTTAGCAGAATCCCACATCTAAGCAACAGTTTTGTCCAGCAACATTTCAAAACTACTGTCAGGATTTAAGACCAGAGAATAAACTGATTCTTCTTATTAGAAATGTTGGGTTTTAAATATACACCTGTATGTTTTTCAGGCTTCGTGTCATATTTGCCAATCTTTGGGTACTTGTGCTAGAAAGTGAGGTAAAGAGCTGAGAAAATAACGACTAGGAAAATAATTTCAGTGCCAACGAATGGTGTGACATCATCCAATCAGAAATACACATATTAAAGTCTATTTTGACTTGTTGATTGGAAAAGTGTAGTCATTATGGTTGTTGTTGTTGTTTGGGTTTTGCTAATCTGCTGGTGGGTCACTCACTAATAGCAGCAAACACATTAAACAGGATTTTCCTGCTGTTTCCAGCAAAGCAGGTCATTAGTTTGTGCATCACTCTATGCTTTCTCCATGGAAAGCCTGGAGATTAATGGAAAGGAGTTGTGTAAGTAGAACTGCACTAAAAAAGCATAATAAATTGAGACCATTCTCCTTTCTCAGTGATTTTCCTTTTCAGGACACAGTCAGTTGGTTCTTGTCCTTCCTCCACTCACATGGAACTCACTTAAGATGTGAAATAAGATGACCTCACTCCCACTCTCTGATTTCCTGATAGTGGGAGCTAAAAGCAGATTTTTCTTCTGGGAGACTGTGCATCAAAAGTGTTCAGATGGGAAAGACAAACAGCTCTGCCAGTGGCCTAAAATGTCATACAAGTTTTATTGGAGACTTTTAACTTTTGAGACATCTTGGTGTCACTCTGATGTGGTTTTTTTTTCCTCAGAGAGTTGCACATTAACTGTACCACTGTCTGGTTTCCCTTGTTGTATACAGATTTTGACCACCTTTTCCAGTCTTAAACTGCCATACAAAAATAAAATTGCGGTTAGAAGGTTCTTCTGGAGGTCACCCAGTCCAACCCCCTTCTCAAAGCAAGTTAAATTGCATCAAGTTGCCCAGGGATGTGTCAAATGAAGTTTTGAAGATTTCCATGCACTGAGATCCCACAGTCTGGGCCCCAGCTTCAATATTTTACCAGGATCTCATGGCAGTTGTTTCCCCCAGCTAATCAGAATTTCCCATATCAAAAATTCCCTGTCCTTGTACATCAGCACTTTCTCATCCCTTCCTGCACCAGAAGATCCTGATCCTTAACCCTCCTTCTCCTGCCCTCAGCACTTCCCTGCTTCTTTAGATGCTTTTTACCTGTTCTGAGATCAAAGTTTCCCAGGCCAGCTAACCTGTGTGTCACAGCAACCTTCTCCAGACACTTTCTGACATCTAAATTTACTTTACTCTAATCCCATTGATTCCTTAAGCATTGTACTGTCCTGAATGCAACAAGAGGTTGGTGGTTGTTTTTTTCATTTTGTTTTGGTGTTTTTTGTCTTTTTTCTTCAGAAACGCCCCAAAATTTCCTTTTTTATTGCACTTTGAGAATTCCTTTGGCTGCACAACCAAGAGGAACTGAACCAGCCTAATTTCTGTGGGTTCAGTGTTCCATGTGTGTGGCACCATGGGGGAAAATCCCCCTGTCAGGATGGGACAGCAGTGACAGCACTTCCCTGGGACCTGGGCAGGATGAGTGCCATGAGCATCCTGCCACTGCAATGGGAATCATCACTCTTGGAAGGAATCTGGCCACAACTCTGGTGGTCTTGAGAAGCCAGACCCTACAAAAAGTTGGACATGGATGTGGTAGGAAGTGGGGAGGAGCAAGAATGTAGGCTACGAGTCAGCACAGAGGATAATTTTTCTAACTTAAATTCTGGCATATTCTGTTTCTTATATTTGAAGAATGAAGGATCCATGAAGTCTCATATTTCTGTATTTTTTCCTACATTTTCAGAATAAAAAAGAGAAAGTTTTGCCTAATTGTGCCTGTAGAATATTATAGACACAACAATTAAACAGTGTGAAATTGAATCCTCATTTGCCCTTTATCTTGGCCAGAGAATAGACTGCAGTGGAGAATCTTTTCCATTTTTCACGCATTAATCATATTTGTGTTTTGAAACATTCCAGGCAAGTACCATCCTTAGGGCTCAAAATATTTTAGAGAAGAAATGCCTTTTGTTCTATACAGAGGCAGCAGAAGTTTTAAAAGCTTCTGCCTTTGCAAAGCAAACTGAACAGTGCAAGAGGCAGCAAATCTTCATTTTACAATATATCAGGGTTGTATAAGTGTTATGTTTGTAATAAAAATATACACAATACAACCAACAGAGTTAATTATTTTTTCTGTTGGTGACTTAAACACTGAAGCAGTGTTCTTATGTAAAGTGTTGTTAACCTGTCTAAAATCTATCGTATTGACTCGTTCTCAGCAATAAAACACAATCTGCAAAGAATACACCTTCCCCATCAGTTTACCTTTACCCCTGTCCTTTTCTCTTTCTTCTCACTGATGCCTGAAAACTGAATTTGCCTTTCTGCTTGAATAGCAGACTTTCAGCAAAGTTATTTTGCAGCCAGAGCTGTGACTGATGGATGAAATTTTTAGTGCTCCATACCTGCAGCTACAGCACTTGCTACTTATGGTGGCAGAAGAGATGATAAAGACACAGGTCTTTTATTTATTCCCTTCCTCACGCTAATTTAAGACCTCTTCCTCTGTCAGCTACTTGTCTCTGCCAGCAGTGAATCAAACAAGAACTTCCCTGGATATATTAAGTGTATCTGCACAGCAGTGTTGGCATTTGAGCAGCTCTGCAGCAGGCTTGTTTCACTGCAAAGCAGCCTTGAACAAAACAGCTTTTTTAGCTCACAATTCATTCCAGAATAAAAGATAACAAAGCATTTTGTTAGAAATAAAGCTGAGGGAGTGTGTCCTATATTAAATATGTCCTGAGGGCTTGCATTTGTTTAAAAATGTCTAACTTGGCTTCTGGAAACTGAGCCCCCAGTGTAATCCCTGCCTCACTCAGCACACAGGGCTGATACAGAAGATCTTTGCAAGCCACAGCTCCTGCTGATCTGCAGAACACTGGAACAGGGACTCATAGATACATTTTGAACATATTTATACATATATCTGTGTGTGAATATATATATTTTATATGTACACACACCTGCATGAAGGTAGCAGCAGGATCATAGAATTACAGAATGGTTTGGGCTGGAAGGGACATTAAAGATCATCTGTCCTGAGGGCAGGGACACCTTTCAGAACTATCCATCAGCAATTAATAAAACAGCACAAACACCTCCAAGTGCCTCTACCTGGGGCCAAGGTATGGTTCCATGATGGTTCATACATACCCCTTCATAATGGGCACCACAAAAATGCAACACTAGGATTCTGTTCAGGCCAAGAGCAGCAAAAAAACAAAACCCAGCTATGCCTGTCATTGTCCATCTCTGAGGTACTTAAAAAGGTAACCACAAAATAGGAAGTTTTGTATGTGAGAGACTCACATGGTAGAGAATAATATTTTTAGCTGAGGATGTTTATTTTCTTGGGGATGCAAATACAGGAAAAAAAAATGTGGCTAGCAAAGCCCCAGGAAGAAGCACTGCAGCTTTGTGCATGGAAAGTATCTGTAGAAGGCAGCAGCACCATCTGGTGTTCTCTCCAAGCCCCCAGAAAAGTGCCTGATCCCCACTCAGAGCTGTCCTCTAAACTCTGACCTCTTTAACCCACTGAGTGCCATAGAAACGTATGAACTGTGATGGGAAATCTCCATTTTAATGCAAACAGTTAGTTTACATTTAAAGGTGTGCTAAAAATGGTTTTGTTTGCTACTATTGTGAAATTAATGGATTTAGGAGACAGTAATCCCAAGACATAAATCAGAGACTCACACAATGGTTTGGGTTGGAAGGGATCTAAAAGACCACCTTGTTCCAGCCCCCTGCCTTGGGGGCTGAGAAGTTTCCTCATGCCTGAAGCACTTTTTTGGAAATTTTTGGAACAGTATTTTCCTTGCCCATTAAACCAAGATGGGATATTTTTTTACCTTTGGTGGGAAGTCCTGCTTAAAACTGAAAACCAAACCTTGGATAAAACCTAAATCCAAACCTCACATAGAAAATAAATAAGTATTCTTTTCAATCCACATGAAAATAAATATGCATGGCTATTTAGGGAGAGCAATTGGCCCTTGTGTTTAAAGATTGCTGAATTTCTTTGAGATTCAGAAAGGAAGAAAGATAACCTGATACTCAATTCATATTTCCTCCTGTCACTTTCTCAGCAAGTAAAAGCACATAGAGCTGGAATGGGCAAATACTCCAGGCATAAATAAGCCTATTCACAAGCAAATATATTTGTTTATAAGTCATTATGTTCCTTCACACATGAATACTCAAGCCAAAAAGGCAGGAACTTAGATGAAAACAGGGTAAATAAATGCATGCCTCCAGCTGCAACAGGGGTCCTGCAGCTGGTCCCGGGAAATGCAACTTTATACATTCTAAACTAACCAAACCTTAAAAAATACACAGCTTCAACTGAAATAATTAAACTGAAATGTATCTCCTGAAATTGTTTGTAAGCTAATGCTCTGCAGTAGGTTTTAAACAAAAATTTGATAGGTGGAATAAACCAAATTCAACTCTCAGTCCTTTTTTAGCCCCAGGAACTCCCTTTGGCCGTGCTCAGGGTGAGCAAAAGGCAGGAGAGGAAGCAGCAGGGAGGAGATCAAGGACTGGTCTCTGGAAATGCTCTGTGTCAGCCCCACATGGAGGGGCTGTGGCACTTACTGTGGGGTAGGGGTGTGAGCAGAACACGGTGTATTTCCGGATGATGCCGTTCAGCTTCAGGGGAGGCAGCCAGGACACAAAAACCGTGGAGGCTGAGGCAGCAGCTGCTTTAACTCCAGCAGGAGGACCTGGAACTGGGAAAGCAAAGTGTGTTAGAGTGGCCCAAAAGCAGATATTCAACCATCCCAGGGTAACAGAGGAGGTAAGAGGAAAAGGGGAGTGTGTTGGTTTGGTAGCTGTGACCCCATGGACTGAGATGGACATTGTGTTAGGGAGCAGCCTCCACACTGCCCATGCCAGGGAGAAGGTTTTGGGGGCTGTGAACCCATCCTTTAGAGGGGAGAAACTCTTCTTCAGAGGGTCCCAAAGCAGGACCTGCCACTGGTGGTTAAACTTTCATGAAGTAGCCCCTCCATCCTGCATAAAATCATAGAATGAACCCAAGAATGGTTTGGTGTTGCTTTTTTATCTTTTTTTTGACAGAGTTGGAATTAAATGCTCGAGACAGTATTTCTTGTTCAGACTCAGATGTTTATTAATTCTTATCTATAAAAAAATAAAAAAGGAGCTGTATCTATCTCTCTACAAGACTTTTTAAGGATAAACTGTCCAATTACAAAATGACACCTAAATTATTTTTACTTTTAACCAAATAACCAAATACCTGTGGCCCGCAATGTAGATTTTGCTACCCAATTACAAAATACCATTTAGACCCATGAACAAGAAAGTGAAAAAGAAGGACTCAGCCTGTGCCCTAAACCTGCATCTTGCTTTAGATATATTAGTATAGTCTAAAACCTTCAACTCTAAGTTTTCCACCATGTGATATCACCCACTTCTATTCAAACTCCACACCCACAATCCCAGTGCTGTCACTCAATTTTGGAAG
This sequence comes from Sylvia atricapilla, assembly GCF_009819655.1. Taxonomy (NCBI): domain Eukaryota; kingdom Metazoa; phylum Chordata; class Aves; order Passeriformes; family Sylviidae; genus Sylvia; species Sylvia atricapilla. Next base: position 111,967,249 of record NC_089141.1, on the reverse strand, counting down.
CCTTTTCCACAGCCTCAGGTCAAATGCAGTGTTTTCCTGGGGGTCAGTGCCTGCCAGCACAGAGAGTCTAAAATTCTCAGTGACTAGAGTTCCAACAGTTTGGGTTGGAAGGGAACTTAAATATCTTCCAAATCCTCCCATGGGCAGAGACACCCTTCACTAGACCAGGTTCCTCAGAGCTCTGTCCAAGTGGCCTTGGACACTTCCAGGGATGGGGCATCCACTGAGAAACCTGTGTCAGGGCCTCACCATCCTCACAATAAAGAACTTCTTCCCTAGATCCAACCTAAATTTCCCCTTTCAGTTTGAATCCAAATATGAAAATAGCTTGTCCATATCACAGAAATTGCCAAACAACACATTATTATAAATGTCCAGCTTTGAGCACACAAGCCGTGCCAAAGTGTTATAAATAATACACATGTGGACAGTTTAATGGACATCCAGAGCAGAGCTGGGAATTTAATGAAGTGGGGTGTAAATGAGCACTTTGCACTGCCCAATGTGACCCACAGGGTCACGATGTGTGAGCAGACATCTCCCCACACAGAATTCTTGTCCCTCACCCTGCCCTCAGCACCTCAGACCTCTCTCTGGCTCTGCAGTATATCGATTTCTCTAACTGCAGCAGCTGTAAGATAAGACATCAAAATTATCACAGAAAAACAGCTAAAACCCCCCAAACCTCCTGTCTAAAACCACGTGGAAAAAGCTTCAGCTCGGAAATGCTAAAATCTTGCTGTGTAATCTTAAATACATCCCTTTGCAGCCTTGCATTTTGGTAAAGGTTTTGATTTCATGAGCATGTGCTGTTTTTCAAACACACATTACACTGTACCATGCTCTCCAGCTATGGAAACACTCTTTCACTAATGTGCAAAATTGATAGATTTTTTTTTTCCCCTGCAAGCTGGAAAATCACATTACACACAAACTTGTACTTAAACAAAACAAGGCCTACATTTAACATCAGAATAAATGGGTTTAAAATTTCCTGAAAAACACACCTTGTGTCAAAATACTTGAAAATATGTTTTAAAAACTGTGAAAATAAAGAATTTGAAAGACATTTTAGCACTGCATGTGGTCAATATTTATGTTAAATTATTAAAATAGATATGTTGTATTGATAATTGCTACATAGGTTATTAAAAACAAAATGAAACATTTTTCTGAAATTTATTCTCTACCGAACTACTGCTTCATGAGGAATCTGATCTTTTTGTCTGATTTCAAATAAAACTACCAATATGGTAAAATTTCTAGGGCAATTACTATTGCAATGCTTGATCAGCTTTCTTTATTTTTCAGAGGAAAGAGTTATTGTGCAGTAGAGGTACAAAATCCCTTGTCCAGCAAGCTGATATTTGTAGACAAATTCTGACTCTTTGTTCTACCTCAATTAAACAAGCAGACATTATGCTGCTACAGAAATTGGCCCACAAAGAGAAGTCAGCCAGACTGGGACCTAAATTTGCTCATCTTTTGTGTAAAAATAATGTGAGAAGACCCTCAATTTTACATCTGAATAGGTGGTCCTGGAAGATGTGAGAAAAGTGACAGGCACCACTCAGTGCAACGTCCCTGGATATGCATTTTCTATTTATAGTGTGCTGAGAGCTAATTAGGCATCAAGTGAGAACGTCATGATGATAATTGCATGCAAACCCAGCCCCTCGCTGCAAAGGGGCTAATTCAGTTAGCAGCTCTATCCAATGCAGAGTAAATATTGATGCTTGACAGCATCCAACTTGTTATTTATACCCAGCTCATTAGAAATGCTATTTGCTCCCGCTGCTGAGGAGGGAAAGCTGGCTCTCCAGGGTAATTACCTAACCCACAGGAGGATTCCTTTATGGATAGCAATGTTTTCTGGAAATCACTGCAAATAGATGGATGAGGTTAATGCAATTTATTGTTAAATTAGGGTGTGATCTATAGGGACAGGTTCTGATGGTAATTGGTCATGGCTGTCGACTGTTGAGGGATTAGCTCAGAATTCATCTGGCATTTTCCAGTCATTGGGCCTATGTTGGAAACATTCCTTGTCGTTGCTGTGTTGCTGCCTAGTGTGAGGCCAGCCAAAAGAGGGGCCAAGAAAGAATGTCAGGAAGCCATATAGTAAAATTTTCAACCCAAGGACCCCTCCAGCTCATTAGGTTGGAATCAGGCAGAAGTTTTGCAGGGTTGCAAAAAATTATTCTAAATAGTCATTATTAATCCTCTTTTTACTGCACTGCTGGGTTGTGCACGTGAAAGCTGGGTGCCATTCCACTGTGTGTGTGGAAGCGTTTACATTTCCTTGGCAAGAATCCTGTAGAACCTCATCTGGTGCTTCATATGATGCCTTAAGTTTTTGTGTTCATGTTTTTCAGATTCTGTGCTGCCCAGGGGTGCAGTTCTGAGCCTCATATTCAGTGTCACTCAGCTCTCTTCAGAGAGCAGGGAGACAAAACAAATCCTTTTCCTGCTGAAAACCAAGGACAATGGTTACAAGTTTTCGGGCCCAAAAGTACAAACAATGGTGGGCTGAAGAGAGAAAACAAGAAGGATGGGACCTCACAACCTGAAGCTGTAATTGGACAATTAAACCCCAATATGCAAATGGACCAAAACTTATAAAAGTGTGAGACATCGTGACTGGTTGACCATTTTGTGTCCATTTTAGGTCCACCTTGGGTGTAGCTCTGGTCAGGCTCTTGTCCTGCCCAAGTTGTATCTTTAAAGGCCTTTTAATAAATACCTGCTCTATTCTCCAGCTCTGTTCAGTCTCTGTTCCAGGTCAGCCTTCCCAAGGCATCACACAGACTCCCACTGTCCTCTGTCCAGAGGGTAAAGTCATTGGCAAAATCCATCTCCTGAACCTCATATGAGTTATCTCAGCATTAACTGAAGCATTTCTCACTAAACTGGATTTTTTTGGGCATCTGAAGAGGTTGTGGTTGGGGAATGTGGTGCGTTATCCTGGAGAGGAAAATCCTAAGCCTTGCCAACCAAACAAGGCATTTTCCCTCATTGCCATTGCATCCCCAGCCTTTCTGGCTTCAGTCATCATAAGCCAGCAGTATCAAGAGACCTGAGCTGTCTTACTGAATTCTCCCTGGACCTTTATTTAGCACACTGACTCCCACAGCTCCCAGAAAGACAAACTGAATTTGCACAATGCCATAGATTTATTCCCCCCCCTCCATGGTCACAAGGGGTAAAACTATGGTGAGAAGCCAGAGTACAACCTGGGCTGAGCACAGAGAAGCTGAGGACTGCTTCTAAACAACACTGCAGCCTTCCAGGGAGCAGATGTGGCAAATTTAAGATCAAAGATGGCCTCATTCTCCAGCTAGCAAGGCTTTGAAAAACACGGAAATAGCATCCTGCTTTCATGTGGAGGAGAACACTTTGTATTCCTGACAGTGCAAGTGAAATGCTAAAGCAGAGCAGGCAATTATCCTGATACGACAGGGCTGGGAAACAGCATTTAGATGTGCCAGATAATGGGGAGGAGCTCCAGGAACTTTCTCATTCTCCTTTTCATAAGCAGAGAGATTATCACCATTTTTCTTCACAGTACTGAGCAGCAGGCAGGCAAAACGCACAGATTGTGGTCCATTTAAGAGTGATATTGCAAATACATTAGAAATCTGAGCCTCGTTCGGTAACAGGGTTTTAATTCTGCACGACACGGGACCATTCCATTGCTGGTTGCCCTTAGAAAAATCAAAATAAACTCAACTCCTGACTGCTTGTTCATGTAGATATCCCACTACAATGTAGATCTATGCCAGCCAAAACACATCCACACATGAATTTACTCTCACCACTTCTATCAGATCCTGCCAGCTTCCTGAGGGAAACATTTACTATTCTGCGCCTTTTGTTTCTTAGTTTAAAAAAGACAAAACTGGAGATCATTACCACTATAAAAAAGTGCATTAAGGGGTCACCAAGGGCAGTTTTTCATCACAGAGCCCAGTCACTCTCATCAGCTGAACAAGCCCAGGCAGAGCTCTGCTCCAAGGAGTACTGAACATGCACTGGACTGGATTTCTGCTTAATCACTGTAGAATAAATGTAAAGCTTGCCAGATGTTCTCTGTGCCTCTCATACCAATGGTCAGGAAGCTTGATGTCCGGGGAGAGGAAGGAGAGGAGGAAAATCTCTCTGGATTCAGGCAGAGTGAGGCTGGCAGAGGGATTTGGTACTATTTTCCCTTCCTTCCTGCTGCAGCTTTTTCCTGGCTCTGAATGCCAGAGAATTGGAAGCACGGCAGTGCTGCAGCAGCTCTGTGGCACACAAACAGCTTGCTGTGCACAGGAATGCAATTTCTCAAAAAAACCCAAAATGACACAAGAGAGAGAAATGTGTATCCTCCTGTGCTACAGCCAGCCTAGATGCCACCTCTGACAGACACCCAGGCCAAATTCCCAGCTGCAGGAAGCTTTCCTGGGATGGGGTGGGATGGGGGCTCTGGGGTCTGTGCCCTCCCATGGTCTGCTCAAGGTCAGGGCACTGCTGCCAGCCAAGGTGCTGTGTCATGTTTCACGCTGGTTCAGGCAGGAAATTCCTTGTTTCAACCATGGTTCTCTCATATTTCATTTGCAGCACAGGAGCAGGGAGGGAATTTGTCACACACGCTCCCTCTCGCTACAAAAGCGAGAAGCCTTTCAAACTGCATTTTGATCACAGCAGGGAAAAGAATTGGAAGAGTTGCTTTAATTTTTAATGGTTTATTAAATCAAGTCTCCAGGTGAAGAGGATGAGCAGCTTATTAAAAACTGTAAAGCGGAAAAGGTAAGGGACAAAACCAGAATGAATTTTTAAAAATCGGATGTTTCTTCTTGGCTTATTTTTCTACCAGGAGGAACTCCAAAAAGAGGAGCACCCTTTTCTGAAGTCAGCTTTCAGAAAAGGGGGGGGGAAAAAGCTAGATAAACCCCACAAATATGATGACATTGAAAGGAAAGCTCATTTCTTGAAAGCTCATTTCTTATTATTTGCTTGAGTTGTTCCCATTTCCTTTGCTGATCAGCAGCAGTGTCTGACCTCTGGTGTCTAAAATCAGTATCAAACATTACAAGAAATTAAAGCATCAACTCATTCCATCCAGGATGAGTGCTCCACTCTCTGGGTAATCCTTATTTTGCCCCACTGGATATTTCAAGCCTGCAGAAGAAATTTTGGGTTGATGTCTTTAGCTGAACACCAACAGAGAAGTCGCAGGTGGCCACGACTGGCTTTTCCAGCAGCAGTGGAAAATGCTGTACCATTGCTTCTACAGAGAAAAGTTTCCTCTCGTGTAAAAAAATGAAAAAAAGAGAAAGGAATTAATGAGGTGATAAGGCCTCATAGCAATAATGATATGGAAAGCTTGGCATCCACTTAGAAATATCCCAGATTTCCAGATTTTATTAGAGGAGGGTGGAATATCTTGTGCCATAATTTTATCCAGAGAAGGTCTGGGAGCAGAGATAGAAGGTTTCCAGTTCTAAGCCTTGTTAGGATTCCAATTAATTTATTTCAAATGCCGAGGAAGTGCTTAAAGTCACTTCAAGGCAGGATCTTTTAGGTGCACTGGAAATAGTCCTACTGAATTACCCTCTACAGAACAATTTTCCTTAGAAAATTACAGTAGAAATGTCCATTCTTCTGAGGAATGAGGCACCTGTTTGGTGCATGGAGTTTTGCAATGTGAATGCTCTTTTCCTCTTTAATTTCCACACCCTTCAGGATGTTTAGATACAGGATTTTGAGTTTGGCTTACTCTTAACTACAGGTCACTGTATATTCCACTACAAAACCTTTCCTGCCCTTAATAAAAAGTTGTGAAGCTGAATATGAAATCATTGCATTTTTTGGAATACCTTTCCATTTAGTCTTCTGGACAAAAGATTTAATGAATGGAACCAGTGTGAGGCATCAGAAAATCTCTGGAAAGTTTTGTCAGGCTGCCTTTAGGGCGAGTTATTGCTGGGCTGCCAGGAGGATTAAAGGTAAGACATGAGCTGCTTTGCACAGCTGCCAAACACAGTCTGAGGCAATGTGCTCCTCTCATCAGAGCCAGAGATGGAGACAGCAAAAGAGCCACCACCAAGAATTAGGATGAGCAAATGAGGAAATGAGGAAGAGGTGGGCTAAGGGGGAAACAAGAAGATGAAGATGATGAAGAAGATGAAGATGAAGAAGAAAAAGATGAAGAAGACAAAGAAGGAGAAGGAGAAGAAGAGGAAGAAGACAATAACAAAGAAGACAATGAAGACAGAGGACAAAGAAGAAAAAAAGAAAAAGGAGAGGGAGGGGAGGGAGGGGAGGGAGGGGAGGGAGGGGAGGGAGGGGAGGGAGGGGAGGGAGGGGAGGGAGGGGAGGGAGGAGAGGGAGGAGAGGGAGGAGAGGGAGGAGAGGGAGGAGAGGGAGGAGAGGGAGGAGAGGGAGGAGAGGGAGGAGAGGGAGGAGAGGGAGGAGAGGGAGGAGAGGGAGGAGAGGGAGGAGAGGGAGGAGAGGGAGGAGAGGGAGGAGAGGGAGGAGAGGGAGGAGAGGGAGGAGAGGAAGAAATGTTTGGGGCTTCTGCCATGAATCAGATATCCCCAAGACCAGCCTGTTCCCAAGCTCCTGGACCAGTGTGGGATACTACTTCTGGCTCCTGGTGACTAAAATCTCACTTCCAAGGCTCAGGGCTGAGAGCCTTTGTGTTCAGAGAGAATTCAGGGAAAGCTTGCTATGCTGGAATCTACTTGACAAAAAGTAACTAGAAAATGCAGCATATGTTTTGCAGGTCTCTTGAATTTTAGATTTCACATTTTAGATTTTTTTAATTGAAATAAAACCATCTACTTCCAAGTACTAGGTATACCAAGAGAATCTGAGTCAGGACCTGGGTGCTCCAAAGTAAAGGGACTGTTAAAGGACTTTAGTCTGATATCAGAACATTCAGTGTTTGAGACACACAAGTCTAAAGCCAAGCAATTTTCATTTACTACAGCTTCATTTACTACAGCTACAGCTGGAGCCAGGCGATCTAACAATGTATGTAAATTTTAGAATGAGTCCCTTAATATTTAATTGGAAAAAAATTATTAACTTCTATAATGTAATTTTTTATTGGCAAAAAAGCACTGAAAATTCATCATGTCACTTAATTTACTGAACCTGCTCTCTTGTCACTTTTGTAAATCTCATTACAAATAAAAAAAAGTTGGCAAATATATTCATATATTCACAAGTGGCAATGAAGTGGATAAATAAGGAAAATCCATTGACTAATTACCTTGAAAACATATTGTATAAGTCATAAGAGAATTTACAAATGGAACACTATTGAAGTAATCTCATTGAAAGGACTGTGGGCATTTTTATCTGCACCACAAAAACTCTTGATACAGTTTTTCAAAAGCATTTAGGGGATCCAAAAATATATTTATACATCTCACAGCATTTTCAAGGCATTAAAAAAGGTTAGAGACAAAATCTCCCCTGAATTTGGCATTTCAGGGCTTCAGAAATAGATCAGTGCATGGCATCCTACAGAGGCGACCTGAAGTGATTATAACAGCTACAATTACAATAAAGTGATTATGGAATTTCACGTGTCTGTGTATGATTAAAAGTTTCTTGAACTTTCAGCATTATGAATTCAATTTTCCATGCTTTGGTCTAGGAACAAAGGTAAGACCTTTTTGTTCTTTATTTTGCTTTTGAGGGAAGAGTATATTTACACTGAAAATAATATCCTTAGCGGGATCTAAGTATCGTAAGACTGTCCCAGAACAGTCTCTCCTCCTTTCTCCATTTTCATAGAATATCAGAATTTTCAACTCCTGCCATGGGCAGAGACACCTTCCACTGTCCCAGGCTGCTCCAAGCTCCAATGTCCAACCTGGCCTTGGGCACTGCCAGGGATGCAGGGGCAGCCACAGCAAATCAGGGCACCCTGTGCCAGGGCCCGCCCACCCTCATAGTAAAGAATTCTTCTAAATATTTAGTCTTATTCTACTCTCTTTCCCTTTCTCTCATCCCGCCTTGTCCTGTCACTCTATCCCTTGTAAATATTATCTTTCCCAAAGCTTCTCCTGTCCAGGCTGAACAATTCCAGCTGTGCCAGCCTTTCCTCCCAGCAGAGCTGCTCCAACCCTCTGCTCATCCTGGAGCCTCCTCTGGGCTCTCTCCAGCAGCTCTATGTCCTCCCTGTGCTGGGCCCCAGGGATGAGTTTTCAATCTTTGCATGTCTGTGTACAATATTTTCCTGAGACAAACAAACATTTCCTGGAAGTGGGAATGGGAAATTCTTCCACTCTTACCATCCTCTTTAGTGCGGGTGAAGATCTGCTCGCTCCTCACTCCATCCCCAGCTCGGGTAAAAGCCAACACCTGGATGCTGTAGTTGGTGTATTTTTCCAGGCCATCCAGCTCCAGGGATGGTTGGGTAGTTGTGACATTCTTTATCTCTCCCAGCTCTGTAAAATAAAATATAAAGGAAGTGGAATTATTGCCAAGTTCACTCTTCTTGCAGGCATTGATACCTGCTGTGGAAATCTTGGGTGTCCCAGACAAGTAATGCTTCATTATTACAGAACAGCAATGAATTATAATGAATTAAAATGAATTCATTTATGTTCTGACCTCTTACCAGTTGAAGCAGACCCACTTTTCATTTTCAAACTTTTTTTGGTTGCAATTTAAAAAAAAATATGATGAAGAGAATTGAAGAAATTCTACAAGTAATGAGATTTTTCATAAAGAACAGATAACAAGAAGAGATTATTGTGAAACATCCCCTAAAGAAAAAAAATGAGCACATAGTTTATCTTCATAAAGATTTTCTGGTTATGAGAAAGACCATTTCTCATAAGGAAAATGAAGAATAAACTCCCCTTTATTTTAAAATATGCAGCAAGTGCTGCTGCAAAGCACTTGATAGCAGCAATACTGGCTAACAATAGATTTAAACACAGTAAAATCAGATTTACTTGCAGAAAGATGATGCACTTCATATGATTTTTTTTCCCAGCAAGCTAAGAAGTACAACCCATATGGCAAAAAAGCTTTGAACATATTTAGGACAGCAAATAAAGTTGAATAAATAAAGAAAATCCAGTTTTAAGCATGGCATGAACATCATCTTTTTTCATCATGTTGTAAGACATCACATAGGAGCTTAGATGGGATAATATCCACACAGGATCTGATCCAAAAGTACAGGCGTCACTGTAAACATTTAATTTTATGCCCTACATGTCTACATTATTTCTGTATGCTTCTCATCCATTTTTAATCTTTATTTTTAAAGGAATTTGTTGCCGATTTCCAAATATTTTTGAGTCTACCATTACCAGCAGGGACAACGGGCCTCTGGGTCACATTTCCACTCCAAATTCCCCTTTCCACACTAACAGAGGCCAGGATTTGCACAACTGCAGGCTAGAGTGAACTCTGGTTCTGGTGGATGAAAGCAAAAGAAGGGAGACAGCTGTGAAAAATCCACAGGCAAGTGGAATAAAGTCACGTGCATCTCAAACCTACTAATTTGTTTAATTTACGAGAAAGGGCCATACATGGAATTATCACCACGCAATAAACTGCAGATTAGTAAAGCATCAGAATTCTGCTTTGATCCTTTCACTCAGTCTCTTCTCTGGAGCCTATTTCCCCAGGAATTATGCTAAGAGTACAAAACAGCACAACAGAAGAAGCTAGCATGGAAATAACAAGCTTTTCCCAGAGACATTTCCTTCTTTTGCCCTCAGCTATGGAGAGGAAATGCATCCTACCAAAAAAAAAAAAAAAAGTGATAGCAGATGAAGTAGGCAAAGTGATAACCAACCAAATTATAGTGAAAACCCAGTTTGGGTTGGTTTGTTCTAGATTCATGTCATCATTCTTTAAAAAACCCCCAACATTCTGGACTCCAGCTGAGATGAAATTTGCTCAGGTCATGTTGGGTACCATGGGAGATGTGTGGAGTGTTGCAAACCCATTGTGGGAGCCTTCCATGAGGTTCCTCCAGGCAGCTTTTGCTGCTCTGTTCAGGCTCTAGGAAAAAATTGTTCCCTCACCAGGTACACAAAGTTTTCTCAAAAGCAAAAAGAAAATGCCTTCACAGCAGAGAGAAAATGCTATAAAGGCCACACACAGCTTTTTACTTGGTAATAGATTGGTGTCTCTCACCTCCATCCAAGAGGTTGGCCCAGTAGATAACTCTGAATCCCTGCAGGATCCCATTCAGGGTTTCCTTTGCCAGCGTTGACCAGGAAATGGAGATGGTTTCTGGGGACGTGGCAGTGGCTTGCACATTCCCTGGAGGGCAACTGGGCACTGGAATAAGATATTCACCACGTTAACACAATGAAAACAATTCAATATTCATCTTTTAGCTACTCTTCATTTTCCCCTCCATCCCACCACACAATATTTAATTACCATTACACATTTTAACAATGCAAATCCTTTATCCTTGCTACAATCCACATTTCTGCAAATGCAGCTCTTTTCCCTGGAATGACTTTTGATGTACTGCTTCCCTTGCTGACTTTTCTTTTAATAGGCTTTTTGTTGCTTCTTTTTGAAATATAATCATGTTCTGACACCAAAATGTGCAGAACATTCTGTAAGCAATTTAAATATATTTTTTAAAGTTTGCAGCCAAATTTGCATCTTGGTGGGCAGTTCTAATGTCCTTTTAAATTTGGTGAAGGGGGAAAAAAGTGGACATGTCTTTAAAAAAAACATAGGAAAAAATGGTCATACTATATTTTTGCTAATATTAAAAAATAGGAAAAATCAAACAAATCTAAGGCATTTTCTGTTGGCCATTTAGTGTCAAAGTAATACAGCAGAATTAATAACTGGCATTGCTGTAAAAGCTCATGGCATCTTTAATTCAAAGAGAGACCCAAAATTGAGTGACAATCAAAAAAAAATTTCCAAGAAAAGTAAGCATGCTGGATTCTGAAGGAAAAAAAAAATCCCATTTATTATAATATAAAATATATGCCTGTGTGAGCATACTGCCTTTTGAGGTCTTGCAGCAAGCTAGGCCTAGAAACATTCAGAGTAAAAGAAAGGTATCAGTCTTTCATGAATAACTTGCCTCAAAATCTGCGTCTCTTGAGGATTTTAGATGAGTGATATTCCATTTTGTCCATGTAAAAGTCAGATTCCAAGCTGGCACTGGTTTCAGGACACCGATGCTGATTTACGGTGGCTGAAAATCTGACTTCAATGGCCTTTAGGATTATTATTTGCTGTTATACTCTAAAATACTGAACTCTCTTTTTTGGGTATGAGATCATTCTCTTTTTCCACTAGAGGACTCCCTCTCATTGTTTGAGAAGTACTTTTTATGCAGTTTGAAAAAAAATAAACACCAAACTACGTTATTCCTTGGATCAGACGGTGATTTTTGCCTGAAGTAGCAATGATTTTTCTGTCACTGGATACCTTTGAAAAAACACACATCTCTTAAGACTGACAGGACAGTGCAGTACAAGAGCTCCGGTTACACAGTAGATTCGTTTGAAAATAGTAGAAATCCAACAAAAATTACAATATTGCTTCACCTTTCAGAATTCCACCTCTCAAAACTATGATGAGATCACTCTGGAGGCAAGGATGAAACCACAACAGTTGCAAATATGAGAACACCAGAGCATTTGACTTCTTAATTAAAGTTTTTGTCTTAGTCAACATCATTCACGGCAGGATATTTTACATAGGTGGAGTTATTTTTATTTACCTGATAAAATAAACTCACTCCTGCAATGAAAATCAGACAAGCTCATTGAGCAGGCTCTTCTCTTACACCTTCCTATCTAAAGACTGCTTTTATACCATCTCTACTTTAATCATCACTAATCAACAAAGAAATGCAACAAGATAAAAAGACACAAAATAACAATAACAACACGAACAATATATCCCATGAGAGTCGTTTGCCAAGGAACCCACCGTCCTCAAGAGTTGTGGTGATGATTTCCTGAGAAGAAGGTCCAATCCCAGCCCGATTACAGGCCTGTACCACCATGCCATACTGGGTGAATTTTTTCAGGTTATTCAGTGTATAAACCTCACTGTCCCCGGTGGTGTCGATGCTGATGATGTTGAACTGGAAATTCCCCCCTGCGCTGTACTCCCGATACCCAATCTGGTACCCACGGATAATTCCATTCTGCAAATGCTTCTTTGGAGCCTGAACAGAAAATGGAAAGTTACACATTGAGTGCACACATCCCAAGTCAAGTTGTTCCTCCTAAAAACTTTGGGTGGAAAAAAAAAAAAAAAAGTAGGTAGTTGAACTTTAATTTTTTTCCTGCTGAATGCAAGTCTATTTCAAGGCAACAATTCAAAAATACTTCCTGCATATGAAACAGCTACATTTTTCAATCTTAAAACTTAAATTTCAGGTGTGGCTTTTTTCAAATCTGTGCTGAAAGACCTTCAAAATGGTTCATGCACAGAAAAATCCAGCGAGACACTCTTTGAGTTTGAATATAGGATGTTTTGTTCTCTTTTCAGGTGAATCAATCCAAGCTGAGTTGATAAGGGTATATTTGCATTCCAGGCCACCATTCACTATTAATTGTTTTTTTTGCCAGGAACCCCCACCTTTCACTGAACCTTTAGGAAGGCATTTATTGATCTGTGCAAGGCAGTCACAGGAGTTTATTCAGTCCTGTGCATTAGGAAAATTTTATGCTGTGCTTTGAGATATGCTTCTGTTCATTCAGTGTGTCGTGTAGAAAGATGATTAGATAATGAGTGCTGAAGGCAACAATGATTTGGAAAGCAGGGATTTGCATACTGAATAGCTGCAATATATCTGGCATTCAAGGGATATGGACAGCACAAAATGGTCGGCCATAATTATGTGCCACATTTCTCAGTCACAGTGCAAGATTCTCTGCTCCTGACTAGGGGAAATAATTTGTGTGCTCTGCAATATAAAATGTGATCTAGTGCAAAGCAGAGATTTTCAGCTCAGAGAAAAAGCCTGTTATTGACAGCAATACCTATAAAAATACCATTTAAAAAGTATTAGATTAATTTCCATATATTATAATGTCTGATTTTCTATCAATATGAGACATTATTAGTATAAGCATTTTAAGGCACAGTTTGTAATTCAGGAGCAAAAATATTTTTCCAATCCTCAAAACCTTGTTCAAACTCCCCACAGAGGCCCACAAGCTCATCTGTCCCACTGTCCCATAAAAAAAGTGTTTGTGATGCAGTTTACCAGCAATGGGCTGGACTGGTAGAGGCAGCAACTTCTGTTGCTTCTATATCCCATTAAATCTCCTGAGGGGCAGATTCTCAAGAAAAACACTAATTTCTGCCACAGGACCTGCCCGTTTTGGGGAGTTTATAGTCCACTGGAGATAATAAACCAGCGTGAGATTTGCCATTCATCCACTACCATCAAAACCATTGCTCTGCAAAAACCAGCCCCCACCTCAAATTTAAAATGTGTGTCACTGTATGCAATTGATTGATTGAATAATATCTTCAGATGTTTTTCTTTTCTCCCTCTTGCCTGAGAAACAGACACAGAACTTGAAGTGATGATATAATTCCAATTTCCATTATATTACTTTGACCAGATGTAGCTGATTGAATTAGCAGATTCAGATCTTGAGATCCTTGTAAGTTACATGGCAGGGCTAAGGACAGTGTTTTGGGAATCTAAGAGTAGAATTGTTTCCTGATTGAATATTTCTCTGGGTTTTTTGGTCAAAAACTCCCCAACTCCTTTAGAAATATTCAGGTCATTTTTTTTTGTCAGAGCCCTTTGTAAATGTGTTACCTGTTCTGGACAATTCCATGGCTTTGTTGCCTTTAAATGTTTACAGAAGGAGGCTTTTAAGCTGGGAGTGGAAACTAAGGTCAGGTTTTTGTTGTTTGAGTTAAGATATATTTATGGAATCACTGAATGATCTGGGTTGGAAGGGAGCTTAAAGTTCATCCACTTCCACCCCCTGCCATGGGCAGAGACACCTTCCACTGTCCCAGGCTGCTCCAAGCCTCCTGTCCAGGCTGAACAATCCCAGGCTTTCCTCCCAGCAGAGCTGCTCCAGCCCTCTGCTCATCTTCACTGACAATAAATTGACTTCTAGAGAAGCAGTTTGAGCACAGCAGCCACAACACCCTCTTCACTGGGAATTCTACAATTATACTTTCTCACTTTGAATTGGAATAAAATGACAAACTTTGAAATTTTCATGAACTTCGTCATAATTGTTTTAAGTCAAAATATTTTTTCTTTAAATAAAGCATTAAAATTTTATTTTTCCCCACTTTGAATCATTATACAATATAAAACAAAACCCAAGTCACTTCAGGACAAAACATTAAAATGTTCTGCTTCACAACAATTCCAATGTTCCTTGTTACTATGACTTTAATACTTCATTTTGAGTTGACTTTTTGCACACATGACTCACTTGATAAATATTCCTTCTGGTGTAGACAATTTTTTGATAGGAAATTGAATGAAACGACTTAGTGTTCTTGGGAAAAAAATATTGTAAACCTTGTCAATATCCATAGAACAGTATGAAAAAGTAGATTTCAGTCCATGACCTCACTGCTTTTCTCTCAAAATTCAATATTCTGAAAACAGAGTATCTGTTTGACTTCTGTAAATATGATATTATATAGCTTTGTCTGTGTGTGTAAACAGAAATAAAGTGGAAAAGGAATATTTCCCATGTCTAAATTTAATGCGGCCATTTACCTAATGTAAAGTTCTACATGAAAAAAATTAATATTTTCATGCTCTTTTCTAAATGAGAATTCCTGTTTAATTCCCATTATCTCTGCACCAGTTTAAACTACCAAAACGTGAAGAGTTTTATTTAACAGCTCAGTCTGAAACCCAATGTCCTATGTGGACACACAGATATTGGATTAAGCAAATTACAGGACAATACAACTTTGCTTAACTGGGATTTTCTAAGAGTGGGCAAGACAAAACTTTAAATGAAGATTTACAGCCAAAGCAAGCTGCAAAAATGGGATTTAATACAAGATGAAAGATAATCGATGTGCAAGTCCCTGCTCCTTTTGCTGTTATTGATGCTGTATTTTAATAAAGTTTGCCAGCTTTAAATATAACCATGGTTTTCACCACAATCCTGTTTGTTCAATGCCATCATAGCCTTTCATGGCAGGTCCACATGCCTCCAAAATAAAAACTACCAAGGTCAGGTTCTTTTCTTGTTTTTTTGGCTTCCATGACAATGTAAGATTGATCTCATGCAGTATTTCTTTATTTTTTATTACATTTTATTAGACACTCAAAGAGTAGCTTCTGCACAGCATCGTAGGAACCTACCCAAAAGCCAGGATTCACCATGGAACCAAATGGATTACGTCTGTGGGACCACCCTAAAGTTCCTTTTTGAGTAATGAATCAAAAATGCTCTGACCTGGAGAAAACTGCAATAAAGCAAGGGAAGTAAGCAGCTCACTCCTGGTTTTAGAGTTTTTAATAGGGAAGAGAAGATCTCTTAATCAGCTTAAAAATTTTCATTCAGGAAATAACTCTTCCAGGAAAGGTAAGACTACACAAGATCTATACCTGCCCAGTGACTTCACCTTAAACTCATTCCAAATTGTGAAAATCCAGCTCTCCCTTCAGCTCATGAAATCAGGCTCATGAAGTATGCATTCAATATACAACGAATTTCTGGGAATCTCTTGTTATATTAGATACTGAACCTTGCTTGACAAGAATTCTCAAACCAAATTCCAAACATGATTTTGAGAACAGAACCCCAGCACCTCGTTTGATATCTTTCAATATCAGACATCACCCACAGCCCAGGACACAGTTGTACTTGAAATGTCCTTGAAGTACAAATTAAACTATATTTTAGGCAGTTATTGAAACAAAGGCACGGGAATTCTGTTTGTCCTATAGCTGCCTGTTCACATCTGCATCTATAAAATTTAATGGCAAAACCTCACAAACAGCAGCTATAAACTCCAGCAATGAGGCAGTGGTGCCCAACTCCTCTTGCTGCTTTTAAAAGCATCCCCCAAAGTGAACTTTCTAAGAAAGAAAACAAAGCTTTTCAATATACCTACCCATGAATCCATAAAAACAAGTTCAGATGTAGAAGCTTGAAGATTATAGTTGACTTGATCAGATAGTCACAGTTCTTAAGTGGTTTAAAAAAGAAAAAGCCTACTAAGAATTTATTTCAGTTGTTGAGAATCACCCTACACCCTTGCATGGCTTCAAAAATGACTTCCTTTGCTCTGTGGACTGTGTTTTGGATTTAAATCCATGTCTTCTCTAAATACATTGTTGTGTTTCACTCCAGGTAAATCTGTGACCAAGCAGCTTTTGGTTTTGGAAACCATTTGCCAAAAAGAAACACTGATATAAATTTAAGATCTGAACAAGATCCAAGAATCAACATTGCATTTTTTGTGACCTGTGCAGAAGAGGTTCTGAACCTGCCTTTGAAGGAACTGGCCTGAACCTACACTATATTTATTATTGTGCAATAAATAACCAATCACCCACAATTATTTAGTTAATAAGCAGAACCTCACTGCTCCTGACTTTTTGAATAATCCATATAATAGGACAAAAGCCACATCACTCCCATTTTCAGGAGTAACTAACATCAGGATAGAAATTAATCATTATTATTATGCCACTATACCACTTCAGCTCTTAATATTACATATTTCAGAATTGTAAATATATAGAATTATCAACACAATATACAAGCAGTATATATCACAAAAACATTTAAAACATGGTTTAAGTACCTCTGGTATCATACCAAAGCATTTAAAACTTTCTATCATTGACAAAAAACTGAGAAAAACCTGTAAAAATTGAGTCACATGACATGCCAGATTTCTTAAATTATACCAGCTGATGATATTTTTATATTATTTACTCTTCATCAGTTCTCACAGACTGTACTGAGAGACTCATACTGCTGACTCTGTGTAGCAAAAATCTACCCCAAAGTCTATTGCAATGGGAAAAAAGATCTCATTGGTTCCAATGGTTTCTGAGGAAGCTTTGCCCAGAACCACGGTGAAATTTTGTGAGTGTTCATTTCCTAAACATGTGGCCTTATCTCTGAAATCAGAAAAAAGAAGGAAATGCAAGCAGCTGCTACTTTTACTCTCCAATGGAAGTCTTCCTTTGCATGATGCTTCCTTCAGTGGCAAATATTTTAAGATTTGTTGACAAAGGACACCTGCAATGTCTGTCCTAAATAAAATAACCAAGGCACAGCTGTTATAATGCTCCCCTGAGAGCATCCAAATACTGACAGAACCTATCTTCTCCATGGATGTGTGAGTATTTACCTTCCAGGTGACTCTGATGCTCTGTGAAGATATAGGCTCAAGCTGAACATCCTGAGGTGGACCATCAGGGGCTGGAAAGAGAAAGAAAATGCATCAAAACTGGCCCCCCACAGCCCAAGGAATTCAGCATTTCACATAAAACATCATCACCTTTACACCCCAGTGTCACATGGAAAACTTCACCAAACAAAAGCAGGGCCAGGAAGTCTTCTGCATTCAGGTGTCATCTCTGGCCAACAGCAAAATACAACATGTGCCAAAACATACCAAGAGGGTAAATAAAATGGATAGAATAAAATGAATAATAATAGTGGTTTTCATAGCTAGAGGTAGTCTCACAGTGCCATTTCTCCATATCTGGAGATAGGCAAAAGGAATTCTCAGCAGTCACAACCCTGTGGGTGACAGAAAAGCTCACTGGAAACTGAGCACATTCAGTCCAATATCAGATATTTTGCACAAAATCCCACACACTTTACACTCTCCTCCTCCCCAATAAGAGTTGCAACCTGGAAATAAGACAAAAAAATCTCAGGTAGATGAGAAGGTAGATGGGAAAACCTTCTTTAAACTCCTGCCTGAGCCAGGGAAAGTTTCATTGACCATCAACATGGTGCCAAAGGTGTGCAGGAGGCATTAAATGTGAATGAAAAAAGGAGGAACCTCCTCGTCAGCTGGGCAGCTACAAAGCAGATCAGGATCAGCTGGGATTGAACAGAGAGATGTGCAGCAAATTGCTTGCTCAGCGAGGTAAATCACTGCAAAGGAAAGATCTGAGGAGAGGGATGGAGCCATCTCGAGCGGCTGCAGAGGGTTCCCTTGATGCAGAATACGGCCTCAGTAAAAGGTATTAAATGAAGTTTAATAGCAGGACAAAGGAAGGGAAGCAATAAAAAGGGTGAGATGGGGCTGTTAGAGGTGGAGCAGCAATAAATGACAGCTGTGGTGAAAGGAACCAGAACATTTTGCTTTAACTGATGAAAGCAGAGACACAGAATACAGCCTATAATATGTTTAAGTTATTAAATATTCCCTATTTTCTGCCATTTCTGACTGTCCTCCTATGGGAAATTTCTAAAGCTTGAAAGAACTTTATTTCCATTCTCCTTGTATTAATACAAAGGAAGAAGATCTCATGGCAAAAATGAGATCTCTGTGAATTTTTTGAAGCCTGACCTTGATTCTGTCCCCCTGTTGACAAAAATGAATGCCACTTCTCTGAGGTACATTTAATGCAGTGGAATTTGAACGAAGCATTTGATCCTAAAAATGAGGTTTAAAATGTGCCCCTAAAAATTCTGACTTTTCCTCAAAAGACCCCCAAAATTTTTTTTGCACAGACCTGAATAGTTAAGTGCTCCCAGAACACCACAGGGAGATGTTAAATAAGAAGTCATTTGTTTTACATACTTAATGTCAGACACAGTTTGTGGCAAAGACATAAAGAAAACACAGATAGCCCCATTTCCTCTATTGATTTCAGTATTAGGCAATGGCCATAATGCTTCTTTTTTTCTGACAGGCATTGGTGCTAGTGTGTACTGGCATCTATTTTCCAACACATGAGCTAATTGGGATTGTATGGAAAGAAAGATGTGGTCTACAAGCTTTGAAATCATCCCATCCTTAGCTGTCCTTTTGCCACAGAGACCTTTTACAGGCTTCTTTTTAATAGAGATATTTCTTTGCAATATGTGATACAGAATCTGCGCCCCCTTTCCAAGTTGCTTGGTTTTTATCTTGTATTTCTTGGACCTTTATTTTTCTCCCTGCTCATTATCTTCTCTCTCATCCCCTGCACCCATGCTGTTCTCCATTGCCTGCTGTAAGAGCAGAGAACAGAAGTAAACAGTGATCAAAAAACTGATGTTCCTACACTTTGTGCATCCCCTGAAATAAAAACCCAGGAGAAAAACATCACAAACTCTGCCTAAGCCTGACCTCCTCTCACCTAGTCCTTCCCTAGGTAGATCAGTGACTTTTGAATAGAGTTCCACACTGCTGGTCTTTTTCTACCAACAAACAGCTCCTCAAAAGACAGCGACAAAAGGATCATTTATTCTGAAGCCTGGTTACAACGAACTGAATAAAATGTGATGTTAAGGTTCCACCCTGCTCATGGGGAAGCTGTTTTTTTTTTTATTCCAAGGGCAGCTGCTGATCCTGACAATTTAATTACCAGTCAGGAAAAACTTGGTAAGAAAAAAACACTCTAAGCATGGGGGAAAAAGGGAGCATGAGAGAGCTGATCCAAGACTCAGCCCTCTATTTTGCACAAGGAAGGATGGACATTTTGGGGTTATAGATGACTCTGGCTGGAAAAAATGGATAGTCTGTTTTCTCTAATAATTTAATGTTTTCTTTGCAAAAAGGAAGGGAAGATTTCTGATCAAAAAAAAAAAAAAAAAAAGTATTTGTCAAATAAACTATCCACTATTAAATCTGTTCACTGCATGTTTTCCTTCTGCTGAAATGATAAAAGAAGCTTATGTTGTCTCCAGCTCATTCTGCTTTCCATTGTGAGCCGTTGTTTCCTGTTCCTACTCAGAAAGTCCTTCAGAACCAAAACCATGTTGGCCTGACAAGGACTGTGTTTTCATTGTAGGAAATTCCCAGAGAAATTAGATGGGAAGATGGGAATTACCCAGTTGTGTTCATAGGAGCTGAACTAAAAATCAGTCTCTTGGTGTTCAGATCCAAGACCAACGTGAATCTTGGAAGAGAAAGGGAATTTTCACTGCCAGGACTATGTCACCATGTTGCTGTCTCTAAACCCTCAAAGAAGGAAGCAGTGCTGACTTAGCATAAAGTAAAGGAAGGCAGAAATTCCATGTACAAAAGAGTGGCTCCAGCCACCAAAGGGAAAACGCCCACACAGTACTCCTGGTGCTGATGCAGGACAATAAAGGGTTAAAGGTAAAAATAAAGGTCACACTCCACGATCTTGGAGGTCTTTTTCAACTTAAATGATTCTGTGATTCTGTAACACAAGAGAACAAAGATCAGGGGGTTGACATTAACAAGTGACAGCCAAGAGACTTAAACAGAGGCCAGAAAAATAAATGGTAGGTGGGCTGAGTGAGGGAATACTCAAATGAAGAGTTGATTCATGTGGATCAACATTTTCAAAAGTGAGAACTTTAAATTAGTTACTGACATTAATATCTAAACATGTAAGGAAAGCCACAATACCCACAGGGGAGGTACCACCACTAAAACCAGATGTTGCTGGTTGAGTTGCCTCAATGTAGATACAGGTGTGTTATTCCCAACATCATAAGCTGAAAATTTGGAGCACAATGTCTTCTTTGACCACTAGATGCCACTGAACAGCTTTAATTACAGCCCTGCACAATGAAGTTGCAAAAGTCACGATCTTCTACGGGAGTAACTCAGCATTTCTTTCAACATAGCTGCAGCCACATCAGCAGCATTTCATGCAAGGATTCCTGACATCAAAAAGAGAGAATTCCCACATAATTTAGAGGTTGCAAAGCCAGGGCATACCTGCTTCATCAGTGGTGATGGTGAGCTCGTTGCTGGCCTCGCTCTTGCCGATGCGGTTCTTGGCGTACATGCGGATGTTGTAGGTGGAGGACGGGTGCAGGTCGATGATGGTGGCTTGGTTTAGCTGAGGGGAAACGTCTCTGGTTCTCTGGACAGAATCCCAAGAGTCTGTTTGATAAAAAATATCAGTAGGAACAGACAAATAAATGGTGGTGTCAATGTGGGTAATGCAAGTACGAAGTTAAACTGTTTCATGTCATTGCTCTGTTAATCCAGAAAAAACATTTTGGTCTAAGCAAATCCGGTGATCCTTCCCCTTCATTGACAGCACTCCTGACTGCTCCAAGAGTGCTGCTGAGAACAATGGAATCTTAGCTCTGTGGTCATTAGCAAATCCACAGAAATAGCTACTCTTTGAGAAGATGGTGAGAGCAGCAAAGATTCCCCGATTTTGTGAATGTGATTTTTTACCATTGGGACATTGGAACAACTGCACAAAAATGAGAGTTGCTGCCCCAAAACGATCCTCACCCAGTGAGAAAGTTGGTTGTGCTCGAAACAAAGGTAGGGAAGGGAGTCAATAAACAGAAATGCCCCAGGGGAGGCTTCATTGCTCTCCACAGCTCCCTGACAGGAGGGTGCAGCCAGGTGGGGACTGGCCTGTTTTTCTGGGCAACAATTGACAAGCAGAGAGGACACAGCCTCAACCTGTGCTAGGGGAAGGTCAGGCTGGATATCAGCAGGAATTTCTTCATGGAAAGGGTGGTTAAACATTGGAAGGGGCTGCCCAAGGAGGTGGTGGAGTGCTCATCCCTGGAGGTGTCCAAGGAAGGCCTGGATGTGGCACTCAGTGCTCTGGGCTGGCTGACAAGGTGGGCATCGGGCACAGCTGGGACTCTGTGATCTTGGAGGCTTTTTCCAACATCAGGAATTCTGTAATTCTGTGAAAGTTATCCCAGAAGAAGGAAAAATAAATCCCAGAGAAAGCCCCTGCCCTGGAGCAGCCCCAAGGCTGGGGGTGCCAACAATGGGCTCCAGGCACGGCTGCTCAGCACTGAGCCCTGCAGGGCTGCCCGGCAGCACCAGTGCAGCCCCAGGGCTGCAGTGCTGCTCCAGTGCTGCATGTGTGCTGCTCTGGGGGCTTTGGCTGCACAGCGCTGTGCAGCTGCTCCCAAAGGGATGTGTCAGGAACGGAGCAGAGCTGCTGCTGATTCAGCTGGGGCTGCAGCAGGAGAACCCACCCTGCCTTGCACAAGGCTGCTCAGGGCAGGCAGGGCTGGTGAGGAACACAGCCAACCTGGCTCCAGGGACAGAACACTGAGAGGCTTTTCAGAAATAATTCTTCCCTGTGAGGGGAGGCTCTGGCACAGGTTGCCTTGAGAAGATGTAGCAGCCCCATCCCAGGAAGTGTCCCATGCCTGGTTGGACATTGGGGCTTGGAGCCACCTAGGATAGGGAAGATGTCCCTGCCCATGTGCCATGATCTAATGAGGGAGAGATGCCTCTGCCTTGATTAAGAAGCAAATGATACCATGGGATGGCAACAGAGGGATTTTATTGAACACCATGGATTTGATTGCACAAGAAGTGTGAGGTGGATAGGTAGGAAGAAAAAGAAAAGAAAGAAAAGAAAGAAAAGAAAGAAAAGAAAGAAAAGAAAGAAAAGAAAGAAAAGAAAGAAAAGAAAGAAAAGAAAGAAAAGAAAGAAAGAAAGAAAGAGAGAGAGAGAAAGAGAAAGAAAAGAAATAAAGAAAGAAAGAAAGAAAAAGAAGGAAACACTTGTCAGAGAAAGGGAGACACAGAGCAGGAGATAATCAGCTGGAACTACACCATTCTGTCCAGATAGAAGTTGTACAGACTCCAGAAGTGACTCCACAGCTGCTTTCTGCTGAGCAGGCCCTGAGTAAGAACAGGGCAGTAGAGGGTACAAGGCTTTAGCCAAAGGGCCACCTGCAATTTCCTTCTGCTGGATGTTTTGTGTGCAAAATAGAAGTGCCAATGGTGAGAAGAGCCTCGGCAGCACTGTGACAGCCACAGCAAGCCTGGGGAGGAGCAGCCCTTGCTCCTGGCCCACGCCAAAGTGGCACTGCCTTTCTAAGCTAGCCTGGCTCCCTGCTCCCAGGGCACTCCCTGGCACAGAGGGGGAAAACACTTCAGGGCCTCCAAGAGACAGGAAATTAAGTCTGGAGACTCTTTTCTTGTGTCTTATAAACTTTATTAGGAAATACACAAATTGCTCAGTAACTGGAACAGTCCTGTCTTTTTTTGGTTATTTTCTGGGAAATTATAATGTATCATAATTACAGCATATTGTATATTCGTGTTGTTATATCATAGACTGTACTAAAAAAATACAATATATAATAAAAATAAATTTGATAGTTTAACTTATTAAATTTTATCTTCATTTTTGTATTCCTATTCTTTTCCTCTTTCTCCTTGTTCTAACTACCTTTCTACTTTGTTCTAACTCCTTTTCTTCTCTGTTTGTTCTGTGTTTCTAAATTCCTATTCTTATTCTTATTACTTTCCTTCTATTTATTTTTAAATTTTTATGTTTATTACTCTTCTTCTGTTTTTAAATTCTTATTACTATTCTTCTTTTATGGATTTTTAAATTATTCTTCTTCATGTCCTCCATCTTCTTAGTCTTCATCTTCATTTTTGTCATCATCTTCATCTTCTTTGTCATCTTTGTCTTTGTCATCTTTGTCTTCTTCACCATCTTCATTTGCTTTGTTGTCATCTTCATCTTCTTTGTCTTCTTCTTGGGTCATCTTCTTTGTCTTTATCATCTTTGTCTTCATCCTCTTTGTCTTGGAGTGGTTTATGGCGAGAGTCTGTTCCAGGAGTCTCTGCTTTATGCCGAAGGAATGGTTGCTGTTCCTTCCAGGCCCGGGGCTGGGGGTGTGTGAGGCCGAAGAAGGGGAGAGCTTTGGGCACTTTGGGTGGGCATTTTCCAACCCTCACTGCCCAGGTGTTCTGTGGTGCTGTGCAGTTTGGTTTTGCTGGGCTTGCTTGGCTTTGGTTGCCCATCAAAAAGCTCTTCCCTTCCCTGGCCTGGAGGAGCTGCAGCAGCAATCTTCCAGATCCTCCAGCTGAACTGAGCAGCTGCTGCTCTGACACCAAAGGAGCGGCACTGGCGGGAATGGGGCTGCCCTGTTCCAGCCCCAAGCCTCAGGGAACCAAGCCAGGCACAGAAAGCAGAGCAAGAGACTCCAGGCGAGCTGCTTCACCTGCCCTAGAGAGGAGGTCAGTGCCAGAGGGACACCAGGGCTGAGATCCCACTGCATGGAACTCCTCCATGGAAGCTCCACTTCCCTCGATTGAAAGCTGGTGCCACCTCACATCTCATGTCAGGAAGGGGGATTTCTTCAGTGTTTGCCACATTCTCCAGGATTTTTTAGGTCTTTATTCTTGTGTCTGTGTGGGGCAAGAGGGAGAGCTCTGTGAGTATTCTGTTGCTAATTAACTGTTGGTTTTGGTTTTTTTTTCACTTGTCTCTATTGGTATTAATTTTCTGTTTGTGGAGGGGGATTGTTGAAACCTTTTAGAGGAGACTCTTCACTGCAGAGTGTCTTTTCTTAAATTTGTTTCAAAACTGAGGCAGTTATCTTCATCTTCTTCATCAACACTGTATTCCTCGTCTTCATCATCATCTTCAACTTCATTGTCTTCTTCGTCTTCATCTCCTTCTTTGTCTTCATCAGCTTTGTCTTCTTCATCTTCTTTGTCATGTCCTTCATCTTCTTCATCTTCTTTGTCACGTCCTTCATTGTGTTTGTCTTCTTTTTCCTCTTCTTCATCTTCTTCCTCATGTTTTACTCTTCCGGCTGTGGCCTCGGGCAGGGACACTGAAACAGCCCCTGCAGTGCAGGCCAGGGGCTGGAGGGGCTATGCAGGGCAGGCATTCAGCTGTCTTCCCTTTTGGCTGTGAATAACGATCCTACTTTTACAGCCAACATCTGTTGAAGGGCATAGATATCTTTCAGCTGCTGCTTGAGTGCCTGGATCTCCTGTATTATCTGACTTAGAATCTCCCAGGTGATGTTCTGGTACAAGGGACTGTGAGGCAGGAGAGGCACTGGGCAGGGGACAGGCTTGCCTCTCCCACCATGGGGCTGGGAGAGCTGGGCTGTGTTCCTTCTACAGCTATCTGTTGTTGAAGGGCAAACTCATCCAGCTTCTGCCTCATAAGATGGAAGTCCTTGCATCAGGAAGTCCTCAGTGATGTTCTGATCCTGGTATAGTGAAGTCTAGTTGCAGGTCAGGGTGTCAAAGGGGACAGTGGGTGAGCTCTGTGTCCCTGGTGATGGCAGCTCCTCACTGGACAGAGAAGGAGCTGCTGCCTTTACCTCCTCTGGAAGAAGAGGCTAAGGCAGCTCTTCCTTCTCACCAGCTCTGGCAGGGGCAGCAGCTGCCAGCTCAGCCTCTGTGAGGCTGCCTGGGGCAGGAGAGGGGCTGGGGAGGGCAGGTGCTGCCTCTGCTGCCACCTCCACATGCACAGGGCTGGGGGAGCAGGACTACTTTTTTTTACAGCCATTAATTGTTAGAGGTCATACTCTGCTTCCAGTTTCGCCAGATGTTGTACAAAATCACAAGGATCAGGATCAGAATCTCATTGGTAATGTTTACGTCCTGCCATGGTGAAGCCTGGCTGCTGGTCGAGGTGTTGGAGGGGATAGAGGGTGGAACCTGTGTCCCTGGTGATGGCAGCTCTTCACGGGAGAGAGAAGGAGCTGCTGCCTTTACCTCCTCTGAAGTGAGAGGTTCAGGAAGCTCTTCCTCCTCATCAGCTCTGGCCAGGGCAGCAGCTGCCAGCTCAGCCTCTGTGATGCTGCCAGGGGCAGGAGAGAGGCTGGGCAGGGCAGGTGCTGCCTCTGCTGCCACCTTCAAGCCCATAGGGCTGGTAGAACTGGACTGTGCTTCTCCTGCAGCCATCTGATCTGAGACGTCATCCTCTTCCTCCAGCTGCTGTCTCGGTCTGGACAGCTCCACCAGCCCCAGGATAACGAACAGGAACTCCTCGATGATGTCTGTGTCCTGGAATGGTGAAGCCTGGCGGCTGATCAGGGTGTCAGAGGGGACACTGAGTGGGCTCTGTGCCCCTGGTGAAGGCAGCTCCTCACTGGAGAAAGGAGGAGCTGCTGCCTTTACTTCCTCTAGAGTGAGAGGCTCAGGCATCTCTTCCTCTTTCTCTGCTATGCCTGGGGTAGCAGCTCCTGGCTCAGACTCTCTGAGGCTCTCTGGGGCAGGAGAGGGGCTGGGCAGGGCAGGCTCTGCCTCTTCTGCCACCTCTGTGCCAATGGGGCTGGGAGAGCTGGGCTGTGTTTCTTCTACAGCCATCTGTTCTTGGACGCCATCCTCTTCCTCCAGCTTCTGCCTCAGTTTGTAGTCCTCAATTAGTCCCTTGATCAGGATCTCCTCAGTGATGTTTGGATCCTGGAATGGTGAAGCCTGGCGGCTGGTCAGGGTGTCAGAGGGGACACTGGGTGGGCTCTGTGTCCCTGGTGATGGCAGCTCCTCACCGGAGACAGAAGGAGCTGCTGCCTTTACCTCCTTTGGAGTGAGAGGCTCAGGCAGCTCTTCCTCCTCATAAGATCTGGTTGGGGCAGCAGCTGGCAGCTCAGCCTCTGTGAGACTGCCTGGGGCAGGAGAGGGGCTGGAACCCACAGGACTGGGAGATCTGGGCTGTGATTCTTCTGCAGCCATCCACAGTTGGACACCATCCTCCTCCCCCAGCATCTGCCTAGATCTGCACAGCTCCACCAGTCCTAGGATCACAAACAGGAACTCCTCGTTGATGTCCATGTCCTGGAATGGTGAATCCTGGCTTGAAATCAGTGTTTCAAAGGGGACACTGGGTGAGCTCTGTGTCCCTGGTGATGGCAGCTCCTCACTTGAGACAGAAGAAACTTCTGCCTTTACGTTCTCTGGAGCAAGAGGCTCAGGCAGCTCTTCTTCCTCATTAGATCTGGCCCAGACAGCAGCTGCCAGCTCAGCCTCTGTGAGACTGCTTGGTACAGGAGAAGTGCTGGGCAATGAAGGCACTGCCTCTGTTGTCTCCTCCATGCCCACAGGGCTAGGAGAGCTGGGCTGTTTTCCTTCTACAGCCATCTGTTCTTGGATGCCATCCTCTTCCTCCAGCTTCTGCCATGGTTTGTAGACCTCCATCTGTCCCTCTATCCGGAACTCCCCAGCGATGTTCAGGTCACGGAATGGTGAAGCCTGGCGGCTGCTCAGGGTGTCGGAGGGGACACGAGGTGGGCTCTTTGACCCTGGTGATGGCAGCTCCTCGCTGGAAACAGAAGGAGCAGGTGCTTTTACCTCCTCCAGAGCAAGAGACTCAGGCAACTCTTCCTCCTCATAAGATCTGGCAGATGGCTCAGGCTCTGTGAGACTGCTTGGGGCAGGAGAGGCACTGGGTAGGGCAGGTGCTGCCTCTTCTGCCTCCCCCAAACCCACAGGGCTGGGAGATCTGGGCTGTGATTCTTCTGCAGCCATCCACAGTTGGACATCATATTCTTCCTCCAGCATCTGCCTAGATCTGGACAGCTCCACCAGTCCCAGGATCACAAACAGGAACTCCTCGATGATGCCCATGTCCTGGTATGGTGAAGCCTGGGTGGAGATCGGGGTGTCAGAGGGGACACTGGGTGGGCTCTGTGTCCCTGGTGATGGCAACTCCTCACTGGAGACAGTAGGAGATGCTCCCTTTTCCTCCTCCAGAGCAAGAGGCGCAGGCACCTCTTCTTCCTCATTAGATCTGGCCCAGACAGCAGCTGACAGCTCAGCCTCTGTGAGGCTGCTTAGGACAGGAGAGGGGCTGGGTGGGGCAGACACTGCCTCTTCTGCCTCCTTCAAAACCACAGGGCTAGGAGATCTGGGCTGTGTTTCTTCTACAGCCATCTCTTCTTGGACATCATCCTCTTTCTCCAGCTTCTGCCTCAGTTTGTAAGCCTCCATTTCTCCCTTGATCAGGATCTCCTCAGTGATGTTCAGGTCCTGGAATGGTGAAGCCTGGCCAGAGATCGGGGTGTCAGAGGGGACACTGGGTGGGCTCTGTGTCCCTGTTGATGGCTGCCCCTTACTGGAAACAGAAGGAGCTGCTGCTTTTACCTCCTCTGGAGTGAGAGGCTCAGGCAGCTCCTCCTCCTCCTCCTCAGCTCTGGCCAGGGTGGCAGATGCTGGTTCAATCTCTGTGAGACTGCCTGGGGCAGGAGAGAGGCTGGGTAGGGCAGGCTCTGCTTCTGCTGCCTCCTCCACACCCAAAGGGCTAGGAGATCTAGGCTGTGTTTCTGCAGCCATCCACAGCTGGACATCGTACTCTTCCTCCAGCATCTGCCTAGATCTGGACAGCTCCACTAGTCCCAAGATCACAAACAGGAACTCCTTGATGATATCTGCATCTTGGCATGGTAAGGCCTGGCCAGAAACTGGCATGTCAAAGGGGACACTGGGTGGGCTCTGTGTCCCTAGTGAAGGCAGCTCCTCCCTGGTGAGAGAAGGAGCTGCTGCCTTTACCTCTTCTAAAGAGAGAGGCTGAGGCAACTCTTCCTTATGATAAGATCTGTCCAGGGCAGCAGCTGCCAGCTCAGCATCTGTGAGACTTTCTGGGGAAGAGGAGGGGCTGACTAGGGCAGGCTCAGCCTCTGCTGCCACCTCTGTGCCCATGGGGCTGGGCGAGTGGGGTTGTGTCTCTTCTACATCCATCTGTTCTTGGACTTCATACTCCTCCTCCAGCTTCTGCCTCGGTTTGTAAGCCTCCGTTTCTCCCTCAATCAGGATCTCCTCAGTGATGTTCTGATCCGCACATGGTAAAGCCTCGCTGCTGGTGGAGGTATCAGAGGGAACACTGGGTGGGCTCTGTGTCCCTGGTGATGGCAGCTCCTCACTGGAGAGAGAAGGAGCTGCTGCCTTTACCTCCTCCACAGTGAGAGGCTCAGGCAGCTCCTCCTGCTCCTTGTCAGCTCTGGCCAGGGCAGCAGCTGCCAGCTCAGCCTCTGTGAGGCTGCCAGGGGCAGGAGTGGGGCTGGGTAAGGGCAGGCACTGCCTCTGCTGCCTCCTCCAAGTGCACAGGGCTGGGAGATCTGGCTGTGTTTCTTCTACATCCATCTGTTCTTGGACGTCATCCTCTTCCTCCAGCTTCTGCCTCCATCTGGACAGACCCACCAATCCGAGGATGACAAACAGGAACTCCTTGATGATATCTGCATCCAGGCATGGTGAAGCCTGGCTGGAGATTGGGATGTTGGAGGGGACACTGGGTGGGCTCTGTGTCCCTAGTGATGGCAGCTCCTCACTGGAGAGAGAAGGTGCTGCTGCATTTACCTCCTCCACAGTGAGAGGCTCAGGAAGGTCTTCCTCCTTGTCAATGCTGGCCAGAGCAGCAGCTGCCAGCTCAGCCTCTCTGAGGCTGTCTGGGACAGGAGTGGGGCTGGGCATTTCAGGCTCTGCCTCTGCTGACTCCTCCATGCCCATAGGGCTGGGAGATCTGGGCTGTGTTTCTACAGCCATCTGTTCTTGGACGCCATCCTCTTCCTCCAGCTTCTGCCTCGGTTTAGAGACCTCCATCTCTCCCTCAGTCAAGACCTCCTCAATGATGTCCATGTCCTGGCATGGTGAACCCTGGCTGCCGGTTGAGGTGTCGGAGGGGACACTGGGTGGGCTCTGTGTCCTTGGTGATGGCAGCTGCTCAGTGGAGAGAGAAGGTGATGTTTTCTTCTCTTCTGGAGTGAGAGGCTGAGGCAGCTCTTCCTCCTCACCCGCTCTGTCCAGGGAAGCAGCTGCTGGCTCAGCCTCTGTGGGACTGCCTGGGGCAGGAGAGGCCGTGGGCCGGGCAGGCTCTGCCTCTACTGCTTCCTCCAAGCCCAGAGAGCTGGGAAATCTGAGCTGTGTTTTTTCCATAGGCATCCATTGTTGGAGGTCATACTCCTCTTCCTGCTTCTGCCCCAGTTTGTAGAACTCTCCCATTCCCAGGATGAGGAACAGAATCTCCATGGTGAAGTTGCGGTCATGGTACTGTGAAGCCTGGCGGCTGGTCAGGGTGTCAGAGGGGACACTGGGTGAGCTCGGTGTACCTGGTGATGGCAGCTCCTCATTGGAGAGAGAAGGACCTGCTGCCTTTACCTCCACTGGAGTGAGAGGCTCAGGCAGCTCCTCCTCCTCACCAGCCCTCGATGGGGCAGCAGCTGATGCCTCAGCCTCTGAGGGCCTGTCTGGGGCAGGAGAGGGGCTGGGCAGGGCAGGCTCTGCCTCTTCTGCCACCTCCTTCAAGTGCACAGGGCTGGGAGAGCTGGGCTGTGTTTCTTCTACATCTATCTGTTCTTGGACATCATCCTCTTTCTCCAGCTTCTGCGTCATTTTGTAAGCCTCCATCTCTCCCTTGATCAGGATCTCCTCAGTGGTGTTCTGATCCTCACACGGTAAAGCC
Source organism: Sylvia atricapilla (assembly GCF_009819655.1). Classification (NCBI taxonomy): domain Eukaryota; kingdom Metazoa; phylum Chordata; class Aves; order Passeriformes; family Sylviidae; genus Sylvia; species Sylvia atricapilla. The sequence goes on along the minus strand of NC_089141.1, from coordinate 111,936,984 downwards.
TCGCTGCTGGTGGAGGTGTCAAAGGGGACACCAGGTGGGCTCTGTTTCCCTGGTGATGGCAGCTCCTCACTGGAGAGAGAAGGAGCTGCTGCCTTTACCTCCTCTAGAGTGAGAGGCTCAGGCAGCTCCTCCTCCTCCTCCTCAGCTCTGGCCAGGGTGGCAGATGCTGGTTCAATCTCTGTGAGACTGCCTGGGGCAGGAGAGAGGCTGGGTAGGGCAGGCTCTGCTTCTGCTGCCTCCTCCACACCCAAAGGGCTAGGAGATCTAGGCTGTGTTTCTGCAGCCATCCACAGCTGGACATCGTACTCTTCCTCCAGCATCTGCCTAGATCTGGACAGCTCCACTAGTCCCAAGATCACAAACAGGAACTCCTTGATGATATCTGCATCTTGGCATGGTAAGGCCTGGCCAGAAACTGGCATGTCAAAGGGGACACTGGGTGGGCTCTGTGTCCCTAGTGAAGGCAGCTCCTCCCTGGTGAGAGAAGGAGCTGCTGCCTTACCTCTTCTAAGAGAGAGGCTGAGGCAACTCTTCCTTATGATAAGATCTGTCCAGGGCAGCAGCTGCCAGCTCAGCATCTGTGAGACTTTCTGGGGAAGAGGAGGGGCTGACTAGGGCAGGCTCAGCCTCTGCTGCCACCTCTGTGCCCATGGGGCTGGGCGAGTGGGGTTGTGTCTCTTCTACATCCATCTGTTCTTGGACTTCATACTCCTCCTCCAGCTTCTGCCTCGGTTTGTAAGCCTCCGTTTCTCCCTCAATCAGGATCTCCTCAGTGATGTTCTGATCCGCACATGGTAAAGCCTCGCTGCTGGTGGAGGTATCAGAGGGAACACTGGGTGGGCTCTGTGTCCCTGGTGATGGCAGCTCCTCACTGGAGAGAGAAGGAGCTGCTGCCTTTACCTCCTCCACAGTGAGAGGCTCAGGCAGCTCCTCCTGCTCCTTGTCAGCTCTGGCCAGGGCAGCAGCTGCCAGCTCAGCCTCTGTGAGGCTGCCAGGGGCAGGAGTGGGGCTGGGTAAGGCAGGCACTGCCTCTGCTGCCTCCTCCAAGTGCACAGGGCTGGGAGATCTGGGCTGTGTTTCTTCTACATCCATCTGTTCTTGGACGTCATCCTCTTCCTCCAGCTTCTGCCTCCATCTGGACAGACCCACCAATCCGAGGATGACAAACAGGAACTCCTTGATGATATCTGCATCCAGGCATGGTGAAGCCTGGCTGGAGATTGGGATGTTGGAGGGGACACTGGGTGGGCTCTGTGTCCCTAGTGATGGCAGCTCCTCACTGGAGAGAGAAGGTGCTGCTGCATTTACCTCCTCCACAGTGAGAGGCTCAGGAAGGTCTTCCTCCTTGTCAATGCTGGCCAGAGCAGCAGCTGCCAGCTCAGCCTCTCTGAGGCTGTCTGGGACAGGAGTGGGGCTGGGCATTTCAGGCTCTGCCTCTGCTGACTCCTCCATGCCCATAGGGCTGGGAGATCTGGGCTGTGTTTCTACAGCCATCTGTTCTTGGACGCCATCCTCTTCCTCCAGCTTCTGCCTCGGTTTAGAGACCTCCATCTCTCCCTCAGTCAAGACCTCCTCAATGATGTCCATGTCCTGGCATGGTGAACCCTGGCTGCCGGTTGAGGTGTCGGAGGGGACACTGGGTGGGCTCTGTGTCCTTGGTGATGGCAGCTGCTCAGTGGAGAGAGAAGGTGATGTTTTCTTCTCTTCTGGAGTGAGAGGCTGAGGCAGCTCTTCCTCCTCACCCGCTCTGTCCAGGGAAGCAGCTGCTGGCTCAGCCTCTGTGGGACTGCCTGGGGCAGGAGAGGCCGTGGGCCGGGCAGGCTCTGCCTCTACTGCTTCCTCCAAGCCCAGAGAGCTGGGAAATCTGAGCTGTGTTTTTTCCATAGGCATCCATTGTTGGAGGTCATACTCCTCTTCCTGCTTCTGCCCCAGTTTGTAGAACTCTCCCATTCCCAGGATGAGGAACAGAATCTCCATGGTGAAGTTGCGGTCATGGTACTGTGAAGCCTGGCGGCTGGTCAGGGTGTCAGAGGGGACACTGGGTGAGCTCGGTGTACCTGGTGATGGCAGCTCCTCATTGGAGAGAGAAGGACCTGCTGCCTTTACCTCCACTGGAGTGAGAGGCTCAGGCAGCTCCTCCTCCTCACCAGCCCTCGATGGGGGCAGCAGCTGATGCCTCAGCCTCTGAGGGCCTGTCTGGGGCAGGAGAGGGGCTGGGCAGGGCAGGCTCTGCCTCTTCTGCCACCTCCTTCAAGTGCACAGGGCTGGGAGAGCTGGGCTGTGTTTCTTCTACATCTATCTGTTCTTGGACATCATCCTCTTTCTCCAGCTTCTGCGTCATTTTGTAAGCCTCCATCTCTCCCTTGATCAGGATCTCCTCAGTGGTGTTCTGATCCTCACACGGTAAAGCCTCGCTGCTGGTGGAGGTGTCAAAGGGGACACCAGGTGGGCTCTGTTTCCCTGGTGATGGCAGCTCCTCACTGGAGAGAGAAGGAGCTGCTGCCTTTACCTCCTCTAGAGTGAGAGGCTCAGGCAGCTCCTCCTGCTCCTTGTCAGCTCTGGCCAGGGCAGCAGCTGCCAGCTCGGCCTCTCTGAGGCTGCCTGGGGCAGGAGTGGGGCTGGGCAGGGCAGGTGCTGCTTCTGCTGCCTCCTCCACACCCAAAGGGCTGGGAGATCTGGGATGTGTTTCTTCTACAGCCATCTGTTCTTGGATGCCATACTCTTCCTCCAGCTTCTGCCTCAGTTTGGAGACCTCCGTCTCAACCTCGATCAGGGACTCCTCAATTGTGTCCGTGTCCTGGCATGGTGAAGCCTGGCGGCTGGTCAGGGTGTCAGAGGGGACACTGGGTGGGCTCTTTGTCCCTGGTGAAGGCAGCTCCTCACTGGAGACAGGAGGAGCTGCTGCCTTTACCTCCTTTGGAGTGAGAGGCTCAGGCAGCTCTTCCTCTTCATCAGCTCTGCATGAGACAGCACCTGCAGCCTCTGTGGGACTGTATCGGGTAGGAGAGAGGCTGGGTAGGGCAGGTGCTGCCTCTGCTGCCACCTCTGTTCCCAAAAGGCTGGGAGATCTGGGCTGTGTTTCTTCTACAGCCATCTGTTCCTGGACTTCATACTCCTCCAGATTCTGCCTCAGTTTGTAAGCCTCCATCTCTCCCTCGATCATGATCTCATCAGTGATTTTCTGATCCTGGAATGGTGAAGCCTGGCTGCTGGTCATGGTATCAGAGGGGACAGTGGGTGGGCTCTGTGTCCCTGGTGACAGCAGCCCCTCAATAGAGAGAGAAGCAACTGCTGCCTTTACCTCCTCTGGAGTGTGAGGCTCAGGCATCTCTTCCTCCTTGTCCACTCTGGCAGGGGCAGCAGCCGCCAGCTCAGCCTCTGTGAGGCTCTCTGGGGCAGGAGAGGGGCTGGGCAGGGCAGGCTTTGCCTCTTCTGCCACCTCTGTACCAATGGGGCTGGGAGATCTTGGCTGTGTTTCTTCTACTGCCATCTGTTCTTGGACACCATCCTCTTCCTCCAGCTTCTGCTTCACTGTGTAGTCCTCCATCTCTCCATTAATCAGGATCTCCTCAGTGATGTTCTGACCCTGATATGGTGAAGCCTCGCTGCTGGTAGAGGTGTCGAAAGGGACACTGGGTGGGCTCTGTGTCCCTGGTGATGGCAGCTCCTCACTGGAGACAGAAGAAGCTGCTGCCTTTATCTCCTCTGGAGTGAGAGGCTTGAGTTGCTCTTCCTCCTCATCAGCTCTGGGTGGGGAAACAGCTGCTTGCTCAGCTCCTGCTGCCACCTTCTCTTCCTCATGTCTGGGAGAGCTGAGCCTCATTGGGGGACGATGTTCAGCCTCCTCATCCCTCACTTGTTGCAATGGTAAGCTCCAGGTCTTGAGGCTGATGTCTTTTTTCCATTGGGTCACCTCCTGGGTGCTCACATGCTCCTGCCGTTGAGCCAGTCTTTGGTCACTCATATCTGCCCATCGGGGAAGCTCCTGTGCTCTTGTGTCTGGTCCTTGTGACCGCCCCTTTTCACTGCTGTCTTTCACCTGGGACAATTCTGCTTCTCTGCTGTCTTTCCATAGGGAGGTGTGGGAGGTCACGTCTTGTTCCCATGGTGAGAGTTCTTCACACCTCTCACTTTCCCTCTGGGACAGCTCTCGGATATTGTCCCACTGATAGATGTGGGAGTGCACATCTTCCCATGGTGAGAGTTCTTCATACCTCTCATCTTCCCTCTGGGACAGCTCTTGGACATCATCCCATTGATAGATGTGGGAGTGCACATCTTCCCATTCTGAGAGCTCTTCGTATCTGTCACCTTCCCTCTGGGACACCTCTTGGACATCGTCCCATTCAGAGATGTGAGAGTGCACATCTTCCCATGGTGAGAGTTCTTCGAACCTCTCATCTTCCATCTGGGGCAGCTCTTGGACATCGTCCCATTCAGAGATGTGAGAGTGCACATCTTCCCAAGGTGGGAGTTCTTCGTATCTGTCACCTTCCCTCTTGGACAGCTCTTCAACACTGTCCCACTGAGAGATGTGAGAGTGCACATCATGTTCCCATGGTGAGAGGTTTCGGTAGCTCTCACCTTCCCTCTGGTCCAGCTCTCGGATATCATCCCATTGGGAATCTTCTGGGACACTTACATCTCTCTGTAAGGACAGCTCATGCGATCTCTCAGCTTCTCCCCATTCCAGCTCCTGCTGCCCACTTACATCTGTTTCCCATTGGAATATTCCTTGAGTTGTGACACGTCCTTCCCATTCATGCACCTCTTGGTATGTCTCACCGTGTTCTTCCCACTCGTACCGCTCCCGGACTTTGACGGTTTCTTCCCAGTCATAGATGTCTTCGTGCGTCTCATCGCTGTACTCTGAAACCTCTCGAACATGTACACGTACCTGGTGTTGGTACAGCTCTCTGCTCGTCCTGGCTCCCGGATGGAAAATTTCTTGGACTGTCACTACTTGCCTCTCTCTCAATGTTACCTCCTCCCATTGGGAAAGTTCCTCATCACTATCATCTTCCCACTGGGAAAGGTCTTGGTCCATGTAGGTGACGGGCCGCTCCTCCTTGTCAGTTTCTATCAGTGGTAGGGCTGATCTGCCCACTGCCCCTGACCACTGCCCACTGGGGGCTTGCAGCCAGCTGGGCAAGGGGCTGGGGGACCAGGGGTTGGAGTTACCTTTGCTGGAGTTACCTTTGTTGGAGTTACCTTTGTTGGAGTTACCTTTGCTGGAGTTACCTTTGCTGGAGTTACCTTGTCGCTATCGCTGTCTGTTGTTATTGGCATCTGTCGCTATCGGTGTTTAGCGCGGACAGACGCAGGGAGCGGCTTCTTCCTGACATAGCGGCCCTCCGGGAACTGGGCTCCCCAGGGCTCTGCGTCCCTTAGATACCCCCAGAGCCAGGGCAGGGCTCCCTGATGTCACAAGGGGCTCTGGCCACCACCATGTCCCGCATCACAAAGGGCCTGACACCGAGTGCCCCTGTCACAAAGGGCCACCCCCGGCCCCCCATCCCCAGCGGAGCAGGCAGGAGCTGGCACGGAGCAGCGCCCGCACTTGTGGCCTGGTGGCCCCTGCTGTGCCCAGAGCCCTGAGGGGCTTTGGCCACGCTCCCACACGGCAGCCCCAGCCTGGTGGGCTCGATGTTTTCTGAGCTGGAGAGGAGCTAGCTCTTCTCAAAGGAAACTTTGCAAGAGTTTTCTTTTTCCTAAAACAACCTTGTGGAGACAATATTCCTTTCCCATAAGAATGGGTGTTGTTCGCTATTTCTGTTACTGAGCCAATAGGAGAGGTGTCAGTCCTGTGCATCAATAACATGCCTTTTAGCGCAGCATGTTATAAAAGGGCTGAATGAATTGTTAAAAAAAGCCTTCTGATTTCTACTGCCTCCTGACTGGAGTCAAGCGTCTTTATTTCATGTCTCATTGCAGCTCCAGCCCCACGGGGCACAGCCCTGGGTTTGCAGGCTGCGCTGCCCAGCCCACGAGGAATTGCCAGGGACTCGTGGGCAGCGGCTCCATGGGCCGCGGGAGGCCGGGGACCAGGGCTGTCCCTCAGGGCTCTGCCCGGCCCCGGGGCTCCTCACCGCCTTCAGCGACGACACCCGGGGCCACCGAGCGCAGCCTGGGCGCCTTTGCCGGGGCCGGGAAGCTGAGCGGGGCACGGCCGGCAGGAGAGGACGGGGCCATCCCCAGGCACCGGCACCAGCGGCACCGCCAAAGCCCCGTGCGCTTCCCCAGGGCCGGGCCCGGCTGCTGCCCCCGGCTCGGGGCAGTGCCCCAGGCACCGGCTCCCGCAGCTCTCCCCGGGCCTCTGCGGCACCGCGGGCACAGAGCCCGGGCCCGGGGCTCGGCTCCTGCTGCCCCCGGGGCGCTGCCGAGGGCTCCCCGCCCGCCGGGGCCGGGCCATCGCTGAGGGAGCGGCGCCGCCATCGCTGCCGCCCCGATGAACGGGGGTCCCCCGGCTTTGTCCCAGCCGGGGAATGAAAGTACTGGAAAAACTCTTGTTTCTCATCCAGCCGGGGAGTGATGAGGGTTCGAAAAAGACTCCTATTTCTCATCCAGCCGGGGAGTGATGAAAGCTCGGAAGAGGCCCGTGTTTCTCCTCGCCCACCACAACCACCAGGTTTCAGGCGGTCCGGTGCTGTCCCCCGGTGGCCATCGCTGGCACTGCACCGGGCCCGCGCCCGGCCCGAGCCCCGCGGCTCCCGGGAGGATTTGGGGAAACTCTGGAGGGTTTGGGGAAACTCTGGAGGGTTTGGGGAAACTGAAGGGTTTGGGGAAACTCTGGAGGGTTTGGGGAAACTCTGGAGGGTTTGGATACTCTGCTAAAGTATGCGGAGCCGGGGGATGATGCCCCGCTCACAGCAGGGCGCAAGAATGCGCAATCAAACAGAACTGATCAAAGTTTGCCTCTAAGATTGCCCTAATGATATTAAAATTTAAAAAGAGTGGGGAGAGACGCGCAAAAGAGGACCCAGCACCTCTGTTCCTGTCTCCAGAGATCTTGGCACAGCTCTGATGGAAAGGTGTGGAGACTGCAAAGGACTGGTCTCCGTGAAGAGCCAGGTCTGAGTGCCACATTTCTGTACAGACTGATGATGTCTCTAAGTACCAGAATCTTCTCAAACACCAAGTTCCTGCTATCCACAGTGCTCTGCCATGGCAACTGCACCCTACAGGACAGGCAACTCCATGCTCCTTCCATGCAGTAACTAATTCCATTTGGGTAATTAAGGTATCTTTTGTGTCTGATGGGGTAGATACTAGCCGTGCTGCGCTAACTTTGCACTCAAGGATTTTAAAGGTCTTTTCCAACTTAATTTCTATGATTTTATGATGGGATATGTGAGGGCTGCTAAATACAGTCCATGCATTCTTTGTGGTCACCTGTACCTTCACTGAAGCAGAAAAGTTTCCCTGCTTGAGAAGCCTGAATGGTGCATCTGATCCAAACTCACTCCCGAGTCTTCAGGAAAGGCAGCAGAAGCGGAAAATTGTCACAAAACACAGCTGTGCAGTTTACAAAGCTTCACTTTGGTCTTGACAAGGACGTTCCTTGAATATATAATCTAAATCTTGTTCCACTACTTTAATACCTGGAAACTGAGAAGTTTTCTTGATGTTTCCTCTTTGTACCAAATTCTCCCCACTACTCCATGCGTTTTCCATTAACCATCTTTGGTATTTCATCTTGGTGATTTAATTAATGGCAGGAATTCAAAGACTTGATCTGAGTTTGTCCAAACATTCAGCCTCAGGCTTTAAAAATGAGATTTATGTTGTTTGTAGTAATCTGATAATCTGTTCTTGTTAGGACATGACCTCCAGGATTCTCCTACAGACAAATATTTTCTTTGACACCAATTCTGTTGCCCACTTCTTTTCCCTTCTTCAATTTTTTTTTACCTTTATGAATATATTAATATTTCCATTCAATCTGATTATACTTCTTTTGCTGTCTTGCTCTTGATTTATCGTTCCGTATTGGAGAGAAATCATTTTTCTATGCAAGTTCGTGGTGACCCTCACTTAATCTTTGCCTGTATTCTGTATTATCACTTCAAAACATCAAACTAAATCTAAAAAATGTTTTAGAGCTCTGAAATCCCTTCTTGTCACCGCTTTAATAGAAGGAAAGCACCTCAGTCATCCTATATGGGGTTGTGCTGAGTTGCATCATTCTTAAATATTAATTATTGTTTTTGAGAAATACAATACAATTTGAGAAATACAGGAGGTGTTTTAGTCTGACCAAAAAAACCCAAAAAAAGATCAGGCAACAGTGACTTTGAGAAACTTTTCTGGAGCAGGTGGATGGTTGGAAAGAAAGGAAAACAATCAAAAAGAAAACAGGGCCCAGAAACTTTTAGGTGTGCATATCCCTTGAAGGCATCCTTGCCCAATCTACATCTCCAAACCTGCAATTCCTGACTTCAGCCTCAGTGGAGAATTTCCACTCCTCATCTTTCAGGTACGTTATCAATCTCTCCTGTACATTATTGATTGCATTTACAAAGCCAGGGCTAAAATGATGACTGATGATTCAACACCCTTGGAAATATTTTATCTACTAATGAAAACATCACGAAATTTTTGCCTCAGTAAATATAGCATGAAGTGGTAAAAGGCAAAAGCGGCAATTGCTACATTTAGTGTCCTTACCACAAAACAAACAAACAAAAAGGACGACAAATGAAGATAAATCTTCACGTGGAAGATTAAACAAGCCATGATTAAAAAAAAAAAAAAAATCCATCAGGCAGTTTCAATTTATGAATTACCTTTTACAACACAAACCAGTGGGGGATGAACAGCAAGGGAGATTTACAGAGGTTGTTCCTTACCTGACTTGTTCTTGCACTCGATGTCATAGCCGGTGATGGGGCTGTTGCCATCAAAGCCCATGGTCCACCTCAGGGCGATGCTCCGAGCTCTCACCTCCCGGATCTCTATCTCAGGGGGGTCAGGGGGTTCTGGGCAAACACACACACAGAGCTCTGCTCAGAACAAACACCATACTCTTAACAGGGGCGCGCCAACCAGCATGGTGCTGGCTCAGCCTTCCTGGCATTCATCTGGACACTTCAACTCGGAGTCACTGGTGTAATCTTGAATACTCCCATTTGACCTTCTTGGTTGCATTTCCTTAAATCACTCCACCTTGGGCTTTCATTCCAGGAAACGTATTTAACCTCAAACACCACGTGTTTCAGTGATTTCATTATCAGTGATTTTATTCAAACAGTGATTGTAGAAATGTGAGTACTAAATTCAAAAGTGCTAAATTTGGTAGGGGGAGAGAGAGTAAAATTTCTGTCTCTTTGAGAGTGTTTAAAAGTCTTACTTTAATAACAGAATAATCTGATTAAATCACTCTGAAAGCTCTTTCTGCCTCTAAAGTTAATGTTGTAAATAACCAGCATCTAGACCCATTCTAATGTCCCTTTAAATTGTCATAGCAGCTTTGATGAGCAGTGGTGGATTTGGGAACCTGTCCCTAAACTCCACCTGAATTTTTCAACAGGGCTGCCTTAGGCATTCTCTGGAATCTGCTGCTACTTGGAATCAAGGGCAGGGAGAGAGAAATCTGAAAGTTGTAGGAATTTGTTGTGAGCAGGCTCAGAGAGGCACAGGAGGAACCGGCACCACATGAGAACAAGCAGTGGCTGGTGGCTGAGTCCTGCCTGTGCCCTGCATCTCAAATATTGTCACCTCTCCAGGACTTGCTGTTTCTGCCCTGTGGGAGAGGAACCCCAGCCCCAGGCAACATAAATTCCTAGAGTTTGGATTGTGCAAACTGCTCACAATTTATTTTGACTGATTGAACTTGAAATATTTTGCTTTAAGTTCCACGGTAGGTTTAACATTTCCCTAGAGATTAAGTGAGATCACCTTTGCTTTATTTCAGACCTGGATTAAAGCACATTTGTTCTTTAAAAACAAATGCAACTTGCTCTCCCTCAATCCTCCATATCCACACCCCTTACTGAATATACTAGTTTTAAATATCTTTGGCAATTGTCAACTACTCTATTTAAGGAAAAAAATTCTAATTAATTTGTACAGATCTGGAAGGACTCAAGCTTATCTTTTATTTTGATATAATCCATGATACTGGAAAATGAAAGACAGAAAACCTTAATGCAGCTCCTCATTTCTTTGACAATGAGGAACACATTTAATTAGGAATCAAACCTCCCTCCCTCAGCAGATTTCTAACACTTCTTCTCCTACAAAGCTGTGGGCTTTTTTCCCTTGTGTTGTCCTCTCCCTACCTTGCACAGTGAGCTGAATTATTCCACGATCCTCCCCGTAAGAATTGATGGCGTGGCAGGAAAAGAAGCCAGAATCTTCACGCACAGTTGGCAGAATCTATAGGAGGTTGGAAAAGATGTGATGGATTGAACAGCACGCAGAGAAAATAAACCAACAGCTTGTCTGTGTGGCGCAAGAAAAACCGCGCAGACTGTTCTCCTTGACAGCAATAAATAGATGTTGTAGGTTACACACATACATTTGCATAGGAAAGTTTCCAAAGTACTGAGATTATCAAAGCCAGCAGCACCTGGGCTGAGGACACAGGCTACCAGCTCGACATGTGTAGTCAGGAGCTGGAGCTCCACCTATTCCTGCAGCTTCTCCTTAGGAGCCTTGTTTCCAGTTCCTCACGAGTTTGCCAAGCATTTAACTGTTGGCTGAAATTTGCCATACAAAATGGTGCCTCCTGCTGTCTCCAAATTTTTCCGGCTATTTCTGAAAATAACTCAAGTGGATGAAGTCTGTGTGGAGGAAATAAAGGTTCAAACACTGGTGGTGAACCCTGTAGCGTTCAGCATGGTGCCTCATAATAAAAGTTTTGTGTGGTCTTTCTTTTCAATTTGTTGTTTAACAGCAAGGAAATTTATATGTAATATTTACAAACATGATCATAATGATATTTTTCTACAGGACTGCTTCAATCAAGGTATGAGAAAGAAAGAATTTTTTTAAAATGAACAGATATTTGAAATACCCTTTCCTTCTCATTGTTCAGTGTGCCACTCAGCAATTTATTTACTCACACAGTTCAAACTGTGCCCTGAAAACAGACATTCATTTTCTCACAGCATTTTCCTGTGAATTCACCCATTGCAGAAACACGAGTGAATTTATTTTCATCAGCCCTGACACCATGAAGAGCATTGCCACCATTTCATGTAGGCAATTAAGGAAGCAGATGTATGATAACGTTTGTGGCTGCTTGACAAGTTGCCACATATTAGCTGAGCCATGGAAACTCCACGTGCTCCTTATTCCTCAGCAAAACCCAGGTGATGCGAGCACAACTCCCAGTCACCACTGGTTAAGATAAATGGATTAATTTCCCACTTGCTGCAAGGAAATTGGAGAGTTATCATCTGAGATGTGGCAACATGTCAAGCTGTGTTCACTTGCACGTGTGGCTGAGCTTGGAGACAGGAAAACAAAAATTTCCAGCGCCCAGTTTGAGACATGTAGGGCCTTCCTCTCCCTCCCTGAGAGTCCTGAGCAATAGGTAGCCTTTCATGTGTTCACAACAGCTTCCACTGAGTTCAGCTGCAGCCTGAAGGGCTTGGTACTTCTGCAAATCAGACCCCAAGGGCTCAAGGCAAATGCCCAGAAAATAAAGAACACACAATTATTGGCCACCTGTGGGAAGTTTGGTTTCAAGGATCAGCTTTGCATCACATAGTGCCATTCACTACTCAACCCTAATTCTGCCCCACTGAAAATCCAAGTCCTGTCTCACTGAGGCAGGAGTCCTGCAGAAAAAATAAAAGCTGAGTACACAACTAAAGATTACATCATCATGCAAAAGCACTGAGCTCGGAGCTTCAGAGACAGCCTTAACCTGGCATTTTCTGCTTTTTGGGGTGTTTTATCTCTCGGAAGTGAAAGGTTTTGTATGTAACACACGTGGATGTAGAACACCATTGCTGTACACAACTGCCTCAGAAAACTCTCCAAGCAGGACTCCAGCTTTCCAAATAGAAATATTGTTGTGTATGCAGGAGTTATCTTATTAAAATCAACAAGAAGAATGATGGCAGAGAGGCTTAGGGGTCAATTCTGTAACAAAATATTATTTGTATCACAAAAGTACTAATAAGAACAAAGTCACGCATAGAATTTATTCTTCCTCATAGAAACCAATGACAAAGGTCCCTCACAGAGAGCAAATCCAGAATTTTACTGGATATCATCCAACACAGTTTTTGGCTGGTAAAAAAAGAAATTTTTCATAACTTACACTAAAATTTAGAAAATAACCAGACAGAGAATTAGTTCCTTGGGCCTGATAAATACACTTTTTAAATGTGACTGAAAATGGATAATGAAGATTTTGGAGTGAGAAAAAAGAAGAAAGATTCTTTTAGATTTCATAAAAGCAGATGTAAAACACCTCTTTGAATCCTGACTTTATAAAGTGGCCTCACAAGCCCCACCAAGTGAAAGGAAGAAGAAGAGCACTTTAAAAGGCAGCATTTTTTCTCAAACCAGTTCAGTGATTTTGGTGAGGGTAAGTGTGAGACACATGAGAACTTGGCGTCAGATATTTGCCAGAGTTTATCAGCAGTTTGGTCAAACCAGCCTGGGGAAGGACAGGCTAAAGCATGAGCCATGCTGCTCCTGAGACAGAAAGGATGGAAAGTTGAGCCTGGCTCACCCTCTTGCTGCCTCTGGAGTGTGGGAAGAAGGAATTTTTCACTAGAGATGGACTGCAAAAGTTTCCTCTCCCTCCTCTTGCTACCATGCTCAGAGCGAGTGGTGGGACTCCAGTGTTGTCTGACTGGCCCTGCACCGAATCAAAACCAAACCAGGCACACCTTGACATATCTGCATGATTTGGGGGCCACTTTGTTTTCTTACCTGCAGGGTAGAAATCACTTCATCCCCAACTTCCTTGGTGGAAACCAGGTAACGGGACATTTCGGGGTTAATGATCCGGTCTTCCTTCTCCCAGCGGACTATGATGGGCTTCTCGCCATGTGCTGTGCAGCTCATCTCCTTCTTTTGGCCTTGAGTTGCCAGGGTGGTGTTTGGGTAGGAGGTTATCATAGCTGGGACTAGAAACAGACAAAACAAAACAAAATGAGGTTGTTCCTCAGTGAGCTGAAGGGTCTGATGATACAAGGTTGGCTCTTCCATCTGTGTCTCACCAAGCTTGTCTGTATCCAACCAGATTGAAATAAATGTGAAAAAGTATTTTATTTTCATTCCTTCGTTGAGAGAACTGATGGGCCTCAAAGGGAACTTAGCAGAAAGGAGTTGGAAGTGGACAATAGAAGGTGGGAATCCAAAGAAAGCCTCTCTTCATTTGTTTTGCTGCTCACAGGGCAACTTGCTACATAATTCAATATTCAATATTCACTTCACATAAAAGGACTTTAATAAGTCCAGATATGTGGACAATAAAGAACTGATAAAAATGTCTGCTTCCTTCTGATGAGCTGCTGTTCTACTTGCTGACTGTTACATGTTTTACTAGTGTGTGTGACAGTAATGATCTATCAAAATGAGGGCTCAATTAAACCAGGAGCTGCACAAAATTAAAAGAAAGGCTTTGCACCAAGGAGCTTACAGACCATGGATGTGTTGAGTGCATAGCTGAACTGTGCTGAACTGAAAGTATAATTAAACTGACGATAAACCTAGCTAGATTCAAGTTTTTATTGTACTCAGAAGGCATTTGCAGAACAGTTTGGACATACCTGTCAACTTCATTAACCATTCTTTAAAAAGGACTTAAATTTTAATGTTGAAAAAAGTACTCTCTTCTTAGCAAGAATAGTCTTAAACCTTACATATTTTCATGTTTTGGAATTAAAATTTCCTGCAAACAGGAAGAAAAAAGAAATCCTTGGAATGTTTGATTGCAAACCCCAAACATGGCATCTTTGAAAGGATGTTCTCTTTGGTGTCCCTTGCTGTCCTTTCATCCCCACATGGTTTGTCCACCAATAAATGGCATCTGGATTCCTGTCTCTAAAAAGAATCAAAGCCCACGAGTCTTTCAGTTCAGGCTCAGGAGAAACTGGAAATCCCTGGACAGCACACAGAGCAGTTCTTTCTGAATGGACCTGTCCACTCTTCTAAAGCATGTGAGACATCAGCAATTACCCCCCTCCCTAAGCTCTTGCCTCCTGCAGTAGCCTCAGTCCTTTTTTTATTATGCATGAACTGTTGCCTCTCCGTATCAGAACAACTCAGTCCTTCCATTTGAGCTTCTCTGGGTCCCTGTTTTAATCAGATGATACTGGCAGAGGATCTCATTTGAGGCTTTCCCAGGCTTTCCCCTTGCATAGGTTGTGTTTGTTGCCACACAGCAGAATAAACTCCCTTATTTAAATGAATTACTTTAATTGCCAGCCCGTAATATTAATGCTTGGTGGCATGACCTTTTCACATGCCAGAGCTGTTAATGCTTGGATATGACAATATGTCAGGATGCAGCCCTTTCTGTTAAAGGCTTCCTGAACCAAACCAAACTGACCTGGAGATTAACAGAGCCCGTGGAGCTGTGGGTTTGAGTTACCAGTGGGATCTTTTTCCAGGAGCAACTCTGAGAGAGATCTTGTGTGAGGCAGGAGGCTCCACATGCACTAGTGATGAAATATATCTTGTTTAACTGTTTAGGTGTTAGGTACTCATTAATTTTGTTCAAGAGGAGCATTTGAATAGAAGAAATATGAATAATCAAAATAGGAAATTAAGATGAGCTTGAGTCCATATTCCAAAGCATGGTAATAGCCTCAGTCACATCTGGTGTGTGCCCACCTACCCACAAGGAGGTTACTTTCAGAAAGTTTGGGGGTTTTTTTTGTGGCCATCTGCTTGTTCCTCCAAACCCAGAATAACCAGGGCTACGCAAGATCACGAAATCATCTAGATTGGAAATTACCTCCAAGATCATGGAGGCCAAGCTGTGCCTGGTGCCCACCTTGTCCCCAGCTCAGAGCACTGTGTGCCACCTCCAGGCTTTCCTTGGACACGTCCAGAGATGGGCACTCCAAACCTCCCTGGGCAGCCCCTTCCCATGTCTGAAAACCCTTTAAGTGAAGAAATTCTTCCTGAATTTTTTCCTGAAATAGTCCCATGCATCCTTTTATGCATTTTGTTCAATGGGAGACACAACTCAAAAGAGTGCCATGCTGTTAAGGGGTCCACCTTACCATCCTTAGCTTGTGCCACCTCCTTTCTTCCTTCCACAATGTCCCCAGCCTCCCACATGTCCCTTCCTCTGCATGTCTCTCTCCCTTCAGCACAACAGGCTTCAGTCCCCTTCACCTGTCCCTCTTTCTTCCTGCTTCAACCTCCTCACATTCTCACATGTCCCCTAGTCCCTATACCTTTATATTTTCCTCCTCCAGCCTTATTTCCTGGCCCTAATTAAATCAACCAACCTCCCAAGCCACCTAAAGGGTTTTCCCTACAACTGCAGTCCTCCTTCCCATCAATATCTCCTCCTTGGAGTTTCCCTGGTGATGGTGAAAATGTTCTAAGCCCACACGGGAGGGGTGAGGAGTTTGTGCCTCCCCATGAGGTAGCAGAGCTCCTGTGCAGCTGAGCCTTGCCCTGGCAGGTCCAGCCTTCTCCTGCTTCACGAGCAGGAGCACACAGAAAATGGCACATCTGGACTTGGATTGCAATCCCACAGACATCCAGGAGCCTGTCCCAGACACTCCTGCCTCACTTTGAGGCCCTGCACTGGGTGACAGTACCAAACCAAATGCTGTGACTCCCTATCTTGCTTTTGAAAACCAGAGGCTACCTTGCAAAGCTCATTTCCCCCCCCACAACAAACTTACTTAATAAGAGCAGAATAAGAACGTGTAAAGAAAGATGACTTTATTCCTCAGATACAGCTTTATCCCTGCTTATCCTTCCCCTCTCCTCACATAATCTTCCACACGGATTCCTGATTGCCATAGCAATGCCTCACAGCTAAATATTTCCCCTTCCTCCAAAGCTGATTTTTTACTCTTCACAATTTATCTCCAATGATCCTAGACTGTAAGCTCTTCTTTTTATCTTCCTCTATGTCAAAAGATTTCTGGTAACAAAGCCACATTCCCAAGGATATTTTAGGCAACGTATTTCTTCATCCTTCAACTATCTTTAATCAAATTACTGATGCAAATAACTGAGATAAATATGCAGGTTCTTTACTGACTAAATAATCTAGAAAACTGTAAATAAGCAAGCTAAATCTGCACTACATATGCATGAGATATTCTCTTAGGATGCCTTAAAAATAAGTGAAGGCATTTAGAAATGTATCAAGATGATTCAGATGCCGTGTTAAGTGTGTCTGTGCCTTATATCTCTTCAAATGTGCATTGTATACAGACACATAATTATATTTATATATATACATTTATGTAAGATAATTTTGGAAGGGAAGAGCATTTTGCTGTGCAGGTTCAAGGAACAGATGTTGCCATGGTCCACAATTTTGGAGTAGTTTCACCACGGGACAAAATAATGCAGTTCTGTTTCCTCTGGGGTTCTCCATGTCTTTGTCTGAAGCTGTGTGGTTCTGGGCACAGTTAGAGATCAGTTGGTCAAAACTTGCTTGGAATCAGTAAAAATTTGCTGTCCAAGCTGTGCAACTCTTAGACAGAAACCATTCTGGGTGAATTATGCCAGTAATCAATATGGCACGAATTTCAAATTTAAAAAGCCAATGTTTTGAAATTAATACCCATTGATGTTTCAGATGAGAAAAAATAATTTCAAAAATGTAAACCTGAGAAAAACCTGAGGAGAGGAGTAAGATTTGTTACATTCATATGACAGAATGAATTATTTACTCAGCTTTAGTTTCAGGAGTCTAGAGTATAGGAAATAAATTAAAAAAAATTATTAATAAATACATTCTGAAAATATTTTTTAAATAAAACTGGGAAAAAATCACCTTCACCTGTTTTAAAAGGAAGAGCAGTAGCTATTTATATGTTTCTGTATGAATGAATTGCTGGACAAAAGACAAGAGATTTATTAGCAGTATTGTTATCAAAATAATTTTCTGACAGAAAAGTATAAAAAACCAGCTCTGCTATGTAAAAAGAGAAATTAAACACAGACATGGCAGGTCCTGTCCCAGCTTTATAAGTTTGCATTACAAGTCTCATATGAAAACAAGAAAGTCAGTGGTTTGTAAAAACAGCATTATTAGGACACCAATACAAGGTAACCTTTGGGGGAAAAAAATCTAAAAATAAATAAATACTGAGTGGGAACAAATATGGATTCTGTACATTTTAAAAATACCATTTCAGCCGGCTATTCCCTTGCTATAAAGGAAGTTACTTTGATTATAAATATTATTCCAACATGTGTTTCCAAGCTTGGACAGGCCTGGTTTGATGCTGAGCTTTAATAAAATGACAATGATGTCTTGAGTCCTTGGCAGCTCCACCAGCGCCTCCTGATCTGATTGAATGTGTCAGGGCAAAGGCTGTGAACATTTAGGGTTCATATCTTATTCACTCAGAAGTGGTTTCAGGTCACATTAGAGGAAGAGAAGTTGATTTATTTTGCATGACAACTATGAATTTTAACCAAAAGACATATTAATAAAATAAAAAGGGACTTTTCTCTCAAATCACAGAGGCAATTCTTTCTTCTTCCCGAGGTCTTTTCCTGCATTAGTTCTGTGTTTGTACCGTGCAAACTGATGGCTTCAGGTGATACATAGGAGACCAGCAGCTGCTGCTATTTCTTGGTCTTTCCTTTGACTTTGACATGGTTCTGAAATTAATGTGACTTTCTCTTGCTTCAATTCCCATTTTGTCCAATTGCACTTCCCAGTAACTGAGGGGAAGGGAATGGGGGATGAAAAGCTGACAGCTTTGTCCCCTGCAGTCAGCTGGAGTAAAAGCCTGTGGAAATTAGTTACAAACTGTGGGAACTCACACGAGGCACTGGGAAATCAGTCTCATCAAAGCTTGGCTAATTGTCAAAACAAAAATTAGGGATCAAAAAACCATTATATTACCGCGTGTGTAATTGTCATTTATGAAGGCTTAAACAAAGACCATCCTCCCACAGAGAAATTTATGGACAATATTAGTTTTACTACCACTGACATTGTTGGGAAGTGTGGATGCCTGAAAATTAGCACCAGAAACATGTCTCCATTAATTACAAATTCCTCAGGCCACTTTCTATTCCAAATCAATTATGATCTTTCATCAGCCTGTTATAAAAGCCAGGCTGGAAAGAGCAGGAATGTTAAATAGTTAAAACTAGCAATACATAATTTTAGATAACTTTCTCCAGTGCTTTGATCTTAAATTGAATTCAGTCTGCCATCAAGATGGCATCAAGTTTTAATGTGAAATGAGAGGGTTACTGCTATCATAATTGTAAAGCACAGCCCTCTAATTTTTGGTGACTTACTGAATGCAAATCAGTTAAAAACAGAGACTGAAATCCCATGGGAGAGTGCTTCTTTTTTTTTTAAACATGTTTTTATGCTTTAAGCATATTTGTGTCCTTTCATTAAAATCACCTAAACAGTTTACAAGTTTAAATGAAAAAAAAAAGAAAAAAAAAGGCAGAAAGTCACTGGAAAGCACAAGCTTTAATCAGGCTGTATTTTATGACCCAGCAGCTCCCTTAAGTCTTTTAGATTTTGGAGGCTGTGAAGTGACATGTGTAAATGTCCCTCCCTGGGGAAGAGAAGCAAACACTAATTGGGGTATTGACAGGTTTAAATGAAGCAGAAACACACGAAGAAGAAACTCTGGCTCCGACAAAAATGAGTATTGGGGAGCGGGGCATGCCGGGACATTAATGGTTTTCATTCACTGCTCACTCATGCAAGTAAATATACTTTTAAGCACGATGACCTGGGTCTATAACAGCTCAGTTCTGAGCTAAAAAGCCATGAAATACTATCTGCTGATGTATAAGAAAGAGGGCTCTGGTAGAACCAGTCTCCTCTAGCTGTTTAGAGGGAATTAGAATTTTATTTTCTACCTAGTTGCAGATAGAGCAATATTATCTGGAACAGACTCAAATGTATTTAAATCAGCAAGACACAACTCTCTCTCTATTTAGCAGCAACTCTCTATAGGAGTTTATTAGGATAACCAATATAAAAATATATATTTGCTGCATATTAACACTGATAATAAGTGGTGTTGCATTGGATGAATATTCAAAAGCCTTCACCTGGGCACAGGGGTCAGGTGTGGTCATAAAACCCATCAGTGGCTCACCACAACTGGTCTTCAAGTGGCAAAAAATTTAGGACTTTTTCTGTAGCAGACATTGAGGGGACCAAAAAAAAGCCTTCCAGAGGGTCACTGGTCTTGCCTTAAAGAAAACAAACACCTTCTTATTGATGATAAAACGACCTCAGGGTGAGCTGATCAGACTTTTGCAAGCAACCTTCAGAAGTCCTGCTTAAAGTCAGGGAAATCAAATGCTCAAGATCCGATCTCAAACTCCACATTCTCTTAACTAAGGAGATTCAGAATGTTAATAAATGCTACAGTCCCAGGAAAGACAGGAAAGGAGATTCAATGAGAGAGATTAAAATCCTAATAAAAAGCTCTCTAAATATTTATCTTATTTTTGTATCTAGTACCTAGTAAAAATTCTGCCCCTTTTTAGAGCAGGAATAGTTTGGGAATGGTCTGATCATTTCAGTCTGCTTGTTTCTGCAACACCAAAACCTTAATTCTTGATCTATTTTATCTTTTCCCCTATATGGTCTAGTTTCTGCTTTTATTGCTCAGCACACCACGAGTTTCTAGAGGGAAAGCAAATCTCAAGAAAAGCAGAAAATTTCCAGAAGAGTGGGGAACCATCTTAAAGGCTGCACAGCCTAGGAAAAGCTGATGGGTAACTGGTGTGTTTAACAATTTTTTAATACCTGTCTCATGGAAAGAGGGAATTTCTAGCAAAGAGAAAAAAGAGGGCCTAAATAAGCACAATATTTATAAATTGAAGATAATAAATGTAATACTTTTTGAGATGCAAGCATGCATAAATTAGAAGCAGCTAAAAAAAAATCAGAAAGGGAAACTCTCACTTTTACCAAATCTAAAATTAGGAACCTTCCTTGAGAATTTGTTGTGATTTTTACCTTCCTTGTTATTGTGTCTTTGCAGTGTTTTATCAAATCTGAATTCTAGGCTTTATGTGCTGAGTATTTTGGGACTGTTTCACTGAATAGTTAATACTTCCAGACAAAAGCAGGGGCTGATAATTTGGCTCCAGTGCCCAAACGCCTGAGGCCAGAGGAAGAGGACCCTAATTTGAACCTGGATTATAGTTATTTTGGCTCATTCAGAGCTGCCAATGTGCTCACCCAGCTGTGAGCCAGAGAACAGCTGAAAAGAAGTTTTAAAGCTAAATTTTACAGTGCTGATGTTGACAGTACTTTGCTGTACAGGAGATTTATCACCTCTATAACTTAGGTCAAGGTGGCTTTTTTGCCTGCACGTGCACAGGCACGTGTGTGTGAGTGAGTGAAAAAAAGGGGAAAAAACAGTAAATATTTTCCACAAAGGCAAACAAGGAGAATTATTGTATTACCTGGAAAAAAAAAAAAAAAAAAAAAAAAAAAAAGGACAAAGCAACCCTCATTGTCTCCTTCTCTTGACTTTCAGCTGCCCCTGAACGCATCCTTCTTTTCAATGTGCTCTTAAACAGAAATGTTTCTGTTTCTCTGGAGACCATTTTTACCCCTCAGCCAAGGGGAGGCACCATAAATACTCGTGTTTGAGGCAGCAGTAAATTATAGCCATCCATCTCCTGGACAGAGTGTGGCACAGGGCTGAGGGTCACTTTCCCCCACGGTCCCTTCCCACGTTACAATGAGTTCAAAGGACTCGGTTTATAATTTTTTTTCCCCCTTTAAATTGTGTTTCAAGGGAATAGAAACTCCCATTACCTCCTCCACATGCCCAAAAGCAGAGGCCAAAATGGCACTGCTGATAATGTAACCAGCAGAAAAGGAAGAAGGAAGTCGTGTTTCCAAGCAAGGTTTGACATATTAGAGATGACAAATGCTGAGTGTGATAAATGAAGCAGCTGGTTGCAAGGGCAATATGAAAATGCTTCTTTGATTTTTTTTTTTTGAAATCAGATTGTCAAATGTTTCTTTATTAATCAGATCCTTGAAGCACACAAGCACAAAAACTGTGCTTAGATCTAAGCTTTGTACCTAAATTATTAAATTATCTTCATTTGGCCTTAGGAAATCCAGGAGGTTTAAGGGCTGATTTGGTCATTATGGATTTTGGTTTTTGAGGGTTTTAAATTATATTTCGTAATAAAAAGAATAATCACAAAGGTATAGTGTGAGTTTATACACTGTATAACAGCCTTATTAGTCACATCCCCAGGGTTATTTTATGTTCAAGTTTTATTGCTTTTTGTAGGATACATTTTAGAGTTTCTTGTAAGTTGGTAGAAAGGTTTTTAGAACCACTCTTGTTTAGTCTTTGGACTGTAAGTTTTGTTGGTTTGTTGTTTTTTTTTTGAAAATAGATAATTTCTTTGACCCCAAACTTTTTATGAGAATGTGGTCTCTGACAAAAAGCATTTCTGAGAAGGCTTTATTAGCTCAGCATGCAAAAATCAGACCAACATGCTCACAATGTCTTCAAAATGCAAATTCTGGCAGAAAAAGAAAAAAGAAAACGCTACACAAATACATGAGAATTCTCAAAACTGAGTTTGTGGGGTTTTTTTTGGAGGGGTTGTGTTTTTTTTTCCCCAGCCAAATAATACTGGCAAAATCACCCAAATTAATTTATGCTAAAATCACTCTAAGGGACCTGGATTTCCTGGTGGTCACCTGGGAATACATTCCCAGCTTTTTAATGCTATGAAGAATGGAAGGAGTAGTTTTGACAAAGGAAATATAAAACAAAAGGTTATGGTGCTATTGAATCAAAGGTAGAAACTTCCTGATTCATCATGAAGCAAAGTTGTCACTCATTTCTAGTTGCCTTTTAGTCAGCTTCTTGTTTAATGGATTTCCCAACAGATGAATTCATCTGGTTTTTGCTAAAAAGTGACTGCAGGAGTGATGGGCAGGATGGTCTCGTGTTGTAGATTCACACTGCTCCTCCTTTGCAAATAACTGCTCTAACCAGCCCCTTTTCTGGAGCTGTAATTAAAAATTTATCTTATTACCTAAGACCCTAGAGAAAAAATCATCCTGAGATTCAATTTGGAGAAGCTCTTGTATTTCTGCTCTCTCCTGACTGATGTAAAATCTGTCTGTCCTTTGGAATTTAGCATGAAAAATCCCTTGTTGTTGAAGTGCTACACCTTTGTCCCACAGCGTTTCACGAGGAATTCACAGTGGAAAATGCTGGAAAATGATGTGACTTCTAAACTTTCCTTACCAGTAAGATAAATTGAAGTAATAACAGTATCAGCAGGATGCCAAACTAATAACTGGATATGAATGTTCTAAAAAGGAAGATGCTGCCACTTTCAAAGCAGCTGCAACTACAGCTCCAAACTGGGACAAGCCCAATGGATTTCCAGCATTACAACCACTTGTGCAAAGAAAAGGGTGATAAAAGCAGATTGTTTCTCCAGCCCAATTTATTTTCTTTTCCTTTTTTCCCCTTAATAAAATGGGTCATTGATTACATTGAGCAACTTCAGGTCATCTTGTGGACATCAGGTTTTGCCCTCTCAATTCCTAGGAAAGAAAATTGGGGACTGTTCAACCAGGCTGCTTTGTCCGATTTTCCAGATGCAATAATTGTCAAAAAAATAATAAAAAAAAATTGTTCCATCTTCCTTGATACATCTATTGATGTATAAGAAAGAGGGCTCTGGTAGAACAAGTCTCCTCTCACTGTTCTGAGGGAGTTATAATTTTATTTTCTACATAGTTGCAGAGAGCAATATCATCTGATACTGTGATGGCAGAAACACACTCAAATGTATTTAAATCAGCAAGACACAACTCTCTATTTAGCAATAGGAATATTAGGGATATTTCTATTTAGGAATTCTGCAACTTGAATTACAGAAGTCTATTTTCAGGAGTAACTACTGAGGCTCTACTCCATCACAATCATTTAGGTTGGAAAAGACCTCCCATCAAATCTCTAATCTACTGGTTGCCTTACAAAGTATGTAAAAAATTAAAAATATATGTGGCAATAAGATATCTCCTCCAGATTAATTTTATATGGATTAAAAAAAAAGAAAAATTAAATGGTAAATTCAGGCATCCAAAATTTCACTGAGACATCCAAGCAGCCTCCAGTGGGGCTGTTGTGATCACGTTTGATGATACATTGTTTAATTACACAAACATTGTTTCTCCACAAGATAAGTTCTTTAGTAGAGGGACTACAGGGTGCTCAGAGTTATGAAGTTGGTGAATGATGTTACTTCTATTTTTGTCTTATTTTTGATCATGCACTGGATTAGAAAATAGCAAATGAAATGAAAATAAGGGCTTTGTCTAGTGCCTGCTGAACGCCACATTGGATACTCTCATTTTACACTTTTTCTGTGGCAAACTTAAGGATTTCTAGATTGCTCCCTCCCACCTTCTTTGACAGATATTGTATTTCTTCACTCATTTTTAAATGTCCAAGTGGCTTTGCAGAATTGCTGAACATCCCTGAGTGCAGCTGAAGTATACCTAAAAATTTGTCCTGATTGTCTACACAGTAAATTATTCCTCAGACAATATATGGGGCATGTTTTCTGTAGGTAATTTCATACATTTAAGCTCATCCTTCACAAAGGATTTCCATGGATAACCTGGAAGCATTCTAAAATGTGTGGTTTCTGAAATGTTCCCATTTTTATCCTGTGTACATGACTCAGTTGCTCTGTATGAACAGCATCAACAGGGTGCCCAGAATTGGTCTTAAAAAGAAGAGCTCATTAAGAAGCTGAACCCCTGTGAACTTCAATTAAAAAAAAATTATATATATATATATATATATATATATATATATATATATATATATATATATATATATAAGAACTTCAACCCCTGTGAACTTCAATTAAAAAAAATTAAAAAAATATAAATATATATATATATATATAAATACAACCAAATCTGCTTCACTGAAGAATGGAAAAGCCTTCTCAGCCCTCTGTCTGTTAAATGCATTTTTAATACTGCTGCTAACAAATAATAACTCTTTGATTTTCCATCCTGAAGATTGCAAAGTTGCTGGCAGCTCAAGTAACTCTTCCAATTTCTATTGCCAGTTCTGCCAGTCTCTCATAAATCTCTCTGGTCTCTTCCACCTCTGTCTTCACGATGTTCCTTGCCTCAGATTTTGCCAGAATAAATTCTGGTAATGTCATGAAGCATCCCCCCCCTCCTGCTTCAGAAGGCCCCTGTTGTGGTGTTTAATTAGATGGTGTTGTTTGCAGGAATGGAAATTTGAGGCAAAGAGGTGAGAAAAGGGTCACTGGTAATTTATTGTGTGCACCAGGACTGAGCGAGCTGGTAACTGCAACACCTGAATAATGAGTTGTGTAGGAAGGTTTGGAACTCTGGGTGAAAAAAAGAGAGGAGTCTGAATACTTTTCTTAATCTTACTGAATCCTCTCAGGAAGTGTAAAACCAAGTCATCTGTCAAGAATTCCCATGTCATTATTACTGGTAAGGAAAGATGTAATTCCAAAGCAGCCTCTGAGATGGTTTTCTCTTTCTCCTGTGGGATCACTTAGAACCACAAAGTCCAGACATGTAAACTAACATGTTATTAACTATCATGTAAGAGACTTTCAGCTTTAAATCTTCTAAAATATTTGCATGCCAGCTCTCTTGGGCTTGCTGCAGGGAGGCTGATTGGCTCATGTGTGCCTTCCTTATAAAGGAACATCAGCATCAGAAGCACACAGCTTTTGAAATTATCATCGAATTATAGAATGGTTTGGGATGGAAGGGACTTCAAAGATCATCTCGTTCCTACCCCAGGCCATGGGCAAAGACACTTTCCACTATCCCAGGTAGCTCCAAGCCCCAGTGTCCAACCTGGCCTTGGGCACTGCCACGGATCCAGGGGCAGCCACAGCAAATCTGAGAATTCCATCCTGGCACCTCCCCGCCCTCCCAGGGAAGAATTTTTTCCCCAACATCCCACCTGAACTTGTCATTTCTAAGGTTGAAGCCATTCCCTGTGTCCTGTCCCTGCAGCCCTTGGGAATTGTCTCTCTCCAGGTTTCCTGGGGCTCCTTCAGGCCCTGCAAGGCCACCCTGAGCTCAGCCCAAAGCTTCTCCTGTCCAGGCTGAACAATCCCAGCTGTGGCAGCCTTTCCTCCCAGCAGAGCTGCTCCAGCCCTCTGCTCATCCTGGAGCCTCCTCTGGGCTCTCTCCAGCAGCTCCACGTCCTCCCTGTGCTGGGAATTCCAGGGCTGGGGCAGCTCTGCAGGTGGCTCTCACCTGAGGGGACACAGGGGCAGAATCTTAATGGAGGAGAAAGGTTTGGGTATCTCCCTTTGTCTGCCTTGCTGCTGACGGCTAATTACTAAATTGCTAATTGCTGCATGACTAAAACAGTGTTACTGTTATCATCAGAGCATCTGAAAACAGACTCTTGTGGATTATAAAAAAAGCACAGCTTTGGAGATGAGGGTATTGATGAGTCTTGGAGGGAGCTGTTTGCCAGCAGGTCCCATGTAACCCTACAGAGGAGGCAGCCCTGGAGGAGGAAAACTTCTGGCATCTCTGTAACCAGCAGCCTTTGCTGTCCTGGGGAGAACTGTTCCACCTTTCTGTGCCTGCAGAACCCCGTGGCTCTGGGCAACGATTTTGCACAGCTTCCTTCCAGCAGGAGAATAATCATGTTTTTCAGTTCGGTAGTGAAAAAAAAAAAAAAACAACCAGGAAAACCAAAGCTGTAGACCCCAGTAAGTTGTCACTTGAGTTCAGGAGGAAAATTCATAGAGCTAGAGAGGAAAAGTGCAGAAGATGGTAATGCTGCCAAAATCCATGGATGGCAAAAAGGGGGAGTTCAGTCCTTCTTCATGAATAGATCTGCAATTCTGTCAGCAGCAAACCCCACAGGCTGTCCAGAGGCTTGAAATTTTTGCTGCCTCATGGAAAGGATGAAAATGAGATTGCTCAAATGAGGCCCCATGCTTGAAATTCTGTTCCCACAGAGGTCTTGAGCAACTTTGACACTGATTTTCACTTGTGCAGGATTTAATTTGCTGAAATAAGAGCTACACTGGCAAGTTTCTTACAGTGTTTATACCCAATCCTCATACAAGCAAAAAGGGAGGTGCTAAAGGAGAACTAAACTGTAGGATATTAAAAGGACTAATTCCTTTTTGTCTGTTTTTAATAAATAAGAAAAAAAAATCTCCCAAGATTCTTAATATTGCCTATTACTGTGCATATCCTGAATTCATGACTAATGCACTTTACTTCAGTCACAGGATATGCTTTAAACTGTTCAGTGCTGCATTATGTGCTGCACTTGAGATGTTCAAGATCTTAATTATTTGTTCTCTTCAGTATCCCTCAAGAGCTAATGAAAAATTCTGTCGTGATGGTATTTTTTATGATACACAGAGCTGTGACACATGATAATTTCACAATCATTTCGAGACACCATGTGGTTTCTTTTGACATTTTGTGACAGGCTGTGTTATCAAGCACAATTGTTTGCACAGGAAACAACTGTAGCACGTGGTCCTTGGGACATTATGTTATCTCCTGATAATGATGTCATTAACATGTGTATACTATAATTAATGACTACAAGAGCGATTCATTTGAGTAAGGCTTATGAATCCATTTCATCTAAAAAGGGAAAGAAAACCTATAATCATTTGGGCTCAGATCCTGAAAGCTACTTACTTGCAACCTGCTGCAGCTACGCTGGGTGACCCGTTAATTGAGGCATATTAACCAAGAAGCATTTATTTCTCAGTTATATTACAGAAGCTTGGATTAGAATCATTATCATAATGATTGTTCTAATAGAAATCAGCGAGAGAAACAGGAACCTAGCAGTGCTCCAAACCCCTTTGTCACCCATCTCCTACCAACGGGAGCCAGGAAACAATTACAGTTCATCAGTGTGCACAGTGAAATGATGAAGCTGGAGACGTGGAGAGCAAACCCACTGCGGTTCAGGCTGTCCCCTCCTGCTCCTGCAGCCCCAAGACAGAAAACACTCTCCTCACATCCTTGTCTGCATAGAAAGCAGACTGTCACAAAGGCAGTTCAGACACGTGAGGCATTTTGATGTAACAATCACAGAATCACAGAGTGGTTTTGTTGGAAGGGACCTTAAAGCCCATCCAGTGCCATCTCCAGCCATGGGCAGGGACACCTTCCACTGTCCCAGGCTGCTCCAAGCCCCATCCAACGTGGCCTTGGACACTGCCAGGGAAGTGGGGCAGCTTCTCTGGGCACTCTGTGCCAGGGCCTCACCAACATCACAGTAAAAAATTTCTTTCTCAAGTCTAACCTATTTTTCCACTGTTCCAGTTTGAAGCCATTCCCACAATGTCCTGTCACTCCAGTTCCTCATGAATTGTCCCTCTCTGACTTCCTTGTAGATTTTTGCTATCATATTTTCTGCCAATATATTTGATGGTTCAATGTCTTGATAAAAGTCCTGCCATGGTTTAGGTGTAATGTCACCACAAACTTAATTCTGCTTCTCTCTGCTTAGAGCTTCCCAAGGAAAAAAAGATAAATCCAGACTGCCAAAATTTGCTTTCAAGCCTGATAATCCACTCTTCTCCCTTGAGGCTACACAAATTGCACATAAATATTTTTGTGTTATTTGGGTTTTCAGAAGGCTCTGTTTGGGCGTGCAAAGTATTTTCATGGAGATGTTTTCATGCAGGAGCAGCCACACAAAAATAGTTGGGGGTGGATGCAATTTCCAACCTGCCATAGATACAGTCCTGAGGAAAGCTGCCTACAATGTGTCTAGGGAAATTATGATGAGACTGGATCCCAGGCAAGATGTCTGAAAATTGTCTTTGTGCAGAAAAGCTACGACTGATGAAGGCAGGATCATGCTGGATCCTCCAGAAAGATTGAAAAAAGGACAGGAGGGAACCAGGAAACCATGAGCTGAGCTGCTGCTCCTCCTAAAGGCTTAATTCTAAATGGGGTTCAAAGATGCACAAAGCTCTGTCTGGGCTTTTCCAGAATTGAGGTGGTGGTATATTTTCCTGAAAAACAAAATCAGCAAAGTGGTGTTTTGTTTGTTTGGGGTTTTAGACGTTGCTGCATTCTGTTGGTTCCTTCTCTCTTTTTTGGACAGCAGTCCAGAGGATCCAAGCACCCCCATCCTGTCCAGGTATTTCAGAGCTATGCAAAGTCAATCTCTGTGACTTCAACCGCCTTTTACATATGATTTCCATAGAATAATCATATGGATTATGAGTACATTACACAAATAATTATTTATATGCACCATTAACTTGGCTCTGTGACTTGAAACACTGAACATGTGTGTACTTAGCGTCCCTTCTTACATTGTACCTCTGGACCTACTTCAGTGTGCACTAGATTATTTTTAGTTAAAGTAAATAAAATAACAACATGTATTTTCATGATGCAAGCTAAAAAATATTCTAAAAGTAAAGAAATGCATATTCCAGAATTTCAGAAATAGTTAATTAGAGCAATTTTAACAACAGCCAGTGTAAGAGACACAACAAAGGAGTTAACACACAGAAATCATTCTACTTAAAAAAGGTGTTTTCTCTGTGTTTGTACATGCATGTTCCATACATGTACTGTTGTATTTTAAAAACACTGTGATTACATTAAAAATAAGCAAACCATGATTATTCCTCCTAAAGCTCCTGATTCCAAACTAAATGTGCTTTTTCTTCCATGCAAAAATAAGAGTTGGAAAACCTAATCTTGGTCTTCAGGAACTTTATACTAGTCAATGTCGATAATTCAGATATTATTTAATTTTTAATTACCTTAGTTTTATAATTGTTGATTATAACATTCTTTATAACAAGGGAAGGGAAGGGAAGGGAAGGGAAGGGAAGGGAAGGGAAGGGAAGGGAAGGGAAGGGAAGGGAAGGGAAGGGAAGGGAAGGGAAGGGAAGGGAAGGGAAGGGAAGGGAAGGGAAGGGAAGGGAAGGGGTTGAATAAGCAACATTTGATTTAAAGCAAATGGACGATTTTCTTCTCCAGATCATTATTTCCATAATGACAAATGCATCTGTTTACGTATCCAGTGGTATATTGGGGAAAAAAAACTCCACTTGTTTTATGGGGAGAGGCAAAAAAGGATACAGATACTTCTGACTCAAACCAGTTGGATGGTTGATAACACTTGATATATTCTGACTTCCCGTTTTTTAGGTATGAAAGCAATTTATACTCGTGTAAGAGTGCAGCTCCTCAAGGTCACTCACATTTCAGCATCTTTGAAACGCTCCCCTGGGTTATTTTACATCACTCTACATGAGAAATAGGCTAATGCACTGCTAAGCTGAGCTGCCTTGGTATAAGCAAGCTGGGAGTATGTGACAGATCCCTTAGAAGTAATCAAACTCTTGTGCACTCTGAGCTAAAATATCCCTGGATGGCCCCAAGTTAAATCCCTGATGCTTCCAGGCTCCTACATTTCACAGGTTCAACTCACTCAAACTCAAGAGCTGAAGCAAATTTTGCTTCAGGTTTATGTCCTGGGCTTCATCTGTCTCTTCTCTCGTCTCCTGCTTTTGGAAGTAATTGTAACTAAGCTGCAAAAAGTCAACTCTTGGTCCAGAAGCAGTGTCCATGTGAGAAGTTTATAGTTATAGAGCTAAGTCATGATGCCATTGGAATATGCTGGAATAATCAGCGAAGAAAAAATAATCTTGAATATGGAAAAGAATTAAGGAAGTTCCTAGGAAATGTAGCAAACTAAATGCGTGTGTTTATATTAAAAAGCACATTTGTAACACATGAAGCTGGGTGTCAGCAAGGCCGTGGTAACTGCCTGGGTCTACAAGCCTACCCCATAGCAAATGAGGAGAAATTCAACCTTTTTAATTGGCAGGTAATTACTCTGCCTGTCCCCTGTGCTCAGCAGACATTGGGACACCCAGCACAGCCCAGCAGCTGCCAAGCCACTGGTTTGCACATTTGAGCCCCCTCATTCAGAAGAGAGGCTGACTTATTCTGCTCCTGAGCCTTGACAGGTGAAATAAGCAGATAGCAGGGGGTAAAAGCAGATGACAGCCAAGAAAAAAAAATCCTATCCAAGCTAAATCATACTTGTGCCACCCTTTCCCTTCTGGCCAGGTTGTTCTCTCCTTTCTCAGTTTTTGAATACCTCTTTAAACATTTTTAGGACGTCTTGCACACTGAGAGGTTTAAGAGCCCAAAGGGAGAGAGTTAACACCTCTGTGCAGTGCATTATTTTCATTATATATGCAAATAAAACTCACAAGTCCTTATCCACAGCTGTCTCTCCACTGGGGAGTTCCCTGAAACAGGACTGGGAACAGCCATGGATGGCACAGGGAATCAGCAAAATCTCCTGAGGGCACCCAGGGATTACTGTGCTCTCCTGTAATGGTCTTCCTCACTGTTTAGGTGCATTCCCATTTTCCTTAAAAGCCAGGCACTTCATTTAGCTCTTATTTAAATCTCAGACCTGGGCATTTAGCAAGTGGTAATTGGATTTTCCACAACAATATGCAACCACTTATGGAAAGTCTGTTCTCCCTTATTTCAGCTCGGCAAGTCACCACTTAAAAATCTGATAGCAGGAGATTTGCTCAGAGTGTGGGTTTATGGCTGTAAGTGCATGGCAAAGAGCCAGCTTGTTCCAGTTGTAAATTCAACATTTAGGTTGCTTTGCAAAGTAAGACAAAAATACAGCAGAGTGCTGCTTTCTTGCAGAGCACTTACAGTAATAGGCACTTATTTGAAAAGCCAGTTTTGAGATAAGACTGCAGAAGTGAGATCCTGCTGCACTATTGTGTATGTACATGTGGGCAATTACCCAAATCAATGGCTAGTAATTAAAAGCCAGGAAAAATAATCATCTAACAGATGCTCTTTCTACTGGTCTGGTGATTTGCAGCAAAATGGACTTATGCAATAGCTCTATTTTCTGTCTCTTTCTGATTTTGTGATCACAAGTTTATTTTATACCATCTCACTTTCAGAAATTACATTTGATCCTTTGAGTCCTTTGCCCTTTGCAAGGAAAGAAATGGAAGCAAGAGAACGGGATTGTTTCTCAGGTATTTATCTACCAATATGGCAAGTCTATTAGTAGAAAAATGTTCTTGTTGGGTCACTGATGACGTGATTATAGAGTTTATTTTAACTAATATAAGAAAAGTTCAGGATGGAGAAACAGAACTGAGAGAACTTGCAGTGCTGACTGAAATCCAGGCCACTGACATCACCTGCTGCTTTACCATTCATTAACAAAAGATTAAGACATTTGCTGGAGACTTTTTCTTAAAAGTTTAAGCCGAATTTGAAGACAACAACAACAACAAAACCCCCAGACCTAACCCAAATCTAAGCAACATATGCTTAATTTCCTAATTAGCCGTCCCCTTTGCTAAGCATCTTTCAGCACATCACTGATTACACGGAAGACAACTGTGCACACACTACTTCTATAAATCAGGGTTCTCATGAAAAAAATGGCTGTAGGA
Organism: Sylvia atricapilla; assembly: GCF_009819655.1. NCBI lineage: Eukaryota > Metazoa > Chordata > Aves > Passeriformes > Sylviidae > Sylvia > Sylvia atricapilla. Next base: position 111,905,337 of record NC_089141.1, on the reverse strand, counting down.
GCATAATATTTAAGGTGCATTTTCTTGGTTGATCCAACTTCAGGGATTAAATTTCACTAAATCACCCACAGAACCCAAGCCATTCAATGATTCTGTATTTCTGTGTTGTGAGTGGCCATGTGTTCATGCACATGGACACAGAAATATTGGTAATCGAGGCCTTTAATTTCCTCAGATCAAACACAGCAAGAGATTTTTTACAGTCTAATAGCATTTTTTTGCATTGTGATGTATAAGAAATTCCACCAGCAGTTTCGTTTGTAAATGCAGGGAGTTTAAATGTCATTGCCAATCCCAGCACACACTGGGCTGCTCCCACCATCACCTTGTACAAGGGAATTTTAAAGGAAAAAAACCTCTTTCACAAATCAAGAATGGTGCTTGGAGCTATAAAATTTATTTCCTCCCTAAAGGATCGTTTCTCCTTTCTGAATTTGCTACTGTGCTCGACTACATCCACGAAATTAAAAAACATTGCTTTCCCAGGGCAGGAATTTGTCCAGGTGGAAGCTAAACACCAAATAATTGATGATAGAGAATCCAAAATTATTGTCACAAAGACATGCTTGGACAACACAGTTCCTACATGATCAAATATTCCAACTCAGAATAAAGAAGAAGAAACCAAAATGGAGAAGAAAACAAAAATTAGATGTAAGAGTAACTATTCTGTGGCCTAATGGAGACAGTTAAAAAAAATGGATGGGGTTAGATTAATCATAACTAATTAGGCCAAGAGTAACAGCTCATTCTTTCATTATCTCCTGGTTTGACAGACCAAATCGATTCATTCCTCAGCCCTGCAGGATTCTAATAAGATTTATCTAAAAATGGAGCCATGCTTCTTTAGTTATCTATACTGTGAAGACACTCAGAAATCAATTGCTGTGGCTATAAGTGGACACTTCCTTTTATTTTTTTTTCTCAAGGAAGGTAAAAGCAACAAATTCAGATCTGTTCAAGCATCACATACCCTACAAATCTTTGGATGTGCACTGGGAGAATCCCAGTGGTCAAGGAGGGTGATGGGGTGAAGGAAAACCTGTTTCTCACAGAGCAAGCAGACTGCTGAAAGAAAATCTCCATTTGCAAATCCTTTCTTCTGATTGTACCTGACATGCACAGCAGGAAGAGGTGCAGGAAACTGCCTTAAATTGAGTGCAGCATCTTCAGCTTGCAGGCAGTTCTTCTTGCATTTCTATTTCTTTTGTGAGCCCCCTCCAGATATAAATGCAATTTTTATTTATGTTGATTATCACAGACTGACACTGAGCACCACTGTAGGATTTTCACAGAGGGATGAGAACAAAACCACCAAACAATTTTTAAAAAACTATTTTCAAGATGAAAAGAAAGTACTACAAAAAAAAAAAAAAAAAAAAAAGACTCTTTATGTTTGAAGGCAAAATTGCTTTCTTTAAGAAAAGCCTCAAATTGCACTGATGGAAGCAGCTGTAAAAGATCATCTTTGGCTAATAGTGACATGTGATATTATACTTTTAAAGAAATAAACTCTTATCCAAAGCATAAAATATTTGCATATAAACTACCTTTTTCTATGGTTTTCTTTTTCTGCAGGAAAATTGTACAGAAGAAATGTAATTGACTTGGCATTTGTGTCACTGGATACTCAAATGTAGTTTATATTCTACATATTTCTTCAGCTATTGTGAAATGATTTTACTATTTTGGTTGTAACTCAGTTTAGGTTTTATTTCTTCCAATTAAAGATAAGGATAAACAATATTAATAAATAAATAAACAAAATTAAAAACTGTAAAGAATTATGATGCAGGCCCTATGACAGCATTCAGCAATTTAAAGAAGAGTGAATAACTTTTTGAAATGTAGGCTTACTTACTGAAAAAGACAGTGACTAGGTCATTCAAAGTGCAGAAGAAGCTGATATATAAGAAGAAATATAATTAAGGACTGTGCCCTCTATTTTGGCTACTCAGAGAGTATTCTGCAAGTCTTAAACTCATATAAAATAATAATGGGGAATTCTGAGGCTTTGTCCTGCTGGAACAGGGTTACTTTCTACATGAGACGTACCTTAAAGATGGAAAGACTGACACAGACAAAAAAAGATGAGGGAAAAGGGAAAGGGAAAGGACATTACTGTAAGAACTAGCTTTTCTTAATTGAGAAATAGTCATGTGTACTGCATATACCCACTAAATTAATTTACATCCCACTATTGCTTTACAATTCTCTCTTGACTTCAGTTTATTTAATCTTTGTTAGCAAGATATAGATGCAACTTTTGATGACATTGCAAATATAAAAATAAGCTGCAATGGATCCTGTATTCACTTCCTTCCCCAGCAGCCAATATTAAACCCATCAAACATACCACAAGCAACTCCCGTCTCACAGATTAAACTAATGTATTCACATCAGCATTTGTGTTTTAAAATATTACTCAGAAAAAATTAGCAGGTTTAATCGCATGAAAATCCAGGTAAATGTAGAGATCTAAGCATTAAATGCCCCTGAAGGTAAATATTCAAGAAAAGTCAAGACTGTAAACCTATATCCATGCTGCATTTGAAACCCATTTGATTCAGATAAACATCAACACTCGATTGTGGGCATGGTGAGTGATTAATCATTACTCCTGTACTACAAGAATTGAAGGAAAAAAAGAAATTACTTATGAGAACACTGTCCTAACACTATTTGTATTAGGACCTATTGTATGTGGCTGACTTTGAGATGCACAACCTCTTTTTAATTTTAATAAAACATCAGAAATAAATGTATTTAAAGGATTTTGATTCTATAAGAGTGGTGTGTCCTGACAAGAATTTCTGGGATGAATGTCCAAATTTAATTACTGTATTCTCCTCAGCCCAGCAGGGACAGGAGCTCCTGGAGCTGAGGAAGGGCCTGGAGCATCTCCGTGCCCAGGAGAGGCTGAGGGAGCTGGGGCTGCTCAGCCTGGAGAGGAGCCCCAGGGAGAGGGGCCTCGGTGTCCCTGGGTGTCCCTGGGTGTCCCCATGTCTGTCCCTGTGTCCCCATGTCTGTCCCCATGTCTGTCCCTGTGTCCCCATGTCTGTCCCTGTGTGTCCCCATGTCTGTCCCTGTCTGTCCCTGTGTATCCCCATGTCTGTCCCCATGTCTGTCCCTGTGTCCCCATGGCTGTCCCTGTGTCCCCGTGTCTGTCCCTGTGTCCCCATGTCTGTCCCCATGTCTGTCCCTGTGTCCCCATGTCTGTCCCTGTGTGCAGGGAGGGCAGAGCAGCCCCAGACTCTGCTCCAGGCCCAGCGATGGCCCCAGAGCCCCGGGCAGGGACTGAGCCCAGCAATTCCCCTGCACAGGAGGCACAACTTGTGCCTTGGGCAGAAGAATTGTGAACAGTGAAAAGAGTTGAGGAAAAGGCCGGTAGCTATGCCAGGGAATGTTCAGGCTGGAGATCAGGGAAAAGTTTTTCCCCCAGAAGGTCCTCAGGCACTGAACAGGCTCTCCAGAGCAGTGGTCATGGCCCCAAGCCTGCCAAGAAGCTCAAGAAACATTTGGACAACACTCGCAGGGACATGGTGTGACTCTTGGGATGTCCTGTGCAGGGCCAGGGGTTGGACTTGGTGATCCTTGTGGGTCCCTTCCAGCACAGGATATTCTGTGATTCTATGATTCTAAACCAGCAGTAAGAATAATTTCCAGAATATTTCCTCCCAGCTAAGAACATGTTGGAATTACCATTATTGCATTCGAGCACAGTCAGGTATAAAGAATCATGCCAAATACAATATACTGACATTTGTACTTTCTCAGTGATGGGTATTATGGATGGATTATCTGTCTAGTTGGTATCAATCCCTGCTACACCATCTCAGCTGAAGGAGTAGATCAGATATTATATTCAAGTCTTGTTTCAGCAGCGTTCAGGGACAGAGGAGCTGCAGCCCTTGATCTGAAATGATCTCTGTGGCACAGAGTTTTCTGACCACAGTTGGCCAAACCTGGACACAGAGTTCATTGCAATCTGAGAGCCACATAACACCTCTGAATAAAGTGATAATTTAACAGGACACAAGAAATGTTAATGTTGAGGAAGGAGAACATGCTGAAATATCTGTGGTTTTTATAGTACTAATCTGTTCAAGAAAGGGAGAAAATAAAACAGCACCTTCTGAATTCCATCCCTTATGAGTAATTTCTAAAAACCATGAAGATGTGAAGACATTTGAAAGACTAAATCATCACAATTTCCTTAAACTGATGATTTTCAGGAAAGCCTCAATATTTTGTATCCACTATGAAAATTTCCTCATAATTTCATAATAATTTTGCTAAGAAAACCTCACTCATGCTCCCTTTTGATTGTTGCCATTTGGGCATCAAAAAGCTGAGAGAGACAGCTATCTTAGGGGGAAAAAAAAAGGCAATAAATATGATACTGTTGATACAGCAGTCTTTGTGCACTTTGTGGGAGAAAAATCCGCTTCACCTTTCTGCTGGAAACATTGCTGTGCAACCAGCCTTGAAGAAGAGAAAAAGGGCTGCTACACTCTTGCTCAAAAAATATTTATTAAAAAAATAAGAAAAAAAGATGAAGGGGAGAGAGAGAGGTTCTTACCTCTCTTCTCCTTAAATGAGAGCATTGCAAAGATTTGCATACAAACCCACTTGAGTATTTGTGCTGCAGCACATCTGGCAATTATCTTACAAGAGAATTGCCACGGGCTTGGCGTTACCCAGAGGAGCTGGGAGCATTTGAAGGCGCGGAAGAAAAGGGATATTCCAGCCTCCTACCAGCTACCTTGAACATACTTCATGTTTAATTTCCTTCTGTTGCCAGAGGCGCTGTGTTGTTATGACAGCTGATCTGCCATGGAATAGCTGTAAAGGAAAATCAACAAAGGATCGCTCCAGCGATTCTCGGTGCAATTTATCGGCGCTCGTGTCTGGCGGCTGCTGCCGCCTGTCGGGGTAATGACACATGATGGGTGATTAAAGTGCAAGTCCCTAAATCAAAGCTGTGCCAGCAGTTTGAAGAGGCAGAAAACAGCATTTAGAGCCCCCTGCTCCTTTCTCGTTGTGGGAGGACCTCATTAGGAAAAAAGCGGAGTGTTTTGTTAACAAGCGAGAGAGCTCACATCCAGGGAGATCTCTTGTGGTTCCAAGATCCACTCATAGCATCGTGTAGGCTGTGCATTCCATGAAAATTAGCATTTCATAAAACTAAACAATTAAGGTCATAGAATCATGGAACAGTATGGGTTGGAATGGACCTTGAAGATCATTGAGTTCTAACTGCCCTGCTATGGGCAACGAGACAAAATTAAAACATAAAGGGCATTATGTTACTCACCACTGATTTGGAGTTGGACAGTTTATTCACCACCTCATATTTAACACAATTTTTACCTTTGATCGCCAATAAATTGGTGGTAAAAGAAGGAGAGAGCTGCTTGCATGAGGGCAAGGGCAACTCACCAGCTCAGCAGGAATTATTGACTGGGACATGAGAGTAGTTGTAATTCAAGGAAACTATGTTTGGTTTTCTTTGCCCTTGCCCCACTCTTTCATTCTCAGGACATAGGCAAGTCATCTAGGTAGAGAGTTTTTCCAATTTTGGCTAAATTTGTCCATTTCATAAAAGTGTATCCTACTTGAGATAACCGCAAGATAAGGATGAAGAATCAAATAAATGAAAAAGCCTTTAAAAAAAAAGCAAACATGGAAGAATATCAGAAGAAGAAAACAGTAAAACAGAGCACACAAAAAGAGAAGAGTGCTTTTGTCTTGTTTTGTTTTTCCACAGAATAAATTATTTGCAGAGTATGGGACTGTGAGAAAAATGGAGCAAAGAAAGATTAAGAAATATCAAAATAACTGGGCTCAGGTGAATTTGACATAGCATTATTGCTGTCCTTCTTATAAGTGTTTTTTGGAGGTATTAGAGACAGTGATTTTAAGCTTCCTTTACCACATATCATGGATAATCTATCTTTGCAAATGTAGAACAGGCAATGCCACCCTTACTGACACCTTGTGGGATACATGCATTTTAATGAGAAATTGGCTTTTTATGCACAAACAAAAGTAGCAGTCGGGCAGATCTCAACATTCCTGTGCTCTCAGCAAGGAATTTTTTTCCCAAAGACTAAAATGAGCATTTAGAGGCACCCTGGTGAGCAGAGCACAGTGAGTTCTCCATCACAGCTTGCTGGCTTTGCTGCTGGTGTCGCAGCAGAGCAAACTCATTTGCCTGGTCACATGGAAATTGTCCCTTTATCCTGCCTGGATGAAGCGTCACAGGCAGAGCTTTCCATCCATCTCAATAAACAAATGCTGCAGTGCTTCAGCCATATGGTGGCACAACTGTTATCTTGCAGTGGAGAGCAGAGCTCCACACTGTTCAGTCTCCATCCATAAGCATCTCCTGAGTTTATTTGTGTTTGTAACCAATGTTATATTTCATTTCTTTTGCTGTAAGCGTGTGTGATTGAGGTCTCTTTGCTCCATGAGTTGTCTGAAGATGGTGAGAAACAAATCTGACCTAGAAGAGGTCATGGTCAACATGGGTTTAATGCCTTAAGTTTTAGGCTTCATGTTTTTCAGAATCTGTGCTGCCCAGGGGTGCAGTTCTGAGCTCACAGTCAGTGTCAGTCAGCTCTCTTCACAGAGTAGGGAGACAAAACAAATCCTTTTCCTGCTGGACACCAAGGACAACTTTCTAACCCAAAAGCACAGAAAAGGGTGGGCTGAAGGGAGGAACAAGAAGGATGGGATCTCACAACCCAAAGCTGTAATTGGACAATTAAACCCCAACATGCAAATGGACCAAAACTTATAAAAATCTAAGACCTCATGACAGACCATACATTTTGTGACCATTTTGGGTCCACCTTGGGTGTAGCCCTGGTCAGGTCTTGTCCTGCCCAAGGTGTGTCCTAAAGGCCTTTCAATAAATATCTACTTTATTCTCCAGCTCTGTCCAGTCTCCGTTTCAGGTCAGACTTCCCAAGGCACCAGGTAAGCAGCACTGCACTAGAGGCAGGGCCAGCAGAAACATCATGTGGTGCAGGAACAACTTCCATATTTTACCAGCTTTACCAGGCTATTTTACCAGTTTTCCCCATTAGCATCTTCTCCTGTTAACCAGTTTTACCAGGCTCCCTTTCCCCACTAGCCTCTTTTCCTGTTATTCCGTCAGCTCTTGTCATAGACAACAATTTTTAAAGTGTTGTTGTTTTTTTCTTAAAGAAAAAAAAGTCTAAGTGGTGAAACTTGGCATTAAAAGAATTAAATGGGATTAGCATGTTCCTGCTGGAAGGAGCTGTGGAGCTGACTGACAGCTTTAGGTTTATGTATTAAACACATATAATGCCAATAGCTAAGAAGCATATTTGAGGGGAAAGTGAAAGAGGCAATTCTGTTTTCTTGGCAGACAGGATTTGTTGGAAATGTTTTGATGATCAGATTAAAACTTGTAAGGCTCCACACTGTCAGGAAAAGAAGTGATAGATTTAAGAAGGGGCAGGGCTAACGTGGTTGCCTCTGACAGATTATTTACACAGGAACATGCATGCCTTAATGGAAGCTTTCTTTTCAGGAGGTAATTTTTTAAGGATACCATTCTATCACGTTATATATAGCCCCTAAAGAGGAATTAGGAAGTGTGACATTTATTCAGATGAAGGCAGGCAGGCAGTCTGTTTTAAGCACTCATCTCTTCCCCTGTGACTCCCAGGCAACCTTTAAATAATTTTAGTTCTTCCCTTCATGTTAAAGGCTCATTATCCTTTATAGAAATTCTTCAGAAGTCTTCTCATCCCAAGCACCAGGAGTCGTTTCTCAAGACAGCACTAGATTCCTGGTTCCAGATCTCTCATAACTTTCTAATGTTGTGTGTCTTAGTGAATATGGAATTTGGGAATGACATATCCTTGAATCACAAGAAGAGAAAAATTCACTGGTAATGATTTTTATGTCCATTCCTTGAAAAGAAAGGGAGAAGGGTAATAGCTGCTAAATGAAAATTTTCTGCCCTGTGGTTCCTGATTCAGCATTGATGCCTGTAGCTTGTTCTTTTCACATTTCTGATGGTATTCCTGAAGCCTCTTTCTTTTCCTCTCTTTCTTTTCTTTTTTTTTTTTTTTTTTTTGTGTTTCTTTTTTCTTTTCCTCTTTCTTTGCACTCTCTTCTCATTCAATCTCTCTTCAACCAAGAACTTGGATCATTTCCTCTGAAGGTGTGACTCAACAAGCACTGAGGCATTAAATAAATGTATATTTGGAATTATTACAACTTCCCCCTTAGCACTAAGAGTTTGTTAAGCAAGCCAAGTTGTTTTATAGCTTAACATGGGTTTTCACTAAGAAAAATTCCATCCATTTTAGCGGTAGCAACTCATGGAAATAGATTAAATCAATTCTCATCCTGCCCACTCCTGAACTACTGAACCAAAATTTTCTTACTTGCTTTTGACAACAAACGTCAACATCTTTTTTTATTTAGATACAGGTGACAATGGAAATTCTGGAGGACTAAAGCATCAGCTCATTTAAGAGATTTTTTTAATAAGATCTGTGAAAGGTAAAACTTTATCCAGCAGTGTTACTGACAGAGAAGGTAAAAACTTCTATCAAACATGGAGAAGAATCTCCTGTGCACGAGCAGGTTTATTTCCAAGTTCAGTGATGCTATCGGTGTGAGCACCTGTATCTGTGAGCACTAGGAATCTGTGGCACAAGGAACTAGAAGTGAAGGAATTAGGTGTAAAGGGGCTGCTGCCATGTTTTTCTTTCTGAAGACCAGTCTAATTTCATAATTAGTGACCAAATACATCTAAGCCACTTTTCTTCTTCTATCAGATTTGAGCTAATGCTTATGAATAACCCACATATAGACTGAAGGAAGGTGGGAAGGCAAGTTGTCAGAGGAAGCCACAAAAATATGCCTCAACTGCTAATTCTTGTTAATGTTTTGGAAGCTGTTTCTTACCAACTCTGTCAGCCAGAAACAGCTGCATGGGCTAGGTCTCACCCTCTACCTCTGCCTAATGGAGGCGTTTGGGGTGACCTTGTGGAGAAGGATCAACTAATCCAGAATACCATGAGTTTTGTGAAGGAATACCAAGGCTTTTATCTAGAGGAGGACTAAACTTGAGGACCAGGGTCCGGAATAGGTTTGTGGGGAGAATAAAGAATTCCGAATAATCACACAGAAAAAGAAAACAATGAATGACAAGAGGGATTAAAAGCAAATCTAGGCACTCATTTTGGAGCCAGTTCACTTGACCAGCTGTAAATATTATGAGCCACAACCACATCACCAGAACAGGAGATCCAGCCATAACTGCAGCCCATTTACCCGGAGCATCTTGACCTTAAGGAGTGTTTGATGGAAACCATCTTGGGTTGCAATGCAAAATGTAACCAAAAGTATGTATTCTATCACCATCTTTTGAGACTGGTTAGGGAGGAGTTTTTTCTTTAACCCATTCCTCATAACTCTGGGGGAAGGGGGTGAGTGTCTTCTGTTCATGGGTCAGCTGTTAAAACCAGGTGTGGCAGTGTTCCTTATCTCTTCCAGGTCCCATCCTCCCTCAGGGGTATCTGCTGTTAATGGGCCATCGAGGCTCACTGCAGGGCTGATACAATTACATCATCCCATTGGGAGATACTCCACCCAGGGGGAGGAGCCCAGCATTCCTACCTGGATTAAACCTGAGATTCAGAACACCAGCACAGCCTGTTTGCACTGGATTCCCAGAGGTAGACTGGAATCTCACCACTGGACCTTCAGAGCAAAACTGCACCCTTCTCAAGGATTATCTCTGCTCCAACAGAATCACATCTGTCCCTCCAAGGATTGACTGGACTGATTGATTGGACTGCTGCCAACACCCTGACCAACAGAGTGTCAGATTGTGTTCTGACTGTCAGTGGTTTTTTTGTTTGTTTGCCTTTTCTTGTACTACTACATTTTTATTTTTAATATTCTTATTAAGAACTGTTATTCCTATTCCCATATCTTTGCCTGAGAGCCCCTTAATTTCAAAATTATAATAATCCATGGGGAGAGGGTTTACATTCTCCATTCCAAGGGAGGCTCCTGCCTTCCCTGGCAGACGTCTGGCAGTCATTCCAAACCAAGACAGAAACTAAAGCTCTGCCCCTTCCACACACCCACCAACACCCTCCCAGTGCTCTCTCCAGCTGCCTTGCTGGAGCTGGACTGGTGTCAGTGTGGGTGTGTGAGGGGCACAGGCTGCTCCCTGCTGTGTCAGAGCCAGAGGGGTTTTCATTAGATTCAAACAGCAGCTGGCTCCCCAGGGAAGCTCCTGCTCTTATTTGATAAGGGATGCTCTTTTATCACACATGAAACTGCATGCAGTGATCACACAGGCAGCGTGCACGGCTGCCAAGCAGAGGGAAGCTGGCTCTTGGTAGAATATTACAGCAGTGCCTGGCTCTTGCTGTTGAAGATTGGCCCCAAAATGGCCAGTTCTGCAAACCACAGAAGATGGAACTTCCACCAGCCCACAGAAAAAATGTCCAATTAATGTATTTGCTGGAGGGGTCATCATGTGTTTTTTTACAAGATGAAGTCACTATGGTAAATTATAACAGAGGGGACATCTGAGATATTTGGGCTTTCAGATTTTTGACACTCTTAAGGTAACTTAGTTATTAATTCTCAACATCAAACACGCCTCAACCTAAACATTAATGGTCTAAAGTGCACTCTCCAATAGAGAATAAATTGGATTTTTCTTCTTTTCTGGAAAAAAATATTTCTTTTTACTTTCAAGGGCAAAACTTTTTCAAACTAATTGGCATCCCAGAACTTCAAAGCATTCTGTAAATCTTCAAAAACCCTACAAACATGAAAGGACATAGTGTAGTAACATCCTTCAATACTGGTCTGACAGGTCATGAAGGAGCACTTGGCATGCTGATGTGTCAATAGTCTGTTTTTTACCTCTAGTGAGAGAAATTATATTATTTCTACACCTTTTTTTCCCATAATATCTCCTCTATTTTATAAACTGTGTTGATGTTTCAAGGAATTGTAAGCCAACGTGCACTTGAAAACTGGACTGCTTTTGTCTCCTGTGCCTGCAAAGTAAAGGTTGGTTGGGCATGCGCAATTAGATGGATTTTCTGAAAATTACCTGGCTAAGTCAAAATAACTACTGTGGCTGTATCTATAAAATCTTAGAGTATGTTGTGGTATCTACCTACAGCAATGGTACCTATAATTTCCATCTGTGATATATTGAGAGTTGATTAAGTATCTTTTTAATCCACATTTCCTTCTGCTTCTGAGATTTATGACAATTGATGTGGGTATTTATCCTTTGTTGGTTTTTTTTGTTTTGTTCACCTGACCAATTTTCTTACTTTCCCTTCATGACTGAGGGATAGCTTTCAGACCTGGTACAAATCCACTTTTCCTTCCTGTACCAAACAAAAGCTTTTCATAACCATCTTAATTTCCAGGGGCTACCACACGCAGCTGAAAGCCAAAATTAAATCAAAAACCCGACAAATCCACCCTCTCTTTTCCCATCTCCCTTCCCTCCAAACTAAGGATGCAGTAAAGCTTTTTTTTTTTTTTTTTTTTTTTTTTTTTTTTTTTTTTTTTTTTTTTTTTCACTTAATGGCAACATCTGGATCACAGAGAAGCGTTTCAGTTCTTACTTTTAACAGTGAGGTACATGGACTTGCTGACGTCTGCTCCCACATCATTGCTGACCTTGCAGAGGTAGTATCCACTGTCTTCTTCCAGCACATGTTTAATCAGCAAGGAGCCATTTGTGAGCAGCTGGATCCGACCGTTCAGCGCGATCGGCTGGAACTGGGGAACTCCGGCACCTGAAGTGAGAAACCCGTGGAAAAAAAGGGTATAAAGCCTTTCATTTTTTTTATTTTTAATGAGGCACGAGATATACCTTCCTGTTCTTAGAAGCTTGGTGCAGCTGAACTGGCTTTTGGCATCACCAGAACAAACAGAATGGTTCTTTTATCCAAACTGAATTAGTTGCTTGAAAAGAAGGAAGGCTTTTGGAATGCAACAGCAGCAGTAATTTGCCCATATTAAAGGGGCAAAAGGAGCAGAAAGCAGAAGGAACCAGTAAGGGGGAGAGAGGAAATTAAGATTTTCAGCCCTTTCATGGGTGAAAAGGCACATTTGTTGTACATTTAGAGGCTGATGAATTATTGACAATTACAGCTGAACAGTCATGGCAGTATGCATCCCTAATGCAAACAGCAAATGAATTTCTTATGACTGAGAGGGATGTCTGTTGTAGTAAACATGGCACACTCAAGGGACCTCTAGGACCTTGTTTATGAAACCCTGGATAACATGGGAAACCACATCAGTGACTGTTCCTCTTGTTTCCTGCTACAGCTGATGGACTGGTGACACAAAAAATCTCAGTTCTGCCATGTTTGCAGCCAGGATTTATTGAGACTACTAAAAAAACCCTAAAAAAAATCCACAAAAAATCTGAAAAAAACCCCAACAACTAAACAAAAAGCTCAGACTACTGATCAGACATTTTTGGCAGCACGTGTGAAAATGGAAGGCGCATAAAAACAGGAAGCCAAAGATTTTTGTATTAAGTCTGGTTTTAAGAAAGAACCTACTTTTCCTTGGAGTAAGATACTGGGTGATTTAGGGAACAGGAAACAGGATCCTGCTGTACTGTCATCACAAGTTCAGGTTCCTCCAACATTAGAGAGTCCTTAAATGCATATTAAAACACATTTCTTATAACGCAGGGTTTTACAACCTACTTTGGCAGCAGGACATAGGATTTCTCAGGGGAGTTAAAAGGTGCTCTTCTTCAATGGTATTCTCTTACACCACTTTTTGTACACAAAGTTAATATCTGTCAGCATTAATCACTGTAAACAGTTGGCTGAGTCAACCCAGAGGGGAATATGGTGAATAAATATTATGGAGAATTATTTAGTGTAACATAGTGAGCTAGAATCACCTATGAATACAACATCTAGAATATTAAAAAAGACCAGACATGCATATCAAAAATACTTCTAGTCCTAGGAGAGTTTACTTTGGGAACTTATGGCAACACTGAAGGCCTAGTGACCAATACTATGAACTTAAAAATATTAAAATTATGATATTTTCATAAAAAGTTTGGTTGCCATTAATGATTTTTCACCTATTTTATATGCATGTCCACTTTTCCTTTTGTCAGGTTTTTTTTTCTATAACAAGCCATTTTTCCTGTCATTTATTTGGAATGCAAATTTATGCTTTGCCAACTGTAGATGCCTGTCACCGATTGCCCACTCACTTCCTGTGTTTCTTCACATGAACAATTGTGGGAACAATTTAGTGTTCACAGCAAGGAAAGGACTGAGGACAGCTACTGGAAAAACTGGGAAAAAAAATGTGCAGCAATTTGCAAAGTATTCTTAATCTTCCCACAGATTTTTACTGCTATTTCAGCCAAAGTCCTTCCTGAGCAGGAGAGAATCTTATCCCATACATCTGCATGGATGAGTCTCAAAGGGGACTTATCCAACTGTTCTATCATTCCAAGATGGGATATTTATCTCCTCACAATTAATTACAACTCATCTAGCTTGGATTGACATTCTCCTCCAGCACACGAACAGAAGAAACCAGAATTACCTCTTTGTGGCCTATATTCAGAATAAAAATCCCACATACCACTGAGAATAATGGAATTTGGAACTCTGCACCCTTCTTGAAACAAACCATGATTTATCAATAAGAGCACAAATGGTCTTAAACGTGAACTTTTCTCTCATAGTTTTTTTTTTTTAATACAATTTGGACTTAGATCCTAAGAAAACAAAAAATGAAATGAAGCATTACAAAAAGATTTCTTCCCAACAACACTTCATTTTGTTTTTTTTTTAAATAGTTAACTCATTTAGATTGTGTACTGAGTTTGTAAAATGTGGGGTTTTTTGCTAAAACTTACAAGAAGGCAACTGGCCAGAAGACACAATTTAGCAGGCAGCACATTTTAATTAAAAAGCAGTCAATTTCCTGTGGTTACTGAGGGTCAAGTGGGGCCACTTTTAATGCTCTGTTACACGAGAAGAAAATGTTAAAGCATTATGTAAAGCTCATACTGAATTACTGCTTATGTTAATGCTACCTGACCTTCCTTCTTTGCTGAAAAGATGTGATTGGCCATGTTATCATGAATTTTGAAAGTGAGGGAAGGAAATCAGCCAAATGCTGCTGGTGAACCTTGTGCTGAGGTTGTTTCAGTTAAAGCTGTGTCTCTTCTCTCCCAGCCATCCCTTTCATCCCTTGCCTGCTGAGGCTACAGGTGGCACAGGCTCACAAGGAAAACCAGGACATCTCCAGGGCAGAGCAAAAGTCCATCCAGCTCAGCCTTGTGTGAGATAGTGACCAGCACTTTGTGCTTGGGGAGATGATTTATGAGGAATAAAACACGACTGATGTGTTCCTTATTGGACCCTGCTGCTCCCTGGCAACTCGGAGATCAAAACAGCAATTTACAGGTGAGTGGGATGTTATTAAGGCAGAATTAGCCTGTCCTCAGTGGGGACCACAGGCATCCTACCTTTTGAGTACTTCCAGACAATGGTAGGAACGGGATAACCCTCGGCAGAGCAGTTGAGAATGACGGCTTTTCCATAGATCCCGTCCTGGTCGCTGGGCTGGACCACAAACCTGGGGGGAACTGTGGGAAGGGAGCAAAGAGAACCATCAGAATTTGGGCAAATTATTGGCAATTTATTGGTTATCTCAAGAGGGCAGAGCAGTCACATACAGAGTTATAATGTTTCATAGCGAAAAGCAAGAATTAAAACCATTTCTTTTTGCCAATCCAGTAACACACTAAGGTTGGGTTTACCAGATAATTTAATTTCTGTGCACAAACTCAATGTACTTCTAGCCAGGCATGACAAAAACACTCATCTTTGCAGGATACCAAAATAAGTTCATAAGACCTCTCCATGGGAGAGGTTTAAAATGGATAAATCATATTATTGTGGACAGAAAATAAATGCTTTCTACCAAAGGTAGGTTTGTAATTTAATTGAATTTTTCTGTTTGCTTTTTACCACTAAACTAGCAATCTTTAGAAAAAAAGCAAATTGTTTGGCATAAATAACCTTGATAAATAATGTTTTTTATAGAAATAAAATCACTTTACATTGAAATGAGGGCTTTGGAACTATAACTTCTGATGGGACTTTCCAACCAGCCAGAAAGAGGTTCAACACAAATTGCTTACATGGAGTTAATAAGGAGAAGTCTTATTTCAGTGCAGCAATGTACACATATTATTAAACTTATCCCAAAGTAGCATAAAACCACTGCAGTGAGTCTTCCACATGTACCTATTTATACATAAATAAAATAAGACTTGCTTATCTGAAGGAAAAGCTCTTTATGTTCCAAATACACGTACACAGTGAAGAAAGCAGCTTGTAACAATGTTGGGTCCAAAATTTGTCATTAAATCCAGATTCTAAATGTCAAAGTCTCGTTTACACATTTTTCAAATATGTAAAACCTACACATTTGAAAAAATCATGAAAAAGAGGCTGAAAGTTGTGAAGATTCTGGAAAACTCCACAAAAAATTTGAATATTGAAAGTGTTTAATGGTTGTATTAAGATCGATTAAGGTCACAGAATTTTGTTGACCTCCTGTTCTGTGGTTCAGAACATGAAACTGTAAATATCCAAGACAAAAAAATTAATTGTGTTTTTATTCTACATGTTTTTCATTTTGTCATTTCTCACAGGGCCACAGAGAGTGACAGAACATATGACAAACTATTTTCTTCTCAAATATTTTTTCACCAGAATTCAGCAACACACTGAGATCTAGGGCAGCGCAGGAAAAATCCTAATAGTTCCTTGATCTCCTCATCCCACTGTGAAATTTGAAGCTTCATAGATTCTCCAGGTCCAGGCAGTGCTGAATTTGTCTGAAGGTTGGTAAAAACTAAAAAAGGACCCAACCATCCATCCTTGCTCTGATCCATCCCACAAGCTGCCTGTGCAGAAATGCCAGAAATTAAGAAATGAAATCTGGCAGAAGATTGTAGCACAAAAAAAAAGGGGGTCCTCAGCACTGTAAATATTTTCCCTGAGGCCTGAAATAGTGATTAATGTCCACAAATATGCGACTAATTATCCATCGAGAAAATCTGTGCAGCAGAAACACAGCAGAAGCATCAATGCTCTAATACATGACCCTCAAGTTTTCTTTAGTATAAACACTCTCGTAATTCATGCAAATATTATCTCTCAGTGTGCCAGTGCCCTAGGTTTTCCTTAAGGAGCAATGGGAGCTGCCAGTGTTGGTGTTGGGACAGCTCAGAGTTGGAGGTCTGTGGAAATTCCCTCTGCAGGTTCAGAGACCCCTCTTCAAGCTTGCCTCCTTGTGCCTTCACAACCCAGACTCCTCTCCAGCTTTCTCTTCTCACATTCATAGATGGAGCTGCTTTTTAAAAAAGGACAACAGTCCTCTGGAGTGTTGCAGCAGCCCTCTTGTTAGAGGGTAGAAATGAGCCAAGACACAGACTTCTTGTATATCACAGCATGAAAAGGGTCCTGGTTCATTCCTCTTTACAGCTCAGCCACCCTGACTCCAACCATTCACTGACTCTGGCTGCTACAAGCTCCTGCTGGAGGTTTCCCTTGCAGCCTCTGACTGCTGGGTATGTCCTGCTGAACTCTTGACTGCAGGTGTTAGTTTGCAAACTGTGACTGCAGGCTTTTACCCAGCTAGACTGTGACTGCAGGTTCCAACAACAGGCTCTAACTGCAGACGCAGACTGACCTCACAGCAGTGATTCTTTCACCTCAGGGTCCTTCTTCTTCATGACCCCCTCTCAGTCCCTCTTTCTCCTCCTTGAGGATCCTCCTCTCACTAGCTTACCCATTGCCTTGTATCACATTTATCTTTATTGGATATGTGTGACTCCTCAGGGGCCAGGCTGTATTGGGTAATTAATGATGAGCTGTTATTCATCAGGGGCAAGGTTAGCTGTATTCCCTTCTCCTACATGGAGGGCAAATAATCCCCCTAACTGGACCTTTTCCTCACTAAATCCTATGGCCAAAATGCAAAGCTGTTTATTGCCTAACTACAGAAAAGCTGTTTGGAACACGGCTACAAGAAACAGAAGGAACCAGCAGTGATAGAGGCAAGAGATACCTCTGTACTCAAAAATATATTTACTGCTGACAAATACTTTGGCTTTCCAAATGGCTGCCACGCTGAAAAACATTTATTGTAGGTTATGTTAATCCACAATAGGTAAACATTGAACATGAAATCCCAGCAGCAACAGCTCTGGGCAATCACCCATCCTGTTCTAATTATCTGCTCAGAGAAGACATTTGCTTCAGTAGCTCCTTTCTCACTGTCCTGTGTTTATTTCATCCCCAAACACACAATGAAGTATTTTCCAAGGCAGGTGAAAAGCACAGTTAGTTGCACAAACAGATTTGATTTCGTACGACTTGGCACGGTGGCATCAGCTTGTTTCACCTCGGTAGCCGTGAGTAAATTTGTGTTTGCAGCTTCTGAAAAATCAATTACAAGCTGCTTATCCATAAAGAGGGATAAGAAAACCAATGCAAAACATGCAGCCACCATTCTTACAGGTGAATGATTACAAAAGATGCAATAGAGTGACTGATAATTACTGTCCTCCTTTACCACTGAAGAATGCAAAGAGCAGAATGTCTTTTAAAACCTGTCTTCCAATACAAAATTTCTATAATTTGTTTTAATTAATTTCTCTTTGAAAAAAAAAATTTTATATTCTTCATTTGCTATGGATGGCACTGGGAAGAAATGCTAAATTTTCAGGAAATTGTTTTCTTAAATGAGCAGGCATATGCAGAAAGTTCTGGAAAAAGTTAAGCAAGTCTGCTTAGTATAGAATAAATGCAATCAGTCTTTAAAATAAATACTATTTACATTAAAGATATCTGCTAAAACACACTTTTTGTGTAATCCCATTCGGCACATATAGAAAAAAAAAAGGGTGGATGCAAAGTGGAAATATTCTTTGGGCTTTTCTATGGAAATTCTGTCACATTCTTCCACATCTTTTAGGAACTCACAGAGATATTCATGATGTGTCATGCCTTTAACACTGACAAGCACTGAACAAAGCTTTTCACCATACCAATA
Organism: Sylvia atricapilla; assembly: GCF_009819655.1. Taxonomy (NCBI): domain Eukaryota; kingdom Metazoa; phylum Chordata; class Aves; order Passeriformes; family Sylviidae; genus Sylvia; species Sylvia atricapilla. Next base: position 111,887,175 of record NC_089141.1, on the reverse strand, counting down.
TCACTGTATTTTGGAAACATAAAATCTGATTTTTGCTCAGATATTCATGATATTCTCGATTCTAATTATTACTTTCAGTAGAGAACAGTACTAGAATGGTAACTGCAGAAATTAAGTTTTTCTCTGTAGTTCCAGGACCAAGTGTATCATTAGAAATCAGAGAATTTACTTCTTTGGATCCATAAACAAAACTTGCTTGAAAAAACCCAACCCACACCCAGTACACACACAGTTTCTATGTTCAGTAAAGCTTTAGCCATCCTTTAGGACTGGTTATAAAAATGCCAACTCCTGCCCTGGTTTTGAAGACACAAACCCTTGCCACTTAGTCTTAAGACTGCCAATAGAAATCTGAAGAGATGCCACAACAAAATAAAATTACTCATTCAATGACCTTTCAATTGTTTCTGTATTGCTATTTTGGTAAAGCCACAGGATTTTTCTTCTTATATAAATGATGAAAAAGCAAACAGAGCTGACCTTTACATTTTTCTTCTTCCTTGCTCATTTGCTTCTCAATTTTATTTCAATTTAATAACTTGTTCTCTGCTATGTGCTGCCATAGTTCAGAACATAATGCTGTTAAACACTTGTTCTAGATTTTGATACTTAGATTTAGATGATAAACCTATGTTCACTTTTTCATTGTCTTTCAGGAGATCATTAGCCCTTAAAGAAAATATGCCTAGCAAGAATTTAACCAAGGCAATTTGTCTGATATGTTTGAGTTAATAGAAAAAAAAATTAAACAATTAGTTCCTCCTCTCTCTTTAGCTGTAAAAATGTGAGACTCCTCTATTCCTTCAGAAGTAAAACTCTCTGAAATCGCTCATGAATGTGACTGAATAGTTCTACTTTTATCATTCTCCTTGTACCAGCAGCACAGTTACTTGAGCCTGTGAAGGAGGGCGTTTAAAATTGCTTTAACAGTGAGTTTCTGGTAGGGTCTCATTTACTGCAGCCCACAGGTCTGTGATGAGAAATGAGCTGTTTAATTGTTTAGGGTCAGGGCCTTAAGTTGACAGATGTAAACTCTTTAATGGCTGAACTCAAGGGAGTTAAAAGGTTAAAAAATAAACATTAAAATAAGTTAAAATACCTTTAAAAAATATTTTCAGCCAATATTAAGATGAGCAGTCTCAGGCTCTCACTGAGGGAAAACAAAGGATGAAGCAATCAGAATGGGGTTCAGCATCCCCAAATCCTCTCCCAGGGCTGCTCCATCTTTTCATTCCCAGCCTGGATCAATCCTGGGATGATCCCTGACAATCCCTGACACGGATGTGTTGCAGTGCACCTCCACACTTTAACAGGGGTTTCCATGTTAGGGAAGAGTTTGAGTCTTACCCCTACATTTTTAAAGAAGAAGAACCAGAAACTTCCACACTTCTCTCACCATAATTGGCCCAGTGCCAGGACAAAAGCACTTGTTGTTGGATTCTTGACCTGCTCGTCAAGGAATGTAGCTATTTTCCATTGGTCAGCATGCCAAAACCCCCTCCTAGAGCCTTGCATATTTAAAAGAGAGTATGGAGATTCTTGGGACTTTTTCAGGGTGTCTTAACAGATGCAAGGAACCTCACTGTGCATGGCTTTCACTCTTTTGTTTTGTATAGTTTGTTATTTTCACTTTAATTAAAACTTTTTTTGCTTTTTCAAAACGCCTCTGATCACATCATCTGGCTAATTTATCTTAAGCCATTCCTGAGAGGTTGCTGGCAGCCCTCAGAGCTTGACACACCTTTGTGGAGCTCATAACACACTGGCCTCATGCAGCCACGTATCAAAGGAGAAGCACCAGCCCTTGTCTTTGTTAAACCTCATGAGATCCCCGAGGTGCCACGTCCAGTCCCTGTTTTAAGTTTGCTCTGTGTAAATGCAAGAATCCTTTCTGACTTTTCCAGGGACCAGGTGCTGAACTCACACATTCCTTCCTGGGCTTCAAATCCTTCAAATCTACTTCTGGCTTCCAGCTACAGTGATCAGGGAATCACTCTGGAGAGCAATTCTGAAGGCTCCTAACACGAGCTCCTCTGGTGGGCTACTGGAGTGAGTTAAGGAATAATCTACGACATTGGCCCGGAATGCAGTGTTTCATTTTTACACGGAATATTTGTACTTCACATTTAGATCACACTGTCAAAATGATGGAGGAAATTTAATCAGCCAAAGCAACCGTTGATGTATTAATGAATGAGATCATTAAACACTGTACTTTAGCAAAGATGAACAGTTATTAAATTTGGTCATTGGACCTAAGGGGTCGATTTAGCTGGTTTAGTGAAACCATTTGCTCTGCAGTTCAAGAAAAAAGATGTACTTTTGCAAAATGAGACCGTGCCTAGTGGTTTGTGTTGGTCAGGTTTGTCTAATGAATACATTAAATAAGTGAATCTTTTAAGAGTTTTGTTCAAAGCCACAATGCAAACACCAACAAAGAAAGTAAATTAGCTTTGACACCAGCTCTGACCTTCAATCTTCCCTCCCTGCTTTTCTGTCCTTTTGCTGCATCACCCCAGCACCACCGCCAAACATCACAAAAAAGCTGGAAACTCTCTTACTATCTGGGAAATTCAGGCACTCCTCATTGGGTGCCTAACTATCTAATTATATTCAACACCCCTGGCAAGTGTAAAATGAAAACACATTTAATGCAGTAAATGCATTGTGGGGGGTTATTAGGTATCTAAAGACCTTATCTCAATTTTAACTTGCAATGTGTTCACTAACAGCAGGTATAAAATCATGATTTATGCATCCACTACTATCTTTGAATTCCCTTTTCTGGTAGTATCAGAAAAATTTTGAGCTCATAATACATTTATCAGTTTTTTTTTTCTTTATGGTTACCCATTAGAATTCTTTTCACTGCTTTTTATTTCATAAGTAGTTCATTTTAGGAAACTCTACAGAAATGAATAAAACATGATAAAGTGTCTATAGATTTTTAATCACTCTTGGACGACAGCCTTAATGAGTAAAGTCTTGATTAATTCCTTGTGATGATTTAAGTAGTTGACAGAGAAGATATTTTCCTCATTTCTATCTATGACTCTCATGACAGGATCCTATCCTTTCCTTTTTTCTTATTAGCATGAATAGCAAACCAAGAGGGTGCCAATAAATAAATGATAATTTATGAGGTTTAGAGGAGCCCTTCTAGCTGCCAAAATTTGAATGCATTTCCAGAAGATCTGCAGACTAGGATTTGGCAGAACCTATGATTTTGAGAAGGAAAGCCCTTTTCTCACTCACCTCCACTCTATACTGAGCTTTCAAAAGATATTCCACAAACATTGGGACTACTCAAGCCTGCTTTTCTGTGTATTTGTATCTTGTGTTTCAGGAGAGATCCCAGTTAGAACAATTCTTCTGTTGGCAGAAAGTTTTGCTTGTTTAGATTCTCTGGTATTACACCCAATGTTTCTTGTCAATCACCTCTTTAAGATGGAATTTGCAGAGTTAAGCTCCACTGGAGATGCTTTCCCCTCTTCCAATTAGTCTAAAATTAGCCAATAATTTGTGGAGAGAGGCACTGAGAGCCCCATGTCCAGAGCATTTGGCTCTGTCTTATTTCTAGGTTCTCACCAAGGAGCTTGTGTCAGAGAGAGCTGAGACTGCCCTGAGATAATCTTACCCAGATACTCCAAAGCTTTATTGTCTCCCTTTCTCTCAGCTGCTGCCTTCCATCTCCTGTGTGATGCTGGGGAAGCTGGCCATCATTTTCCTGATATTTAACACAGGGAGAATCTAGCCTCGCTGGCCAGCTGTTTTTAAGGGTTCCTCATTATCACTTGGGTGCTTTTATAAAGCACAAAATAATTGGAGCTGTGAAGATTTGCCATAAAGTGCCCACAGAGTTTAGGGTACCAGCGCTCATTTATCTTTTGCTGTTTAACACTCCTGGCAAAATGGCAGTGCAGCTCAGATATGAAAAATTATACTTGTAGGATGAATATAAGAAATCTATTTAACAGACTTAAAACTAAAAAAGGAATACATGATGACAAAATATGCCAGAGCTATGTAATCTGACAGAAAATATTGAGGGAAAGGTGTCTGAAGATGTAAAGATTATGAATTTATGTTTGTGTATGGAATCTGCAGATGTTTATGTGTTCACTAATAATTCAAATGAAGCAATGAGCAATTGGCCTGTGTTTCTTCATTCACCTTAGGAATGTCTCATCTTTAGATTCTACTTCTAGTCCTACCCATGTACTGTAAAATGATGTTCATTCCCATTTAGTTTGGAAACACGATGGCATGCAGTGTTTTAATATCTACTTTTGAAATGAATGCAAGGACAGTCTAAATAAGGAAAGAGGAGTTGTGTGGGTAACAGTCATATTTCACTTAATTTTCCTTTCCCATTCAATGTCATATCAAAATGCACAGTATGCACAAAAATAAGATTTTCCCAAACACATCTCCCTTTAGGGCATTTAGGATAGCCAATATTTAAAGCACACTGCTGAGAAACCCTCAAACAATGGGGATTAGAAACAAGAGGAGTTAAAGCACCACTTCTTCTCCCTGCATTTGGAGATAAACCACTTAGGTTATTTAGAAAAACATAATGTTTCAGTTATAGAGCACCTATAAACAAAAAGATGGGGAGGGATCAGAAAGCCTGGAGAATAAACAGGCAGCAAGCTTTAATTGAAATGTGTACAGGTCAGGTTGGATGCAGAGGAGGATTGATCACAGTGACTCTTTGGTGGCTGTTTGAGTTCTGGCCTCTGTGGGATGAGGCATCTGAAGCAGTTCAGTACAAGGGAAAGAGGTCAGGATAAGGTTTTGGCAGAGAGTTCAGGTCAGACATGATATTCTATTTTCCCCTCTTCCTCTGAGTGAGAGCTGTTATCTCAGATGCACATCCAAAACTGATTAAAATATTATAATTTAAATGACAGTGAGAAAGAGGAGAGGATTTAAGGAGGTTCTGCAGAACATTACACGGGCAGAAAGATAAGCAAAGGAGAAACATGATGTGGCCTTCATAACCTCCTAAAAAATTGCAGGATCCAGAATTGCTCTCCAAGCCCTTGAGTACAAGAGTGAAAAGCTCCTCTCTATCATGCCCATGGATTTATGAAGACAGAGCCCTCCTCAGGAGGTGTAATTAGAGCAAAAAGCATAAATGGGGGAAATAGAGGTGGAAAGGGAGGTGTTGGGCTGAGAGATGGGTGAAGGGCTCCCAAAAACTCCTGTGCTGGACAAGAAGGGAAAACTGATTAATGCCTGAAAATGCAGCAAGAGGCAGATATGTCCTGGGAACAGAGGTCAGGGGAGGAATTACCCACAGACAGCAGGAGACAGGGAAAGTGCAGTTCAGGCAAAGCCAGGAGAAGTGAAGGCATGGCAGGGCTTGACCCCATCAGCGAGGGACAGGGCAGAAATCCCTACAAAGAGCAGAAATCCCTTCACAGTGCAGAAATCCCTGCACTCATGGGTCTCAGCGCTGGCCACGACACACAGTGGTAGCAGAGAACCTGTTCTCAGATGGTAAAACCATCCAGAGTGTGAGAAATGCCTGTAGGAACCCACAGAGGGTTGCTGCAGATTCATTCCCATTACTTCCAGAGCTGAATTACAGCTGAAAAACAGGAAAAATCCCAGCTCGTTTGAGGTGCAGCATTTCTGAGCAGGGCAGACACAGACAGTGATGAAAGATTTTCAACCTTCACTTCTCCAGCAAAAGAGGAGGTGAGGAAAATCTCTCATTATTAGAGTGAGGAATAGGGTTAAAATCCAGCAGAAAAGCTTAGAAAGGAATAATTAAATGCATGTAGTTAATTAGACTACTTCATTTAAGAATTACTAAATGAATGAGGAAAGCAATAGACACCTGTACTGAATAATCTTAAGCAAGATTAAAATCAGCGAAATTAAAGAAAATAATGAAATATTTATGTCAAAATTAGTGGGAAAGTAAAGTTCACCACTGAGTTTTGGAAATAATAGCATTAAAAAAGTAAGCACACTGGAAAACTAGGGAATAATTCCTTAAGGATAGCACTAGGACATTTGGAACATTTGACTTACAAGAATTCTTCAGAATTTGGGGTGGGAAAAAACCCTGGGAAAGATTGCAAAAGCTCCACAGAGATTTTAAGGTTTATCCTGGCAAACTTACAGAAAGGAATATAAAATGTAGTGATGTGCAGCAGGCAGAAATTACTGAGGTTCCTTGTGAGGATTATTCTTTCTCTGAGAAGCCCAGTGGCTGGGTGGCAAGAAGGAGATGGAGGAGAGGGAAAGGTCTGAATAAGTTTTTAAAAATAAAAATTTGAAACACCTTGAATGATTCCTAGAAAGAAAAGGAAGCTTTTGTTGAAGTTGTGCACAGTAGGTTTGAAAATACATCACAAGGAACAATGTGTGGTGATAATAATAGGTAATTTGGCTAAGGTCTGACTACAAAGTTTTTTTCCACATAAAATATTTGCTTACTGAATGTATATTCACATCTATTTTAAGGCAAAATGTGAAGTCAACGCTAGTGCATGAATCCAGCTAATTGCATAAAAAACACAAACCAGGAAAAGAACAAAGTTACAGCAAAGAGTCCTTTCCCCATTAAGTCAGCACCAATGTTCTGCTCTTTTACTGAAACAATGTTGTAGGAGAGAGGGATCTAAATAAAAAATGGATGTAATCAGACTAAAACAATAGCAGAGAATTATTTGATACTGTTTCAAGGGCTTGATCCCAATCACAAAATTTCCCAGGAAGTCACTCCTGCGGCTCTCCCACCCACCCCACAAACTCCAGGGTTTTTCATTAGTTTCAAGACTTTCAGATAGGAAAATCACATTATTTTCTGTTCCTCTCTGTGCTCTCTGTCACAGACAGAGGGATTATCACACTCCCTTCTTTTTCACACTTCCCATCAAACGGACATCACCACAAAACACGGATGAGTCCCCCTTAATTGGGTCCCTCCAAAGTAATTCCATGTTCTAGGGTGACTTTATGATGCTTGTATCCCCAGCTGTCTGTTCTGTTTGTGCTGTATATTGAATTCTGCATGTTTCAGGCTGGTTCTGAGAGCAAAGCAAGGAAAGAAGCAGTGTGGAGTTTGTTTTGAGAAAAACTGCCTGGCTCCTACACGTTCTTTCTCCCGGACAGTGTTGTCTGCAGCATGGATGGACTGTTGACAGGGATCTCCTGTGCTTTTAATTAGTTTTAGCTAGCTAGGGCAGAGAACTGGACTGTTGTGGGGGGTTTATTATTATTATTATTATTGTTTGTTGTTTGTGTGGGTTTTTTTGGTTTGTTTTGGGGTTTTTTGTGGGTTTTTGTGGGTTTTTTGTGTTTTCTTTTGATTTTGTGGTGGGGTTTTTTTGTTGTTGTTTGGTTTTTTGTTTGTTTGGTTTGGGATTTTTTTGTTTGTTCGTTTGTGGTTGGTTTTTTTGGTTTGTTTTTTGTTTTTATTTTTGTTTGGTTTTTTTTGTTTGTTTGGTTTTTTTTTTTTTTTTTTTTTTTTTGTTTTTGTTTTTGTTTTTTTTCTTTTTCTTGGGACTGTTTAAAGCTGCTCTAGACTGAAAAAACCAGAGGAGCACCAGGAGCTGGCACCTGCAGCCCACCAGGACCTGGACCTCTGGAGGGACTGATAAGAGACTGAGTGAGCTGAGCTACCCACAGCAAAGACTTCCTGAATTTACCATCTCACTTCAGAACAACAAAAGTTTTTATTGCTTCATATTAATTATTCTTTATACCAGTGGGCATTTTGTTAAATAAATAGCTTGTCCACTTTTCTCTGAGGAAGTTCTTTCTTGGATTGCTTGGCAGAAGGGGCCATTTGGGTTTGCTCCACAGAGGTACCCTATTAGGAGGTTCCCTCCCAAGTTTTCCCCAAACCAAGACATTCCAGGTCCTCACCTCTGACGATCAGTTGGCTCTGGTGCTCCACGGCTGCAGCATCGTTCCTGGCTATGCAGGTGTAATTCCCGTTGTGCATCAGGGAGAGGTTGGAGATCCTCAGGGAGCTGGTGAAGTCGATGTTGTCGATGGTGACGCCCAGGCTGGCGGGGATGGGCCGCCCGTCCTTCTGCCAGGTGATGGTGATGGGCAGGTCCCCCGAGACCACCACGCAGGGGATGAAGACCCTCTGCCCGATGGAGAAGCGCGGGAACTCGAAGGGCTGGATGAAAGGTGGGACTGGAAGGAGAGAGGGAAAGAGGGAGTTGTTGAAGCCATGGCCTTGTTCAAGGAAATAAGGTAACAGGGCAGATATGCGGCTTGGGATTGATGCTTTAGGATTTTAGCTTTTATATTTTCCATATATTTGTAATCCTGCAATTCTTCAGTGTATAACTCTCAACTCCATACACAGTGTTAGCTGCTGTTTTCCCATTTTGGTCAGACCCAACAATTTCTCTCTAGGCCTGGGAATCAAGGACACCAAAAAATTGTTAGGGGTGAGCAAACTTGGGGTAAATGACTTCATTACCTGAAACTGTAATTGGAAGATTAACCCCCAATGTGCAAATGAACCAAACTTATAAAAGTATGAAAATGCATGATCCAACATCCATTTTGAGTGTAACCCCTGGGGGGCTTTGTCTGCCCTAAACATACTTGAAGGCCATTCAATAAATATAATATTTTCTTATTCCCTTAATTTTGTCTAGCCTCTGTTTTTAGGTAGTCCCAACAAGTCATCAGGATGTGCAGAATCTACACCTCTGACACCTATAAAACATTGTTTAGCAGGGAAAAAAAATCACATTTTTGAAAACACCTTCTCATTTCTTGGCCACCCAGTGCACAAGCAGAGATGACAAGCTGCAGAAATCCTGGATTCTGGAGACACCTGACCTCACAGGCAGACCTTTGCAAAAGGATCAAGCAGCTTTTCCAGAAATCAGAGCACTGCCAGCTGGAGTCTGTCCAGGGCTGCCAGCAGTGACATTGCCAGGAAGGGCTCAGCAGCTTTCAAGGTCTGGTGCAAGGCCCTTGCTTAAAGGTCATGGAATAGACCTGGAAGAGGCTCCAGCTTTGCTTCTAGGATGTGATGAAAAGGAGTGTCAGCTTAATGTTTCAAGGCACAATTCTCATTAAGACTGCAGGAAAGGAAAGACATTCACAGTGCTTGTAGGACAGCAAATTAAGGTAAAACTGATCTCTAATCAGAGGGATGGTGCAAGGCATGAATGTTCAAGTTGGAATTTAATTCCTGCTAAGCATATTTGGCTTGAAAAGTCTTTTTTTCTTTCCTTTTCTTTTTTTCTCATATTATTCTCTGGCTGAACCAAAAAAATATGAAATAAGTTACCGTATTTTCTACCAAAGTAAAGAATTCTACTTCTTAAAACCATTTTGTTTTCAGGTATTTTTTAATAAAAATACCTAATAAAACCAGTGGTTGGATTTAAAAAAATATAGAAAAAATAATGGGGATGCCGTGTTTTCTTCGGGCTGTGTTTGGAATGTTTACTAAAAAATTGGTAAATTGAGACTCAAATACTTGTCTAGATGAAGAAATAAAAATCTTCTGCCCTTCTCAGGGGAGCATTTGAACAACCAGGGCATTGATCTCAGACAGGTTTTTATCAATCACTCCTGAAAGGGCTGCACAGCCAACTTTGCAAGTAGTACTAAAACACTGATTTATCAAAAGAGAAGGTTCCTAGAGGTTATGTACCTCAGATACAGAAGTCCATTTTCCTATTTCTTGGGAGATCACTTACACATAATCTGTACTACATTTGAACAGGAATGATGGAAGGGTACCCAGAACAGAACATTTATAGTGACTAATATGTTTGAACTCCAGAAGAAAATGGAGTTGGTGGCTTTATGTAATTGTATTTCTTTTGTCCTTTTTCCCCTGCAGAAATTCTAATGTTGTGGTTTCCCCAGAACTGAAGCAGAAAAAACCAAAAAACAACAAGTGATTACAGTGTGTGCCCAAAATGCTTCCCCAGCAGGATTTTTCCTCCTCTGCCAGTGTCCTATTTCTGAGATGCAGGGACAACTCTTGTTGACCATTATTCAGCTCTGTTTCAGCTCCAGGCATTTCCTTTGATCCACATGTTGGGTCCTTCAAGAGGAATAAGAAAGTTCAAGCATGGCCAGCAGGAAAAGGGAGGGGATTGTGTCCCTGTGCCCTGCTCAGGTGAGAGCCACCTGCAGAGCTGCCCCAGCCCTGGAATTCCCAGCACAGGGAGGACATGGAGCTGCTGCAGAGAGCCCAGAGGAGGCTCCAGGATGAGCAGAGGGCTGGAGCAGCTCTGCTGGGAGGAAAGGCTGCCACAGCTGGGATTGTTCAGCCTGGACAGGAGAAGCTTTGGGCTGAGCTCAGGGTGGCCTTGCAGGGCCTGAAGGAGCCCCAGGAAACCTGGAGAGAGACAATTCCCAAGGGCTGCAGGGACAGGACACAGGGAATGGCTTCAACCTGAGAGTGGGGTTAGATTAGATCTTGGGCAGGAATTGTTCCTTGGGAGAGGCTGGACTGGAATTCCCAGATTTGCTGTGGCTGCCCCTGGATCCCTGGCAGTGCCCAAGGCCAGGTTGGACTTTGGGGCTTGGAGCAGCCTGGGACAGTGGGAGGTGTCCCTGCCCATGGCAGGGGTGGGAATGGATGGGCTTTAAGGTCTCTTCCAACCCAAGCCATTCTGGGATCTATAATTCCATGATTACAGCCCTCCAAAGGACTAAGGCCTTGTTCAAATGCTTGTGCACATTCACCTCATGGTGCAAGAGGCTGACACAAATTTGGTGTTAACTCCACAGTTTCCAGCTCTGCCATGGGGCCATTTGGTGAGGGGAAGTTATGACCATGCTGACCTGCCACCAAGAGGTGACATCAGGGACAGGACAACACAATTCATCCTTTCAGGCCTTTGCTGGCTGTTCCCAAGAGGAACTCAATGTCTGGGTTTGGGAAAAGTGCCACTGCCATCCATTTTTCTCACAGGCTGTCAGACTTTCTCCTGGCTGCCGTCTCTCTAACTGCTAAAACCTGTCCTTTGGCATTCTGAAAATCTGGTAGATCAGGCATGGAGAAAAAAGAAACTTGGTATAAATTACTGTGTTTATTTGAACTCTGAGCACTGCAAAGTACCAGCTTGTTCCCTTGGGGACTTCTGCTGTCACAAAGTGAGGCAAAATATCTGCAGCCTCTTGGAATTGCCTTAGCCCAGCTTGTTCATTCACGGGAGATATCTCAGATTCGTTGTACATCAGCAGAAAAAAATTCTCTTAGCATTTATTGACAAGCAGTTCATAACATGAATGGGAATGAGAAATTACCTGAATGTGCCTTTCAAAAGATTTTGCCATAAATTTTGCCCTTCATGAGTTAAATGCCAAGTCCTCCCCTTACTGTGCTGCCCAGCACATTTTCTGCCCAAACCCTTCTCTTCATCTCAAACATCATTACTGAAAAATATGCTAAAATTCACATCAGGGTGGAAAATTACTTCTGTACTTTCTGCTGAGTGTGTAACAAATTTGAGCCAATCTTCCACAGACAAAATGATATCAAAAGTCAGACAAAATATTGCCCAAGGATTATAATGTGCATCTTCACTCTCCATCTCCCTGATGAAGAAAACAGGGAGAAATATCATTAGGTAACATCGAAATGTTTTTCAGAAAATATTGATTTGCAAGGCTGTATTTACCAGCTTTAAAATATAAGTCATCGCCTGCAGAGTATTTCAGAAATTGGCTGAAATATTTTTAGGCAGCACATTTTCCTTCTACTCAGGTTTTTAAGATACAGAAGAAACCCAGCTTTCTGATTCATAAAATATAATGTATATTCAACATGCTGCAGCTTGCAGTCCTGACAAGGAGCTTATTTTAAAAGCCAGTGTGTAATTTAAAATCAGTACTTAGAAGAAAGTAAATAGTCTTGCAAAAACTTTGAAGTATTGAAGAATGATTTTCAGCTATGGTATTCACCAGTTTGAGTTGATAAAGGAAATTTCTGGTGAGCTATCATAGGAGGTAAAGTTTCTTCCTGCTCTTTTGAAGAAGGAAATGACCATAAAAAAGATCACTTATTTTAATATATGATGATATCTGGCAAATTATTTCTGAAATACAAAATTTTCTGTCGCTATCAATATCTGCAGTAAAAAGTTGAGACATATCCTTGATAGAAGAAAATATCAAGCTTGATTAACCAATATGAGGAGGTTTTTTTGCACTCTAAAGCTGTACCATTACCAAACAGCACAAAAAAAAAAAAAAAAAAAAAAAAAAAAGGGGGGTATAGAGTACTTCAAGAGAGAAAATTTACAGTAGGACAGATGTATTTAAAATCTGTTTAAAATACTTCAAGATGTGTTTATGTGTTTTCCTTGCCTATATGCAGCTTTAGTTTGACTATATTTCAGAGTTCGCGTTTGATTTTTTTTGGTGAAATTATGCTATTTTATATATAAGCTGATCCATTTTAACTAGAGAGAGAATAGTCTGTGTGCTTGTATCCATGGTAGGAATGTTTCTTTGCCTACTCACAATGAGAAGAGGGAAAATCTCTGCTTCAAGCCACCAAGTGCTGTGTCCTGGGAATGCTTTATTGATGAGAGCTTGAATTAAGTGTCTATTTAAGAAGAGGAGCATGGGCCAGCCTCATTAGTGCTACTACAGGAAGATTTAAATTATGTTTTCGTGCCCTAGCAAGGTCTTCTGTACCTCTGGGGGACTGCTGGAAAGGAGGGCAAGGAGGGCTTCCACGCTGCTCTCCATTAGCAGAAGAGCATCCTTAATTTCTTGCCCTCAGTTCTATGGGAGTTTTGCTGGGAGGAGCTGCTGAGATGATTCACTAAGACAGAGCATCCTGCAGATCTCCTCTGTTTCCTGCAGCAGCCTGCTGAACGTGGTGTTCTGCACAGCAAAGCCAAAGTCATCCCCTGCTTTATCATTATGAACAGCTCCCTGATGGGTTTTCTTGCAGCAGCACCGTGGCAGGGGCTGTGTCTGCAATATAAAATACTTCTGGCAATGAATATTTATGGCTGATGCAAAATCACAGCCACCAAGCACTGCAGTCCCTTAGGGCAGCCCTGTGACCCCAGATTTCACGCACTGGGAGTGAAAAAGCCAAAATTATTTTGTCTCTGCACAAACCCTAGCCATGATCTAGCAGTTTTTAAGGTTTCACAGGCACCACAGTCCCCACTCCTCTTTCCTGCCATCCAACACTCACAGGCTCCTTGACGCTGTAGTAGGAGCTTCTCCATAAGGACAGAGAGTTTTAAATGTTGAGTACAAACCAAAAGTGCTTTTAAGTCATGCCTCATTCATCTGTGGAACCATCTCCTCTCAGCCTCCTTTGTGAGAGGTAAGGTGCAAGCCCTTATCATCTTGAAACACCCTGCCAAACTGGGATGGTGAGGAGCTCAGTTCCCTGCCCCAGGAGATGCATTTGCTGTTTCTTTGTAAGAGAGAAAACCTTGATTTGAAGATAAGACAGCAGCTGGAGGAGTATTTTCATGCATCAAGGTGATACCTTCATTGATAAATTAAATTCATTGATAAATTAAAGGCCTCACTTTTGGAACCTGCTCCAAAGATTTTACCCTTGTTCAGCTCCTCCCTGATCTAAAGTGATGTTTGTTCTCAGGTACCACTGTGAAAACTCAAAACCAACTAAATTACTTGAGCCAAAAGATAATTGACAAAATAAACACAAAAATAAAAATAAAAAATAAAAAGAAAAAAAAAGCAAGAACGTGCCTTCTTACAAATCTTAAGTAAACAAATCTGTACTGTAAGAGAAGAGAGCAAGCTTTTGATAAACTCATATGTAATATATTGGTTGGACTCCTTAACTGAGGCATTTATTGAAGTATTAAGGCTTATTTCACATTGTTTGCATAATTCAGCAATAAATGCATCCATACACAGATTTGTGTTTGAAAAATAGAAGATGTAAGACTGTGCACAAATCCAGCAAGTTTTAGTTTAGATTTAAGTGAAAAGTTTTAGATTTGCACATTCTAATTCCTCATCATGGATATTGGGGGATAGTGGAGAAACAACTTTTACAGACATTTTTGGGTGACCATTTTCTGCATTCTCAGAGGTGAAGTCATGACAGTAGTTACATTAGAAGTGTACTGGTGCAAAGTAAGACACATCCACATGATACTTGTGACACTTTAAGGAATGTAAGTCAGGCATTTAATGCAAAGCTAACCTTGAGCTGCTGCATGTTGAGTGGCAAAAAAAAAAAAAAAAAAAAAAAAATTACAGTTTCAGTGTTACCTTCAGGAATTTGTACAGGTTAGACACACTTGAGACATCCCTATTAAAGTGCACAATCCCTTAAATCAGGCTCTGCCACTGCTTGCCCCTCGAAACTGCTCCCCATGCCCATGCTGTGACCTGAGAAGAATTCCTAAGTGCATTTTCCAGGATGTTTTGCACTATGGCACATTCTCATTCACTCTGACCACACGGCCCTGGTGTGATTCCTGTACATGACCACTTCAGTCACTCTGAGAGATCTGAGCATTCCTTCCCAGGGAAGTTGTGACAGGTTTGAAGGGATCCAAAACCACATAGTGTGGAGGAATGGAAAAAAAAAAAAGGCAAAAAGTGATACAATGAAAGAAATATACAAAAGACATCAGGGCCAGAATTCTTTTTTCTGGTTCAATCTATTGGCAGAATCAGTCAGTGGGACAGGAAAGATCTGAGATAAGTGCAGGAAGCTGAACTCCCACTTGCCACAATCCTTGCTTCCAGGCTGAAGCCTGCACAGATTAGCAGACTGATTGATGGCAGAATGCAGCATGGTCACGAGAACCCTGTAAAGATTTCCACTGATGGGTTTTTTTCTGCTTTTGTGCCTGCGTATTTTTCACTATCTAAACAGCCCTCCCCGAACTGATCTGCAATGCAAATTCACCAAGAATATTTCAGATATTAGAAAAAGCCAGACACATCCCAGTAAAGATGAAAAGAATCTATTTAGAGACTCACAAACATGAAGCTATTTACAAGTAGCCCCTGTTTGGTTTGTTTGTATTCTAACATGAAACAAAGCTGGTACAATTGCTTTTTGTGGCTCACAACAGGTGAGGTGCTCACTTTCTATACAAGAACCTTTCTAAATCAATGAAATATATAAGCTCCACGAGATCAGAAACAGTCCTTTTGAACACCACACTTTTTATTTTAATGGTGCTGTACCCTTCCCTCTCAGGGGCTTCTTTTTCAATTAATTCCTGTTGGAGAAGTGTGAATAGCAGCAGGCTGTTTACATGAGACTGTCCCATGAGACTGATGACAAGAAAATCATCACTTACTACTGATGGCTTTTACTGCAGCTGGGAAAACTATTACTATAAATTGCGTAATAAAAAGATGGAGATAATAACTCACTCCTGTTCTGAAAATGCTCTGAGATCTACTAAAATGCTGTAAAAGAGATGCTGCTATTATTATTTTTACATCTTTCCACTTTCATGAGGTTTTTTTGTTTGGTTTTTTTTTTTTTTTTCCTATGGAAATATGAAAACTAGAGATAGGGTGGGTAATATAACCCCTTCTTTGTTTGCCAACACTTCCTATGATAAGATTATTTTCATCTGCTTGCAGTTTGACTTTTGTTTGGGTAGCAGTTTTCCAGGCCAGATGTCTGCCTCAGGCTGAGTCATTTCAGCTGGAAGGTTTCAGCTACAATTCCATGGCCATTTCCAAGAATAAGGTGTGGGAAAGCTGAGACATAGTAAATATCAATTCTACCATAAAACAAAAAAAACCCAAAAAGTTTATTTCTTACAAAAAAAATTAAGAAGCTGAGAAGTGCCACCTGCCCCATGGATTTAGCAGCATGGATTTCAAGTTTGGGTGATTACACCAGCCTCAGATTTTCTTGCTATACTTTTAAAAAGTCATCACAGTGGTGCCCAGATTTTGCAGTGTGAGCAAAACCAAGTCAGTAAATAATAAAAAACCCCAAAAACCAAAAAAACCCAACCACATGATGAACAGAGTCCAAGGAGCACTGAGCACATCCTAGCACTACCTTTCAGTGGCTGAGTCAGTCTGTTGAAATTTCAGAAATCAGGGCAGATTTGTCACTCTAGTGCTTGAACTTGAACGATGGTAGAGAGGACTGGAACTGGAAGCTGGGAAAAAGGTTGGGGTATCCACAGGTAAAGGGTAGTTTTGAGTCTTGAGAACAAGGCAGCAGGGAAATGAAAGCTGAGATGATAAACACTTTGAGTTCAGATTGATTTTGGAAGCCAGAGGAGAAGAGCCAGGACTTGGAAAAGGAGGAGCTGGAGAAAACGGAGGAGGATAGGTCATTCTGAGAAGGAGTGAACAGAAAATCTGCATCTCCTACAGAATATTCTCTTTAGGATCTCTGACTCCAACAGTCCTCTGCCTTTGGTGTTCAAACCCCTCTGGCAAACCACGAGACCTGGGCTTAACACAGAGCAAAAAACTGATTCTGCTAAGAATAATTCTGTTCTTAGCAAGGACATGTGCAGGATCTTTAGCAAGGCTAATCTCAGTTACTTCTGATGATGGCAGTAACTACTGTTCTCCCTTTGCAGGAGGCAGGGGAAAGGAGGTTCAGTTTATTTACAAAAAAAAAACCCCAAAAACACCTATTTTAAAAATAAAATTACACTTAACATAGGCCAAAGCAAAATGTGCTGGAATGGTATTAGTACAATTGCAAAGGTGAGTGGTCAGCAGGTATAGAATGCAGGTATAGAATACAGAAATTAAGTATGCAAGTACAGTTGTTGTCTTCCTCTTTTACTTGTGCATTACAGGGTGGGAAGTTTGTGTGTTTTTTTGGCAGAACTAAGAACTGGCCAAATCATTTGTCTTAAAATATATATATATATATATTATAAAATATATTATATATTTTATATAATATTTTATTTAATATATATTTATATTAATATAAATAAATATTAATATTAATTATAATTAATATTAATAAATATATATTCATTTTTATATAATTTTTATATATTTTATAATATATACTATATAACTATTTTATAAATATATATAATATTTATATATTATAAAAACTTAAAAATATCATCCCAAGGTGTTTTGATTTCCAAAAAGCACTGTTAGGTCTCAGGCATGTTTTCATGGGAGTTACATCTGCCAAGCAGAAACCTGCACATTTTCCTGCCAGCTCGTGCACTCAGCTCCCAGCAGCCAGCTCAGGCAACTGCTGGATTCCAAATCCAGATTTTTGGGACAGAGACAAGGGGAAGGCAAAAGCTGGGGTGAGGGCAGGGCAGGAATGAGAAGCCACATTTCTGTGGACAGTTATTTTCAGCCTGCAGACCTCTGGCAAAGGTGGCTGTGCAGACAAGGGCAGCAGTTATTCCTAAAAAAATGGGACAATTGATTTCATTTGATGTCTCATTGATTCTTCTGATCAGCAGGGCAAAGAAGTAGAGGATCTAAGGTCAAATAGCACAGAGGTGCCCAGCTTCCAAGCTTTTGGCTTTCCCAGAGCCTGCCAAGTGGAAGGATAAACAGCAAGGCTCTGGAAGCCCCACTCAGGTTCTCTGGCAGCCAGGAGTTCATTTAAAATTATTGACAAGAAATGTTCTGTTCTCCCATCTGTGACTTCATCATGATTTCTGAAGGATGACTTCACTTTTATTTGGATGTTTGTAAATGTGAAAATACTCTGCAGATTGGACAGCACTCTTGTGTTTGATGGCATGCTCATGGTGTTGCATGTTTTTATTGAAATGCTGCTTTAAGCAAGTCTTTATCCAAGACAGAACCAGGATGCTTCACATGCTGGGGGATTTGGAAGGTGGAAAGTAAATGTAGCAGAGGGCTGCCAACTTTAAAAACCAGTTGTTTGCCTAATGCAGATAAATGCTGCCCCATAGAGCCAAATTCTGCATTTACTTTGCCACAGATCTGTCAGATTAAAGTGATTAAATTACCTAAATCTGTCTTTCCCAGGGGTTTGCTAAAACGGGTGATGTGACTGCTCTGAAGGAGGAAACAGAACTCTCAGGAGCAACTCCATTTCAACAAGACCAGGGCTTTGAACATATAAATGCTACATAATGGCAAGTGAACTGGAAAAATTAAGCTGTAAGCTTCTGAAATTGAATATACAAAAAGATGTGTGGCTATTTTTGAGTTCAGTTTGTGCCTTGTTGCCATTTTTCCTGGTGACCCAGGTGGCTTTTGAAAGTGAACACATTGTTTCTGAAACATTCTGATATCACTCAGATGATAAACTCATGAGGAAATTAATAATTATGTCCTCAAAAGAGAACATTGGAGGGAATGAAAACCCACTAAGTAACAGCTTATTAAGCGTCATCTATTCTGAATCACCCTTCAGGTGACTGGTTTGAGGTCACCCACAGAGCTTGTAGCTGAACTGAGAGCAAAGCAAAGGACTTGATGTATTGAAGAGGGACAATAATTCTCCCTTAGTTTCTCTGGAAAAAAAATTATACTGATGGTAGGAGAAGTTAAATTGTAAATAAGGATATTTGAGCATTGATTTGAAATTTTCTTACAATGTCATATTTTAGAGCACTTTTAACCTCCAGTATGCAAGCTGGGCCATGTTTTGTATTTTTTTTTTCTATCAAGCACTTAAGCACTTAAAAACTCATCCCATTAACTTTGGCATCTATAAAATGAAAGGCAACACACACACACATTAATAATATTTTAAAGCACCAGGCCACTTTTGACTCTTCACTAGTATGTTAGATAAAATCCACTGTGGCACTGCTGACCTCAAGCTACAACAGCAGAACATTGAGAACTGCTCAGGTCTGACCTAAAAACCTCACCTGTGACATTTTGGGCTCTGTAGATGAGATCAGGCTATTAACCTTATTTTCAAATTACAGTGTCTTTTCAAGGCTCAGAGCAACCTGGTCTTGTGGGTGGTAGAACCCCATCAAGGAAGTAAAAACACTTACAAAAAAGTTACAGCTCAATCCAAATTGCTAGAGCTGGCAATCTGCACTCTGGGGGAGGAATTGCCAAGTTGGAAACTGCAACTTAATGGAAGAAAAAGCAGTATTTCACCTGAGATACCAGTTAGTGTTCTCAGTGACTGGTATTGTTTTGATCTCAATGCCTGTGACTGCTGGAATTGTTTTGTCTGGCTACATTCATTTTGACAGTCATTTGAAAAATTGTGTCATTTAAGAGGCAGCTTTTCCCCACCAGAATCTCCATGGTGGCCTCTTAGTGCAGCAGCAACACAGTGACTGATTTGTCATCCAGTTCCTAAACTCTATCAACAGATTTGTGATATCATTGTAATGTTAAGCAAAGCGCAACACACATGAAAACAAAAGGTGACATTGGCTTTTTATGCCACAGCTTGTGACCAGTGCCCTTGATGGTCTCAGGTGTGTGACATGTCATGCCTTTCAGAGTCTAAATTGCTCTTGGCTTAAAGCTAATCCCCTAAACTCTTGAAAAAAAACCAAAAAACCAGCAATTGCATCACTCCAGACTGCTAAGGGCCAAACTAACAGAGCAGAAGGAAGATAAGAGATCAGATGTCTCTTAATAAAGTCATTTTACTAAACTTTTCTCTTCATCTTTATCTTATCTGAGAATTGGTACAAGATTCAACCTCTGTTCCATTTCTTCCTCTTCTCTGCCTCCAAAAAAAAACCAAAACCAAAAACAAAAACAAAACACCAAAAAACCAACCAACCAAAAAAATCAAACAACAACAACAACAAACCCCACCAAAAAAAACCAAAACAAAACACCCCCCCCAAAAAAAAAAAACCCCACCAAAAAAAACACCCAAAAAAAACCACCAGGAAAAGTTTCAAATAACTTGAGGAACAGTGAAATTATACTCCAATTCTTCCTACAGGCTCACATGAAGTGCAGTATTTAGTGGCCCTATTGCTCAAAACTAGGTGCTGCTGCAATCAGGTTTTCTGTCTTTTGTATCCTTATGAATAGGTCTGAACATTGCCAAAGTCAGAACAGTCAGGACACAATGGTAAAAAATTCCTATTCTCAGTCTCTTTCTGTAGTCTTTCAGGGCCATCTGAACATCCTTATTTTGGACAATTTGAATAGATTTGAGGCATCCTATTAGAATTTCAAGTCACATTTATTTACAGTGTTATCTTTCTAAGCATGAAGAGCACTCAGATAATCACTTAATAAGAGGAAAGCAAGGTTAATGCTTTCAGTTTCTGTCTCTGCTTAGTGGCAAAGATACAGATGTTAAAATTCTCATCTCATGTTCCAAAAGGCAGAAAGTCAGTGGCTAATGAAAATTGCAACTTTGTTGTCCAGCAGAGAAACAGCCACCATTGAAATGCGTGTGACAAACCATTAATTCCCTGATTTAGTTGCAGTGAAAAGTGCTCATAGCAAGCTTGAGCTGCAAGGTCCCCCACTCAGAGGCAACCACAACAACAACAAGAAGGAAATACTTGGCCAGCTGAGCCAAGGAGGGGTAGAAGTCAGGGGACAACAAGACATGATGACTGATTAGCTCAATGCCATCATTAAAAACAAACACAAATCTGGATTAACCTCTGACTCTGCTGTGTACTACAACAACACAAAGTTTTTGCCTTTAAAAGGTTGAAGATGACTTTTTTATTTTTTAGGATGTGTCTCTCCTTTTATACTGTTCTACACAGATCAACTTGATTGGTGAAGTAAAGATAAGCTTCTTCAATCACATTGGTCAGACCAGAGGGACATCAAGAAGAAGACCCTCATTAAAAAAAACCTGTAAACAAATTTACAGTTACAAAAACATATCTCTTGTTTACAAAAAATTCCCTAAAAAAAAAAAAATTCCAAAAACCAAAACATGTCAAACGCAAACTACAACCACAAACCTCCTCAAACCTCTTATGACTCGACTGCCAGCACAATGCTACACGTGCAATTCCACAAACCACCCAGCCATCAGCCACAAGATTTACTTTTCCCAGCTGCCCTCACCTTTCACTGTCACATGCACGCTCTGGCTGGTGGACAGCTGGGGCTGGACCAGGACGTTGCAGGTGTACTCGCCCTCGTCCACCTCCTTCTGCACATCCGAGAGCTTCAGCGTGCCGTTGTTCTCGAACGCCACTTGGCGATGGTTGAAGGGCAGCAGGTTGGAGTTCTTGTACCACTTGATGGAGTAGTAGGGGTACCCGATGACCCTGCAGTGGATGTAGGTGTCCCTCCCAGCGATGGCCGTGATGTTCTTCATCGGCCGAATGCTCGCCGGCCCTGCCGGGGGAGGAGGAAAGGAAACTCTTGAAGACAATTTTAAGGGCATGTTTGCTGGAGGGAACGTTGTGTGATTGTTTCTGGGTGTACAGATATGGCTCGTGTCGTGCTTCACAGAATTCACAGAATCACTGGGTTGGAAGAGACCTTCAGGATCATCAAGTCCAACCCAACCTTAACCTCAACTAAACCATGGCACCAAGTGCCACATCCAGTCTTCTCTTAAACACATCCTGAGATGGTGAATCCACCATCTCCCCAGGTAGACCATTGCAATACTTTATTACTCTTTCTGTAAAAAACTTTCTCCTAATATCCAGTCTGTATTTCCCTTGGCACAGCTTAAGACTGTGTCCTCTTAGCATTCGACAGATTTTTCCTTTCAAGAGCTGCTTAAGCAGTTTCCCTAATCTTTGTATGCTCTAGTTTTTTCCTTACCCTGCAGCATCCATACTAATGATGTGGAGGGTATATCTTTGTGTTATCCAGCACTTGCCTGATAAAATCTTTGCTGCGTTACAAATTAAAAGGCTGAGTGTGATTTAATTAATGTGAAATACTGACACCGATACGGTGCTAGAATCCTGTTACACATGAAGACACTGAAACAGTTAGCTTTTTCATTTCCTGTGTATATAAAGTATATATATATTTATATATATATACCCATGAGGATGGGTATTACACCATGTAGAGCCAGAAATTCAAGCTAAAGTTCTGCATACATGAATAATCACAATGGATGTTGGACAAGTAAAGGAGGAAAGAAGAAGAAAAACAAAACATGCACAGCAGGACTAAAGCAAAAAAACCGTGAACTAGTAGAGATGAGTATAGGAAAATTATACTAAAAGACACAAGCCAAAGGGTTCTTCCAACATTTAACCATACTATATATTTTCTAGATGGGGCTGGAGAGGCAGGGTGGGAAAAGAGAGTGGTAGGGGAAGAAAAGGATAAAAAAAACCAAACAAAAACCAGTAAGTTGGTTTTCGGCATTCCAAAATCTCATCACATGCAACAATCTTCTTTTCCACTACAATGAGTTATGTGTGTTTTGTTTATTTTTTTTTTTATTTTGTTTTGTTTGAGGAGCTGATTTGACAAGCACCTCTTACGTTTATTCGAGCCTGGTACAGGACGACTCCTGCAGAGTTGTTGGCGGTGCAGCGATAAACGCCCCCGTCCCGGACCTGGGTGTTGGAGATGTTCAGGTAACTGACCACGTTGCCCTCGGATGTGATGATCTGGCTGACCCGGTGGCTGCCATCCTTCACGATGGGATCCTCGTCCAGAGTCCAGGTGATGGTTGGCAGAGGAGTCCCCTTCACGTTGCACATCAGGGACACCGGCTCTCCTGGGCTCACCACCTTCTCGCTGAAGGCAGAGATGATCTTGGGAGTTCCATCTGCCAAGGGAGAGAAAGGCAGGAAAACAGTGCTTACGTGGTGTAAAGCTGGTCCCCTCTATCCTGGACCATATCCCATCAGCCAAGATCTTTCTTAGAAGCAACACAAGCAATTGTTTCCCAGGATGTAGCCCTAATTATTGAGAGAGGTAAATAAATTCTGCCAATAGAGGACTTAAATGACCCTTTGTTTGTGGTAAGTTCCTTTTACATCTTCTGAGAAACCTGATAGTGGCTTTACTGTAGGAAAAATACTTGAAGAGGGTCAGGCGTTGTGGGCCTGAGAGATTTTAGCCTGTTAGCAGCTGCTAACTTTTTCCCAAGGAAAAAATTCTCAAGGAAGTTCCTTCTCAAAACGATCTTGGCAAACAACTATCCTTTCTCAAAACAATCCTTCTCCAGGTGGTGTTTTGCTGTTTCTCTAGTTTAACCAGTGGGATTAAAGAGGTGTCATTCCTATTCACCAATCATGTTAAGTCTGTATCGGAACACCTTATAAAAGGTAGTAAGAATCAGAAAATAAAGCCTTCTATTTCTATGCTCCTTGTCTTCTGAAATATTTGGAGTCTTTCGTGTCCTACAGCGACAAGGCATCTCTATGAACTGCTGTGTTCCTGCAGAAAAGTTTTAAAACCATATGCAGCTCATTATAAGAGACATGCAGCAAAACCTCAACACATTTGGAGATTCTCTTCTCCTGGTAGAATTTAGCTCCTTGGAATTTAAGGATGAATCCTGTTGCCAAGAGCCAGGCACAACTTGCATAGGCTGATTTCATACAGCAGTTTAGTCCTGGCACACAGTGCTCCATTTAGGAAAGTATTAAAATAAGCTTTTCTAAATACAGATTGCCAGTAACAGCAGCGATGTCAATTTTTCTGTGGTCATTTTGTGCTACAGATAAATATTTATCTGAATGAGAGCTTGAAACACTTTACCTTGTGAACTGTCTCCCAAAATACTCAGCCTATATCAGGGAAATGAATAAAGAAAATAGGTGGTCAGAGAAACTTTGTAAGCAAGGAGCAGGATTAAATATCCAGCTCTCCAGAGTTCAGTGGGGTAATATTTAGGAGTGCTGACATCCTGGTATTAGTTAAAAAGTCCTTTCTGTGGTCATGCAATATGTGTTTGTTTTCCTTTGAAAATGTTACTTTAAAAACATGGCTGCAAAATTCCCTTGCTTGCTGTATGGTAGAAAGATAAGCACTGGCATTCTCAGAATGTTGAAAGGCCTCAGCATCCCTGGAAGAGCATTTGATTTTATCTGATTTAATTTTTTTTCCCTCTGCCCCCTCTCTCTTTCATTTCTGTCCCATCGGTTATGTGACAGAGTTTCTAATTTATTTATTTCTTTTCATTCCTGACTCTCTTCCTTTCCTTTGTGGCGTACTGGATAATGTCACCCCTCAGAAAACAGAACAGCAGCAACATACACACACAAAAAAAGCTTTTTATCCTGAAAGGGAGCTGACACAGGACCAATAAATCTGTAAGTGTGCACACTATGTACCTCTCTTCCTCCTCCTCTTTTTTTCTTTTTTCTTTTTTTTTCCCCTCCCTTTTTTTAATTCAAGTGACAGGCTTTTTTTTGAGATGAAAGTAGACATTATTCTCCCAGTGAGACCCGAGTGTCTTTGAAATCTTCCCTGCTGCTGCTCTCTGATAACCTGCACTCTCCCAACACCATGATAGATTATCAATATGCTCTTTAGGCTTTCCTAGTCACGGGAGATGGTTGCCGAGGTAACTCAGTCCAGGCAGGTAATCTCTTCTTCTTCTACAGAGACTCTAAAAATAGTGTCCATGCCATGCCTGCACCACAGCCTCATTAGCAAGATGCCTCTGTGCAAGCTGATGACTTTTCCCACTTGATTATCATGTGGAACGTTGTATCAGTTATTTAAGATGATCTCCAAGTTGTCACCCAACACACCCAACCAGAAAAGCAATGTTTGGATTTTTAACAGAGACCTGCTTGGAAAGGATTTTTTTTTTTTTCAAATTGATTTTTCCATTCCCTTATGAGTGAGGCACAATAAACCCCACAGACATTTCATGAGTACTCTCTTTTTTGTAAACTCCACTGATGCTAAGATGATTTTTGCTTTTAGATATTCTTCATACATATTCTGTATAATTCTGTAGACTATTATTGTATAGTTTCACAGTTCCTAGCTAACTCCAGTACTTTTCCTACCCTGATAGACAGAAAGACAAAACACATTCCTAAAGGCCCCGATCCTATCTTGCTTCTTCCTGGGAAGCCAGGATAAGTTACAGTCCCAAGACACTTTCTCATAAACAAAGTGCAGCTAGTAGCAAGAAGAAGTGGAACCAAGGGGGAGAATTACCTCATTACTTGAGGTCCTAATTGGGAATTCCTGTCAATTATGCTGATTTGCTGAACTTACAAACTGTATTTGCCGTATATGGTATTTTTCCATATCTGGCCTTGGAAACCTTCAATTAAAGATCAGCTAATGGCATGCACCCCACACCCTCAGCCAGTGTTCCTGTATAAGGAGAGAGTTTCAGTTTTCCTCTAGATATTTTAGGAAGTTTGCCTAGAATTTTCCTTATCCTCCTGGCAGAAACTGGCTCAGTGCCAGCATAAAAGCATTGGTTGGGCTGGGAAAGTGTAACTCAAAGCCTGTTGCTAATCTCATTGGACCAAGAGCCAAATATCCCACCTGAACTATTAAGTACTAAAGAGAGAGAACAGAGAAACTCCATGCTTTTCGAGGTGTAGCAAGTAGGAGACTTGTCTCTATACTGCGTTTGTGTTTGTATTATTTTCTTTCCTTATTAAAACCTTTTTGCTTTTTCAAGACACACTTGATCATGCCATCTCACTAATTGATTTTAGCTGTAACCCTGGTTTTGTGCCTGGGAGGTTTTGGTTTTCTGAAATTCTTTTCCCAGGGAATTTTCTGTAAACAAGATAATTGTTTTGTAGTTGTATCTTTGGTTTTCATTCCTTTTCCTAGGAGGAGTTTCTTCTTGATGTCCCTCTGATCTGACCAAGGTGATTGAAAAGGTTTGTCTCTTTTTCGCCAGTCAGATTGCTCTGTGTAAAATAGTATATAAGGGACATCTATCCCGAAAAATAAAGGAGTAATTTTCAGCCTTCTGAAACTCAGAGTCTGTGTCATTGTGGTGTACAACAGCATCATTTAGCCACTTCTCTGCCAAGGGCTGGACCCTCAGAGGTATTGGGAAAACCCATAATCAGCTTTGTTATTCCCTATATACCAACACTGTTGTGAAAGCGCGTTGTTTTATTCCTAGACCTTTAATGCATCACCGCTCTAAAACAACGGTGCTGAGGACGACTTGTGCACCGTTTTTGGGAACCAGAACTGCCAGAGGCAGGTGGAGACTGACCTTCCAGCACCACCTGGACGTAGTCTTGGGCTGACATCTTGTCCTTGCGCACGAAGCACTGGTAGGCGCCGCCGTCGCTCTTGGCCATGCCGTCCATGATCAGGTTCTCGCGGTTGAGGCCGGTGATGCGCACGTTGCTGCCGGGGTTGATGATCTCCCCGTTGCGGTACCAGGACAGCTCCTGGTCCTCGGTGCCCGTCACGCTGCAGGACAAGGACACTTGGCTGCCGACGCTGCTCTTGACTTTGCGCGGGCTGATGGTGGCTTTGAGCGGCTCTGGGGGTTTGGGTGGAAATAAGGAGGAAAGAGAAAGGGGAATGGAGCGTGTTAAGCATAAATGCGTCTTTGTGTGCAAGGAACAAATCAGCTCTCAGTTAAGGAGAGCAATAAAAATCACAGCCATGCCCTTAAAAAAAAAACAAACCACCAAACCAAATAACAGATGTCTCTATTGCTCTAAAAAAACATTTTTGCCACCAACACCTACAAAAAAAAAAAAAAAAGAAATCTAGATAGATCTATAGGGATAACCTTTTTAACACATAACCCCATGCCCAGGTGAACAGTAAGGTCAGACCTACAAGTAACACCATCAGTGCTGAGGGATTTAACATGGCACTGCACAGGTTTGGGGGGGCAGGATCTTATTTCACATTAGTTCAGTGTGGACCTTTGAATCTTGTGCATGAAGAGCATTCCTGAAACTCATTTTTATGGTTTAACTTCTGGCAAAAGGAACCAATTTTGCACTTTCCCAAACGACTCCTTGATGTGAACAAGTGCAATAAATGCCATTTACAAGATTAGCTTTCGAGAGTGGAAGATATTAACGCAGGTACACCCATGGATATCCATCTGTAATGTCCACATGGATGTGTTTTGGTGTGTGGGCTCACCAGATTTTCTGCTTTGATGTAGGAGGACTACAATATTTTCAAGTCAGTCTAAAGAAACAGTGGGACAGGAGAGTGCAATGTAAAAGAGGATGAACAGTACTGAAGAAAAGTCATAAACATAAATGCAAGCAAAACAATCTTTATCCTGTCACCTAGGAGTTATCAGCACTACAGAACACAGATTTCATCTCATGCCTTGTATAAATTGGTTTGACTTCCTTATAAAGATAAGGGATTGCTATCACCACTGATACTATCTCTGTCATGAAATGCAGACCTTCCTATTTATCTTTTAGCGGCTTGCATACAAAAATACACACATACTTGAAAAAGAAAAGCAACTTGTTCACTTTATTGAATATTTTATAACATAAAAGCTAGAATGAATGTGTTGTGGTTAATCAGGAACAGAGGCCTGAAAAGAAACACACAGGGGCCTCAGACATTCTGGATTACAGACAAAGGTCCAAAGCAATAATTGATCTGGCCTCAAATGCATGTTAAAAGTCACTGAACATCTCTGTTTTCTATAAAAAGACTACAAAAGCTGAAAACTGGCAACAGTGTATTAAACAAAATAGTCACACTCAAGCACATCACCAATAACTCAGACCCATGATGATGCAAGTGAGCCACATCCTCCACTGCAGAGGACGGTAATTTTTTTTTCCCTAGCTTTTGCTTCCTGCCAGCCTGATCCAGAAAACCTCCACTGGCTGTTTGAGTGCAGAGTCATTAGGAAAAACACATCACCAGGCACTGAGGATGCTTTGGGTATCAACAGCAGTACAATTACATCATGTCTCTGCAAGTTTTGACTTTGCATCATACAAGACAGATGGAATTCAAATCATTCTTGTGAGTATTTTGATGTATTTTGATGAATACATTTAGAGCCAAGGCTCCTCAGTTATAACTCATGAGTGGCAGATTTTTCACCTCAGTTTTATTCTGCCTGAAAACATTATGTGCAATTATTTGTGAGGATATTTTTATGGCCTGAACTGCTCACAGACTTCTCCCTTTTCAGTTTGCTAGTCATGCTGTCTAGGTGGAAATGTTAGTTCACAGAGCATTGTTTCTATTCCAGAAAATAATTTGGTTGTTTATTTTGTTTATTTTTTTTTAAAACAGTAGTAGCATAACACTTTTCCAGTGTGGTGCTCCTGAAGTAATAATTATCTTTGTAGAATTTGTGAAACATTCAGAACATTCACACATGAATACTCGACTGAGGGGAAGTATGAGTATTCAATATTACTGAGCACCATGAGTCATGGCAATAAGCGTTTGGCAGCTTTATTTATGAGAACATTTGCAATTTCTTTTCCAGCACCCAATTCATGCTTCTAAATTACATATCCCCCATGTGATAAATTATAGAGCTACACTGGAAATTGCATCCATTTGCACTTCTGATCGCTCAATTTGCCAACTAACTTATCTCCACAGAGCCTGCTTTGTGTCGTTCCACAACTTTGAGGACTTTAATCATTGCTAAGATAAATTAAGGAAACAGAAGGTACGGCAAGGTAAGGCAACAAATTGATACTGATGCCTAAACAATTTTGCTTTTATGAATTTTTCATATGTTTGTAGCTCTGAAAAATATTATTACAGAGTCATATAGCTCCTAGTATTTTTCCCCACCCTTTCTCTCAAATTTTAGAACAGTAAGCTAACCTTCTAACACATTCCTGAAACACTGCTTTGTCTTATTTTCAAGTAAAGGACCTACAAGAAGAAAATTTTGTTTTACAGCCAGAATCTGAGAAGACATAACAAGAAATAGGGCAAAGAAGCCCTGGACCAACTCCAAAAACTACCTAATCAACTGCTCTTTTAATTGGACAATATTTGTTAAAAATACTAATTTGTTAAACTTATAAAATTGTAGAGATCCAGTACTGGGTGTGCCCATGAGCACTGAGACACCCGGAAGCTTCCAGTCAAGGTCTGCTCTTTATTTTGCTATTTCAGCACTATTGCAAGGGTTTTCTCTTTGGATATCAGGCAACAACGTCAACAGCCAACTGTGACACAACCTTTCACCCTCTGACACAGCAAAAGACTTATCTACTTCCCTAAATCTAAACTAGGCCCAAATGGTTTGTCTTGTGATGATTTATCTCTGCTGAAAACACCCTTAGGCAGCAATAAACATCTTGCCTTGAATGCATGGGAAAGGATAACCAGAAATAAGTGACTGGCTGACAGCTACTTCTGCCATTATAAAAGACCACTACGATTTTCATAAAATCAGAAATCTTTTGCGTGCTCCTTGAGTGTGTAGAGAGTTCTCCTCAATGCTGAGATGTTGATATTGAGATATTTCCCTGGAATTGAGAGAAATTAGGAGCACATCACGGTCATTCACTGGTAAGTGACATTGGCTCCTAATCTAAATTATTTCTTTGCTAGCTGTAACATAGGTACCTTTATTATGGTGCACTGTGTTCTTATCTACTAGTAGCTCTTTTTGTGTTCTCTTGTGTAGTAAGCAGGTCTGTTTAAAGTCTTGTGTCTGTTTCCCTTGTGCAATCCATGTTTCAGTAGACCTGAGTGGTCATTATGAAGGACTTGCAAGTGACAGTGGGTTTTGAGGCGCTGGCTGTGGCAGGAAGTGACTTCCACCTCTCTACCACAAGTCATTTGTACATATGAAAGAGATAACCCAGGTGGGTGGAAGGCCCAAAGAGGTCATCTCTGGTGCCAAAAGGGTTCAAGCCCAGCTAAGAATCCACATCTTAGCCTGGAGAGCAGATGTGGGAAAAGATAAAAAGGAAAATAAATAACACTTGACTGAGAGACGCTGTTTTACAAAGACTGTAAAAGACACATGAATTATCACAGAGGCAGAAGCCTCCTACACACACACTCCCTGAGATTGTTTAAGGCTTCTCCCCAGAGTTTGGACTCAGACTCTGCAGTTACTTTCCTGGGAATTGAGGGAAAGGATTTTGATGTGTGCTCCTACACAAACTGGTTGGTAAGACACATTGGATCCCAAGTTAAATTATTTATTCACTAGCTGTGAAATTAATGGTGCCTTTAGCCTCATGCTTTATTTATGTACTAGTAATCTCTTTTGTCCTTTTTCCTCTGTAGTATATAGGGTGTTTAAAGTCCTATGTCTGTTAGTTTTATGTCCATCAAATAAATAATTAATTCTAGAATAGGCCAAATCAGCCGTTATTAAAGATTTTGTGAAAGAGTGGGTTTTGGGCTGCTGGCCACCTCAGTAAAGCTACAGCCTGCTGCCAGAGGCCTGGGCAAAAGACAGGGACTTACCTAAACCCCCACATCTATTCATAACACTGGCCACCTTGATGCCTTAAGTTTTAACTTTCCTGTTTTTCAGATTCTGTGCTGCCTAGGGGTATAGTTCTGAGCCTCATATTAAATGTTAGTCTGCTCTTTTCACAGAGTAGGGAGACAAAACAAATCCCTTTTCTTGCTGGACACCAAGGACAACGAGTACAAGTTTCAGGCCCAAACCCATAAACAACAGTGGACTGAAGAGAGAAAACAAGAAGGATGGGACTTCACTACCCAAATCTGTAATTGGACAATTAAACCCCAATATGCAAATGGACCAAAACTTATAAAAGTGTGAGACCTGGTGACCTGTCATCCATCTTGTGACCATTTTGGGTCCACCTTGGGTGTAGCCCTGGCCAGGCTCTTGTCCTACCCAAGGTGTGTCCTTAAAGGCTTTCCAATAAATATCTACTTTATCCTCAGTCTCTGTTCCAAGTCAGCCTTCCCACATCACTAGCCTCACTAAAACCTGCTGCCCACTGCCAAAAACCTCTCAAAGACAGAGACTTGCCCAAACTCTCCCCTCTCATTAGTACCACCGACCCACGACCTACGTTTGACGTAGAGGCGGCCGACCACCTCGGCGGTGCCGTAGTTGTTCCACACCTCGCAGACGTAGCTGCCCGAGTCTGAGGGCCGTGTGTTCTCAATCAGCAGCCCCGTCACCGTCTGCCGGAAGCGGCTGTCGGGCTCCCAGGGCACGTTGTCCTTCAGCCAGCGGTACTTTGGTGCCGGGTGCCCTGATGCTTTGCAAGGCAGCTCCACTCGCTGTCCTGCCATGGCTTTGTGGTGGTCAAACCCATCTAGGATAGATGGAGCTGAGTTCGCTGGGTCTGGAAGAGGAAACGCAGAGGAAACTTTTCAGCGAGAGCGTTAAAATGGACTCGCTGTCTTGGGTTGCAGTGTGTAACCAAAAATGTTTATTCTGTTTTCCATCTGTTGAAACCAGTTGGAGAGGTGTTTTCTTTATCTCTTCCATGAACCATTCCTCATAACTCTGGGGGAAGACAGGGTGGGTGCCTTCTGCTAATGGGCCAGCTGTTAAAATCATGTGAGGCAGTGTTCTTTATCTCTTCCATGACCCATCCTCCCTCAGGGGATATCTGCTGTTAATGGGCCATCGAGGCTCACCACGTGACTGATAAAATTATGTCATCCCATTTGGAGATGCTCCACCCAGTGGGGGGAGCCAACCATTGCTATCTAAATAAAAACTGAGACTCAGAAACACCACCCAGCCTGTTTTCCACTGGATTCCAGAGGAAGGCAGAACCCATCTTGGCACCACTGAACCCTTCTACAGGATCATCTCTACTACAACAGAAGCACATCTGTTACTCCAGGAGGATTTATTTACACTGCTTCAAACACCCTGACCAACAGGGTGTCAGGTTGTATTTCTGACTCTGTCAGGGTTTCTAGGATTTTTGTTTGTTTGCCTGCTTGTTTTTTGGGGGTTTTTGTACTACTACTATTTTATTTTTAATATTCCTAGTAAAGAACTGTTATTCCTATTCCCATATCTTTGCCTGAAAGCCCCTAATTGCAAAATTATACTAATTTTGGGGGAGGGGGTTTACATTCTCCATTCCAAGGGGAGCTCCAGCTCTCCCTGGCAGATACCTGCTCTTTCCAAACCAAGACACTCACTAAGCAATATGTCTGTGGGAAAAGGATTTGTAGAGAATTTTCAAAGCCTGACAGAAGGCTCACATAGTCTTGTGCATCTGTATACAAACTTTAAGATAAAAAATACTGACTTAGAAATGCTGTGGAATAGGACAGACATGGTTGAGAGAGAAATGGAACTAGAAACAAGTTTCAAATGATGACTTTGCAAACAGGACCAGATACTTTGGAGAAATAGAACTATTAAAGATGCACTGTAGTAGGACCCATGAGGGGTAATTTTAGATGATTGGCTTTAAGGCATTAACAGCATTGTGTGGCTAAAGCTGATAGGCCAAGAAATGCTTATAATGTATTGTAATTAGGAAATAGTTTGGCTTCTGATAGTGATGGCATGAGTTGTAACATCTCTACTGTCTCACCCTTCACATGAAACTGAAAATGGAATAAAAGATTTAAAAAATGCCTCTCAGTTGCCCCATCTCTGGGTCAGAAAAATGTATAATTTGACATATGTCAGCATTTTGTTCTCCTGCATTTTCTGACTCTCCAGCCCCGGTTTTGGGCACTACAGTTTGCTTCCCTGGCCCAGCCACCAGTCTGAGTCGTGGTGGCTGGGATCCAGCAGCACATGTTGCTGAAGCAACTCATTGCTGCTTGGAAATCCTCTCACTGGATTTCTTCCAGGTGGCAAACATTTTGCTGGTCATCCTTCATGTTCCCTCTGAGAGGCACAGAGAGCCAGAAATGTGTTGCCTTAGCAATTATTGCCACTTCTCAACTAGACTGAAGCCAACACGTTGTCCCTTCTTCTCGGTGGTCTGAAGGCTTTGAATTAAAGGAGCAATTTATTCCCTTGTCAGGAGACAAATGGGCAAAGGCACAGGGATTTCTATCTGCAGTCAAGCTGACAGACAGGCCTTTTCTTCTTCTGTGGGAAAAGAACTTAACGTGACAAGACCAAGTTACAGCTTAATAGTGCATCTTTCTGTGCTCAATTTGCTGACAACTGCAGCTCTCACTTGTGCAGCACCTGGCATGGATTTATGTATCTCACAGATGTCTGGCAGGATTGCCTTCACCAGAGGTGCATGTACCCATCAGAAATAGTGCTGGGTTTGTAATTTCAAGTTTGAAAATTTTGGAGACAGAGGTTGACACGATTTAAAGTTTTGTTCAGCCCATCCTGGAGCTATTACAACAGAAATACTGAACAAATATTCATCAAAGTATTTTCTCATCACATGCACACATTTTGCTAAGATTTCTGTCTCACAAAGGAACTCCACTTTGCTGACCAGCTCCTACCTGGCACACTGACCTCTTTTTGGGTATATCTAATCATAGCTGACTGGATCTAGGTGTGCTTGCCACAATTCTGGCATTTTCAAGAGGCATTTTAACTGTAGCAAACTCAGGTGCTGTTCACAGGACAGCTGCAGCAGGTTCCTCTGAGGAGCTGGAGAGCTTAAAGGAGAAGTTTATGCTGAATTCAAGCTACCCCAAAAGTAATCAGTACCTGAGCTAGCTGGTTTAAAATGAGCTTAGATATATCTTTATGAATTGCATTCACACCTGGGAGGAGGACACCCGGGAGGGCAAATATCTTAAGGCCATTCAAGTTAAACTATCAATTCAGAAACTAAAACTGTGATATTATAAAAACGGACTAAATAATAATTTTGTTATTTTGTGACTATGTCTTGATGAAACCCCCAGAATGCCAAGTCCAGTGGAAGGTGACAGCAGAGGTTTTTCTGCTTTCTAGGTGCCAGGAAAACACTGAGGGCAAAGCCACATTCAACTTGCTGAGTGTCTCATTAGGAAGGCATCAGCAGTGGTTAAATGAGTGATTTTGGATGAATCAGTGGCCTCGAGGTTCATATTTGGCACCAAGATGGGACAAATTTCTGAGCTTGCCATGCTGTTTATGTCTGGCTCAGTGAAAGCACAATCTGCCAGGATGCTATTGGGAAGGCCAATGTCAATTTGACTAATTGATCAGTCAGCTCCTCTCTAGCCTTTTGGGTCATCAGGCATTACCAGGCACAGATTCTTTTGTGGGGAATTAACTGAGAGATAAAACCACAAAGCAGGCAAGGAATTACAGCTTCTGGCTCTTTACAAGGCTACATCTACATGAAATCAGTTTCTTCAGTTGCAAGTAGCAATTAAATATTTAAATAATTAAAAAGCATAACTGTCTTTCTTTTAGAGGTATTGTCTGTGTATTGTCTGTACTCAAGTGGCACAGCAGACCCTGGATTTTCTATCCCTTTTTTTTTCCTTCTCAACTTGAGCCTTGTCAGCAGCAGCACAGCCTGAAGTCCCAGTTGCAGGATAGCTGCACTGAGATTTGCCTACAGAATGAAGAAAACTTCACCCTGCTGTTGTAGAGGAGGTTTTACAAATATACTCAGGGATACACAAGATATGATTCCAGTGACCTCTTTTCTTCCACTCCATGCTTATATATTTAATGGACAGTAAAAACATTTCTTTGGGTTGTCCCTGGAACAGACTCCTCTTTAGAACTATTACAGTTCATATATTCCAGTTAAGGGGAAGAAAACCACCCAGAAACCAAAACACAACAAAAAACCAAACAGCCAAAAATGAAAACACAAAAGAAACTCCAGGGTTCATTTGCAATCACCTGCAATGAGGCAAAAAAGAGCAAAGTAACATAACCCAGTTCTCATATGTGTTTAGCCTCTTTTGAATTATTGTTTTACTGTACTTTAACAGTCGGCTGCAAATGACTTCCAGCAAAGACAATGGTGAAAAACTGAGGCAAAATAACGTTTTAAAATATTCTACTTTGGTCCTTCTTTGAAGGACAGAAGAAGAAAGTTTGTTGTGCTTTAAAAATCATAAGGATTTTTCAGCGTGGGGAGGTTAAAAAGCAGTAATGATTTGAGGAGATGGGATTCATGGCAGGACAAAATTATTGCTGGAAAAAGACAGTATAATGAGTCTTAGAAGTATATTCTGTTGCATGTTAATGGCTTTTTCTAACTTAGAAGGGCCACATGATTTCAAGGAGATGTTCTTTCTCCAAATGAAATTTGGAACTTCATTTTTGGCGTAGGCATAATAATTACTCACTATTTTTGCTATTTTTTTTTTTTCATTTTATTTGCTATTTTCTGCACCTTACCACTCTCACTGTTTCAAAACAATAATGAATCTTGGCTTGTGTTAAATGTGGCCAAGAAACATGAGAAATATCCACCACAAACTATTTCATCCCCAAACAAGTGAAGAAAAAATATGGATGCAAAAGGTAGGCAAAAATGTAGGTCTCATGCCAGTAGACTTTTCAGAAGTATGTTAATGGATTCTCTGATCCCAGTTCTTAAAGGAGTCACTCTTTAAAACTGTAAATTCCAATAAAGGAAAAAGAAAACATATTAAAGAAATATTAAGGGACAAACTCTGCCCTTGATTGTTGCACTTGCTCAGTAGATTAACAGGACTGGAAATTAGAGCCCCCTCTATCCTGATCAAGAATAATTAACCCTGTTGAATTAAAAAATCCAGTTATTGCACACAGGTAAATTTTGCTATTTCAGTGTGGTCTGTGGAGGAGAACAGAAAAGGCAACTCCAGACAGAGAACATTCTTTAGGGTGTTTGTCCTAAATTTCAAGCAGGACAGAGCTTTCATTCCCCCCCCTTTTTGTTCAGTGAGATAACCAGAATTTTTCTTGTGGTAACCAAGATACAAGCCTGATTTTATTTATGTCCCCACTGGCTCAGCCTTAACATGATTTCACACGGAAGCAGACCATATTATGGAGCCAGCTGGAAGGGGAGAATCCTGCCTGTTCTCCTAAGACCACAGCAGGCAGATAATTGTGCAGGAGAACTTCTTCATCTGGTGGAAAAAGCAGAGGCAAAACTTCTACCCACAAGGGACACCTATCAAAGGGAGAAACTCCTGGAACTGGCTGGTAAGTGATTCTAACCTGAAAAATCCCACTTTTTTTTTTTTTTTTTTTTTTTTTTTTTATCATTACTATATTTAAGTACCAGGCTGTGTGTTCAGAGGGCTCCAAAATACTTCAAGGATGTCCATTTTGGAGGAGGGCAAGAAGCATGTTAATAATGGAAAACCTTGTGCTCACCTCTGTCTCCCTCAGGGCTCTCAAACAGAGGGGTGGAGAGCTGAGACCTGACCACTAGAGTTTTATTCTGACAAAAGGACCAAAAGAGGAGACAAAAGGGTCAAAAGATATACATCGACTTAATTTAAGTCAGATCTTAAAACTGACTGTCAGGTCGCGAAAGTCACCAAATCCTGACTGACCCTTAAGGAAAGTTAGCAACAAGGAAAAGGAGAAAAAGCAATGTGGGGCTTTCAGTGGGATGGTGGGGATTTATTTAAGGGTATGGGGAGAAAGAGAAAGTCTGGGATACAGCCCCAGAGAGCTCTGTGGATGTAGGAAAACCACTCTGGGTTTGCTCACATGCAAACAAATGGAGCAGGTATGGACAAGCAGCAAATGAGGGACAGGAAGGGGAGGTGGAGGAGTGCTGATCCTACACAGAAATGTTTGACAGCAAGTTCCAGACCCAGGCTTGGGGTCAGCTCCTCCTTTCACCTCACCCACACCAGGCACTGCCTCTCACTTGGAAGAAAATGGGGGAAAATCTGTATTGGAGCAGCATTATATTGAGCGCCCTGAATGTGTGGTGACTGTGAGGAACCCAACTGCCCACCACACAGTCAGCAGTTAATTAAAAACTACAAGGAAAAGTTAAAATAGCCCATCCATCTCCTGGTTTTCTCACCTGCTGTACAGATTGCCCTGGGACCCAGCCCTGAGCACGGAGAGCTGCCAACCAGCCCTCCTGTCTGCCTGCAGCACCCCTGGGTGCCCTGGGTCACCTTCTCCTTCTGGCTGGAGATCCCTCCTGCAGGCAGGGGAACAGGTTGTTTTTTGTTTTCCCCAGGTAGGAGTGGGATGAATGGAAAGTAAGGCAGAAATGCATCTCAGATAACCTGAGAGTCCTGAGGTGGAATATCTACAGCTGAGTGCAGTGTCCTGAGCTCCTGCTGAGGTCAAGAGAGAAGGAACTGCAACTATGGGACAGTTCAGATCACCCCAAAGCAGGACAGGTGCTCTGCCCCTAAAAGTGTTCCTCTTCTTTGGTTACACAGGGAACTTAAGGTGATTAAATTTTCCTGCACAAGTCCACTTTTGGAGGGATAAATCCCATCCACAGTCCCTCTATAAAGTACTCTAAACCTGCTAAAAAAAATCACCATGCTGAATGCAGGTGCACCCTGCAGGCCTTCAGGAAATAGCAGCTAAGATGTGAAAAACAGATTAAAAAAATAAAATTGAGGGGTTTAAAATGGCCCATCTTATTTTGCAGCAGCTCCCCACTTCCATTTGATAGAAACCACACGAGAAGGTGCCTTGGCCAGCTGAGCACACCAGAGAGAGACACATGCAACACTTCCTTTAGCAAAGATACAGAAAAGGAGCACCTGATACAAAAAGTCTTGCGCTGTTGCTTTGTCGCGTTTCTCCAGTGTATCTGTGCCTTGTGATACATCGGTAGTTGTACAGCCCATCTTCATTCTGTACGTCTAAAATATACAAGGCTCCCGTGGATGTGATGAGAAATCTAGGTCCTGAAAGACACAAGAGTTTGCAGGGTTTGAAATATCTGCAGGTTGTTACTCTCACACTGAAGGATGGAGGATGCAGGGGCTGAAAATTTGGGGTTTTGCCAGGTTTGAAGCTGCCAATTGCAAACCTACCAAGTGCTCACTGTGAATGCATAAAAGGTATCAATTCGTGTATATTTGATTTGCACTTCATGTGCAGAAAGGGAGGGATCTTTAAGGAAAATGTGAGGAATGAAGAAAAGAGATTTAAGGAAAATGTGAGGAATGAAGAAAGAGATTTAAGAAAAATGTGAGTAATGAAAGAAAGAAATTTAAGGGAAATGTGAGGAATGAAGGAAAGAAATGTACCATGTACTATATGACTATTAACAAACACCCAGGGGGCATCCAAAGTAAAATATGAGGTAAAGAAGCATTGCATTGACCCAGTTTAGTTCAGTGTTGCAGGATGATCTGGTGCAATTCAGCAGCAGGGCTGTAGGGGTGAGAGAGGCAGGGAAGCTGCTCACACCTGCAATGCCTGAGAGTTAAACAGCTCCAGTGTGAGGAGCAGTCCCACCCCACCCTGCCCAGCAAAGCCACAACCTCTAAAACCAAACCCACTGTTCTCTCAAAATAAAAGTATTGCAGGTTAATTTTTCTTCAACTATGACTTTTTTTTTTTTTTTTTTTTTTTTTTTTTTTTTTTTTTTTTAAGATTGAGTCTACAATATGTAGAAAGTACCACAGTTTATATGGTCACACGTGCAGTCTTCATCATTTGGCACCCACACAACTTTCTCTGTTCTGTTTCATGCCCACTTTAAAAGCAAGGACACAACCCCCCCTAAAATCAACATGGTCCATGTTTGCTCTAATGCACTTTCCATAATACAATGAATTAAAATTTTGTGTTTAGAATGCATTGTAAACTTAAACCTCACCTGGTTAATATTTCCACTTAAAAAATAGTGTAAGCTAATACATAAACAGCGTAGTCTAAGCTGTGTGTGCTTTTCCAAAACTTTTACACTGAGGTAAATGTGAATATCTTTTCCTTTTCATGTCCTCTGTAGCTGGTAGCTCTTACCGTATATGTACTTGTACCTAGGTATTATAAAATACAGAGGCTCCAAAATTAAGGGAGAAATACACAAGGATGAAACAACTTATGAACTAATATCCAATAATATGCAGTAAGAAAAATCTCTTTTCTTCAGAGCTCTCCTTTGAGCAAGGACTTTTTAATAATTAAGTGTAGTTGGATGCTTGCTCACAGATGCACCAGTGGGAAAGCAACCCAACAGAGAGAGGATGGAAAGGAAATGGTTTCATTACAGAGGGGGATATCCTTAAAACCATAATATAAAAGAAATTGGGGGAAAAAATTAACAACCATTTAATGTCACAGGACTGGTCTGACCCTCAGAGCAGAGAAAATTGAATAAAACAACACCAGCCCACCTCTCCCATCCTTGGAATTATCCAGAATTATTAAATAATGACACCAGGGTTAATTAAGTGATGGGATTGTTTAGCATGGAGAAAAGGAGGCTCAGGGGTGTTTTATTTCTCCTTAAATCTCCCTGCCAGGAGGGGACAGCCAGATGGAGTCAGGCTCTGCTCCCAGGGCACAGGGACAGGAGCAGAGGGAACGGCCTCAGGCTGGCCCAGGGGAGGCTCAGCTCGGCCAGCAGCAGGAATTTCCCCATGGAAAGGGTGCTCAGGCCTTGGCACTGCCCAGGGAGCTTTGGAGTGCCCATCCCTGCAGGTGTCCCCTGGAGGTGGCACTCAGAGCTCTGGGCTGGGGACAAGGTGGGCACAGCTGGGACTGCCTGGGCTGGGAGGGCTTTTCCAACCTCAGGGATCCTGGGATTCTGTGAAAATAAATCACCATAATTGAGGCATAGAAGGTGCTGAGCTCCTTTGCTGACAAAGAAGAGCTGAGCAAGGAAAGGTGTGAAGGAGGAGGGAGAACTGGATGGGAAGTGCTCTCTCCTCAGCCATGAGCAGCACTGAACTCCAGCCAAGGCGGATTTACAGGCTAGAGAGGTTCTTTCCTATACAGAAGCCATACTGACTTCATACATCTCTGAAAATTAAACTGCTTGCATAGAGGAGACTTAAGAACAAAGATATTGTGGAGTACAGTAGTCAAATCACCTGAATATTTCAGTTTCAGATGTCTGAAACATGGCATTGAAAAGTTCACATGAAGAAAGCAAAGCTATCCTACATCTTGTATTTTACTATAATTTAAACATAATATAATACATAAAATAATATACTATAATAGTAATATATAATAAACCATAATATAATATAACACAATATAATATAATATAATTAAAATATAAAATTTTTATATGTTAGTTGTAATATTTGGAGGAAATTATATAGACACACAGTAGCAATAAGTTAAACCAATAAGATATTCTGCAACTCCTTGATATAACATGCTGCCTATGCTGAGTGTTTCTTCCTTTTCCTTCCACATTCTCAATTACTCAGAACACTGTCTGAGTGTATACAATACTCAAAACCACTTGTGCCACCCTAACTTCTTATCAAATAGTGCTACTCAATATTTGTCCCCTTTATAAGGTCTGCCTTGACCCCTAAATTTAGGTTAGAAAGATATTTAGAATTTTGGTGTGAAAACCACGGGATGTTAGACTTTGGTTCACAAGCAGTTTTTGCACTCCTGAAATATTCATAACACAAATCTACCTTTTCCAGGGAATTTGTTACAAGAACATTCCAGGGATTTTTTTATAAAAGCTACAGGCAATTGAGGCACAGTTGTCTCCCTTATGCTCCGTGGGCAGCACAAAATGACAGCTCCAGGAGAGGGGAATCACATTTAAAGGCTTGGCTTGGGGGATGCAACAAACACAACCCTGCCTTGCTTTTGTTTCCAGCTCTGCATTCAGCAGGTTCAGCCCTGTGCCTGCCCACAGCAATGCCCCTCAGCCCTTCCTGCTCCCTGCACACACTTCATCTGCAGCCCAGGCAGGGCTAAAATCAGGTTTTTTGCAGCTGGGATGTGACTCTGGTACCAAACTCTGCCGAGGTGGATGTCAGTGGAGAGGCTGGAACAACATCCCAGGCCCAGGAATAGTAAAAAGGTGTTAATGGGATGGTTGGGACTGTTTTGGTCCCTGCAGTAAATCTGCACATGCTGTGCATTTGTGTCAAGTGAGTGGAGCCTGAACAGCTGAGGGGCAGAAATGTGACCCTCTTGCACGTGAAGGCTTCCTGTAGGTTTCTGTTTCTGGGGTCCATTTTCACCTTTGCTAAATATATCTAATTCCATTTCTTTTCATAATTCCATTTCTCCACAATTCCATTTCACACCTTTGGACACTACCAGTGTGCACAAGTTAAGGATCGCACAAACGTGGCCAAAGTTAAAAAATAAATTCCTTCCTCTGTACTCTTCCATGGCATTTTCAGTATTTCACAGCATTTTCAGATGCTCTGCACAGTTTTGAGAGATGATCTACACAGGGCACTGTTAGTAATCATATTTGTCTTTCTTCTCAGGATAAGCATGAGCAAAACTGCCACAGAAATTAAGTGAGAAGATCAAATTCAGAGCTTCCCTTTAAACTCTAGAGAGCAATCCTGGAATCACGAGTGGGGTGTGAATTTTGGATGTGGAGTGGCTGGGTGATGAATTTAATGGATTTGTGGGCTATTTCCATATCTCATAGTACTGACTGATTCTTGCAGGTGAAGCCTTCCCTGCTCAGCCCCGGCAGTGAGTTTTGTCAGCTGCAGTTACACTTTTGGCTCCCTGAGAGCAGACACACTTATTAAAAGCCTGACACTTAATAAAAGAGGAAGGTGAAAGCTTTGCAGAGGCACGAAATTGCTCAGTGTTATCTTGCAGTATTTTCTGGAGAAGTTATGAACACACTCAAGCTATCTAACACTGCTTAGATCATCTTCCTGTTGGAAATTACTCAGGCAATTGTACAATAAAACCTTCACTTAAAGCATTATCTGGAGATTTTTCCCTCACCCTCTTCAAAGATAGCTGAAAGTAAATAGTTATTGCCACGCATCAGATGTTATCCCACATTTCCCACCAACAGACATTGTGTGTAATTGCAGGGCGAAAGATTTGCCTTTTTTCCCTCTTTTCTTCTTAACATATTTTGCATACTTATGTAATGCTTTTAATAACCAACCCCTCCTTCTCCCGCAGAGACGCGAGACAGAAAAAGATGACAGAGAAATAAAAGGGGAAATGCATGTAATTTCTGTCAGCTTCTAAATGGGAGAGCATTTTCATTAAACCCGACAGGCTGTCAGCTGTGACAGAGCTGAAGTGTCGAGTGTTCTGCCTTCTGTACTTCAAAAAGTGTTTAGAGAAGCAGCAGGAT
This sequence comes from Sylvia atricapilla, assembly GCF_009819655.1. NCBI lineage: Eukaryota > Metazoa > Chordata > Aves > Passeriformes > Sylviidae > Sylvia > Sylvia atricapilla. Next base: position 111,845,302 of record NC_089141.1, on the reverse strand, counting down.
GGGACAGACAAGCTCCCAACTGCCCTGTTGATCCAGGGGAAGGCTTTCTTCTTCAGGCACATTTAATTTAATCGCCCCTGCTTTGCTCTAATGAAGTCTAATTTGTTTGACTCACCTGCTTAATATGCCAAATAAAGATTTTTCTAAAGGGAAAAATCCTTTCAGAACTACTGAAGCTTTTTGTTTGTTTGGCTGTTAGCAGGTTTCAAAAGAGGAAGAGAGAGAAGCCTCCTTCACAACAATTAAAAAAATCCACTGTCAAAATATAGCTCATAATTCCCATTTATTATTCCTCCTCGGCAGTGTTTGTATTAATGCCTTGAATACTTGATTATAATAATTTCAGCATCTGATTTTCAGAGATGCTGAAATCTCTTTTGGCTTTCAATGCTTGATGCCTTTGAAAACTTGGTTCAGTATCTGGAATATGTGTCTGATTCAAAGACTTCAAAGGCTTCCAGGAGCCCTCACTATCTCTTGCCTTGGTAGTGTGGGCAAGGATAGTAATACATTACCATTTAGCACAGTATTTAAACTTTAAAGTAGAATTTAAACCCAGGGCCAGGCTGGATGGGGCTCTGAGCAACCTTGCCTAGTGGAAGGTGTCCCTGCCCATAGCAGGGGGTTTGAATTAGATGTCTTTTAAGGTCCTCTTCCAAGCCAAAGCATTCTACAATTTTATGAAAATTTAAATTCTTTACAGAGAAGCTCTCAGAGGTTGATTCATACAATTCAAACAAATCAGTGGAAAAACAGGGAATGGAATCCGTAACTCTTTCCCCAACATAATACATAATTTTGCCTCACGGTGAGAATGAAAAGAAAATATATAGATCCAAGGACTAGAAAGACCATTAGAGTAATTTATTTTCACCTTCCATCCTTTTGCCATTAACCCCTGCCCAAGTCCATATCTGGAAGTTACACTAAAGGTTTTTTAAAAAGACATTAGTCATGATTAAAGATTCCTTGTAAGTGGAGAGCATGTGATAGCCCCGGGTAAATTATTCCAATTATTCTTGCTTTTGGAAATTAGTGTATTGTTTGGATCCACCTGCCTTTGCCCCAGTTATTGGATCTTACTGTGCCTTCATTAAAGATTTCCTCTGCAGTCAGAAATCTTCTGCCCATTTAAGTCCTTACAGAACACGAGGAAATGACCTCTTATACCATCTTTCTCCTTAATTAGTTATACAGATTGAACTTCCTAAATCATTTACTGTGAATTATTCATATCTTGAAATATTCCTGTAGTTCTTTGCTCAACACCTTAACAACTTTTTGAAGTTCCTTTTTAAGCTTGGATCATGCACATAAATTCAGTTCTGAAATTTCTGGTTCTGGTCACAGTGAATGCAAAATGTCACCATTTTCCTCTACATTTTTTTTTTTCCCACGTACCCATCCAGCAATTGAACCCATCATGGCAAATTGTGATCCCCTTTTCAGAGTCATGGATTTAGGGATTTCCCTCCTCCTATAGATGGAAGTTATCACCTGGCCATCCTAAAACTGGAATTATTGGCATGAAAATCTCAGTGTTCAAATCAAACCTCTTTAACACAACTCACCAAGCTGTGTCACCTTTTGCCATCACACCAGTATTTTAACTGTTGGCATATTTTACCAGCAGCTTTCCTTGACAGAATTTCTTTCTCTAATTGAAATTTTAAATTCATGTTTTCATCTGAGATGTTAGCAAACAAGGGGAGGAGATGGACCCCAAAGAAATGGGTCTCACTTTCCTAAAGAAAACAAACAAGAAAGAGGTGGAGGAAACTGGGTCATGTCTTGACCAAGGGCTCCAAAATCCATGACATTTTTGAAACACATCCCTGATTTTACTGTCTGCTGACCAGTGCCCTAAATAACCTACTGACTTCTTTAAATTTGAGTGGCGTTAGCAAATCGTGTTCGTTCCTCCAAGTGAGAAGAGGTCACATTAACAGTTATGAAATTGCTCTTATGTAAGGTTTTAATGTTTTCCATTAGACTGCATAATATTAGAGATTAAAATAAAATTCTGTTTAGGTTTCCTATGTGAGATTGTTCTCATGTATAATTCATAGGAAAATGTGAGCACTTTCCTGTCGAATTAGCGCATCATATTCTTGTAGGAAAATGAGAATATTTTAAAATCACATTGTTAATTATTCTTTAATCATGCCCTTTTCCCCCAGCATGCTGGTACTCTTTAAAGAGGGGTAATGTTACCCTCAAGATGATTTCAAAAAACCATATTTGATTTTTTCCCTTTGTTGGAAGCACATCTAACGGCGTTGTGTTATTGCAGCCTAAATTGGGTTGATCGAAATTAAGGGAACAGATGGCTGTTCTAATCCTGTGCCAAATGGTAATACAGAACAAATAAACTCTTGCCAGGGGTACTTGTCACCTCCACTGGATAGAAAAGCTTCTGCTAAGCAAGTTTTCAGTGTGACCTGTGCAGGGAAGGGGAGAGAACTCCCCAAAAAACCAAAAGGGACAGAAACCTGTAACTCAGTTTTGTGGCACTGCTACAACATCATCCTCAAACAAACCAGTCTTCTGCTCAGGGCACGGCAGGTATGCTAGAACCTGCTCAAAGTGTGCCCTGCAGTGACTTTTGACACAGCCCTTTTTGATACCCAGCCCAAAGATCAGATGAGAAAAGGAGATGTGGAGGGAAAGGCAAGGATTTCACTTTTCCAAGTATCACTCACTCCACGTACTCAGCTTTCATGAGATACCTTGATAGGACATCATGACTCATTTCCTGGGAGAAAAAAAAATCGGTGGCAAAACTCTTGAAGTGCCACCATAGTAGGATGTTACTCATAAGGAGTTAAGGTATTTGATATTTCCATTTTTTCCTGACACAAGGAAAGAAAAAGCCATAAAATCCACAGGAAATGTTGTCCAAGGTGAGGGAGACTGCTGTGATATTTGGTCTATAATTCCAGGCTCCTCAAAGCTCACAGAAATGTGTCTTATAAAGCCAAGCTTGCAGGTCTGAAGTTTTCTCCAGTTCCAAAGCAGTTGGTTTCCCCTTTCCCTTCTGTTGCTATGAGCCTTTTTTCCCCCTTCAGAATTAAATTGGAGAATTTATAAAACAAGCCAGCAGCCTTACATGAGATGTTTTCTGTTTTATTTAGATACAAAACCTGTTTAGACTTCAATAACTAATAACTGAGATTATCTCTCTGCAGAGAGCTAAGGACGTTCATTAATATTTCCAGTCCCATGACCTGACTGGTTCCAGCTGTAACAGATGGATTCACAACTTGGCAAAATTTGTGCAAAACTGACAGCTCAAAATTAAGATATTTTTTCTTATATCATCATTTTTTTACCCTCCCTCACCTCCTCTTCCTCAGTCAGGGATAGAAGCACCTGTTTTGGTGTCAGCTCAGTCTGAATCAGGGTTTATTGTAAATAAATCTGTTCCTTGTCAGTGGAATTCAGAGCTGCTCAAAGTGTGGGAGGCCCAACCCAGCCACCATCACCATGGCTCTAAAATGCCAAGCAAAGTCATGGAATATTTTCCACTTGATTCTTCAAAGATTAAAGAGGAAAAGAGTAAAAAAAAAAAAAAAAAACAAAAAAACAAACAAACAAAAAAAAAACCACCAACCAAAATGCTGTTATTTTGGCGATTTCCCTTGATGTTTTGCGTGATTTATTGCTACCTGAGACAACAAAGCTGCACATTTCTTGCCTATAGAACCACGAGGTGAATACAATTGGGAGAGGAGACAGACAGAAAGAAAAAGAAATAAAGAAAGAAAACAAAGAAAAACAGAGGGAAAGGGAAAGGGAGAAAGGAAAGGAAAGGAAAGGAAAGGAAAGGAAAGGAAAGGAAAGGAAAGGAAAGGAAAGGAAAGGAAAGGAAAGGAAAGGAAAGGAAAGGAAAGGAAAGGAAAGGAAAGGAAAGGAAAGGAAAGGAAAGGAAAGGAAAGGAAAGGAAAGGAAAGGAAAGGAAAGGAAAGGAAAGGAAAGGAAAGGAAAGGAAAGGAAAGGAAAGGAAAGGAAAGGAAAGGAAGGAAAGGAAAGGAAAGGAAAGGAAAGGAAAGGAAAGGAAAGGAAAGGAAAGGAAAGGAAGTGGGGTCTGAACAAAATAAAGTTGCAGTTTTGGCTTTGTAAATTGAGCTGACAGAGATTATCTGCTGAGTCAAATGCAGCTTTGAGTGGGAACAAGAGTTGTAGTTCCCTGTTGGTTTCTCATTGAGACAGGATGAGGCCTGAGCCCATTATTCCAAAATCAGGAGAGTCCTGACTGCTGGTGGCAGCTGCATTCCTGGTTTTAGCTGCTCTAAATTCAACAGTCCGTGAGTTTATTTGTGCTTCTGTAATCTCAGTGTAAGGAAGGACATTATGCTCTTCTATGTGCAGTGCTATAATTTTCTGAATGAGTTTGGCCATTTTGAAAAAGAGACTGTAAATTACCCAAATCAGAACATATTTTGTTGCCCTATCTGCATTTCTGAGACTGTAAAAATGTATTCCATGCCAACTGCCCACACCAATTCCACATATGTTACATATGCAATCTTCAAGTTTTATAAAGGAGGAATAAACATGTTTGTTTGGTTTGATTTTGTGGGGGTTTTTTTAAGATAAGGCATAACTTGATGCAGGAGCTGTGCTTTTGTGTACACAGACTATGTTTGGTTAATTTTATGATTAAATTTTATGATTAAATAGTATAGACCTGACTGATCACACAATGTTTTTTTTTATTTAATTGTTCCCCCTCTTAATCTTTGATGAATTTATTAGGCATAAGCAGCTACAGCTCTCTACCTGCTGTTGTTAACTGTCATCCTCCTGGATATTGAATAAAACTGCCATAATCTTTAATGCCTCAGTTTTAGATGATTTGAGTGCTTGCATACGTTGCTGTAGAAGCTGCTTTCCTCATTTCAGCTGGGAAGCAGGCAGATAATTTTAAATCACCAGCTAGTTTTAGGGGCTCTGATTAAAGAGGATTCAACTTTGCCCATGATATATGGAGCTGTCTGGAGGATTAAAATATTTTTCCTCAGGCTTTTACTGGTGCATCCCACATAAATAAATAGCCTGGAGCTGACCAATGGCTTAGCACAAATAAAATAATTCTCTGCTCTTCGTATCATCAAGGACCATAACCCATCTCCCCTGTAAATTTAAGCACAAGCTCATTAATTAAAGAGAAAACCTCCATCTCCTCTGGCCTGAACAGCAGCTGCTTTATGCCATCACCATCAAATGTGCACCTTAATAGTTTTGGAGCTTTGAAGTCATTGTATTTCCAGAATATAAACTGTTATGGACAACATGATCAGAATAAGTCACAGCCCTGCAGACACAGAACTCCAACAGCAGCAGAATTATTTTGACTGGGTGCAAATAGCCAATATCATCCCACAGCAATCACAGCAGCTGCAGCTCTCTGGCCCCACATGTTTAACTATTTTTATTCTGCAGGTAACTAAGAAGGTAACGGAGCATCTCAACCTGAAGGAACAGTTTTTATGATTAATTTATCATAGCAGCCACTCCCTTCTATGAAAAGATCTATTCAAAGCTTCCCAAGACACCTGAGAAGTCAAGATTTTTTTTATCTAAAGCATGTGCAATAGCAGAGACAAAGCCTCACGTGGTACATTCTAGCCTAGTATTTTTATTTTGGGAGTGCAAAATGAGGGAAAGTGAAACAGGTTAATTTGGTGTTATGGTAATGACACAAGAAGGAATTAATATCTTCCTCACTCAATTTGAAAAATAAACCTATGTTTGGATAAAAAAATTATTCAGAATATTCACTGTGGGAGGAGGCAGCTCCACTAGGAATTAGAGATAAAATAAATAATTTCCCCTGGAGACTCTTGGCCAGTCTACTGGGAAAAGAATTCAATGTTCAGTGAATAATTTTTAAAAGGAAGAAAAAAACCTGCTAATGATATACATTTCTATCTTTTTGAACAATACAATAATGTTAAGTCTATGGTGTTGTTTTTCAACAGCTCTATAAAAATGTAAATATTTTTTACAATTTCCCCTCACTATAACAATTTTTTCCTCTACTTTTCTTTCTCTCACACACACTAATTTTGATTCTCAACATAACCAGCTATGTTGTATGAGGGGACCCTACTTCTGCCTGTTCTTTACCCTTCACACAGGCACAGAGTGTATTTAACTATTACAGAGTGTATTTAACTGTTAACAGAGTGTATTTTGTGTATTTAACTATTCAGTTCTCAATACCACTCACACCTGACATTAAAAAACAAAACAACACTTCTGGTGAGTTATTCTCATATTTTGTGACTCAGTACACATTTCCCTGATTATGGAAACATGCAAAACCATTTGTATTCAGTGTTGCTTTAGGACAACTGATGAAGCCGTGTTCTAAACAGAAAAAAATAACAATAGTAGGAGCAGAAGTATCTAAGGACTTTTCTATACCTTAAAATCAACAAAACTCCTGCCATCCATGATCCAATGAAATTATTCCATAATGGAATATTAGAAAAACAGCATTTAAATATTGCACAAGTCCCACATATTTCCTACATTGCTAGAGGAAAAACATAACCCACACTAATTTAAAATTGAAATAGCTGCAAGCAATTCCTGAGAATCTGTTTGCAGAGTGAGTTCCACCAGCATGTGGGGATTTTGCAGACCTCGTTTTTTATAGGTTGCAAAGTTTTATAATTCTTTCAACTTCTCAATAAACAGAAACAATTTGAACGAGAGTCATGTTATAGCAGTGTGAATAGATGTGGTTTTCACACTATTTATTTTCTGTTTGCTGACATCTTTGTCAAACTAACTTTATAACAATGAAAAGGGTTCAGTAAATATAACTTTCCAGCAGGGAGCAAATTCACAATGTGATTTATGCTGAGCATCAACTCAAGATTATGGGATATTTCAATCCAACTTCATTTCAAAGATCTATGTGAGGTAAAACTAGGAAGGATGTGTAATTCCATATCATCTCATAAAGATTACTGTGATTCTGTGCTATTACTTTCCTTAGACTGGAAGCATGAAGAAAATATCATTATAAACAAAACAAGCATCCGTCCTTTAGAATAAATCTATTTTAAGGGTTTTTATTTCCTTCTCTGAACTGCTCAGAGAATCATGACTTGGAAGCCTGTCCAAATATCAGGATGATTATGCAAATATACCCAAATACATTCCTAAGATAATTTTTATCATTTGCCAATTTCTGTTTGATTGGAAAATTGAGGCACAGTGAAGCAAATTGATTTGCCTGACTTTATCTTGTGAGTTTGGGGCAGATTTGGGAATCCCAGTTCTGGGTTTTGAGCATCCAAACATCCTTGCTTACCCCTCATTTCACATGAAAACCTGCAAGATTGGATTCAATCCTTTATTGAGGTGCACAAAAAGGGCACAGTTTGGATGTGTTAACCTCTCTGAACACATTAAATATTACTATAATTGTTCTCTTTCCACTGTCAGAGTGTTCACCAGTGGGCTGGACATGTTTTGTTTGCACCAGCGCTCATTTTCTGTGAAGACCTCAGAATAAATGATTTTTAAAATACAGCCTTTGGCTAGATTAATGTTTCAGGCAAGCTGTGTTAAACACTTTTCTGCTTTTCCTGAGCTTTCCCTGTACTTACAGATGCAATTAGCCCTACAAATGGTTTAAAGCATCTATTTATTTGTTTTAGGGTTGCATTGCATCATTTGTTAAGCAGCTAGAGTCTAAAATGTCTTCTGTTGTGTCTTTTGAATGGTGATTGTTAAGGAAAATGAGGTGTTTTAGGAAAAAAAAAAAAACCACTGCAACCTCATATTCTACATATGGGACTTTAGTCATAAGTCACAGAAAGCATTTTTTGAAATGCTCAGAAAACCTTTTTGAAACTCACACAAAGCATTTTCCACTTCTAGAACTTTTTTTTTTTTTTTTTTTTTTTTTTTCAGGAAGCATAGGACTCGATTATAAAAACCAACCAAATAAATATCTCCAAGCAGAGACAGACCTGCACCCTAACAACTTCCCTCAGCAGTCAAACTCTCTTCCTTTATGTCCACAGGCCATTAAAGAACGTGTTGAGTCACAGAGTGACCTTGCCAGCACCATATGACATTAGCACAGATGGCCTTGGCCACGTTAATGACATTTCCACGGGAAGATCCATACCATTGACATTTCTTGCAATCCCAGAAGCTGCAAGCAGCACCAAGTTGCCTAAACAGGATTGACCTGAGAGGAAAGCCCCCACGTGTACAGCCCACTGCAGCCACCCAAGGCATGCAGAGTAGCATTCCCAGCAGGAATCAGGCACATCCATGTCCTTGGGCTGATGCCTTGGGACGGCTGACCTGAAACAGAGACTGCACGGAGATAGAGAATAAAAGGGGATGAGGTTTTGGCTTGTTTTCAGCTACTGCCAAAGCTGAGATTGAAACATGGAAGACGTAGTTTTCGTGTTCAGACTTGGATGTTTGTTATTTCTTATCTATTTACAGACTCACAAGCTGCGAGCTCTAACTAACAAGTTAGAGAAATGAGGTAAAATGGAATACTTCTAACTCTTTCCAAGGTTATTTAAGAGCTAATTACCCAATAACGAGGTGATACCTATATTATTTATATTTCTGACCCAATAATGACCACCCAAGGCTCACAGTGAGGACTTTTTCACCCAATTACAAACAACTACCCAAACCCATGAAGAAGAAGGAAGAAGAAGGTGAAGAAGAAGGACCAAGACAATGCCCCAAATCCTCCATCTTGCACCACAGACATTACTTTATACTGAAATCCTAAAATCTAAGTCTCCAGAATTCCAACAAGTAGATATTTATTGAAAGGCCTTTAGGATCCACTTTGACAGCACAAGAGCCTGACAGGGCTACATCCAAGGTGGACTAAGAATGGTCACAACATGGACAACTGGTAACATTTTTATAAGTTTTGATCCATTTGCATATTGGGGTTGAATTACCTAATTACATCTTCAGGTTGTGAGATCCCATCCTTCTTGTTCCTCCCTTTGGCCCACCCTGGTTTGTGTTTTTGGGCCCAAAAGTTGTCCTTCAGCAGGAAAAGGATTTGTTTTGTGTCCCTGCTCTGTGAAGAGCTGAGTGACACTGAATATGAGGCTCAGAACTGCACCCCTGGGCAGCACAGAATCTGAAAAACATGAAACCTAAAACTTAAGGAATCATGGCACTGCTGGAGATGGAGAACAGTGGCCAAAACTGTGCATGGAATCACCACCAGGATCACCCAAAGCACTGTGGGCAGCAGGTCCAGGGAGGGAATTCTCCTCTTTGCTCTCATGAGATCCCACCCAGTGCTGTGCCCAGGTTGGATGTCTCAACATCAGAAGGATGTGGAACTGCTGGAGAAAGCCCAGAGGAGACCATGAGGTTGATAAGGGGTTGACAAGGAGACTGAGGAACCTTCCCTGTGGAAAGAGGATGGGAAAGTGGGGGCTGTTCAGCCTGGAGAAGAGAAGATTCTTTGGAGACCTCACAGAACCTTCCAGTGTCTGAAGGGGCTACGAGAAACCTGGAGAGGAGCAACTCATCAGGGGCTGGAGGGATAGGACAAGGGGGAATGGGCTCAAAGTGAAAGAGGGGAAATTTAGATCAGATATAATGAAGAAATTGTTCCCTGAGAGGGTGGGCAGGCCCTGGCACAGAGTGCCCAGAGCAGAAGTGGCTGCCCCTGGATCCCTGGCAGTACCCAAGGCCAGGTTGGACAGGTCTTGGAGCAGTCTGGGACAGTGGAACGTGTCCCTGCCCATGGGATTGAGATGATCTTTCAGATCCCTTCTGACCCAAACCATTTTATGACTACCACAAAGACACAAAATACACCTTAAAGGAGAGGATCACTGTGAAATCACAAACACGTGTCTTAGTTTAAGCATGGTACCATGAGCTCAAAGTGATTTTAAATTATGTACCAGTGGTCTGCTCTTTTTATTTATGCTTGTCAGCTCCCTAAAAAGGGATGCGACTCTCTGCCAATGGTGCTTCCAATGCATAAGGTCTGTAAGAAGTACTCCTTTCTGCATGAAATAATCTAAAGTAAGGATATTCACCCAATTTGCTCCAATGTACTTCTTTCTCCTGAGAAAACACAACAGACTTTTGACATTTTACATGAGCATTCAAAAAATGCTAGTGTCACTTAGAGAAGAACATTTAAAAATAATTATACCTATTTTTCAAAACTAGGCAGCGGAAAAGTAATGAAGAGAAAGCTCTGAATTAAAACTACTTTTCTTCTCTTTTCCTGATACTCAGCTTTAATCTGGGTATACTCTTTTATGCAGTCAATGGCTTAGGGATGTGAACAGCCACAAATGAATCTTAAAAAAAAAAAAAAAAGAAAATTAACGTGGCAAAATCTGACAGCTGTATGGCATTTATTCTAAGCAAATTCTGCATTGGTTCAATCTCTCGAGCAACTCTTATTTGGGTCAACATTATTGCTTTCATAGTTCACAGTCTTTATCTCCTGGGAGAAAGCCAATTTTTTTTCCTTCACTCCAATCCTCTTAGGCATAGCCCCAAGAGTCTGTATCACTGACCTGAGGATTTGCATTCTACACCATGTCCGTGGTGGGGACACACTATCTCCCTCCCTGGAGCATTTCCATTAAAAAGGTGGAACACACATGCAATCCCTGTAAATTGAACCTCCTGGACTTTTTTTCTTTTTTTTTTAGTTCTGAAAAGGGAGCGTCGTACAAAGCAGAGCAAAGACCAGGGAAGATAGGGGGAGAAATAAAGAAATAAATAATATCCCAAAGATGCAAAAGTCAATACACTGTGTTTCATTTCTTTTTTCTTTCTGACAGGAGCTCTGGCCCTGGAGCCTGGTCAGGGGCAGCTCAATAATAACGATCTAAGGCTGGTCTTCAATAGAGACTCAACAGCTGACAGCTCCTCTGTTCAAATTGACAAGGGCACAAAGAAAGGCTTGAATAATTAATTGTGAATGGTTGGATGTGATTTGATTGTGTGACCAACCTGTTACATCGACTTGCCTTCACCTAATCTTTCAAAATGAGATATTAAAGCTGAAACTCTGCTGTGCTTCTTTCCTATTACCTGGTTGTCTCTTGCTCTGTGGCAGAGCCTGCAGGATGTGCTCTCCATGAGATGGAAGGTGGTGAAGGAGAGCCCTGATCTCACCTGGGTGAATAGGACTCTGTGCTCCAAGCCTGCGTAGTCTCTATTAAAAGGTGCTTTTAATTTCTATTATGTAGATGAAGCCAAAAAAACCCCAAAAAACCAAAAATACCCCCAAAAAAACCAAACAAAAAAACCCCCCCAAAAAACCAAAACAAAACCACCACCACCACCACCACAACAGCAACAACAAAACCCCCCAAAAAACAACAACAGCAACAAAAAAAAAGAAAAAACACACAAAAAACTCCAAAACAAACAAAACAACAACAAAAACCCCAAAACCAAAACCAAACAAAAAAAAAATCCACAAAAATACCAAACCAAAAATAAAAACAAGGATGCGATAAGAAAGTGACATCAGCAGAGGTATGAGCTATGCACTAAATAACTTCTTCCTACCACAAAAAAAAAGAAACCCAACCAAGCCAAAAAGAATGAATCCAAAGCCCAAAAAAGATCCTAACTAAACCAAAACAAAGGAAGCCCTAAAAAACCCAAAAACCTCACCCACTACCCCCTGAAAAAAAAAAACCCAAAAAACCCAACCCTAAAAAATATCAAAACCCCAACACTTTTCTCACTTCATTTCTGAGACATTTTCTAGCTAACTTTTCGCAGGCCAATTTCCCACTTAAAGAAACTGCAGACACCTGAACATTCAGAGCCAAGTCACACGATGAGCACCATCTCAAACATAATCTGCATTTATCTTTAATAGGGACTGAATACGTTAACATGCACCACTTCAGCATTGTCTTTAACACAGGTGCTGCTTTCTCAGCAATCCTAAAGCATAGGTGGCACAATAAATCTTTGTTTAACTCCTTCACCATACTTGAATGACAGAAAGATCGGGTGCCAAATAATTTCTGGTTGCTAAAATTCTTTGAATAAGTGAACTATTTCAAGCTGCCGAAGGTCTGCAAATGTGCAGTTAAATGCTGTGTTTTGAGGGGTATTTGCTGCAGTCAACTGTGGTTACAATGGTAAACTGCACCTTGGGAAACTGAGAATTTCTCTGTGATTAATCAAAAAATGTTTTCTGTGAGAGCCAAGCTCCGCTCTCCCCTTATTCTGACAAAATTCTCACGGAGTTTCACTCTGTATGGAAAGAGTGACTGAGTAAGGAGGGATTATTTCAAAGTTTGTTTGGAAACTCATCTTCTGAACAGCAGAAACCACTTAAATGAAAGAGTCTGATGGTTCAGGGCAGTCCTGATTATTTCACTGTGTTCTAATCCCAGCTCATGGTCTGCAGAACTGAAAGAGTCTCCAGTGCTTAATTACAAGAAGAAACCTGTCTCTATAAAATATGACTTATGTGTAAAGTCAACACTGGTTCTTAAAACACATTAAGTTTTGAAGAAGAAATCAGGGCACATGGAGGTAGAACATTAAAAAGATGCTAAAATTTTAAATTACCTTTATTTTTCCTTTCAAACAAATAATACTCTGTGGACAGGCATCAGCTATTTCCTACCAGACTGTACCCCGTGGTACATATTAGGGTTGCTGAAAAAAGTATTTTCCAACACTTTTAGGAGCAATATTTCCTTAGACTATAACCTCTGTTAAATATTTATACATTAATCTTTATTTTTATGTAGGAAAATATCCTATATATGCATGTGTGCACATGCATGTCCCCATCACGTGGGTGATAAATAATAGAAGGTCCCTCTTTATGATAAATTATGGATGAGATGCATAATATATGAATTAAAGTTAACAGCAGGAAAAATCATTCATACACAAGAAGCTGGAGGAGAAACTAAACCCTGCAAGAGGGAGGTGGCAAACAATTCACATTTTAGTTCAGAAAAGCAGATCTGAGCATTTCATAACTAGGCAGCTTTCTGTGCTCTGTTTATGGAAATGTTGCCCACCAAAGAAACTGGGAAAAAAAATAAATATATAAAAAAAATTAATGTCACTTGACTGAAATTCTATTGAGAATTTGGCAGGTTCAAGGAGGAGCTGTGGAATGATTCAAGAGGTGGAAGCCCAGTTTTTAAATGGTGCTCTAAGGAGACAGATTTTTTTGTTATGAACAAGGAGCTGAAAAAGAGAAATAACAACTACCTGAAAGATGAGGGAATAAATTATCAGGTCAGTTTATATCTTCATACCCTATCAGAAAATGAAAACAGAATTCATTTGGCATAGGCAGAAGATGGAAAATTCAAGCAACAAGGTATTCACAAAAAAATATCACAGCTCATGTAGAAATTACAAAGTGGATACAGGAACTCTCTGGTAAATTCCAAGCAAAAACGTGGGAAGTCAAGACAATCTAAAAAATTCTTTAGGGAAAGAAAAAAAATAAAAGAAAAACAAAAGCAGGACATCTGTCTTTGCTATGGGAATTCCAGCACAGTGACAAACTTGCAGAGAGCAAGAATTGCTCTCAACAGGTGCTGGCAGCCCCATCCAGCATCACACGAACCAACCCCTAAAAAAAAATTTGAGATTAAAGCAACCAGGATAAGAAATGTATGTTAATTTAAATCTAGATCAATCTTTCCAATAATTTCTGAAATTCTTGGTTTCAGTCTGGATTAGGACTGAATCTGTGTTAGAAAATTAGTAGAGGTACTTATGATTTTCTGCAATTTCATTCTTTCTGAATTACAAAAGCAAAAATTCTCTCTCTCTTTCTTTTTTTTTTTTTTTTTTTTTAAATTAAGTCATTTTTATGTTAATATAAATCTGGATTTTGCTCATTTTTTCACACTGGCCCACTTCACTTTTTTTCTTGGTGAAGTGGCCCCAGATGTCTCTTCAAGAACGTTTACAAAACCACAATTTAAAAAAAAGAAGTGCTTTGTGCTTAGTTCCCTTTCTCTAAAGCATCCTTGATGTTTTCTGTGAATATTAATTCCTAGCATTGGCCCCAAATATGGCAAATTTTAATTTTGCAGCCATGAAATCATTCCTTTATTTTTAGTCCTTTTTCTGGCATCAGAAATCTGAAAAGGAAAACATTTTGTAATTCTGTCTCTAGCTCAGAGGTTAAAATTAGTCTGAAATTCAGCTTACTAATTATCTGAAGTAACTGACCGTACAGTGACCATTTTTTTAGAAATAAGATATTATTCCATCAGTTTGAAGGGATGGAGGAAGAGAAGACTATGGGTGTTTTGATGGAAGGTGGGACATCTCTGAGCTACCAGTGAGCCATGAAAGATCCTAATAGGATTCTAAGATAAAGCACGAAGCAGCAGCACCATTGAATAAGATAAGAGCTCATCTAGGATATCATCTGTAATCCAAGATGATTTTGTTCACCCAGGACATCTCAAACAACAACTAAAAATCAGATCTAAAAGCACTAATAGAAAAAAAAAAAAAAGCCTATTTTTTTAGAGAGACATTTAAAAATTGGCTTATTTCTTCTACCAAAATAAAGGTAGCAATAAATGTGTGAATATTACAGTAAATAATGAACTATATATGTTTGGGTGTATATGCCAGGGAGGGAGAGGAGAATTGTTCCATTTAAAGAGCATTACTGGAATGAGATTTAATGGCTTTGAGTTATCCATTAATAAAACTTAGTCTAGACAATTGGAGGAGATTAGAAGATTGGAAGATGGAGAATGTCCCAAACAGAGCATGGGGAAATCTGCTTGTCCCAAGATGGAGCCTGGGATGGAATTTGCCATGCCTGTGTACCACAGTCTGGGAGTTTGGGCAGCTTTGGATGTTGAATTCAAGCAAAAAAAATTATATTTGTTAAGATTTCTTTGAATTTATAATATTTTGTTGTTACTATGACTAAGATCCAATCATTAATCACAGAGTTTAGGAAATTTTTGTCCACTGGTCTCTTCTTTGGTGTATTTATTTTCTTCTGAGCTTCCCCTTGCTGTCAGGCAGAAAACATTCTAAGCAACATTCTAAGTGCAAAGGCTTAAAAAAACCCTAAAGTGCTTAATTGGCATCTGTTGTTTGCATGCTCAGGATTATGAACCCTCTCCTAATTTGGGAAGAATAAAGAATTCTGGTACCAACCAGACTGGCAAGGTCCAGGAGCTCTTTTAGTTTTCTCTTTTCCACTTGGGAGTTTATTCATGAGAGGTGCCTTGCCATGGAATTTGTAGGATACCAGTTTTTCATCCCTCCCCTTCATTGTGCTATTTTGTTCTGAGCAGGTTGTTTTGGCTTGTAGTGTCTTGGGTGTTGGTTTGTTTTTGGGTTTTGTTGTCTTTTTTTTTTTTTTTTTTTTTTTTTTGGGTGGGGTTTTTTTTTTTTTTTTTTTTTTTTTTTTGTGTGGTTTTTTTTTTTTTTCTGAATTCAGATTCTGAGCAGCACAAGTTTCAAGAATATTTGAGGAAAAGATTAAGGAGTGCTTTTAGTTTTGTGGGTTTTTTTGAGATTAAGAATAGATGTTCTGTGAACTCTTCTGAGTATATATTTATGTTCATGGAACTGAACTTGATGACCCAGGTCACTCTTTTCCTAAATTCTAATGGAAGCTGCAGTTATTTTTTGCTTTTATGTCCCCATTTCAGCTGAGTTTCAGAAAGTTTCACAGCTGGGAGTAAAGCAAAAGATCAATTTTCTTTTTCTTGCAAGGTTTTTCTCTCTTTTTTTCTCCCCAGTTCTCTGCAAGGAATCACAAGGACAAAACCTTTTTGGAACTTGGTTCAGGAAGTTCACTTCCTTCCAGAAAAAATTGAGTGTCTAATTTGGCATAGTTCCTGCATTTGTTTGCAGTAGTTTAACAGTGACACTCTCTGAACACAGAAAATTAAAACATTTGGTACTTCTTGAAAATAAGATCCTCACATGAAGATTGTGCTGTGAAATCTTTCCACAAGGAGAATTATGAGAATCTCTGTTCCTGCCTTACATCATACTTTGCAAAATTCAGCATCTGTCAGTCCACAAAAAAAGGCCTGTACCCAGTGAAAGCCACTGTGTTTTTTTCCTAATTTACACCTTGAATACTGGGTTATTTTTGTCACAGTGCCACTGAAAAAAATTGCCACCACAATATTTCTGCTGGTGACTGCTCTTAGTACAGGTGTCCTGATTTTGGTTAGTAATGACTGATGTCACTGCATTGCTGGAAATGCAGGTGAACACCTGATAAACCAAAATGAATCTCATCACCAAAATATCAGTGTGAACCTCAGGAAAATACAAATGCAACAAAACAGAGTTTTGTTATTTAAGCTTTCTTGGAGCTGCAGAGACATAAATCATGTATAAAATAATATCATATTTATCCAGACAAACCAATAACACTGAGAGCTTCCATGGGTGATTCTGAAGTTTCATAATGGATTCCTGGACAATATTGGTTGGTTTTGTGTCACACCCACAAAAATATTCACAATCATTTCCCTGAGAACTGAAATCTACAGTGAATTCAGGGAATCTACAGGAGTTCTTTCTTTGGAAGAAGATACTCCTTCACTCTCAGAATCATTAGAAGAATCCTCAGAACAAAGCTGCAAAATATGCAAAATGGATGATCATAAAAAGATTTAAATCCTATAAGGTTCAGGACAGAGTTAAAATGTGATGTCCCAGCAGTCCATCCTCTAAGTAAATTGGGAGCAATAATGACTCAGAGAGCTCAGTCATCTCCTGCTGATTTTAGACAGAAAATGAGCACAACTGTTCACAGGTGGGTGAAAACCAGACCTCACTCAAAGACAATGCTCCAGTTTGCTATCACTTAGAAAATCCTAAATATTAGAAATGAAAATGTAATTTCCAGTTCTATATAACCCCAGAGCTCCTTTGTGCTGGGAGCCTGAGTCCTGTTCCCAAAACCATTCCCTACAGATCATAAGGCACCTGCAAATCTCTTACATTGCTCCTGGCAACAGGGAACTTAAAAAGTTAAAACAAAGACTATGAGAGCAAAGCAAGCTATGAAATACTCATAATGCACACCATTAATTGTTATCCTGTTGAGCATAATGACTTCTAAAAATCTTGTTTGGGGTATTACAAGTCATCCTGAAGCAGAGGCATTCAGAAGTCATTAATATTTTAACTACTCTTGACCTTGGATCTTCTGGAGAAGCCCCTGACCTAGTTCAGTCTGATTTTTTCAGCTACTCTAGGAAGTTTTGCAACTGAATAGAAAAAGAGAAAAAGCTCCTTCCAGATCTCAGGAGAGAGAAGAGAGAGGGTGTGGATCCTTTTAAGGGCTGATGGATGCCCACAAGGTGTACCATCCACCCCTACAGGATAAGGATATGAAAACTCTTACAAATATTTTACCCACAGACAAGAGGCAGAAATTGGAGTCAATCCCTCAACACCCTTCTGTGGGAAACATTCCTTTGTATCTTTCTTATTATTAGTCATGAATTAGGATTTAGCATGCAGTTATATACAGAATTAGATCCTGGAAGAATCCATAAGTAGCATTCAAATCTCAAATCCAAAATTACAGTTGCTCAAGTTTAGATCAAGTTTATTCCTTAAATCTGACTTTTTATTCCCCTTTCTTCTGGGCACTGGGATTATCTTGACTAAGTCTGAGATTCTGTGATTTCTTTTGAGCTGGTTTTTTTTTTTCCCCCCCCCTATGCTTTACACTTACTGTGGAAGCGGGGGGGGGGGAAGAATATTGGCATCTGCAAAGCGATTGAGTGTGCAGCCTGATCATTTGCTAAGCATTATTAAAAGCTCCCTGAAATCACTCCAGTGCTTTGCCCTTTACAAGCCATCAGCCATCAATTCAGACCGTCAAATGCGATTACCAGCTCTCCTCCTGAAGCTACTTCCAAGCCATTAGTCTGATCGAAAAGCTGTGTCCTTCTCCTCCTCCCAAGTGCGTGTAAATCCACCAGACTGGTGCTGCTGTGTTTGTGGGGTGATTCATTACACTCCTGAAGAGCATTCGTGGTGTTAAAACTCCAAAGCGAGTCAGAATTCATTAAATTTTCAGGTAATTTTAAGGGAACTTTCTCAGAAATAGGCCTGCATGTTCCTCTCTTTTCTCTGTGCCTCTGTCCATTATGTATTTAAAATGTTCTGCTGGTGTGTAAAGAGATTTACTGACAGTTGCTTGGAAAAATACAATTAGAAAAGAATCAGGCTTTTGTACCAAAAAAATTTTTACCCATTCTACATTTTTTTTCCTACCAAAAAAGTGAGTTTTTGTCAATCATCCTTTTCTAAGCAGTATATTGTGGCTGTTTGGCACTTCTGTCTGAGCAGGAGTGGATGGGATGACTCCATCCATAGAGAACCTTTATCCATGGCCTTACGAAATATCCTGTAGGAAAATGGTAAATGCTTTATATTTGCCACAGATTGGTTCTGGGAACTCAAGCTCAGCACGTGGATGGATTTCTGCCCAGAGTTATAATTGAACTGAGGTGTTGCTCTCCTCAGCCTTTACTCCAAGAACACACAAAATCACAAACATGAGAACCTCACAGAGAAATATTGACAACAATTCAGCTGAAATAGTCAGGACTGGACCCCAAACAAAAATGTGAAAAGCTCAACAACCTGAATTTCATCCTGACCAAAAATGGAGGAAACTGAACGTTTCGTGAACGTTCCAATAGAAATTCAGCTCTCCGGCATTTTAACATCTCCTCCTATTGTAAATTGAGCAAATTGCTAACTTCTCATTCATTTGTGTAGGAAATGTCTTTCATGTGGTTTCTCATTTTATAATTGGAACATAGTGTGTCCAGATTATTTATCTTCACCTGATTGAGAAACCATAACAAATCCTCACAAAAGGAAAAGGTCCTGCAGCAACAAAAGCAGAAAAAAAGTCATTATAAATGCAAGACAACCAGATAGACAGGTAACTAGAAGATGCACCATTCCCTGCAAATAATTTATAACAAATAATTTATTTATCCAATTTCAGCATTTTTTCTGCTCACAATGCATTAGCAAGATCCCAGAGTCCTAGAACTGACTTTTTACTTGAAATTATTCATGATTTTTTCCCCTTTAAAGATAAAAAGGTTTGTCTTCTCCCTTCTATTCAAAAAGATTTTACTGTGTTTGAAAATTACATAGAGTTAAATAAGACAACCTTTTTTGAGTTTTATGAAGCTAAAAACTATCTAGATCTTAATTTTGGGGCACAATTACGCTTAACTGCCTTTTTTTTTTTTTTTTTTGGCTTTTTAAAGGATACTTTTCTAAGCAGGATGCTTCAGTAATTCTACTAAGTAGTTAAGATTTATTTTGCTCTGATTTAAAGCAGATCAGATGTCTAAGTACCACACAGGTAGGTCGGGCCCATTACTCCTTGTCCTGTGACTACAGTTCCTGGTGAAAAGTCTCTCTCTGTTGAAAGTTGAAACTGAGAGATTTTTTATCCTCTGTTACTGACAACTTTTGCATCTGGTTTGCCCAGGTGCTTGTCTTTTTGACTGAATTCCTTTCCTAATGAGAAAGATGATTTTCTTCTTCATGGAAACTTCCCCTTGCACAGGAGAATGGCTCTGAGAAACCCAACAATGGGATGTCTTCACTTCTGTTCTACAGCACAGGATGTTTTCCTGAAAGATGTATTTCAAATAAGCAGAGATGGTTTGGGGAATCACTTGGAAGGACTGTGGACATCTGGAATATCCCCAGGGAGAGACTCCCCAGCCTCTCTGGGCTCTGCTCAGGGCTGGGCACTGCCCAGGGCACAAGTTGTGCTCCTGTGCAGGGGAATTGCTGGGCTCAGTCCCTGCCCGGGGCTCTGGGGCCATCGCTGGGCCTGGAGCAGAGCCTGGGGCTGCTCTGCCCTCCCTGCACACAGGGACAGACATGGGGACACAGGGACAGACATGGGGACACACAGGGACAGACATGGGGACAGACATGGGGACACAGGGACAGACATGGGGACACACAGGGACAGACATGGGGACAGACAGGGACAGACATGGGGACACACAGGGACAGACATGGGGACAGACATGGGGACACACAGGGACAGACATGGGGACAGACATAGGGACACAGGGACAGACATGGGGACACCCAGGGACACCCAGGGACACCGAGGGCCCCTCTCCCTGGGGCTCCTCTCCAGGCTGAGCAGCCCCAACTCCCTCAGCCTCTCCTGGGCACGGAGATGCTCCAGGCCCTTCCTCAGCTCCAGGAGCTCCTGTCCCTGCTGGGCTGAGGATCCAGGGCTGGGCACAGCACCCAGAGGTGCCTCCAGGGCTGGGCACAGGGGCAGGGTCAGCCCTGACCTGCTGGGAATGCCCATCCCCATGTCCCCAATTCCTGTTTGTAACTTTCTTAGTGTCAGACCCAAGTGACGTTCCTGTAATGACACCACCTGAGTTGGGTGTTGACATTAAGCAATCCCCAAATTTAGTATTTGAGAAGTCACTCATTTAAACCCAACCCTTCATGTGAGCAGCTGGCACAGCTGGACCACACCATGGAGCATGGAACAGGCAACACAGAGCCTGAAACAAAAGATTCCTCTCTGCTCTGAAGATTCTCCTGAAACCTGTGTTATAAAAACCACAAGGGCTGAGGACCCTTAATCAGCAGTTTCTTTTATGAAGTAGTGTTAAAATCTGTTGCAATATTAATGATTTTAGTTCCTCAGCAATAGGGTACCTTTAATCCTGCCTGTGGCATAAAATACTGCTTTTTAACATTTTGACTCTCTGTCAGTATTACAATACATATTAAGTGACAGAAAATTCATTACGTGTTGCAATATAAATTAAGGGCAAAACCCAGACAGATCAGCTACCTTGTTCACTCAGATAACAGACAGCACATTCAGAACTATCTCTTAAAAGATTTTGCATTTTTAAGCTACCCTTAGTGCTTCTCTTTTTTCTACCACATTTACTAAGCTACATATATTTTACGAAGTACATATTTGCCAAACTTAATGCTTGTTCCTCAGAAATGCTGCTCATAAAGAGAAGGTGCATACAGGATATATTAAATTGACATATGCCACCAAAGGGAAAGAGAAGAGGAAAGCCAGCAGGTCTTCTAAATTTTTACAGCCCTCCATAATTTTTCACTTATTTGTTACCAAGAGAGTGTAGGTTAAAAAAAAAATAAATTAAATTAGTCATTGATACAACACTTAAAACACCCAAGGATCACATTTTTTAGAACTGGTACCTTAAAATCACTTATTTTTGTGTCATAGAAGGACTGTCAGGTAGGACAACTGTTTCAAAGATTGTATCCTGAAAAGCAGCATTAAAGGCATGTAGGATGAATTGCTTTTACCTCCTTCTACCCAAAAGTATTTTCATTTTCAAAGTCAGCCCAGGCTTAAAATCTCTGGGAAAAAATCCACAGTCTTAGCACTGCAAATAGTAAAGCAGGAATACATAAGAAATGAGATGGTGTGTGAGTTTCAGAAGCTTAATCTTTTAATCAGAGAAGGTTTAATTTTTGGTACAAATATTCCTGAAGCCATGTCACTGGTGGGAAGACTGAAGCATTAACATGGCACAACTAGACAATCCATTTAGTGGTTGGGACTGAAAATAAATGATTCATTAATTGATTGCAACATTTTGCAAAAGATCAAGCTACTATTTATACTGTTTTATCCATTGCTATGCCGTATTTCCATCCATAAAAGAATTTATGAGCAACAGAAAGAATTTGCTGTTTCAGTGCCTAACATCTGGAATGATCTTCCTGTTTTAAAAACAAAGTTTTAAAACCGAAGGCTGTAATATTTCGCTTACAATGGTCCTAAACTTGAAATGCACACTTATAAGTTGCACGTTTCATATTTGAGGGACTTCAGAGGTGATTTCAGAGCTGGTTTCAGAGCTGGTTTCAGAGCTGGGTTGAAACACAAACCAACTAAATGACTTCAGGACTACCAGTCCACATGTACTTAGAAGTATTATTACCTTGTAGTTTAATTCATCTATTGAGCTATTTACACTGAGTGTGTAAAGCTGCAGAGCTTTTTGCTCCCTCAACACATTTATGCACGATTCTAGGTCATTTCCATGATGAAATCCTGCATGAAACTGCATCTACCCAAGTGCAGCACTGCACTTGGCAATCCCTGCAACCTCCTCCATAATTCCAGCTGACAAAACCAGTGTTCCCAGGCTGAAGCATTCCTGATTAATGAGGCATTAGTTCTGTATCAGGTAGCAATTTCAGAATAGTCTATTTCCAATGAGTTATGAATATGACTTGATTATTACCATTTGACCTACTCTTGTGTTGAGATGATTTATGGCTGCATTTCCCCAGAGGACCCACCAAATGTCATTGCCTTGAAAAACCACCAGTTATGTTCCAGTAATTAAATGGAGATTAAAAAAAAAAAAAATTGCATGGTAACCCCAGAATCTGTGCTTGGAATTCAGTAATCTGGGATATTTGTACACTCCCTTACAAGGGAATTTCCTTAACGTGAATGAAAATGAGCCACATAAAAATTCTGCAAGTGTTGACCTAATATAAAATACAGCTGCTTCTGCCTCCCAGACATTTGGAAAAATCAAGTTCTCTGCCTTACTCAATTTACACATGGAAGTTAAAAAATAAAGCAATCATCAGGCACAGTCAACATGGGCTCACAAAGTCTATTCTAGTCTCATTCTAGGAAAAGACAATCCCAATGTAAAATAAAACAAAAACACCAAACAACATAACTCTTTAAACTTTACATGGGAATCAGACACAGATAATTCACTATCCTGAGACAAACTAAACATTTTCCAAGTGTCCCAAACTATAACTTGTCTAAAAGGTCTCTGACAAAAGTCAAAATAAGCAACAATAGACTTATCTATACCTTGGGAAGGAATTGTTCTGGCATCTCCCACTTCTTGCTAGCTGGAACATAAACTAGTTGCCACAATTTTAATGACTTGCCCTGCTTTTTCTGATGATGAGGGGAATGGATTTGCTGTCCTTTGTTTATTACAATAATAGCAAACTAATGTTATTATCCCTTAAGGGGATATTCAGAGTTCTGTAGGCTCGAAAAGAAGTCTCAAATTATGTGGTCAATTAAGGAGATGACCAAGAAATAATACAATGGCAATCTTGAATTTTGTGTATAATGCCAATTTCCAAAATCATACTTGCACATACATTGTCATGTGCCATCTGTTGAGGATAAGTCATTCTCCTTTTTAAAACGATGACAGAAATGAAGGACACCTTGATTTAAAATTCTCTTTGCCCTGTGACTTGCTGTGCCACTTGTCACACTATTTTTCAGAGTAATCCTTTTTCAAAAGAGTGTGAGAGCTTGAGTGCTAACTTGGATGCTTCTGAACTTCCCTTTCCTGCCAGTTTGATTATTCCACAACAAAAGACCATCCTTCAATTCACTGCTCCACTTATTCTCAAGCAGAAGGGCATCAAATGAAAACCTGGCACCCCAACTTCAACAAAAATCAAGCACACCTGTGAGCTAGAAAGAAACAATTTCATCAGACATCACCAGGCAGAGCAGGAAAACCATAAAGCAAATTTAAATTCAAACATCTTCAGGGGCAAAGCACGTTTTATTGAATTTATTTGTGACAAGGGGGTCCTGATCACAGAATCACAGAACAGAATCCCAGAATCACTGAGGTTGGAAGAGATGTCCAGGACCATTGTGTCCAACCTGTGCCCAATGCCCTTTGTCACCCTGAGTGCCACCTCCAGGTGACACCTCCAGGGATGGGCACTCCAAAGCTCCCTGGGCAGCTCCTTCCAAGGTCTGACAACCTTTGTAATGAAAAAAATTCCTGCTGCTGGCCAAGCTGAGCCTCCCCTGGGCCAGCCTGAGGCCGTTCCCTCTGCTCCTGTCCCTGTGCCCTGGGAGCAGAGCCCGACCCCCCCGGCTGTCCCCTCCTGGCAGGGACTTGTGCAGAGCCACCAGGTCCCCCCTGAGCCTCCTTTTCTCCAGGCTGAGTCCCCTTAGCTCTCTCAGCCACCCTTCATATTTCTGACTCTCTATTAAGAGACTGGAGCTTCTCAATGCCCCGAAAATCACCATCTTCACTGCACAAGGACCTCCCAGACTGGGAGAGCTCTGTGTGTTTTTCTGAGCTGTGGAGGAAAACAATACACCCAACATCAGCCTGCAGGTCAATGGCAGAGAATGCTTTGCATCCTCTGCATTTCCAGTCTAATATCCTCCTCCCTAGATGGTTTTCTGTAATTATTTCTCTGCACTTGTGCAAAGTCTTTCATTAAACCTGAAATATCAAGCAGCGCCATAAGAAGATAACTGCAGCCATGTGCCCTCTAAAGGAAGCAGTTAGCCTAACCTGAAGTAAGGCTACTTTCCACAAACAAATATAGAAATTTAGTCTTTTCCTGTGGCTTATTTTTATGGTTTTTTTTTTGTAGCAAGGGCTGTGCAGTTCCACTCGCCTTTAACAGCTTTGCTTCACGTGCTCTGAAGGTCTCGAATTCTTTCACATATGTTAAAATAAGGAAAACAGGGCAGCTTCCTCCCCATCCCATAAACTACCCCTGAACAAAGCAACAAACCACTGCCTTGGGATAGGGAATGTGCCCCGGGGGCAGCCAGGAGCAGCACCAGAAGTCGGGAAAGAGGGAAAATGATAAGCTGGGGCATGAGACGAGGCAATGAGTAAGGAGCGCTGTCATTTAATAAGGTCTGTTCTCAGTAATTACAGCGACACAATTTGATCAGCAAGGACTAAGTATCTTCATCTGAAAGGGATCAGATGAAATTAGTGCTGATGTAATAAGTGCCATTTGTCACTATTAAGGGGAGAGGTGTTGACAGGGGCCCTGCCGTCGCCGTGGCAACGCGGCAGCGCCGTTCCTGCCGGCGAGTGGCACAAGTCCTGGAGGCAGAGGATGCTCGGCTGGGATAACCCAGTTACCCCCTTCCCCGGCTGGGTCAGGCAGGATCCCCTCATGCTAATGATGCTGAGATTCCTGGGACTCGTTTTGGAGGCTCAGATGTGCCATTCCTCAGGCCTGAAGCCTGCCTCAGTTTCCCTGCTGCTGGTGACCTCAAAGCATCCTCAGGGATGTTCTCCCTGCACCTTGCTGCTGGTCTCCTGCAGCCCTCCCTCACACAGGCCCCTCGGCAGGTGGGAAATTCCTGCCTTTTCTGGTTATATTGCCAGCATCCCCTCGCCCCTGCCGGGTGATTTTCTCCCACATAGCCTTAATGCAAGATTTAGAAACATTGAGGGCTTGGTGTTGGCCAAACTCGAGCTGAAAGGTGTCCTTTCCACCAGGCAGCCCCATAAAGGAAATTTTCATTGCAGGCAGAAGCTGAGCTTTCTCTGCCACTGGAAGTCCAGCAGCGAGGTTGTTCACAGGTAGCTTACATATTGTTACAGTATTTTCCACTGATGCATTCCATGATGTGAAATAAAAAGGGAAGATTTGCTGCCAGCGGGGTAAAGTGCTAAGTGTGAAATACCACATGAGAGGAAAAAAAAAAAATAAAAGAGAGATTCTCTTGATCAGATACTCATAATCAATGCATATAGCCAAAACACAATCTTAATTACTATCAGTGGGTGGAAGTTTCCTGAACGTTAAATTACCTGCAGCAATTATGAACTACTGAGGAACCTGTTTACAGCTTCCTGAAATTATCATCACATAATTTGGCAATCTGCCATATTTTATTTCATTAAAAACTTAATGTACCGTAACATAATAGCCATAATAAAGCTGTCAAGATCCACTCACTGCTATTTACTTCGATATCATCTGTTTATTGTCTCTCAAAAGTGAAAGCCAAACAGGAAGGAAAACTGAAAACCCACAGATCACATGAGAAAAGGAGAATATGAAGGGCTCCCTCTTTCTGCTGTACAGCCCCAGCATCCACCTCTGTCACATTTCTCTCACAGTCAGAACCAATGCACAGAAAATATCTATTAACTTGTTTTTGAAGACCTTACCTGCTTGCTAAAGTATGATGCACGTAGATGGGACAAAACATAATTTGCAAGAGCCCAGCAATAATTGTCAGTATTTTACACTATATCAAGCATTAGCAAGGCCAATAAAATCATCATAATTTTCAAGTTGTCATCTGGAAGAAGTGCTTCCTCTGCCAGGATGTCTTTAAAATTAAACACTGAAGCATTTGAGAAAACTGCAGTGGCTGGAACTGATGCAAAAATCAAGAAGTCAGTGACCGTCACAAAATGCAAAGCTGTTGGATGAGGAGTTTAATCCCTTCAATTAGTCCCCAACAGCTTCAGCCAAAATGGGGATGTGCTCTGGCCAAACTCTGCTTTGGCTGAGGTTTCGTGGTTCACATGGAGTGTAGGTCTGGAAACATAAGAATGTACAAGCCGTGGAGAATCCCAACAGCTCCACTTAGAGCACAGAGCCCAGCTCCTTCCTCATGTCCTGACACGCACCACGCCTGTTGAGGGGTTGAAGCAGATGAAATACTAAGAGGCTTTGGGAAGGAAAAAAGGTGCTTTGCTGTTGGAGTCCTAGGAACTTAGAACTTGGGGTTTTAGCATATAGTAATGTGTGTGAGTCAGGGTGGAGGATTTGGGGCGTTTTCTGGGTTCTTCTTCATCTTCTTCTTCCTTCTTCATGGCTTTGGGTGGTTTTCTGCAACTGGATGAAAAAGGTCCACATTGCGGGCCTTGGGTGGTCATTATTGGGTCAAAAACATAAATAATATAGGTGTCACCTTGGTATTGGGTAATTAGCTGTTAAATAACCTTGGAAAGAATTAGAAGCTCTCCATTTTACCTCGTTTCTCTTGCTTGCTACTTGGAGCTCACATTTTGTGAGCCTGTAAATACTGCAAATAGATAAGATGCAATAAACATTTTAAGTCTGAACTCGAGCTTGTCATTGCCTGAGTATTGTTCATCCTGACATTAGCAAAGAAGAGAAGAAACCAGAACCTTTACACATTGTTACGTTCAGGTGCAGGTGGGATAACAGTGACAGCAACAGTTTCACAGGTGAGTAGCAAGAGAACAGCACTAACAGAGCTGAGGAACTCCAAAAATCCCCATACTTAATGAACTTGTTGCACTAATTTCCACCATGTTAATGGCAAATAACCTACCTACATGTATGTTAAAAATAGACTTACTGAGTAGCACATTGGTTGGTATGTTTTGCCCGCTTGTTTGGGTTTTTTTTTTTGGTGGTATTTTTTGTTGTTGTTGTTTTGTTTATGTGGGGTTTTGGGTTTTTTGTGTTTTTGTTTTGGTTTGGGTTTTTTTTTGGGGGGGGGGGGGTTGTTTTGTTTTGTTTTGGTTTTTTGCTTGTTTGGGGTTTTTTTTTGCTTATAAATCAAGAAAATAGACAAAATTCCCTTAAGTTTCTGTGCATCACTAAAATACTGAAATCACAATGACAGGGTATTTTATTTGCAAAACATTCAAAGACAATTTCACAAGTGGGGCAAATAAACCAAGACACAATGCATTAAGTTTTCAAGTAGTAAGGGATAAATTAACACTGTGTTTCAGAGCCCATAGACAGCTCAAAGAAGCATTAGTTGATATTATTTAGGTAATTCACAGTTTTAATCTTCGAGTTTTCAAGCAAGGGAAGAACTGCTTGATATACTCAATTTACAGGCAGTATTTCTCTGAGTTTTAGATTAATGCATCAAATAGAAGACAATCAACACATACATATGTACTGAAGAAATCTGAAGGGAACCTGTAATAAAATCAAATCCTTGCAGAGAAAAAAAGAGCACTTTTCATTAAAACAATTCTGCTGACATCATTTTACCCCTGGGTTGGGCATTAAGCATAAATGTGATTTACAGTGAGCATTTCTCCTGCTTACAAGTGCTGCACTTCCAAGGGTGAGCAGGAGAATGAGAACATTTTTCCTCAGTTTCATGCTCAGAACTTCTGCTTATGTCATGGCATCTTTATCACAGAATATTAGCTAAAAATCAAAAGCAAATACTTATTTGACTTTCAAATTCATATCCAGATGTATCCTCTCAGAAAAGAAACCCTGTCACAAGAGTTATACCAAAGTCTCCACACTGCTTCAGTTCCACTATTGAGACCATGGAATCATTAACGTTGGAAAGACCTCCAAGATCATCAAGTCCCAACACAATCCACACCAGAGACAACTCAGATTTTTCTGCAGGTTTCCTCTCTTTGCCTCTGGGTGCAACTGGAAAGTGCAAAGGAAAGGGGAAGAGCAGAGGCTCTGCTGTTATCCTCAATATGAAGTGCCCCACAGACAGAATAAACAACAAAGAACAGTAAAAATCAAGAGTCCTATGCTTGAATTAGGGAAGAAAATCTGAGAAGTAAAATTTGGGGGTTATGCTACAGCAAGTGATAAGCTGAAATAAGTATAGAAAACACCTTAAAGGTCAGTTCTCAAGAGTCACTGGCATTACTGCAACAATTTCAGTTCAGCCAAATGGGTTTGAAGTATGAAAAATTGTCTGGTTACCAGAGTGGGAATTAGGCAATGACAACATTTTATCACAGCTGAATCCAGTAACTTGCTTACAGCTTTAAACTAAAATAAAACATTAAACCTGAAATTTAACTCACTCGTGTTATAGGCTTGAATCCTCTCTTTCCTTTCAATATACTTCCTCTTTTGTCCAAATGAACCTGTTGTGATCAATGCCACTGCATCTATAAAATGTCAATATTCTCTCTCCATCTGTAGCTCCTCCAAGCCCTGCAAGACCACACTGAGGTCATCCCAAAGCTTCTCCTCTCCAGGCTGAGCAATCCCAATTCTCTCAGCCCTCCCCTACAGCAGAGATGCTGTATTCACCATCATCCATCAAAGACCTTCATGACAGACAATTTCCTTGGGGTGGGGAAGGCCAGGAGCCCTCCAATGCCCCCATGCCATCAGAAACGTGTGACAATTGCTGTGCCAACCTTAATTTCTCTGCTTTTGCTTCATTATGTTAACGATGGCACAAATAATTTGACTTCTTGAGAGGTTTTCACAGCACTTTTTCAGGTTTTGCCTTATGATTTTTCAGCTATTTTTTTTTCAGCGTAAGATTTGTAACCAGGTTATTGAAATGCATCCTCAGAGCGAGTTCAAGATTACATCATCCTGTCCTTCATGCTGTTATCATTAGAAGGGATGTGCTACCATTACTGCCTGAAATTTTTAAAAAGGCTTTAAAACCCCCCCCCAAAACCACCACAAAAGCACATCAACACTGCTGAACATGCTTTGGCAATTATTTCAGCGTTTACAAAGGCTTTATTTAATCTGAAAGTTGTACTTAAAGGGAAAAGGCTCAAAATAGTAGCTGCTCACAGCACAGCAGATGGTCCAGACAATAAAAAAGGCAGAACTATTTGAGGAACGTGAGTTGTTCACTGATACAGATAGAGCCAGTTAGCACGTGTGCAGTGAAAATGGTATTTCACTGGAACAAACTGATTTGTAAATGTACAGATTAATCTCTTTTTTTTCCTTAAAAAAAAAAAAAAATGGTGTTCTGAAAAAAAAAAAAAAAAAAAGAAAAGGTGTTCTGGACCTTTCTGAATGGTTCACTTTCAAGTTTGTGTTTCAAAATGCTATTTAATTTAGAAACTTTGAAAACTTCAGTAACTTCTTCAAATGTTGTGTGGGGAAAACTTGGGATGATAGACACATTTCAAGCCAGGGTAGTTTCAGACATATATCCTATAGGCACCAGATTGCAGGATGAGAGAAGAAGTTTTAAATTGTATTTTTTCTAGGACATAAAAATTATTTCCTATTTCAAACATTCATGTGGCCAAGGAAAAGGGGGGAAATAATCATGACAAAGAGCAAAATACCTAACTGGGAAATCATAGTTAAATATTGAAATTACCTGATTAATATCTTGGGAGTTTATTAGCACACAAAGCTATAGCCCATGTCAGTAATTCCTTTAAAAAGCCACCTCAAGGTGGAAACATTTAAGTAATTTATTTCCTACATTTGCAATAGCTGTAGAGTTCACTAATTAATTAATGATATAGCCTAGATGTACCGAGTTTCCAACTATTTCATTGCTTTAAATAGTAAATTAACTCTTGAACTTTACCATGTTCTTCTTCCTTGAAGTTAAAATGAAGAAAATGTACTATTTAACCTGCAATGCCTTTGGTCACCTTACTGTGCACTTCCATTCAGGTCACACACGAGTTCTTTAAGGTTTATTCAGGGGAGAAAGTGGAAGGTGGAAGGGATTTTCTTCCATGAACCACCACTGATTTCTGCTTTAGTAGGAAACCAAGGTGTAAAGATTTTTTTATAGACCCAGGAAGTATCACACAGGTCTCTTCTGTACCCACACTGCTCTCTCCTGAAAGGCAGTTTCAGAGCTTAGTTTCTACTGATGCCTGGAAGCTTTCTTCCATTTTCCAAGCTAAATGTGTTTGGGATCAATCGATATTGATGTTTTCCTTTATCTTTAACAGCTTTTCACCCTCTCTGATACATTATATTATTTTCTTTAGAGAAGGCCATAGTATTTCCCTGATACATTTATTCTAACGAATTGAACCAACCGTAATCTTTTTAGCATTGCTTCCTGAGAAATTCTCTTTATCCCTGATTTCTCTCAGCCAGCCTTCTTTACATTTACCCCAGTGTCAATTTATCTCTGTGAATGACCATTTTCCAAGAGGAAAATGCTCCAAATGAAGTGTTACATTTATTTGTATAACAATGCTAATGCTTCCACCTCTTTTGTAGAAATGCAACCCCACCAACTATTCCATTTGGATGGTGCTTTATGGACTTTATGGAAGTTCAGCAACCTAGGCTACCCAATGTCTGGAATTCACAGGATTTCTGGAGGTAGGATTAAAAAAAAAAAAAAAAAGAAAAAAAAAAAAAAAGAAAAAAAAAAGATTTCTTTTTGCTAGAATATTATTCCCTATGGTGTTGAATGGCCTTGTACCATCAGAAGCATGGAAATTGTTTCTGCTTCTCCTTTCTAGGAACTGCCTGCTAGTCCCTGAAAAATATTCCTTCTACAAATCTAAATCCCGTGACATAAATCACCGATTTCCATGATTTTAAAGGAATCTTCAGTGTCCCATGGCTCCCGAGTTTGGCTAGCAGCTACAACACCCCATAATTCACGCTGTTAATGAGAAAGCAATCACTGGGACAAAGAATTTCAATGCTTCCACATTAGCAGTTACCATTATATGCTAATCACATTTTAATTGCTAACCAGCCGCCACCGGAAAAGAACAGGCTACAAAAGCAGAAAATAAAATTCATGAAGCAGAAGCTTCAGTTTGTCTCTGCTTTCATGTTTAATTTCCATTAGTTACTATCTGACCTGCATATGTGAGAACTGCATTCGTTTACAGGAAGCTTGGAGCCCTTGGATCAGGTAATTCTATGAGAAATTAATCTGACAAATATTTCTTTTTAAGAAATATTAAGAATTTTTTTTTTTAAATTTAAGCCATGACTTGGGATTTTCATACTTCCAATCAGGTTTGGGGTGGATTTGAAAAAAATGTTGCTACTTATTGCTCTCAGGTTAAGGTCTCCAAAGTTGGCTATGTGCAGCCTGGGCTTGTTTTCACAGCTAAAACAAGAAATCAAGGCCACTGCACGACTTCCAGACGTGGTGAAGGAGAGTGGTGGTTTTTGAGCCCTGGCACAGCACTGGTGCAATTCACTCAGCCCTAAGCACCAGAATTTCACCCCTCTGTCATTTGGGAAGTAATGAAACTCCCTGTCCTGAGAAATCCTACAGAGGAAAGAACTTTTTGGGAGAATGAAGTGAAACAATCAATAAAACAGCAGCCCTGTCCTTTTTGCCCAGGTGGAAGTTATTGCTACCCAAACATAGGTTATATAAGTTATTTCTGAACCCTTGAGAGCTCCTCTGGCTCACAGAAAGCCTTGGAAAGGAGTTTCATTTCATCCTGTCAGTGAGCTCAGAAATCTTTCTATTTAAGCACTGAGCAAAAAGCAAGGAAGAACAACAATTATTGGAGAGGCACATGGGGAGAAAATTCCTCTGGTCCCTCAGGAGAGGGAAAAAAAAAAAAAAAAAAAAAAAAAAAAAAAAAAAAAAAAAAAAAACTTCAGGACAAAGGATCCTGCTGGGGGAGGCTCAAGGAAGTTGCTGGAGGACAGAGGTTGATCTCAGTGCAGACGCTGCACCTGAGGAGGCTCAGGTTGGATATCAGCAGGAATCTCTTCATGGAAAAGGTTGTCAGGCCTTGGCAGGGGCTGCCCAGGGAGCTTTGGAGCGCCCATCCCTGGAGGTGTCACCTGGAGGTGGCACTCAGAGCTCTGGGCTGGGGACAAGGTGGGGATGGGGCACGGCTGGGACTTGATGGTCCTGGAGGTCTTTTCCAGCCTTAATTATTCTGAGTTCCTATGATCCCAATGAGGGCACAGGACCTTTGGGTTTTTTATTGCTACTGCCTTGAAGGAAAGAGTAATAGAATAATTTGGATATTCTACAGGAAATAGGAACAGACTGGCAAAAGACAGTCTCCAATCTACACATTTATTTGCCTTTGACCCATAATTTTTCAATTCTCTATATTCATCAATTAGGTACTTTTCCAACAGGAGAGGTTTTCCCAAGCCCCATTGCTTTTTACCAATAAAGATCTCGCAGTAACAGTCTGACATTTTTATTTTAGATTTAAAGAATTTCCAAATCTAATTGCTGCAAAAGTTAGTAAAAATCCCTTAAAAATACACTGGCCTGCAGAGACACAGCAGTTGAGCTATGAACCTTTTGCTATGGTTCTTAATTTTCTATGAATTTTCAAAATACAGCTTCCTAGAAAAAGTGAAACAAAGTCAACAGGAAAAAAAAAAAAAACCCACCAAAACCTGAATTAATTGAGCTAAATTGATATGAAATCCATCCTATAAAAATACTGACTTCTTGCTATTAGTTACAGCCTAACTAGCAGTGGTAATTGTTCTTAAATAATATCCCTGTGAATCAGAGATACAACAACACTCCCAGGCACAGGGTGGGATTTTGGGGTGTCCTGTGCAGGGGCAGGAGTTGTGCTGATCCTTGTGGGTCCCTTCCAACCCAGGATTTTCCATGATTCTGATCACCTCTGCCTTGTCACCTTCCCCTGGCAATTGTCACTAAAGGTCCACTCTACTCATCCATTAGCTGGAGTTTGAGAGCATTATTTAACTTCTAAAGAAAAATAAAAAATGTAGCCCACATGAACAAGGGTCACATTATGACTAAGCAACAAAAAAAAAAAAACCAAAAAAAAACCAAAAAAAAAAAAAAAAAAAAAAAAAAAAAAACCAACCAAAAAAAAAAAAAAAAAAAACCACCCAGAAAGCAATTTATCACCCACTTGACCAGGAGAGAAACTTCTACTGACAGATATCAGGAGTCAAACCAGATGTTCCCTTCATCTTTCACTGCCTGCAAAAACAGCCTCACACTTGTATTTCTATGCAGTATTACCATGGCATTTTCAGGTTCAGCTGTGCTGGAAGAGGACATGAACAACTGTCTCAGCCTCACATTCAAGAATTTTTTTAATTTCACTTGTAAGCTGTCCATCCCTCTCTCTCTCTCTCTCTGATTCCTACTGGCATCTAGTGGTACAGTAGGATTTTTTTCTAAAAAATCACATTCTTTGCTGGTCAAAACAGGAATTGCCCAGAAATCAGATCCAGCAGATCCTGGACTTTAGAGGGTTAAGAGAACTGGAGTTTATAGGTCTGATGGTGTCACTAGGCAACAAGTAACTTGCTGCAGCCAGCTCTCTCCAACCTCCTTGCTCCCTAATGAAGTCTGGTCTGCAGGCTGGTTTAGAGACAATAATAACAAAAAGCATCTTTATTCCCTCCTCTTCTCCCTTCCCACCAACCAGTTAAACCACCCACCCCTCAAATTCAAGACTGGGGCTGGAATTGCAGGTGCACCATGGTGGAAACAGTTAAAAACACCAATTTTTTTTAAAGGTAGGGATGGTTGTGAAGCTCCTGTGTTTTAGGCATGTTTCAAGAAAGGGCTGTAGCTGTAAGATCAAGACACACACACACACACAAAAAAAAAAGGGGTGAAAAAAATGGAAGAAAATGCCGTTTAAATATGTTGAGCAGTTTTGGGCTTGTAATTACAAAACAGCACTTTTTAAAAGATCCATTAAAATGCAAATCAAACAATTTTGCGTCTTTTTAAATTGGAAATTTAGTCTACAGTGGTTTTTTCCTACGGCTTGCCTCATTGTGTCAGGCATTCTTACCTGTTCTAAAGGATTAAAACATGAGCCAAATTTAAACAGATAATTTTGTACAGTTGTCTTGTAGACTTTAGATATTTTCGGTAAAACAGAGGTATTCAAGACACTGTGATAAACTGGAGTAAATATCATGATAGGTTGTTTTGCAAACCAGTTGTTTAACTAAAGAAAACTTCCCACAAGCAGGGAAAGAGCAATGATTCTCAAATGCTACAGGAATTTTACAGAATTTGAATATAATGCAAGGAAAATAAATCACTTCTATGCAATCATGAGGGCATATTTTGAGTTCCACATTAAAACAAAATGTGTTTATTTATGTGGTCCAAGAGATGACATGTTCTTGCATTCAGCACTTGCAGTTTTGTATCATAAATCTGAATTCAGCACCTCTCTACGACAGAAACATTTCTGACAAGCTGAGCTGTTTGTTTTATTTGAAGATGGATCCTTGTACATTTGGCAAACCGAGTATGTCATGGCAAGTACAAAAATAGCAGCATTATTGTGCTGGAACAGCAGCCCTGTGTAGTTTGGAATACACACACCATGACCTGTGCCCTACTAACTTGCAATTGCAGCACATTTCCCCCAGAGGTAAAATTCAGACACACTAAACCTAATTTCACACTTCATGTAAAACTAGTCACTCTGTTGGCCTGGCTGAGATACAACATGATTCTTTTTGGTTTTTACAAAGCATATTATGGATTTAATTAATATGGCTACTCTCAGAATAGAGATTGAAAGCTTTTTTTCCACCGAGGTCCTAATTCTGCTCCCTGTTCAGTGTTTCCTGCAGGCTTTGCATTGCAGAGCGAGCTCAGAACTGCAGGGGTTTTACTGCAAGTAGGTTTTAATTTTTGCAGATAATAAGCCTTGTTTCCTCCTTTGAAATAACATTTCAGACAGTTTCCTTTCATGCACACTGTCTTTCAGGTTTACAGCCCTCCCTTCTCGTTCTGCACAAGCAGCAAGTTCTCAATCTTCGCCTGCTCCTTACAATAAGTGCCCACACACTCAGTAAAAATTAATTTCAGACACAAAGAAACATGTTCCCAGACTGGTGATCCCTTTTGACAGCTAGAAAACAACTAATCATGCCATCATGGAATCAAAGAATCACGGAATGGTTTGGGTTGGAAGGGATCCAAAAGATCATCCAGTGCCACCCCTGCCATGGCAGGGACACCTTCCACTGTCCCAGGCTGCTCCAAGCCCCAGTGTCCAACCTGGCCTTGGGCACTGCCAGGGATCCAGGGGCAGCCACAGCAAATCTGGAAATTCTATTCTGGGGCCTGCCCACCCTGCCAGGGAGGAATTTCTTCCTAATATCCTGTCTAAACCTACTCTAACCTAATCAGGTTCACAGAGAATGATTAAACTGATTTAGTAAGGATGAGGTTACAGCTCTTCAATCTCCTTTGAAGATCAAGGGAGAACAGAAAGTCAAATTATGAGGTTCTAGATCAGTCATCCACATAAAAATTTCCGATAATTCCTTGAGCAAAATCTAGAAAAGAAAAATCAAATCTTTTCTCAGATGTACAGTTTCTAATCAAGGCAGATCAGCTCCTGCAAGAGTCAGGCCACTGATTTTCAGCCTTTTAATGGCCAACCACAAATCTGAGCCCAAGGAGAACATATAATAGAAATATAACACACAAACATCACACACTGGAGGTGCTAGAGCTGTGCTTTGCCAGGGAATGCTGACAACATCCCAAATGCCCTGCTCTGGGCAAGGAAAACACCAGAATCCATGGAGAACTCATTGTTTCAGTCTCAGCTGTCTCATCCCCACCTGGAGCTCCAGTTCACAGAGCCATCAGGAAACCAGGGGAAGTGATTTACAGTCAAAACATCACCATGTGGATATCCCAGCGTTGGCCTACACCCCACACCCCCAGCCAGTGTTCCTGTACGAGAAAAAATGGTTTCAATTTACCTCTAGACATTTTAGGAAGTTTACCTAGAACTTTCAATGCCCTTCTGACAGTGATTGTCTCAGTGCCAAGAGAGAAGCATCTATTAAACCTTTTTGCTGTTCTTCAAATCTTGTATCTGTCCCTATTGGCAACAACCCAAATTGTCCCTCCTGAACCATTCAGTATTTAGGAAGGAACACAAAAGAACTAGAGGGCTTTTTGGAGTGTTTCTTGCAGGGTGCCAGAGGTTTTCTTGGACACCTGTGCTTGGCTTTTCTTTTGTTTTCTGTAATGTTTGTTGTTTTTCATTTATTAAACCTTTTACTTTACAAAACACCTCTGAAGAGTAGTTTTGTTAAAATTATTCTAAACCTGTCTGCAAGGGCTGCATCCTCAGAGGTACAGGGCCTGCAAAACCTGGGGTGGGGATGGAACTGAGCTCCTCAGAGAGGTCCAGATGTGTGTAAACCTCTTACTGAGCACTGGTGCAAAGGATGGCAGTGGTTTTTAATCCCCAGGAACAGAAGGCAGCTGTGATGGTCCTTCCCTGTTATCCCTGACAATTTAACAGGCACAAACCCTGCCCTGCAAAGGAAGGGTGGAGCAGAGGGAGTGTTCCACAGGCTGCTCCATTTCCTCCCCAGCTCGATTAGGAAACCACTCTCTGCTCTTCTCAGCATTTCCTTTTATCTTGTCTTGCTTCTGAGTGATTTACCCCCTCACAACCCCTTCCCTTCCCCACTCCAGCTCTGGCTCTGATGCTGATGAGACACCCCAGGGTGTGTCATCCCAGGTGGGAACTTTGGGACTTTTGGCACAGATATTCCCTGCCCCACAAACACCCAGGGACCAGCCAATCCTATTTCCTGAGAGAGCCACAGCCAAAAATCTGCACACATGCACACAAACACAACCCCTGTGCAGCTGCTGGGGAGCAGCAACAACAAACCCACAGTTTTTTTTACTGAAACAAAGGTTAAGGAAAGATATTTGCTTTTAAAATGCAACATCTCTTTCTTCTCAGAGACCTGCAGTAATTAAGGATAAACAACAACTTAGATGTATCTTATTTTATTTGCAACACTGAAAGCTTCAATTTTCTTCCACTGAGGGGGAACAATGTGTTTCTTTCCAGTAGGAAGAAAATTGTTCTGTGATTATAATGACATCATGCTGCCTCTCACGGGTTGCTGCAAGTCTAAAAGCTTGAAAAAAGGAAGGGCACATGAAGTACAGTACAGCCTTTCAGCTGTTTAAGTACAAATTCCTATACATATGCATATACAAAAAGTAAGGAGTAAGGGAACTTTTTTTTGCCTTGACTCTCAACTCTTTATCCTTTAGCAAAAACACATATAAAAATTGAAATTTGTGTGATCTTCAGCTTGATTTTCCTCTGTAAAAGAGCAATAAGCCAAAATGAGGATCCGAATTTGACAGCAAATGAGAATTGCACTTATGTTCAAATTTACAGTGCAAATTCATACCATGTTTTTTCCCACATTTTATACTAAAAAGTATTTGAACAGCCCAAGTTATGTTATAATGAGTGAAAACTGCTTTCATGTCACTTGTAGAATTAAAATACTGGCGTGACAAAGCATGAATTTGTTTCCAACAACTGAAGTCTGCAGCATGGAAAATTAGAATTGCCAAATTCAACTCTGCTTCATGCTTGAGCACTAATATTAGTAAAGTCTGTTTACATCTTAGGGGTCTTTGGGACCAAGACCACAATATTTGTATATTTTAAATCCTGTTTAATGTAAAAACAGTGGCTGCTCATAAACTTTTGCTGCCAATCCTCATGTTGAGGAGTGCAGGGAAATTTCAGTGGTGCACGGACCAACCTTGTTCTGCCTCTTTCCCTGCTGCAGCCAGAACTGATTTAGGACCCCTCTGAGGTCACCTGCTCCTTTTTTCTACCTCTCATCCCTTCTTGTGATTCAGGCCCCTCATCTTTAAGCAGCAGAATTCAGTTCTGCTTAGTTTACTGCCGTGCCTAAAGCTTCCTCCAAGCTACAGCAATGCACAAAGGAGTGGCTGCTTTGAGCTCTTCTTTCCTGGGAGTCTGGCAGCCTTGTTGTCATTCTCAAACTGGGAGCACAAAACTCCCTTACAAAAGGCTGAGAGCAAAAGCCTCAGCCACTGAGGAATTGCTGGATATCATTACTCAAAACAACACTGCAGAAAGCAGCACGCTGCTCCTTTGCACATCACTGTTATTTGGGGAAATGCTTTTATTACAGAGAAATGGAACAGTACATATGTATTTCATGAAACTCTGTTTTTGCAGTACCAAAGAGATTGCTTTCATGACTGAAATTTTAACATTTGTGAGGAAAAGAAAATAAAAAGAAGAGTTTTGTCTGGTAGTAGCTACCTAACACTTGTAGATAAAGGAAAATAGATTCACATGGATCCCTGAGAGCATGGTAAGGTTATTATTGGCCAGGAACTGCTTCTGCAGAATTCCTAATGCAATGACAGTTCTTTTTGCCAATTTCTATGTTTGCCAATTTCTATTTGCTAATTTCTAGCTGCACAGACTGTCATAGTAAGAATCTCAGACATGTAGTAAGATACTACCTGAGCTCACCTTCATTTTATAGCTCCTCCTTGCCCAAACTCAGAAATCTGCCAGGGAAAGTCTCGGATTTATAAACTGCAATGCAAATGTAGCATTCTATTGTTAGGCTGGGAGAGTTGGGATTGTTCAGCCTGCAAAGGAGAAGCCTTGGAGGTGATCTCAGTGTGGCCTTCCAGTGCCTGAAGGGAGCCTGTAGGAAAGATGGAGAGAGACTTTTCCTGTGGCCTGGAGGGACAGGACAAGGGGGAATGGGCTCAAAGTGAAAGAGAGCAGAGTTTCATGGGTTATTAGGAAGAATTTCTTTACTATGAGGGTGGGCAGGCCCTGGCACAGAGCAGCTGTGGCTCCCCTGGATCCCTGGCAGTGCCCAAGGCAGGTTGGACACTGGGCTTGGAGCAGCCTGGGACAGTGGAAGGTGTCCCTGCCATGGCAGAAGGTGGCACTGGATGATTTTTCAGGTTCCTTCCAACCCAAACCACTCCATGACTCCATGTTTGTTCAAAAAATGAGGGAAGATGAGGGAGTGGAGACTGACAACATCTTACAGGCAGTTTCCAGACCCTTGCCCATGTCAGGGAATTCCAGCTGAGCTGGCAGCACTGGAAGAGGGCAGTAATGCCTCACATCACCAAGAAATGGCTGATTTGACTGTGGCACCTAAGAACAATCCAGAATCATACTGGAATTGATACCAAAATGGGAAAAAAACATCATCAGATTTTTCAAGCATGAAGCTACAACACCATCATCCATTTGAGATCCCAAATCCTGCTCAATCAAAATTCCCATCCAAGCCCTGAGGCACCTGAGGCTCAGCTGAGCACAGAGAGGATGAATGGGGAGGGAAAGTCAGACCCTTCTCACCAGGCAGAGGCGTGAGGATTCAGGTCTGGCTGCATCTGCAGCTGGTTCTTATAAATCATCCCAGGCTCTGATCAAACCCTGAATTGCAAACCTAACACTCAGAGTGCTGCTGGGCTTCTGCACTGAGGTTTGCAAACACCTTCTCAGCCCTGTTTTGGGCTGCCACAGCTGTTGCAGTTGTGTGATTTAGGGCTTGGTTTGCTCATCTTCCAAGGGCAAGTCTCCCCTGAATCAGTGGGGCTGGAAAACACAGGATTTTTTCAGCACCTGCTCTGAGGACCTGATGAAAATTATGTGGGACAGACATTATTTGAAAGTGTGAACTCCTTACAGGCACCAGTGTAAATACATATTTTGAAATGGCATTTCTGCAACCTGCCCAACAAATACCCATATTCAGAGCGTGGCCATCTGCAAAGGCTGTGATAAAACATTCCTGGAACTGTTTCTCGATGGTCCTGACAGGCATGAAATTTCTTACCCAACTGGAGAGAACATACCTGTGGATACCCAAACTATTAAATGATATTAGCTTTTCTGCCCACTGTTGCAAGCACAGAACGAAAGAAAAAAATATAATAAATCACCTCAAGAAGCTTTTGTTGCCAATGACTCCTGCCTGTGTTTTCTCATCTGCAGCTCGGGCTGTGGCATCCAGTGGACTGAGATCAGTCAGCCCACTGAGATCTGCCTCCAGGATCCCAGAACATCTCTTCCCGAAACCAAATTTTTGAAAGCAGAACCAGCCTTCTGTGACTGCCTGCTGAGCCACTGCTGAAGGATTTCAGTTCAGTGCAAATTTTTATAAACACAGTGGCTTTTCTGTTTCTCCAGAGTGTACCACTGATTTCAAAATAAAGCAGAATCTCTACTGAGATGCAGATGCTGAAGGTAAAATGCAAAAATGCAAAGGGCATTTTTAAAAACTGTATCTAGCCAAGACTATTTCAAATAAGGCCAATTACTCAACTCATAAACCTATCCAAATCCACTATATTTCTGAGGGTTTTATTTCAAACTACCACACCACAATTCAAATTCCAATCAAGATCATTAAAGCTACTCCCTTTAAGGTCTGCAAATTATTTGCTGCACTTGCAAAGTGTTCTTTTTGGAGTTTTAAAAAGCTCCTCTAGTCAATCTGCTATAATTACAGGATGAATAAGGATAAACATGGAGGAAGGCACCCCTCCTTGCAAACCAGCTGGAAGCCAGTTGTTATGATTTAAAAACATTTCCATGCTTCTGTTCTGGCAATGTTTAAGGATTTGCAAATATCCCAAAATATTGTGTAGGAAGGGAAGTGATAGCGGGTACAGGGAACAAGGAATGAAAATTTCAGTCAAAGAACTGGTGAAAAGAATTCAGGGGTTGGACTAGAGGATCTTCAAAAGTCTGTTCCAACCCAAACCATTCAATGGTTCCACGAAAATGGAATTACTGGACACTTAGGGCAGGTTCTTGGAATTTCCTAAGGTGTCCCTGCCCTTGGCAGAAGGATGATCTTTGTGGCCCCTTCCAACACAAACCATTCCATGATTTTATAAAATGGGCACTGATGAAAACTTCAGCAACAAGATCAGATAGTTCTTGTTTTCTTTGGAAGCCAATCTTCAAAAGATTTTCGTTGACATTTTTTTTTTTAATGTGGATTGGGATGAGTTTTGATGTTGGTGAGAAAAATTAATGTAATAGTCCAAGCTAAGTTTGGAAAACAGCAGCAGACAGTATCAAACTATCTCTGCTTTATCTGTTTCCAGCCAGAATTTGACAACACACATTTAAAAGGCATCTGTGCATGAATTATGAACTAATTTTATATTAACAAAAGAACTGGCCATATTGATAGGAGTAGTCATGGATAAAAATGACTGTGTGTGCCTATTTCATTTAGAGCGTGAATAATTTATTGTAATTTTTTTTTTTTAATTTAACCCTGTTCTGCTGTGCAACACATTGAAATGACCAACATGAAAAATGAAGTACCAAACCAAGGGTCTTCTTCATGTCGTAGTTTCAGTGCTGCCATTTTAGAAAGACCAACAAAAAAGATTTGAGAAATCATTAATGGAATTCCTTGTAATCTGTTACCTGTAATCCCATTTAGTGCCAACAGTGACCCACATGAAAGCTGATTTCATGGAATAATAGGAACACAGAATGGTTTGGGTTGGAAGGGGTCCTAAAGGTCTAATTCCAACCTCCCTGCCATGGAGAGGGACACCTCCACTAGACCAGGTTTCCCTATTTTTGATCATTTTTGCCATCCTGGGTGCATCTGTTATTTGCACAGTCCCTGGTTTTCTGTTTTCCCACAGTCACCAGCTGCAAACTGGGACTGGAATGGGGCATTTCCAATGGTTTGCATCTGTCAGAGTCACAGTGATAACTGCACAAAGCATCTGAGTGACACCCCAAACCAGGCCTGACATTTCAGGTTTGTGCTTGTCACCAAATGTTAAAAGCACTGCTACTCGTTTGGCCACTTTATTTCAATTTTATGGCTTTTTAAATTATTTTTTTTAAATTATAACGCACAAGCTGCTCTGCTGTGTGACCTTTCCCTTCAGAGTGGTCACTGAATCATCAAGCAATGAATATCCCCTACCCCCATCTTCTTCCTTGGGATGCCAGCACTTTTGAGAAGGTGAAAGGGAAGCATTAGAAAAGCTTGGCTCTGTCCTGTCATGTTGTCTTAGTGTGACATGAAATTCTGTGACATGTGACATTAAAAAAAGGTCACTTTGACAACCTGACTACGAGAATGCCAGCATATTGTTCACTACTGCTGGTAAATGAGTGGCAAATCATGCAATATCTGCAACTAAAAATAAAAATATTTCCTTTTTTTCTTCGTATTTTATCCAGTTTTATGACCTTGTGGAGTTTTCAAACTGTGGAACTCAAACTTCCCTCCAGTTTTCCCATTTCTTCCTTATGGGATTTTCTCAGTCGCACTGAGGATTGTTTTGTTTATTTTTAGAGGATTTATTTAATCTTTTGTTGATTTCCATATTCCTTCTTACTACACTGCCCAGAGAAGCAAAATTGCATTTTTAGTACTGTGTTTCAAATTTAAAAGAGGGAGAAAGAAATAGATGTGAGAACGGCCCAAATCTTATTTTTGAAGAATTATCAGAATTTTCGTTTTTCTGCTGAAAGCCCCTCTGATCTGACAGAGGCTCTAGTCAATACCACAGAAACCAAATAGATACATTACATATTATATGTTTATTATATGCTACATATTAAACATCAAATGCTATTTACTATATATTACATAGTATACATTATGTAGAATATAGAATATAGAATATAGAATATAGAATATAGAATATAGAATGTAGAATGTAGAATATAGAATATAGAATATATATACAGAGAGAGAGAATATAACTGGCATTGTAACTTTGTCATGAACATTAATAGAAGATCATAAAACCCAAAAGATGTAGGTTCTGGCTTGCAATACCACCCCAATTTTTATATCCCTAACATTTATGAGTTGTGCAGATTTAATTATCAAGGCATTACAAGGCAAAATGAAGGGTTATGTGAAATTTTACGTTCTCAGAAGTCAAAGTATCATAATTTATTTTTTATATGTTGTTATTAAATATCTTAACTGAGTTCTCAGAGATCTAAACCAGGAAAACATTGATGCTCAGCCACCATTCTAGAGAACGGATGCAACAATTTCCCTGCACCCTCCTGTGTCCAGAAAGCAAACTGAGAAAGGAGTTTGTACTCAGATGTCTCCTGAAAAGGACATTTCAGAGAGAATTCAGACAAATGACAATGCAAGCCCCAAAAAAGCAAAAGACTTCCTAAATTCCATAATCTGTTCCTCACATTTATATTCAGCTCACTGCTCCAGCACGCTTTTTTATCTGTTCCTTAGACTTTCACTGAGACAATTCATAATTGTTAACATAACTGCCTAAAGCCTTTTAGGTGTAAATCAGTAAGCAATGAAGTGAGGTGGAAAAGCAGCTTCCCTGCAACAGATGCGTGCTTGAAAATGAGGTGATAATAGGTAAAAAGGTATTAGGAAGACTAATGACGTACAATAACAAGCCTGTCTAATTGTGAAGATTTAATTAAAGCAGAGCTGCTGTGATGCTGATGCAGTTGTTAAGAGGCTGGATTTCTGTGGCAGACCAAGTTGCTGTTTCAGAACAGCACAATCTAGACCTTTCAAAAAACTTTTAAAAAGATCCAGATCCCAGCATGTCATACAGATGTTTTAATCGATGTGTTTACTTTGGGTTGAAGTGGATTTGAGGGAAAAAAAAAAAAAAGGTACTTCTGAGGTGCTTCTGCAGAACATTATTTGTTAAATCCTTGCCATTCTGCAAAGCATTTATCATCTGAAAATTTTGTAAACAAGATCACATGAAGGATGAAAAAGCTGGATGAGTGACAAGCTGCAAAACACGCAGCAACATCTTATTATAAGGTTAGGTGGCTTGTAACAACTCCAAAGGTGCTCTCAGCTCTTTCTCACTGAATTATATTTGCAACTGTAGCTAGCACCATATGTTATTTGGCATTAGCCAAGATGTGTTAGACACCAGAACCAGACTTCTGAGAGAGGAATGGAGAGAGCAGATTTCTCCTGAGGCTCCTTGAACCATGAGCGAAAACCTGAAAACTCTTTGCAATAATTCCTAATAATTTAGAGCAGTGCCCATGGTGAAGGTTTACGAGAGTCAGCTCTATGAAGAGCATATGAGTGAGCTGGGAAGGGGCTGAGCCTGGAGAAAAGGAGGCTCAG
The DNA here is from genome assembly GCF_009819655.1 of Sylvia atricapilla. Lineage (NCBI taxonomy): Eukaryota > Metazoa > Chordata > Aves > Passeriformes > Sylviidae > Sylvia > Sylvia atricapilla. Next base: position 111,800,848 of record NC_089141.1, on the reverse strand, counting down.
GGGGGACCTGGTGGCTCTGCACAAGTCCCTGCCAGGAGGGGACAGCCGGGGGGGTCGGGCTCTGCTCCCAGGGCACAGGGACAGGAGCAGAGGGAACGGCCTCAGGCTGGCCCAGGGGAGGCTCAGCTCGGCCAGCAGCAGGAATTTTTTTCATTACAAAGGTTGTCAGACTTTGGAAGGAGCTGCCCAGGACGGTTTGGGGTTCCCATCCCTGGAGGTGACCAAGGAAGGAAGGGCTGGAGGTGGCACTCAGAGCTCTGGGCTGGGGAGAAGGTCACAAGTTGGACTCAACGCTCTGAGAGGTTTTTTCCAACCTTAATGATCCTGCGATTCTGTTCTATGATGTTATCTTAGGAAACCTTCTTCTAGAAACTGAGGTAGATGGTAAGAATTCCTCATTATTCCCCCTTTTATCCCAGTCCCAAGGTCCAATCTTTCCTGGGGGGCTCATATATAAGATATGGGATTGGAAGGAGAGATAAATGGCTGACCTCAATCCCCAGAAGTTTTTGCTCGAAATCTTGTAGCCAAGTCACACAAAGCCTTTTTCTTGTATCTGCTGTCACCTCGGTATGCCTGTTCTTTGTGTCTGCTCCAGGGATTGTGCTTTCTCCTTTTTATCCCCTTTTTCCTTGGTTTCCTCTTCATGCTGAGCTTAGTAACTGCTGTGCTCAAGGAACTCAGTCAGCATCTCTCTTTGGGAAGTGTTAAAACATGCAAGATCCACTTCCTGGGACTCAAAAAGTCCTAACATGACCCTTTCAATTCCCCCCACCGATTTCCTTATCCACAGGGAGTCAATTTTTGCACCCTGTCCAAGCCAATCAATACCATTGTGCCGTGGGGGGATTTTGCCTGCCAATCAAATCCATGTCTAAGATTGTTCTGAAAAGTGGGGTAACGCAGGAACAACTGACACAGGCAGCTCTGCACTCCTCCACAGCAGGAGAGACCAATACTTGGGAAAAAAAAAATAAATCTCACACCATCTGCACAGACTGGTTTGAAGAGACAACACAGAACCCACCACGTTTTTTCCTCTGTTTCATACTCTTATAAATTACATGTTAATCTTGAGAATTTCTCTACAAATGGAACTACCAGAAAGAAATATGGAAAGGAGGCAGAATCATTACATTTTTTTTTTTTTTTCTGTGCTCACAGTCTTGTTACTCACTTTGTAAGGCAGGGACACTTCCTCTGTCTTGTTTTGCAGTATTTCATTGAATGGCTCAGAAATTTTAAGGACAAAATAGGGCTTTATAAAAACATCTCTGAGGGACTGGTTAATGTATCTCAAATGCAATTACTCTAGAGATAATATAAATTTTATCATTGTCTAGTTCAAATTGGGTAAAATTCAAGTTGAAGGAACTTTTTTCCCTTGTCCCTCTACAAAACAACAGCAAAAATTAACAGCAGATGGTTTGAAAATTATTAGTCATTTAAATAGTCACTCAAAGTCTATTTTAATCCTTTCACATATGATTTTCATTGTTTTTCCTTCCACTGACAGTTATATCTTTCCTAATTATTTCAGCATTTCGCATTCCAGCCAGTAACCAGAACTGGACACATAACTGTGGTCCTGACTTGTACAGAGGGTTTGGTTCAGGTTGGTTGCTATGAGAATAATACTTATAGCCAAGGAGGGAAAGGGACAAAAACATTTTACTTAGGCCAGGTAAATAATTTAAAACTGTTTTCCTGTATTTAGAGTTACAGGCTTAAGATAGCAGCCTGGAGATAGTGAGATTCATGCCTGCTAAGCGGGATGTTTCCAGTGATTCCTCCCCAACAAATGGGTTTGTTATTTTCTGTTTACTTTGTGCTTTGTATTAATTGATCCTCCACATTAGAAAGAACATCTCCCTAAGGTTTCTTCCATTTTCAGCTTGTCAAATGTTGTTCTGCTTTCACGCACACTCTCCTCACTCCTTCAACACTTTACACCAGGCCTGTACATCCCAATTTATTCCAGCTCTCTGTAATGTTAAAACATCTTGTTTTCAGCATCAGTAATGATATCTCCGAGGAGAACATGATTTAAAGGCAGTTTTGTGCATGGAAAGATTGTGCAAATTAAGTTTCATGAGTCTCAGAAAAGCGGAATTAGTTTTCAACAGTTGAGTTAAATAGAAATTACAAAAAAGGAGTCCTTAATTGCTCATGTTTTACAAGAATTTTCATCTTGCACTGCTTAGTGTCTTTTAAACGTGCACTCCAAAGCTGAATGAAATCTCAGTGTATTCACACTCAAACTTTCTTTCTCCATCTCATTTTCCTCCTTTCCAGCTCACTAGTTCTTCTGGAAACAGGTCTGAGATCTTTCAAAATCAAAAATATGGTTGAAAATGCTGGAAGTCATCAAAACTCCCAGAAGACATCAGTGGCAAACTATGAATCCAGAAAGGGCTGGCAGGTTCACAAAGACTTTACAACTCATTTGATGTCTGAGGGCATCAAACTCCAGGACATCTCTGATGGGAAGCAAAATTTTTACTCCCGTAAGATTTGAGGAGGAGTCAGGCAGGATTTGATTAAGCCAAAGGAGAGCAGGGAACTCTTAGAAAACAGTGTTTACCCCTGGGTTTACCCCATTGGCAGAAGGAAGATGTCTTTTTAAAAAACGCATTTCTCCTTACAGGTAAAAGCAAAATGGAATTTAAAATTTCAAAGAGGATTCAGAATGAAGGTAAAAACTTTTCTGCTTCAGAAGACTGAAGAAAAGATTCCTGACATTTTATTTCCCTCTTCCAAATGTAAATGACCCCGTTTCCAGGAAAAGAAAGGACATAATCACCTCAGTACAATGTGCAACACCCTCACCCCAGGAGCTGTTAAAAAAGCAGAAGAGCTCTGTGGGATAGATACAACCACAAAATGAAATGATGAAACTACTGAAATAATTCTTCTGTAAATATAGACATTCTGTCTGTCTCAGACAACACTGCCACGTGGAAAATGGAAAGTCAGAATCAGGTAGATGGAAACAAATCTGGAGATGGAGAAAAATGAAAGATGCAAGATAAGTTATGGGAGAAATTGCAGACTTGCAGTTGTATCTTTTTTGTTGCTGGTTTTTTTGGTTTTGTTTTGGTTTTTGTTTGGTTATTTTGGTTTGGCTTGGTTTTTACTTGTGTGAAACAAACTACTTGGTTTTATCAACGGATAATTTTCCCAACAAATCTTTTATCAAATTTGCCCAACCACAACTGTAACAAATTTTCTCCAGCTGCATTCTTCATCTGTTAAACAAGTGGCACACACAGGATGTGCTTGTGCTGACAATGACTTCTATTTGCAAGGTAGAATCAGGGCCTCATTGATATAAATGAGTAAACTCACAGTAAATTTAGAAGGATGTCTTCACCCAAAGTTTTACTATTTCTTGGTATTCAGGTGTAGTTAAGCCAAGTCAGGAAGAAATTCTTTATGGGAAGGTTTGTCAGGAAGGTGGAGTCACCACCCCTGGAGGTCAGTCAAAGATGATCTTTGAGATGTTTTCCAACCTGAATGATTCTGTCATTCTCTAATGGCTTCATCCTGCAAGTTTCTATGTGGATGAGGGACTGTACTTGCTGTGAGATCTCTCACAGATAAATAAAAATCCCATTTGTAGGGCTTGAAACCAGCAGGCAAAATTCACCTTGGGACAACACCATCATGGTAGCAAACCATCCTACAACTTGTACGACTTGTGAGCTCTGCAGTCTCAGAGCCCCGTCTGATGTTTGACCCGAGAGAGGGCTCTGATCCAAAGGGCAGCCCTGGTGTAAAAACAGAATTATTGTGTGCAGAAAATGCAGTGGAGGAGAGAAATCTCTGCATGCTTTCACAGCTTCCAGTTCTGCCTCCAGGACAGAGTCACTTGGGATCTTTGCCAAGTGACCAACCCAAGGCAAAATGCAAGTTTAGACCCCTGTGAAACTCACGGATGCCCCATGCCATAGCAAAGTCTGGGCACTTTTTAATTTGGCCACATTAGACATAACTCATTAAATCATTGCTGCCTGCAGAAAAATGGCCTTTTTTTTCTGTTGATGTCAGTACTTTGGGTTTGTTTTCCTTCTTCCAGCCTGATGGTGAATCATCTCTTTTTATTCACAAGACATGACTATGGTAACATTTATTGCTGTTGTAGTTTATCAATAAATTAAATTTTGGACCAGCCTTGATCTGTTATAAATTTCTGCTCATTCTTAAAGGACTGGAATCAGAACAGAGACTCCAGCAAAAAAACCACTCTACTTATAAAGATACAAGATGCATTAAAGTTCATACACAAGGTCTATTTTTCTTTCACATTGTTTTATGTACTGGTGACTACACTGTAAATACTGAACAAAATCCAGTGATGAAAAGAAAATAGTTTATTGGCAAGTATAAAATACTCTTAGAATTTAAGGAATTCAAGCTCTAGCTTTAAGAGGAGAAATTATGTCTTTGCCTTGCCTTCCACTGGAGCATCTCCTGCTTCTCCACATCTATCCCGACAGCTGTGTTCCAGCTGTGGCCTCACCAGCACCAGCTAGAGGAGGAGAATAACTTCCATCCCTCAGCTGACCATGATCCTCCTAATATAATTCAAAAATTACTTTTCCTTATTCATAGAGGAAGTTCAGTTTGGAGTTCAAGGCCTTTTTGTCAGGAAAGAATGCATTTCGTTGTGTCCACTGCAGTAAATGCTCTGTGGTTAAAAAGTCGTACAGTAAAAAAATACTTTTCATATTTCCTTTTTTTCGTATTTCCTTTTACTAACTTAGGATGATTTTTCATATTTCCTTTTACTAACTTAGGATGGTTTTTTTTCTTTTTTTCATTATTGGAGTTGACTTAGAAACATAATTATTGGCAATGGTGATTTCCCTGTGCACCATAACTCTGCTTCAACAGCCTCTGTGCAAACACCAAACAAAAAATCGTGTCCATAGTAGAATTTAATTGAACTTCAGTATTCTGCTTCTCAGTGCCATGCTGGCCCTTCTCAGTCACCTTCTTCTGACTTTTTGTGCCCAGATTCACTGATTTTCTGTAATATAATGGCCTTTTTAGGTCCTGTAACATCAGCTTTAACCCAAGGTCTTTCCTTTTAGACACAGAGTTTACACTGTCAGTTCATTGGTCATTTGTACCACTTAGGAGTCCATTTGCTTCAGTAAAATTACTCCTCATTTAAGAAAAAAAAAAAATTAATAGCAGAGTAGTACATCAGTGGGCCAGGTTTTCCAAGCAGGTTATGAAATCCCAACATTCAATTATCAGCCATTTGCAGATTTATTCCTTTGGAAAAGTGTCCTTAGGGTTCTTTGCAGTAAGCACAATAAAAATAATTTTTGTTTTCTTATAAGTCTGTACGATTCCCCTTTATGGCATAGAAAATTTCCATGTTCAATAAGCATTTTGCAGAAAACTAATTTGCAATTATAATTTATCCCCATATTGCCATCCAAGATTGCACTTAGGAAGACAAATAGAACAGAATGAACCATAAATTTTCCTCCTTGTTATGAATGATCAGGATCCTGCAAAGGCATTATGCCTGATATAAATATGTTAAATATGGTCTTTCACCAGTGAATTTAAGTAAGTTTGGTTTTATAAAAAATGAACTGAAAATATTTTTTGTGATCATGGAAGATCTCAAAGTTTCCTGTGAAGGAGAAAATGGCCAAGATGCAAAAAATTGTGGGATTAACAACATTTCTTGAGAGGTATTGCTGAGCACCTGCCGTACTGAATGGATGAGAAACAAGCTGTACAAAAGCCAACATATTTCACACTTGTTTCTATTTGGACTTTTTTTCTTCTTTTTATTTCCCCAAATGAAGGGAAATAAAACATGCTACAAGAGCATTTACACTAACAAAAAATAATTATGGCCTCTGAAACATTTTTAAATGGAGGTAATTGCTTTTTATGACCTGCTGCTGACTGATTCTACTCATGTTTTGCTCATTTTTTTTTTCCTTGAAATATTTTGTTACTCCACTTCGGGGCTTTGGTGCAACAGGCATCAAAAACTTTAAGCTTTTTATTTTATAAGTACTGAGTTTATCTCACCATTGTTTCTGAATTAAGAATAGTGATGGGTTATTTAATCACATTTTTTTGTGAAAATTGAAGCTGAGTGATTCCCACCCCCTTCCTTTAGACAAGGATATTCTGGCAATGTTCTTTCCAAGGAGGACACTCTGAGGTTCATATATATTAATTTAATAAGCACTTCTCTTTGGAGAGATACCCTATAAATATTTTCCAACCCAGATTTTAAAAGCTTTTCTTTATAAGGGTTTTATTTAGAGTGAGATATGCAGAGAAGGACTCTTCAAGAGGTACTGGAGTGACAGGACAAGGAGGAATGGATCACACTGACAGAAAGTAGGGTTAAACTGGATATTAGGAAGAATTTCTTTACTGTGAGGGTGGTGGCACAAGTTGCCCAGAAAAGCTGAAGCTGCCCCCAAATCTAAAAGCATTCAAGCTCAAGCAAGATGGTGCTTGGAGCAACCTGGGATAGTGGAAGGTGTCCCTGCCCATGGCAGGGGGGTGGAATGGGATGAAGTTCCATCCCAAACCATTGTGATGCTATGATTCTTTATTCCAGCTAAACCAACTGGAATTTCTTTTGCTTCTTGTAAGTGAAAGGACCAACAATCCTGTCTGTACAATGACCCCTTCTATACAATGACCACTTCTATACATTCACAGCACAGCTTTGTCCCTGCCAAAATAATTTAACTTTTCAATCTCTTCCCCGTATTCCACTTGAAGACAGAGCTGGTGCACCACTGCAATTCTGGTTTGACCAAAACTGAAGCACGAGAAATTTGTTTCCTACATCAAGGTAGCTGGGTTTTCACCACAAAGAACAAATCTGTGAAATGAAAAATAATTAAAATAACCCAAAAGGCTGCAGAAACTTATGCTACAAAGGGTGCTAGGAGATTTTAGGACCAACATATACCTGTAGATGCATCAAGTGGCACAGAGGAGTGTGCCATGACCATCAAATTGTCACGTGCCTTTTTTTTTTTTTCTCTTCCCCTGCATTAGACTTTATTACTTTGGGCTACAAAAAACCTATTTATTTTACTTTATTACTTTGGGCTACAAAAAACCTATTTATTTTCTCCTCAGTTTTTTTTACTATATCTAGTAGAGTTGCACTGTAGTTTTTTGAGGGGGGGAGAAAAGGTCAGGTCACACTTATTTTTGTAAATTCTAAAAACTTAAGAAAGCAAGAGAGAAATGAGTATTTATAAGAGGATAGCTCCCAGGCATTGCAGGAGCCATGCACTGTTATCATCCACATGGTGGAAATACACACTTGGCCTGTCACAGAACCTTATCCAGAGCCTCTAAATGGACAATATAAATGGACAAGACAGAGGGAAATAGAGAGAAAACCGAATTACCCAGAAGATGACCTGTCCGAGGTCACACCGCAGCTGCCTGAAGTCACTGTGTTGACACAACAGAGCCACAGTGGTAGCACTGCTCAAAGTTCTCATATTTTTTAACCTTGAACTACAACTCTATCAATGGGACCACACTGCTCATCAACTTTTAAGTTCACTGGAAAGAGCAACAAGGAGTAGGTTTAGTCACTGGAAGAGAAGATGGGAGGATTCTTGAAATTTAAGTATTTATCATTCCAGTCTGACAAGTTACTGAAAAAAACAGGAGGTGTTAAAATGCTACAGAGCAGTATTAACTTTCTCAGACCTCAGATTCAAAAACTGATTTATTTTGAGCAATAAGGGACTCCTGGAGTTGTTGCCAACATCAAAACAGTCTCACGAATGACCTTCTTTTATTCCTTATTGCACCTTCATCCACAACTCCTCTGAGCAAAGGCTCAAAAGATTGGAAAGGGTAGGAATGAAGGAAAACCAGTAAAAATCTTTCTTTCTCCAATGCTTAATGGTCAAAACAGTGAAAAAGGCAAAACCTCTAAATATGCTACAAGAAAGCTGATAGAAATTGCAATGTGAGAGCCAGCTGCAAGGGTGTGTAAAAGGGATTATTTTTATATTATTATAATCATCACACAAGACATTGAGAACCCTGAACAAACACATTTTAGGTGGAGTATAATTTCTGGCAAAATGCCTTTACAAAACTGCGTGGAAATAACCACAATAACGTGATATCAAATTGAGGTCAATTAAACAGAAGAACTGGAAATATTTTTACTATGACAATAAAAAATTTACTTCAAAATAATTGCTTCCAACATACTCTGCTAGTTATCTAAACAAGAAGATGGAAGTGTGGATTATGAAAACACAGTTTGTTCCCTCAAGTCTATAAAAGCAAGAGGAAACAACATTGTCAGCCATGTGATTTTAGATAACACCACACAATAAACCCGTGGGAAGCATTAATAGATTGAGAAAGGGAAAAGAATTGTATCTGCTGTCTAGGAAAGTTACTGCAAACATAAAGATTCACTCCTAAAACAACAACAACAGCATATAGAATAGGTTTTTCTGTTACAGATCAACAGGATGGGCAGAGAAGGAAATACCTTTGTTTTGTGGAAGGTTGTAGATAAGGTTCAAAATAAAAAAAGGTTTAAAATAAAAAAAACAGCCTCATAATTAGAGGAATGTCCTGCCCGATACAACTAATTTCTAATAAATGTGGCCCATCCTTTGGAATGCCCAGATCATAAATATTATCACTTCAGTTTCTGAAAAACCTTCATGTCATCATTCTCTCTGACTTAAGATATATCATGTTTCTCTTCTGAATAATACCATGGGAAATGCAACTTCACATGAGAACCAAAAGGAATATACATCTGTAGAGAATTTATGGTCATTTTTATTTCTCCAGGTTACAGAAAGTGCATTTTAAGCCAGCTCCTGTACAGAATCAATTAGAATACTAACATGTCCTTTCCAATATAAAGGAATTCCTCTTCTTTTCCACACCAACCTTCCCCACCTTCCTCTTTCTCGGGAAAAATGACTTTTCAGATTGGTGTGCCCATGTTTTCATCCAGCTGGAGATGAACTAGGCACAGTTTTGGGGGTGTCTACCCATGTTAAGTGTGAAATCCTAGAAACAATGGGTTTTGACAGAGACTTTCGGTGCAGATCTCTTTAGTGTGTTATCCAGGAAACCAGACTTTAGAGATGAAACTTAAAAGGAATGTTTTATAAAAATACCCCTCTCTGCGTCTGTTAAAAGGCACAGTGCCCAAGCCTGGGCTAAAGCAGAGCTTCTCAAGAGCTTAAGAACTTTGAACATCAGATAATTTAGTCCATCTGGAGGTATGTAAATACTAGAAATTGCCAAACTCTTGCTCCTAATTTCTATTTATTTAAATGTGGAGGTTTGTCACCTGCCAATGTAAAAAACCAAGGTACTTCTAAGAGCAAGCATGATTCTGTATATCTCAAAATCTTTAATTAGAATTAAAAAATCAATTTTCGTGTAAGCCATAATATCCTCTACTATTTGTGCTACTTCTTTGCATTAAATGTTCATTTCAAGGCCATGATATTGTTCCCAACATCCATAGAGCAATGCCACATAAAAATACGAGATGGTGTCCAAAAATTTGCTATGCTGGTACTTCCATCTTCTCAGCAGTGAATACCTAGACCAGTACATCTCTATTAAGGCAAGGCTTTAAGCATCACTTATAAAGGACCACTGAGTTTGCTTCTTAATCCTATGACCAGATGTAAAAGGCAGATTTCACAAACAGAAATTAGATCACCCGTTATCTTTTTACCCTTTTCCTACCACAGCCTAATGACTTGTTTGCATTGTTCCCTACTGCTGGGCACTGTCTTGATTATTTCAATGATTTCTCCACAATAATCAAGACTTGTTTCCTCATCAGCATGCTGGATGATGGGTTTCCTTTTCCCAGACTAATTATTTTACATATTTCTATACCACACTCTTTACCATCTGTTGACCCAATTACCTAAATGATCCAAATCCTCTTCAGTCTGGTTGCAGTTTCTCATTACTCCTTTTAAATTCCATTTCAGCAACGTCCATAAGCCATGAGGGGTTTTTTTTCCCATTCTTTCTCTGTATCAATAGATCTTAAGATTGTAATCTAGGAGGTCAGATCCCACTGGAGAATATTCCAAATCTGATGCATGGGGACACTTATTTCTTCAGATGATATAGAAGATGATACTAACCAAGATGTAGAGGGAAAACTAACAAGGGGATGTAGTGACAGGATAAGAGAAATTTGCTCCAAAACGAAAGAGGTTAGGGTTAGATTAAATATCACAAAAAATATTCTTCCCTATGAGAGTGGTGAGGCCCTGGCACAGATTTCCCAGAGAAGTTGTGGATGTCTCATCCCTGGAAGTGTCCAAGGCCAGGCTGGATGTGTTTTGGAGCAACCTGGGACAATGGAAGGTGTCCTTGCCCATGGCAGGAGATGGAATCAGATGATCTTTAAGGCCACTTCCAACCCAAACCATTCTGTGGTTCCATATACAAAACTCCTGGCTTGCTTTGAAGTTTAGGTCCAAATGTTCATTGATATGCTCATACTTTTTCAAATTTCTAAGGATTTCAGAGATATTTCAGAAGTATGGAGCTACCACTGCACAGAGAAATCATTTGCTTCTCAGCTTTGCTGGGTTTGTCTGACACCAACCAACCACTAACCAACAGAAAGGAGGCCAAGACACCACTGGCTGCTCATGTCTTCAGATGCTCCTGACAACTTGGGGTGTTTTTCTGACATTCTGCAAGGATTAAACATTGCACTTTCTACGCATGCAAGTGGATTTCTGAATTATATCTCGCATTTCATACGAGCATGGCTGAGATATCAACTCAAGAAGCTTCGGTAAGCAACAGTGGCTTTGAATTTTGCAAGAGAAGATACCAATACAGTTCATTTCTGAGAAGGATGGAGGAGGGTTTCTAAGAGGTGGTAAAAAGCCTTTTCTCACTGTGATTTTTAAATAAGTGGGAGAAATCGGAAGGGAATGGCAGATGCACAGAGAGAGTTAAAATGCTGGAGGGTTTTTAGGGCAAGGGATTTGCAGTTTGCTCTAATTGCCTGCTTATTCCTTCATTATGGTTGAAGGGTTCTGGTAATTCACCATTATTAAATATTCAAGGTCTGGTCTGGAGGAAGCATTCTTCAGGGATTGCTCTCATCACTCCAGCTAAAATCCTGCTTTGTGCCTGCCCATGTGTGCAAATAAAGCTCTGCTTTTCCTGTTTTATTGACTCCCTTTACTAAAAAAGACTCCGAGCATTGTGGTAATGTGAGATTATTTAGGAAATTAGCACTTGTGCATCTTTCATGGAACTTTCCTCATATTAGCAAGAACAGTGTGTTGGCTTTTTGGGAGAAAAGAGAAAAAATGTTCCTTCCCCTCAGCAGAACCTTCACATGTCCACACTCCCTCCACTCCCACCGTGCTTTTATTCTCTCCTACCTTCATCTTCCTCACCTACAGACCTCATAGCCTGAAAAGTCCTTTCTTATACTTCCTTACCAATACACTGGTGAACCAGTATAAAATACAATCATAAAAACACAATCATAATTTATACAGTAGGGTCAAGTCCCTTGAAGAGCAACATATCAGTCGTGCTGTGGAAATACCATTACTGGAAGGGCTCCATTCATCAGTACCAGGGCCCTGCCACAACAGGAAGCATTTACAGGGATCAAGAGTCCTCAAGTCTTCAAAACAAAGAGGCAAAAAATACCTTCTTCTGCTGGATGTGGACAAATACAGCTATTAAAAATCTGAGAAGAGTGCTCGGCTACTGCAGAGTTTTGGTCATGTTCTCATTGTGGTCTGAGTGCTGTGGTGGGAGTGAAAGAGAAAGTCACAGAGTCATGGAGTGGTTTGGGTAGGAAGGGATATGAAAATCATCCAATTCCACCCCCTGCCATGGGCAGGGACATCTTCCACTGTCCCAGTGTCCTGAGGTGATGCTGAATTGTATCCCCATCCATCTGTTTAGCTCAGAAATAAGTTCTTCACCTTTAAAACTAGATCTGAGAGAAAAAGAATTCCAGGGGAGTGGTTTCCTCCCAAATTTGCCCTAAACCAGGACACTCAGGTGGCTCCAAGCCCCATCCTACATGGCCTTGGACACTTCCAGGGATCCAGGGGCAGCCACAGCTCCTCTGAGCACCCTGTGCCAGGGCCTGGCCACCCTCACAGGGAACAATTTCTTCTTAACACCAAACCTAAACTCTCTTTCAGTTTGAAGCCATTCCCCCTTCTCCTGTCACTCAAGCTCCTGATCAATTCTCCCTCTCCAGGTTCCCTGTGGCCCCATGGGACACTGGAAGGTGCTCTGAGGTGTCCACAAAACCTTCTCTAGGCTCAACAAACACAACTTTCTCATCCTGTCCCCAAAGGGGAGCTGTCCCAGTCCCCTTATCAACTTTGTGTCCTCCTCTGGGCTCTCTCCAGCAGCTCCACGTCCTCCCTGTGCTGGGCCCAGGGCTGGGGCAGCTCTGCAGGTGGGCTCTCACCTGAGCAGGGCAGAGGGACACAATTCCCCCCTGACCTGCTTCCCACTCTGCTTTGGATGCAGAAATCCTTCAAACAGAAGAGGGATTTTGTCCCCAGCAGGCACCTTCTAAGAAGGCTGAAAGCTGCCCCTGGAAGTGCCATGACAATGTTGGCACATCAATGTCCAGCTCTGTAAATGAGTTTTTACTTCAGCAGTTTCTAGTGAGCACATAACATAATTTCAAATCCAAATATTATCCACTGCTATAAAAAAAAATCACACAGAAATGGAATATTCTTTCCCAGATCCTTATGAATGATTCCATACCCAACTTGGCATGAATTGTGCTGGATTTTGTTCTGGCTAACCCTGGAGAGCCAAAGCAGCTATGGATGGGCAATGCTCAACGTCCTGGATTATCCTGAGATTTTTTTCATCGAAAATTACATGTAATTTATCTTTTGCCTGAAGTCAATTTCTGCTTTAATTTAAATTTTGATAACCTAAACCAAAATCTGAAGGAAACAAAGAAGCAAAACCTTGCATTGATCATACAGAAGCAAACAAAAAACCCTTAACCTGAAGGTGAATTTCAAACTGTGAAATCAGTATTTAAGGTGATAATTTATAATTCTGAGAATTACTCACTGCCCCAGTGTATATCACTGAAAATTTTAGAAGCAAATTTTCTCTGTCGTTATTACAACTCTACCAGTTTGACACAACTTTGTTTTGTAACTCCTGATAGAAATGAGAATGTAATTCCTGATAGATTTGCACTCTAAACCTAATAAAATAAGTAAGATTTTCTTCTTCCTGGAACCACTGAATAAAAAAATTCTGAATAGATGTAATCAAAGATTTTCTGAAAATACTGTTTGCCAAAGACAAGACAATCTGGTCAGACTCAACCTGGTTGCAAATTTGGTTGACATTCATCAAAGATTTTCTCGTAAATGAAAAAGAGTATTAAAAGCTGATTTTCACAAAACTGTAGTTTAGTGATTTGAACACTCCAATACACAGATGATCAATTTCTTTTCTTCCTAAATAAGCTCAAAACACAAATTTTCCCCTCCTTGGAGGGTATACCCTGACCTGCAGTCTCGTAAGCATATTTGGATTTTTTTTCTCTGCTTTGCATAACTGATTGAATGAAGTTGGTAATTCTTTCAAATCTTCAATAAGCCTCCTGTCCATTGCTGTTGGGTTTTTTGTGGAGTATTTTTTTAGGGTGGCTCTGACTTCATACTCATCTTAAAGTAGCAACTGCAGCAGAGAGGGGGAGAGGGAAGGTGTTACAGTGGTTTCAAAAATCATTTCAGAGGATTCAGTGGTTCCAGAATGTGTATTACTGAACATTTCCTTATTTACATAAAACGAAAGTTTCGACAAAAGAGACAAAATAATGTACTTTATAGTCTATGAACATAAATAACTTATACCTGTGACTGTTGGTTTCCTCCTGCACAGGTAAACAATATGGGATTGATTCCCTTCTGACAGGGAATGACATGGACCTGTGTCTCCTATATGTTTTATATCTGATCCACTGCATAAAGGGGCTCCTTTGCTCAGCAATTTTGAAAAAAAAAAAAAAAAAAAAAAAAAAAAAAAGTAACAAGCCACAGGCTTTTCATTAAAAAAGTAAAAAAGAAAAAGATATACATCAAAAGGAGGCAGGCAGACTGCATCAGGCCATCCAGTCTCTGATGGTGAATGGTGGTGGATGGCCTCATAAAGACTGTAAGAACAGGGCAAGCACACACTGATAATCCAGAATATTTTCCCTTTTTCTTGCAGTCTGTAGTTTAGGGCCCTCCTGAGCTTCCGATGGCATCTCTGCATTGGATAGTCCCCAGCGGGATGTTTCCTGCCATGAATTTGTCCAAGCACTTTCCAAATCCATGTAAATTTGTAGTGCCTGTGACATTCTGTGCAATAAAGGTTCTCAGCTTAATTATGTGAGGTGTGAGGACGTGCATCCCCACTGCTCATTCCAATCTTCCACCAGATAATGCAATCTGATTGCTCCTTCTTTTTTGGGGGGGAAGAGGAGGGAGCAGAGAGAAAGAGAATATTAATTTGTTACCACATCTTCCGTGGCACCTGGGATTTTGTTGTCTCCTGTCTACACTACATAATAATTAATTTTTACACTGTAGGATTATTCTGCACTAGCAGATCCATAAGAATCAAGTGTGTCAAGATTTTCTGGATCTATCCTGAGCTTCTGCCACCTCACCCATCACACCTTTCATGCTCGTGCTGGTGACATCCCAGAGAATTCTCTGAAAACTGAGACCTGCTTCTTGGACAGGTTTTTATACAAGTGCAGAACTCTTCTTCCTCAACAGTTTTGAGCTTCTCTTGATGTGTTTTGGCACTTCTTACGTCATTTTGTTGGGTTTTTTTTCCTGGTATTTCAGTGCTTTTGAGTATCTGGTTGCTAACATTTATTTTGCCTATTTGTTTCATAAACCTCTTTTTTGGCAACTGATCCTTTGTGGGTTTTTTGGTACAGCCTTATCTTCTCTTAGCAGCCCTTTCCCACATTCCTAATCTATTGGCCCTCTGTACACTCTGGCAGAAGTTTTATTTCTGTTGTGTCTGTGAACAAATGCATTCATTCCTCAATACCTTTTCAAGTTGTTTCTAAAAATCTCTGTGGCCTCTGACATGTTCTGTTTCCACACAATAAAAACTACCAGAGGTTGAGTTATTCCCTGTTTTCTGGTTTTGGACATAACATTAAGTTTCTGAATAATGATTTCTTTGTTTTGTTATCCTTTTTTAGCCTCTTGTTTGACCATGGCAGCATTTGATAAATGATAGCTTTTTAACAGATGACATTGTCCCAAATACAAAATCTCTCAGCTGTAGCCATGACGCCTGCGTAAAGATTTTGTGCTTTCAGATGACCCTTTTTAAAAATGCTTCTTCATTTTGCTTGGGACTTCCCTTTTTTTGCCATCAAGTGTGGGTGAAGTGATCACTGGCTTCTGTCACTCCTGCCCTGCTCTTCTCAGCACTGGTGAGGCCACACCTCAAGTTCTGTGTCCAGTTTTGAGCCCCTCATTTCTAAAAGGATATTGAAGGGCTGGAGCATGTCCAGAGAAGGGCAATGGAACTGGGGAAGGGGCTGGAATATGTGAGTTATGAGAAATGGCTGAGGGAGCTGGGGAAGGGGCTGAGCCTGGAGCAAAGGAGGCTCAGGGGGGAGCTGGTGGCTCTGCACAAGTCCCTGCCAGGAGGGGCAGGGGAAGGAGGAGAGGAAATGGCTCCAATGGCATCAGGGGAGGCTCAGGGGGGAGATTGGGCAAGGAAATTTCCCTGGCAGAGTGGTCAGGCCTTGGGATGAGCTGCCCAGGGAGGTTTGGAGTCACTGTCTGTGGAGTGTTCAGGAGCAGTCTGGAGGTGGCCCTTGGGGACAGGCCTTGGGCTGATGCTGGTGGCACTGGGGTGGCCCTGGGGGATCCTGAGGGGCTCTTCCCACCTTGGGCATTCCATGGAATCCAAGCCCAAGGCACCTGCACATCCACCAAATGTTCAGGGGGCCACAACTCCCAATTCATCTGCTCCCAGCCTCAGCCCCTTGAGGGCTGTGAGGAGTCTCCAGGATGGTCCCTCCCATCCCAAGGGCAGGTTCCTCCAGAGCCAAAGGGCTGAGATGAAGTTCAGGTGAGCTTTAGAGGGACAGTCTGGACGTGGCCCTTGGGGACAGGATTTAGGGTGATGCTGGTGGCATTGGGGTGGCCCTGGGGGATCCTGAGGAGCTCTTCCAATTGATGATTCTGGGATTCTCTAACACATGGAAGGACCAGCTGGTCACTGCAAGGGAGCCCCTCAATGCCCACACTAGCACTTCCCCTCCCTTGTTTTCCCTCCGTGAATTTGTTTTCTCTGTGCAGCAGAGGAGCCTCACCATTCCCACCCAGGTCTGAGATTCCAGTTCTGCTGGATTTGCACATTTTAGAGATGTCAATTAGCACTAAGTTTCTCTCGAGCTCATGCCAATGTGACCTGTTTTATAACACCACGGCTCAAAGGGTTTGGGAAAGGCAGTGTCTCAATTTCCTCACTCTGCCACTCCAGTGCAAGTCCAGCAGACCATTTTCTGAGTTTCATTTTAATTGGGGATTTTTTTTCCCTCTTCCATTTTTAACTTTGCAGCCAAGCCAGAAGACAGGTATTTCCCCAGTCCAAATTTCAGCAGTTCTCAAGGAAGAAACTAAAATTTTTCCTTCTTTTAGTGTTTTTGCACCTGATCATTATTTATCACTGTAAGTTAGATTTGGGTATATTTGCATATATGTGCATTGAACAAAAAATGTAAATTCAAACTTAATTACACTGGACTATGATGTGAAATATAGTTATTATCTCAGCTTTTATAGTGTCAAGGAAACCAACATATTTCAATACTTGAGTTAAACTGTTTAGTTATTGTAATCTGCATTAAATCATATGATTTATGCTATCCAGAAGGGCAAACTAGATAAGAATTTATTCCTTCCACCTTTATTATTTCTGCAAGTACACAGTCCTCTCACATGTCATCATATCTAATTGCTTTTTCTCACTCTTTTTTTCCCCTTTTTTTGTCTTTTTTGGCCCTGAAGGCTTACATCAGGACATCAGTGACTTGCTACACGAATTGTTTTGACTTGATCTACCTCTGTGTTACTGCAGACACAGCAGCCTTGGCTGGGACTACAACTTTGACAGGCAAATTCCAGTTACTTTAGTCATCAACCATTCTGAATTACCAAAGGAAAACTATTAACAAATTTCTGACATGAAAGTGCTGCCTCTTATCACTGTCATGCAATAATTAGAATAAGCAAGCAAGCAAGTGCTCATTTTCTCATTGAGCTGACACATCTTTAGTCTCACCCAGCAGAGCTTTGATACTTAGCATGTCACATACCTACAAAAAACATGAAATTTAAAGTGGGAAACTTTTCCAAAGAAAGTTCCAATTCAGTTTAAAACCCTGTGATGCTCTGCACTTGCAGAAATGGTATTTTGGAGGTTGCAGATGCCTAATAGATGAAAACCATAGGAAAAGGAACTTTTTATGGTTTAAACACTTGTCCTTTAGTTACAGCTCCGAAACTGAAAGTAAATCTAAGCTTGAGACGTTGCAAGGCTTGAGATATCACAATTAAAATAAAAACAATGTCAGCAGAGGGACTTCTCCAGTGATTTTTATGCACTCACTGTGAAGTGCTCCTTGTATTTGCCGAAGTTTACTCATGGAATGTCAAGGATGTTCCTTTAAAACGACGAACTCTTCTTCAGCCTAATTCAAGGACTTTCTCTCATTTTGGATGAATATGTAAATCAATGAAGGGAGAGGAAGGCAGGTGCTCATTTTTCATAATATGGGGATGGCCTGTTTGTCTTTCACTGTCTCTTTCTAATCTCCTCATGCCTAATTTCCAAAAGTTGTCTTGCATCCAGCTACAAAATAAAAGTATTTTCATATTACAGAACCTTTTCTTTTTATGTCTGAATGCACAGGCATTCCCCAGATACTGTTAGCAGTGATAGAGCTGATTTGGTGATAAACCTGGCTGCATATTTTTATATTATCTGTCAACTCCAGGAAAGAGACCAGAGCTTTCCCATTCTTATTATTTTGAAAATACTCTTTCAGAGTGATATTCATTGGTGATAAGTGCAGGTTTGAGTATATAACACCAGTGATTGAATCAGCATTCTTTCTGAAATGATCTTCTTTACAAAAGAAGAAAAATCACATCTTTGAGCAACAAAAAATTCATGCTGCACTGGCATTATATATTTTTTTTAATCTTTAAAACTAGGTAGAGGGTTTGAGTAGAATCAGCAGGACAAATCCCTTAGAAACCACGGAAAATATTGAACTTCAATTAAAGTTGTGGAGATTTTTCCTCTTTAATTTTTAAAAGTTGCTTACTGCTACGATACTTCGCAGAAATCCTTTGGGCCAAAAGAAGTGGTAGCTGTTTCCCCAAGCTGTTAATGAATTTCACACTACATACTTTGTAATCTCTAGAAACAAGGGACTTAACCTAAATTACTTTTCCATCATTTTTAAGAGATGGCAGTCTTCCCGACTGTAACATCTGCTTTTTTTTTTTTTTTTTAAACTGGTGCTCTAATTCAGAGCACTAAAATCTGACTCTGATGGTGTTGTCCTGGTTGAGTTTCCCTCATTTCAAACCTCCCTGCAGTAGCCTGTGCTGGTGATCAACCAGCCCAATGCACAGATGGTGGGCAAGAGAGTAACTTTCAGTTTCCAGGACTCCAATTAAACTCTTCCCCTGGGACTTCCACCCACCAAACAAAGGTCACTTGGGGCCTGCCCAGTGACAGTGACAAACAGTGCTCTTCTAATCACAGAAACCCAAAACCCTCTTAGTGCCACTTGCTGTTTCTCAGGGACCAGTGAGGAAAAAACATTTGCCTTCTTGTTAAGAGATAAATTCATATTTGCAATTAGTGAGATAAGCAATAACAAACGCTTGGTCTGAATCTCATTCACGTGCATGGCAACACGAGATGATATAAATTAAGAGGACTGGTGACAGGCTCTCAGGGTGAGTGGAAACAACCCCACTCAGAGGAGTTGTGCTGCAGCAGAGCACCTTTTCAGGCTGCTGGGGGAACATTCATTACCATGTACCACACTCGTGTTTCGTTAACACGTAACCAACCCGCAGAATTGCTCCCTTAATCTTGAAGATGAATTACTCCTGTCAGGGCTTTGTTCCAGACTTATCTCTACCACCAAACACTCATGCACTGAGACAATAACAGCAACACTCCGCTTGCTCTCGAGTGTGGAGGAGAAAAAGAAGATTCCAAGTAATTAAGAATACTCAATTTAGACGGCTGATCTTATATTCCAGGAGCTGGTCCTGTAGGTTTCACTAATGAGATGCTGCAAGTGCCAAACAGCAGTGCTAACCTGCACATTGTTAACCTGAAGGAAATGCAATTAGTGATACTGTGTGATTGTGGGATTTTAACCAGTTCCTTTAGCTTCTTGCTTTCAGCCAGAAACAAACGTACAAAAATGCCAAGAGATGAAAAGGTCAAAGGCCAAGGAAGATTCAGCTGTAATTAACTTCTGAGTGCATTGTTCTGCAGAGAACTTGGTTTAATGGCCACGTTCATATGCTTGGACTTGTTTTATTTTCAGTTCGACTCCTTGTCAGATCAGATTAATGTGCTCCTAAAATGATGCTTCTGCAAAACAGGGGGAAAAGGGAAGTCTGGCAGTCTGCATTTGAATTCTTGTGATTGTCCTGTCACAAACTTGCACTTCTCTGCTTCAGGCTCCACCAGGGATATGTCAAAGGCCACGATGGGCTGGACCAACACCAAAATGGGCTCAGTTCAACCACATCAACCAGATCTACAGGATCTAACTCCTGTAGATCCATCCCCAGGCTCTCCCTGCAGGGAACCGAAACCTTCAGGGAATACATTTCACAGCCTACAACTCCGTTTTTGCTTCACAGCAAGGAAAAGTTATCGAACTCTCACAGACTGATCTCTGCCAACACAAACTTTAATTTGAGATGTGTGTCCATGTCAGGTGAACGTGGTGAACACAGTCCTGTTAACAAGCACTTGGGAGATGGGCAGAATTGGGTCCAAGAAATATTGTTTTATCAAGTCACAATTACAAGATATTTATTTTATAAAAAGAAAGTGACCTTTTCAATTTTTCTGCAGTCAGAAAGGGAAGGAAAAGTAGATTCTGAAGAAAAAACATATTTGACTTTGTTAAGAAAAAGGATGGCTATATTGGAAAATGTATTGAATAGAAACATAACATCAAGTCAGTTACACAATCAGTGTTTATTCCTATAAATCTAATATATTACTGCAATTACTTTTTCAGTAAAACTTTTAAAAATTCTGCTGCTTTCTGTTAATAGTGAATGCTGTAGTTCAGTATATTTTACTTCATCTTCCCTAGGATCACTCTTCCTATGTTTAAAATAAACTATGCTCTTGTTTTGCAGAACATGGATTATTATCAAAATTTTGCTATGATCATTTTATTATATCCTGTGGGCAAAATGTGACTTGTTAGTTTGGCAACAATTAGGCTATCCCTGGGGGAAAAAAAATCAACTTTAAATACCAGTCAAAATTCAATGTTTTCTGAGAAGAAATGAGAGGCTTGGTAGAGAATAGACTATAGAACACTGAGTATTTGGGATTCCTAAGACTTATGCACTTAAAATTGCTGGTAAGTTTTATTAAGGCAAACTTTGTAATGCACTGCTTGGGTTTATTTTTTAAGCAAATGGCTCATTTTCTGGGGCATTTCTTTGTGGAACAATTGCCTATCTCTATATATGTCCATTCTATCTTATGTCTAACATCTCAGGCAAAAAATTATATTTTAATGTATTGTTAAATTGTACCCCTTCACCCATCAATTAAGTCCCGTTCTAACCCATACATTCCATTCAAACAATTTACAAGTTTTAAAGTACATTGACCTCGGATGTTTATTTTCTTGCCTGTATCTGGAGGAGACAGAACTCCACTGAGCAGTAGAGAAACAAGGAGATAAAAATGGCTTTGCAAAGTTGTGGGTTGGAGATTAGAGAAATTCAGACCGACATTCTGCCTCGGAGAGGATGGGATCAGTGGCCTGGGGAGGGAGGATGAGGTTACAGCCTTTAAGCCATGCCATGCAGGAAGATCCACAAGAAAATCTGGGTCAGTCACTCACTGAAGATTGCAAACTGCTCAGCAGTAGTGGCAATCTATATTTGGCCTTTGTGTGAGAGAGAGGCAGAAGATCCTCACTCGACCCCAGCACAGCACCAGCCAAGGGGTGAACGTGTTACAGGGGCTAAATCTCCATGAGGTGCCCCATTTCTGAGTATTCCAGATGTGAACTCCTTCCTACAGGCTTTCCACTCATTTAATTCCTGTTACTGGTAACTGCTACCAGAGCTTTTTTTTTTTTTTTTTTTTTTTATGCATTTTACTATCTGCAGTTGACTACCTTTTGGAATTGCTTGAACATTTATGAAGAAAATCAGTAATTTCCATCAGAGTTCATGGCTCACATCTCTCTGTCTCAGAACTGGGAAGCATCTAATACACAAAATGCAGTAAGGTCCCTCAAATAGTACTGGTAGGATTTACAAATTTCTACAGGAAAATTTCTACAAGAAACAGGAAAGAAATGGGTCAGAACAGTGAACAGGTTTTGGTTTTGCAGAAACCAAAATGAGAGGCTGCAACTTTCTGAGCACTCTGCAGAATTAAATTTAATTTTGCTTAACAAGTGAGGTGCCAACACTTTCCTTGGCAAAGTTGTTTTTCCTCAGAATGACCAGAGATGCAGCACATTGTGTTTCCTAATGAAAATGAGGTGAATGAATGGCCCCGCTGTTTTCCCTATTATTCTTCTTTCTGCCTTTTAATGGTGCATTACCAAAAATCTGAGCTGCCTTCTCTGAATTGCTCCTGTATTTACAGATCCCATTAAAATCATCCAGGTTGCACTGATGTGTGTTCTAATGGTTGATGGCAGCACCTAACGATGTGAACAAGATGGGAACTGCCTGATGTTCCTTTAAATGACAGAAGAGTGGTGAGTTACAGGTCGTGGAGAGGAGGACTGCCAGCAGCCAGGATTCCATGGGAATGTTTATGCCTTCTCTGCTATGTTTGTGGGGTTGGTAAAAGCTAATCACACTTGCCTAATGGGAAGAGCATTCTGGGACTATGCCAGTGTGGATTAACCAATGGAAGGGCTGATACAAGACAGCTCTTTTCCCTTTTTGCTTTTCTTTTTTTTCTTTTTTTTTAATTTTTTTTTTTTAATTTAAATGCATTTTAATATCTGAAAGCACACCCATGAGTCCCCTCATGGTAAAAGATCCAGCACATACTCCCTGGAACACAGGCCACAAGTAAAATACATAATGACCACCTCTAAAAACACGTTCATCGTGTATCTTAGCTCTAAAAACAAAATCAGCCACAGCTGTACTGCTGGATGGTGTGTGTGAGGAGAGTTTTGAAGGCAGTATTCCTAAAGGAATTCTCACTGAAAGATGCTGCCAGTGCAGAGGATTCCCCAGGGAATGTGATGGTGTTTGGGCGGCAACATTTGCATCTTCACATCATCAAAGTGGGCGCCTTACTGTTTGCTATGTTATAGATCATATTTAAAACAAACACAAATTGGCCAAAAGTGAATTAGTCATTATTACAAATGAAAAATTAATTTGTCAAAACATCCAACATCATCAAAAAATTACTGAGGAATCCAGAAGCTAAGGTGAAAACCACACAGTGAATACATCACTGGACTGAAAGTGATTCCCAGTGGTTTAAATGCACTCTACAATATTGTAATATCATCCAACAGCAGTGATCAACACAAAAAAGACAAACAACATGGGAGAGAGCTACTTTTTTATACCAGTGTGTAAACAATCTTTTATTCTGAGGCTTTGGAACATTTCAGTCTGTGGTGACTAGAACTGAAGGGAAGAATGCTGCATAAATCTGTTAAAATCAGCAGAGAGGTTTCAAAACCCTAATTGCCACATAACCTTAAATTAGCTAGTTTTGTGGGCCTAAATCTAACTTATGCCCCAGTCTAGCTCACCTGGCAGGTCAGCTACTTCATGAAGCAAGAACCCACCAGTAAACTCCACTGGGCTGGTCTGTAGAGCTTGGATAATAAACAAAGGCAGAATCTCTCTCAAAAAAATACCCTAAAAAACTATCATTAATTTAAATTACTTCCATTCTTTATTTAAATTTTACTGATTGTAAGCACTGGCCTTAAGGAATCCTTTAATTTCTACACAGGTTTAAGTGGTAAAATGCACATTTTTTTCCCTCCAGCCTGCACTGATTTTCACTTTCCCAAGACAACCATTAAAAAAACCATCACACCAACTCTCCTTCCTGACGGCCTACTTGCACAGGTTTCTAAAAAATCAACTCAGGATTGTCTGTCTCAGTTTTTAATTAAGTTAATCAGTTGTAATTACAGGTCTAAACACTTCCTCTGCACTTGCCAAAAAAAGCCTTACTTTTTTTTCCTCACTCCCTCCTATCAAATTCTGCTACGAAGAGCTCAAGCAACACCTGCTCCACATTAAGATCTCCTAAAGACAGGTAACAGTGATACCAATTTTAGTATCAGGTGGTAATATCTAATTACTGACAGAACATCATCATAAAATGGTTAGGAAAGTAATAATTTCGTTCTTCCTCAGCAAGCACCACCACAAAGTCTAAGAGAAACTGATTTACTTCCATTGGAATTAGTTTCAAGGAGCTGCCTAGTTTGGTCACCGTAACTTCAAAAAATGCTAATTAATTGTAAATCAGAATGTATGCAATTATAACAGTTTTCTGCTGAAAAAAACAAATTATCTGGTGCCCTCAGGGTGAAAGACACAGAAGATATTTCATATTCCTTTCAACGGCATAAATATTTTACATTTTAGGTCATGAAAATAATGTACCAGCCATAAACATCCCCTCTTTTCCCTCTCAAATGTTCAGAGACTCTTTTCTTCCTCCCAGCACAAAGACACTAAATGATCTGACAGTCTGCTTGCCAGCCAGTTTAATCTCCCTCTCTCTCTAGGTTTGTGGGAAAAGTGTGGCATGCCAAGTTATTTTTGGCCAAATGTTACAGTATGAAGAGCCTTCAGGAGCTTTCCTTCAGTGAGTGGACTAACTGGCAGCTGTTTTACCTGCAGAATGGGAATTGATGTTGCCATGGAAATAGAATAACTTTCTTTTTTTCTTTTTTTCTGTTTTTCTTTTTTCCCTGTCTTTGCATATTTGGATTTTCCCAAGCACAGAAATCAATTTGAGAACAATCTCCAAAAGAATGAAAGACAAAGAGGATTCTTGGAAGGTGCTTGAAACAATTTGCATCTGTTTAAGACAATGATCATTTATGGATGAACCCCTTGAGTTTCTCTTCCTAAACGGGAAGTAGGTGAAAAATAAAAAATTCTACATTTCATCCTCATCTATTGATGACTGCCATATATTTTCCATTGAATGTCTCATACTGATCAAACTTCAAACTTCACAATAATGAACCTCTTTTAAAGGCAGCAGGGACAGCTCTGTTTGCTTTCACCAACATTTTTATTACCACAATCTGTAGCGTAGAAGGACATAATAAATGCAGATAACGCTTCCAAATACGCAATAAAAGAATTTATACTTTTGCAAATATGATAGGACTCTTCAGTTGCACAACAACAGGAGCCCAAGCAGTGAAATTTATGTGCCCTGAGATGATGCAGCTCCCAGAGAGACCTCCCCACTCCAGCCTGTCTCCATCTTTTAAAAAAAATAACAAAAAACCCAAGGAGACATTCCCATACAGTCACGTAATAATTGTCCTTTCATGAGACAGTGCCTGAACCTTGGACTCTTCGAATTGCCGGAGTATGAAGTCACTGAAGCTGCTGCAAATCATGTTTTCACAGAGGGAGCATTGACAAAAGGGTGGCATCACTGACACAGCCAGTCATGCTGACTTGCTGTGCTCCCTTAAAGACCTCACCCAAAAGCCAAGGAGCTGAAAAGCTCAGAGTTTACCTCAGTTTGACAAAATAAAAAAGCCAAGCACATGTGATGCCTGAGGAGTAGGACCACGCTCCTTGCAGACAGAAAAACCCCAATAAGAAGTTAAAAACACACGGGTTAAGTACAAGTGATTTCTGCACTAAGAGGGATGTTGGGGAGAGAGACAAATCCACAGCAGGTTGGGATTTTCATCAGCACAGATTAGAAGCACAAGCCTTGCCAGAAGCCAGGAGGGTTTGTGTCCTTTGTATAAGAACTTAAAAACTGATAAGCGCTTTGTGGCACAGCATGGAGGATTTTGGGGGGGTTGTTGGTCTAGATTTTTTTTTATTATGGAAGTTGAATACACTCTTTTTTTATATTGTGGTAATTTCATCTCCCACTCAAACCTCAGGGGAGAGGCAAGATCTTCCAATTTACTGCAGCAGTTACACTTAAACAGCTAGACCAATCAAGGAAGAAAAAATGAGGCTTCTTCTTCTTTCTGAAATTCTTCAGATTTAGATAAATGTAAACACCATTGCCCCTCTAGGTCTTCACATTTTCTTTACCTTTCCTCATTTAGTTCCACATCTACTTTAATAAATATTTAACCACATGCACCAGCACTTCTCATTTACTCTCTCTTTAGCTTAAAGATTAATGTAGATATCTGAGGAAACAGCTTAAAAGCATGAAAAAATCATTTTGTTCATATGTGCATTTAGGCAGACCCATGTTTACCTGATTTGCTTAATGGGATAGAAGATTTCACAACTGCATATCAGCCTGAGAGTAAGGAAATATTGAAAGAAAGAAGAAAGGCTATTTCCTTGTTAAAAAAACCTTTTTCTGGACTCATTTGTGATTCTGATTGGAATTTTGTCACACTGGAATCAACAGGAAAACCACCACGGTCTGCAGCAGAACAAGAATTTCATTCCTGTTCTAATTATTGCTTTTATTTTTTTTCCCCCATAAATGAGCATTCCTGCTGGGTTCTATAATTTTCTTTTATATTCCCAGTGCAAAGTATGAAACCACAGTCTTAACAGGAGAATGAGGCCTAAATTTTCTACCAGACACATCAAGGACAAAGGAAGCCCTTTTTGCCTGCATTTACCTTGCACAAACTTACAATTTAGGGCTTTTTTTCTACTCTAATAATGCAGATAAGAGGTTTTGCTTTCTATAAAAGCTAAAGAGAGGGCAGATCTATAACTCACTGCTGAGCTGACCTTGCAGGATCCTGGGCCATCTCAGCACATTATGTGCAACATGAAATTTCATTTATCCCATCTATAGAATATTCAGCTTATTTCTACCGCAAATTTATTTATCAACAAGGTCACTTTTTCCCCTCAGATCAGCCTAAATATTTTGCTTTGGTTCTAGAATTGTGGCCTTTAATCTTGAGCTGAGATTTCCCACACCCCTAGTTGCTTTTGAATGATTCAGGGCCAAAATAATCTTATGGTAAATTCACCAGTTTTCGTGGGTTCTGTCGTGATGAGCTTCAATCCAGGCTCCTACTCTTTTAATAAATATGAACACAAAGCACAAGTGAATAGGAAGCAACCACTAACAATAAACTCTATTTCAAACATCCTACTTGTCTTTAATGACTTCCAGCCCTGTATGTTTTTAAATGACACTGTTTAGGCCGTGGTATTGCATCCACAAATGCAGTGTAGCACCAATAAATATTTCCCTGCTGACATTCAGTGCAGGATTCTCTCCACAGCCACACATCCCACTTTTTGTCAACCCAGCAGCCTGCCTGACCACGAGTTAATACATCTGTTTCTGCTTGCATTTATAACCTTAACAGAGTCTAACCTGTAAAGACTCTGTTAACACCATCATTGATTATTCTGCACGAATCCCTGGATTTTTCTGGAAAATTTTTACATGTTTTTACCCAGAGTATTTATCTAATACATGCACGTTAAAAATGAACAGTAACTCCAACAATGCCTGTTTTTCTTCTTTCTTCTCAGTTTATCAACTTTGTATTTCCTTATCCCACTTCATTCTGTTGATAGTTCTCCTGCTGCCATCATCAGCTACATGAAGAAGTGGAAGCTACATCCAGAATTTCAACTTGAGTTGAGAAAAGATCTTGGCTCAGAGCAAGCTGAGTTTCAAATCCCTCTCATACACTGCAGAGAACACATGGGAAGGAGAAAAAAAAGGACAAAAATGCCCATTTTTTTGCTCATTAAGATATGTTTAGGAATTTTGGACCAGTAACAGATGAAGGCAGGGCTGCAGAAGTTGGCTGTGACCATAAAGGACAGTCACTCCCACAGCTGTGGTCACTGTCAGCACCTGCAGAGAGCAGCACAAAGTTACAGCCAGCAGCAAATGCCCTTGTCATTCCACAACCCTTCTCCAGATTTCACTGATTTTCACACCCTTCATCTAATGATCAATATGAAATAATTCCTATTTTTATTCTTATTTATAATTATTTAAGGATAATTCTTCAATCCCACTCAGTGTCACTAGCACTGGATGTAGTCTGCTTGAGAAGTCTGGCATAATAAACAGTGGTTGTGAATCACAGATCCTTGAAGATTATTCCTTTGTGCTTTAAAAGGAAAGATGGAAAAAATTAAAAAAAAAAAAAATTGAGGAAACACCAATAATTTGTAAATGCCACTATCTCAGATTCATTTACTGCCTGCTGTTCTTCCAGTAACATCTCTTCCTCTAGGAGAGATATGCCATAAAATGCTTAAAGGGTATTCTTTTTTTAACCCAGAAAGGCTACTTCCCAAACCTCCTTGGATGCAATTTTCCAACAAGCTTTCCAACACCATTCCCCAGGCCTGACTCAAGGGCAGTGAAGCCAATAAACAGCCACTGTTTCTAATGACCAGAGATCCCTCTGCCAGAGGACTTCACTGCACAAGCAGATATCCAGATAGAGAGAATTAAAAAGCAATCATCTCCTGCTGAGACTAGAACAGATTCCAAACTGCAGCCAAGGGTTTTTTTGAGGATTTTTTTTTGGTGGGTACGTGCAGGCTTTGCAGATGAAATGCCAAAGGCAGAGAATCTGATTTCAGTGACCTTATTATTGCTCTAAAGATCTTCCAATGGACAGCAAATGTGATGAGCTGCTAAATAATTGATTATTTCAAGAACTTAGTGCTGAGTGCTTTTCACGCATCAGTACAACATATTATTTTATGGGTGTTGGTGTGTCAGCAAAACTCTGAACCACTCACCTACACCTCTGGCTGAGCAGAAAAAAAAAAAAAAAAATGAAGAGCAGTGGGAGTCAGAGGCAATTCCCTTGAAAGATGAAAAGCATGGATTGCCATCAGGCTCTCCAAAGCTGAACTGCAGTAAAGTTTTGCTTCACCTCTTTGAGCTTAAATGCAAAGTCCTGATATCGGTGTTGCTATTCAGGAGATGTTATTTGTTTATGGCAATAAAGCAGCAAATTCTTATATGCTTGGAGGATTTAATGGAAATTTTCCCAGCAGGTTCTGAGCTTTACTCCACCCACACTCAGTGTGTTGCTGTGTGGCAACAGATTTTGCTCGTGGACATTGAGAAAATATAATGTGACTTATCTTAATTTTTTTTTCCTCTTTTCAGATGACCTTGTGGCTTGCCAGATCAACAAAAGTCAAGAGAGGTTCCCAAAGCACGAGGAAAGAGGGCAGAAACAGACCTGCATGATCAGAGAATATAGACACAGGAGCTCTGTGTTTTCAGAGCTGTGCTACGACTGTGTTTCTGTTCTTGTTTTTTCACGAGGACGGTGAAATACTGGAAGAGAGGCCCAGAGAAGCTGTGGGACCTCTGTCCTCAGAAGTGTTCTGGATTTGACCAGTCATGGCCCTGAGAAACCTGATCTAAATTAGATCTTTTCTGAACAGGGGGTTGAATTGGATTGGATTCTGGACGAGTCCTTAAATGTAATTTACGATACTGTGAGACATGAGTAGGAGGGAAATACTTGGCATCTCTAACCTAATTTCCAAATTAATAGAGAGATAGAGTGATCTCTATCTAAAATATTACCCATTTAAAAATAAATGCACTTTGTCAGGACGCTAAAACCTCTGGTTCAAAGTTCAAAGCTGTTATGAACATTAGCATTTCTAACAGGGACGTACACATAAAACCATCTTGAATACTTAAATGAAATGGACAGAAATTCAAACAAAATCTGAACAGGAAAAGAGGGAATAAATAGGTAATTGACCTGGTTTTCTTTGCCTTAATCTTAGCCATCTTTACTGGTACCAGATCTAAGGGAAATCTTCCCCTCCTCTGCAATAAGCTTCATTTTTTCCTAAAATGCCATCATATCTGGGAGGCATTTAGGAGCAAGCTTGACATTCTGAAACCATATGCATTCACAAGTGAAAGAGAAACAAATAATAGTGACAACCAAGCTGTGAATAGCTATTAACATCTCTGGATATTGTGAACTCTCTTCAGACAAGCCTGAACGAGAACACGTTTGGTGTTTCTGTTATTTAGCTGCTCTCAGTTTTCCACAATTCTGGCACTGTTACACCCCAGTGATATCACTTGACTCTGAAGAAACTAAATTTGCTGTAATTTGCACCTATAACAAAAATCACTGCTTTTGGCTCCAATGATTAAAGCATGTCATTAAAAAAAAAAAAAAATCAGAGCTAAGCAGGATGCATGAATATGTTTATTTATAGTCTAAAAAAAAGCATCTTAGCTATCCAGGTACAAATTAATTATCAATGTTTTACACAACAGGTTTACTGATAGGAACTATTTCCATTTTTTAATCTCTCTCCTGACTTGTTTCTTTAACTCTCCTTTACTTGACATCTTTACTTATTTACTATGACTGGATGGCCTAAAATGATAGTTACTCTGAGAACCAAAGACAATTAGGACAGCAAGACATCAGCAAGAAGACCAGAATGCAGGAACAAAGAAGCTAAAATAGAAGAAACAAAATAAGGTTTGGTTCAACTCACATTTCTCCTCCCTCTCTGATTTTTGTTGCATTTCTATGAGATAATACTTCCCTCTCACATACTCTCTTGGTAAGCTTTGAAGTAGCAGGTAGCTCCAAGACAGAATATTTGTGTATGTGCAACAAGAAAGCAAGAAAATATCCCGAAATGGTTTGTTGTTTCGGGGGTTTTTAAGTCTTTCTATGTGCTGTGCATGTGTCTTTACCAAGGCGCCAACAAATGCATAGCAGAAGTGCCACAAGGAGACAAAAATATGGTTTTATGTTGTTGAAGCATATCAATAATTTCTCTGCAAATATGAAAACTCACTGAGAAATGGAGACTATTTTGCAGTGTAATTATTTCTGGATTGCAGTTTACAATCATACTTTTGTCACTGAAATTGCTATTCTGTACTGCAATCAAAATAGAGATATCTGTGGTCAACAGAAGTTGGTGACAAGCTAGCTCCAGCACTCAAAATGTCCTGGGTGTTCTGTAATCCTGGGGCAAACAGAGCAATTCCTGTGGCTGCTCCTCTGTGGGTATCAGCAGAATTTGTGCCACTGATATTCCTCCATGCTCCCATTCCAGAGATGTGGGAAAGGGAACAAACACCCAGCCTGGATAAAGAGGTCTGGGGAGCAGAAGGTCTCACAGCAGGTGGATCATGGAAAGGGCACCAGCAAAATAAAAAAGACAAAATGCAGCAAAACCCAGAAAATAAACTGGGATGGAAAATGTCTAAAACTGGTTAAGGAGGGTCTTTCTCTGAATTTGAGCATGCCTTTGGATTCTTCTCTGAAAGGATGGGTACACAGAATACTCCTAAAACCCAGATGTTGCTGAAGCCAAATGAAGAAAAATATCCTTTTCCTGTCACTCTTTCCTCCAAAGACAATGCTACATGTTCAAAACTCAACTGAGAATTCATAGAGGACCCAGAGAGGTGCATATCAAAAAGATACTCTTCAAGCACTCTTTCTGGAAAATGAACATAAAATTTTATATTTGTGATTTATTTGGATTACAAAAGCAAGCAGGCAACCAGAAGTTCAACAATGCCAGACAAAATAAGTGGCAAGAACTTGCTCTTACTTTTTTATTCATGTCCAAGTTCTAACAAGCAAGGATCTAATAGTAATACTCATTTCTTTTCTTCCACCACATCCTATTTTCTGTGGCTGTTAGTAGCTGGAAGAAGCCAGTCTCTGTCTCCTTGGAATGTGTGCCTCATTTAAATGCAGAATAAAGCCTATTCGTGTTTTCTTTCTTGCATGTTAATTGCACTGATTGATATGACACTGGTCTTCATGCTTTGTACTTTCTTTTATTACCTCCTATAAGCAGTAGAACTCCATTTAAAAAGCCCTGAGATAAGGCCATGGTAACATTATAGAGAACAAAAAGCCTACAAATAATACCCTGGCTCTGGGCAAAAGGTGGGAGTTTTTTATTTGAGTGCAACTACTTGGTAGTTTAGTCCAGACATTTCTGATAGTAATGAATACTCTGCTATATTTAATCTTTAGCCAATGCGAAATATAAAATAGTTTGACTCACCTTTATGCAGAAATCTTGGTTATTAGATAAAGCAAATATCCTCATTACTATTAAGAATAATTTTAGGTATTATCAGTATGAAGAAATAACAACATTTGAAAAGTAAGCTTTTTTTTTCTCAGAGAGAAATCCCATTTGCCTCTCATTTTATATATGAACTTACCTACATATAAAACACATATGTTTAGAACTCTTTTATTTAATGACTTCACTGAAAACTCAGGTATTTCTGGGAAAGATTCAGAAAATCAGAAATTTATATACATATTTACCTGAGATTACATGCAACATTTTGTTATTGGAGAAGGTTTCTTAATGCCTTTAACAGACTTTTGTACTTCTCTCCTCCCATGCTCTTAATTTAAATGTAAATGCAGGCACCAACACGGGGCATGTAAACTGTTTCTCTCCATGATTTCATAGGAACCCTTTAAGCACCTGTTGGAAAATGTGATCCCACCTAAAACCTGGATAAAAAGCTAGCCCTACAATCCAAAAGTAGATAATTTTTTAGGTCTCACACCCCTGAGAAGCTCCATTGCAGGACTGTGGCTCTGAAAGGCAATGGCCCAAAGCCTCTTCACCTCAATGGGAGACTTTTCAGAGACTGCACTGCTTTGGGCTCAAAAAGCTTATTTAAAGGTCTTTCATGACAGAATGCTACTCTGGTGACAGCATTATCCCAAATTCTGCTGTTCCCCAAAGCACCAGTGCAATACACATTTAAACACCTGAGTTGATGATAACTGCTGCAAATTTCAATTCCAGAATACGGGGATTGTCCCACTCGGCAAATTTTGATTATTATTCTCATCTCCAAAGAAAAGTTCTACATATAGAAAGGGAAAACAGTTATTTTCGCAGTGATTAATGAGTCATGGTAATTACATTTCATATGGGAAATATTTTATGTCTAATTCAGGTTGTGAACAACTATGTGCACCACGCCAATTATTAGGATGTGCATCAGTTGGGGTGGGCTCCTGATGCATCACACACTTCGTAGAGACATATTTAAACTGAGAGGAAAAAAAAAAAAAAAAAAAAGAAATCTAACAAAAAAATCCCACTTCTGATGATAAACAAAATACTGAATTTTCAGATCATGAGAAATTATTACATTTCATCATCTGTCAATTTTGTATGGAGGCTAAAAGCTGATGCGTCAACCTTCCTCAAACAACATGGAAAATAAGTTCCAGATTCTGAAGTATGTCATTTTAATGTTCCAATAAAAATGAAAATTTTAGCATTCCCAAAGCATTTTTTTAAGGAAAATGATGTCAAACTCTTGTTTTCTGTCTATTCAAAAAAATATGGAAGCTGAGTTTTGGATCATCTTTTTCACCAGCAGACCAGTTCCTTGATGATTTGCCCTTCCCAGGAGTAATGAATTACTGTTCTAGCAGGGCCCACATGTTGCCCCATGGGGAGTGAAGGTTGAGAGCTGAATGTCATTATATTATATAGTATAATTATTTTTATTAATAATAATATTAGTAGCAATAATAATATTTCCTGTGCACAAATTTATAATCCAGCTCTACCTGCTCCAATACAAAAAGATGACCAAAATACATCTTTTCTGTCCTCTGAGAAATGTGGATGTCAAACTAACCTGACATGTGGGGAAACATCCAGGCTGTGATTCCAATAAGGCTGTGGGGAACTGTGCCTTGCTTAACTGCTTTGGAAAACAAAAAATATTTCTGGGAAAAATAATAGAATGCAGCTAAAAGTTATTTCAGGGGAACCAGCCTCAAAAGTGAAAACTGCATACAGTGAATAGGGGTGGGGGGAGAACCCTGGGATTTGCTGACATGCCATATCCATGATTTAGTCCAACAGCAAGGGCTGTAATCATTCCTCGCGGCTGTGGCAGGGCATGCCGGGCAGCTGAGAAATGCAAAAAATGAGAGGAAGCTCATCTTTAGATTGGCTTCCCTTGGGCCAGTTTGCCAGGCTGGGTTAGATCACTCTCTGGTGACAGATGGCTGCAGCCCCTGCAGGGCCAAGAACCCGAGCCAAAAGTTCACGGGAGTCCACGGGAGGGTTTGCGGCGCATCGCGTGCCGCGGGTCCAGGCAGCTGCACTCCAGAGGGACACTGAGGGCAAGGGGCCTGGAAACTGCTCCCAAGAGCTCCATGATGAAGGACTGCCTTCCCTGCATCCCAGAAATCCAGTCCTAATGGGAGCTCTAATGGTTTAGAAGAATTACGGCCATGGAAGAGGAAAATGACCGTTTATTTCTGCACATTATTGATTGGCACCCCGCGACCACGTCTAGACCTACACACCAGCAGAATCCAAAATATGCCTGGTGACTTACAGGACATGCTCTTTCCATCCTGTGTTCCCCATCCTGTTCAGCTGGGGTTTTGGCAGTTTAAAAAAAAAAAAAAAAAAAAAAAAAGATTTAAAGTGTGACAAATTAATGGTTTGGGGAAGAAGATTATTGCCTCGATTTGGGACACACCCATCAAGAAAGAGAAAAGAAAAGACAACTCCTTGTAGGGTTCTTGTTAAATTCCAAATCACTCCACACTTTCTGAAGGCTGCAGTCATTTTATTGCTGCTGCTTCTAGAAATTTTGATCCAGTGGCAATTCTTACCACCTAAGATTGGCACAGCTACATCTGGCAATGCTGCCTCCAAAGACAGCAGTGAGAGGCAAGTAGGAAACACCCACAGCAATCATTTGGATCAACTGTTTCCCAAGAGCCTCTTGCAAATAAATATCAACTATTCTGTACAGGCCAATAGGTAGATGGTGCTGAGAGGAGTTGTCTTAAAACCTTTCAGAAAAGAAAAGACATAATTTTGTTATTTGAAAAGATTTGTGGTAGCTCAACAGAATACGCAGGGGAAAACTAATAAAAGGAACACTCAGTGCAACACCGATGTGTTATAATTATCACTTGCTTTTTAATTCTGTACAGTCATATAAACACAGCATGTTCTCAGCTAAGTATAGAAGTTTGTTGAGAATAAAAGTACATCTGATTTCCTAATAAATTAGAAGAATAAGGAACTCCTTTAGGAGGAAAAAAAATCAACAGAAAAAAGACCTTGCAGTCACTCTTAGATGTCAAATACCATTAAATACAACTTTGTCTGTTGCTAGAGAAGATAAAAGCTGTATTTAAAAGCCTTGCCAAAAATGTCCTTTTCAGTACTAATTAGCATCAATGGTCAAAGCCGCTAGAGCAAAAGAAGAACAGAGAAAGGAAGGACAAGAGAAATAAGTACCATCACTGACACTAACAGGATTTTTTTAAGCTTTGTCTCATGATACATTAAAGGATATTTTTCTTTTAATAAAATGTCCTAAGCTTACGAGTGCTACGAGCAGATGCCCTTCTCAATCTGTATTAAAATCAAGTCTAAAGGCACATAAAGAGCCACAGCAGAAAGTGCCTCTTCCCACTGTTTGCCCAGATGAGAAATTAGCAGTTCTACAGCGTAAAATGAAGCTGAGATCTGCTTGTTGTGTTTGAGAGCACTTCTGATTCCTACTTCAAGACTTTTCAGCCCATTCTCTAGATCAACAGGAAAAAATTGAAGCACAGTTAAAGAGACTGAGTCCACCTGACTGTGGATTTTGTCTTGGTGCTTTTGATCTCGTAGATGATGATTTTGTCTTGTAGAAAGACACTCATGTGACTTTCTACAGTCACATGAGTTTTGTGGAGTCTCAAAATGGGCTGTTTTACAGTTCAGCAACTATATTCATCAGGAACTGCAACAGGTTTGCCTTTTCCAGTTTTGGCTGTGCAAAGCAGCCCCTCCTTGACAATGAAAGCATCAGAGGTCAAGAGATGCAGGTCTTCTCATGTATCAGAGTGGAAAGTAAGTCACCAGATCTGTTCTTCTCCAGTGCCAATAACAGCTTGGTCTTATCTTTTCAAAGTTCTGGGGGCCAGGCTGTGCATTTGTCTTCCTTTCCCCTGCCACCTCCAACAACCTTGCACAGCTTAAAACAGAAACTTAACCAACCAACCAACCAACCAACCAAAAAAACCAAACCAAAACAAAACAAAAAACACCACAACAAAAAACCCCACCCAAAATATCCCTACCAAGCAAACCAGAAATACTCCCAAACCCCTAAGTCATTCACTTCCATGACCACCTCAATTTCATTCATTTCCACAATTTCATTTCTTTCAAACATAAAGTCCCTGCTCACTTCTCCTCCACACAAGGTCTGGAGCAAACATGGGAGTGCTGCAGTTCCATGGCTGTGATCACACATGAGAATTCCTACATTTCATAATTACTGCCAACTCAAAATATGGGTCAGAGCCTAAAAACTGATTAGCCCCTTGAGCTTTTCATGTCTCTTCTTGTCACAAGTGGCATGACAGGGGAATAAACAACCCTCCCCCTCACACTCAGCACACAGCCAGCCTGGGGCACTGAACCCGGGATGCACAGGCTGGGAACAGCATTGCCATAATAGACACACCAGCCTCCCAAACCCAACCTGTCATTCTGCTTCAGCCCTTCTCAGGAGAGGATCTTCTTTCACGTTCCTCTCAGACTGACCATGCCCCAAATTCTGCGAATTTGTGCTAAACACTCAAACCAAACTTTCCTAAGCTGAAAACCCAGTTTGTCCTCAGCATTCTGCCAATATTTGGTTTATTACTGGAAAGATCATCACCAGTACAAGCCTGCAAGAAGTAGACCTTAGAACTGGGCATCTTCTCATTATGGACAGGATCATTTTGGACCATTCACCTCATGCTGAAGAGATGGAAATGGTTTTGCTCCCTACCAGTCTTGTACGAGAATCAATGAGTTAATGATGAATTGTTCAACTATTGAGTCACTCTGCGACTGGGATTTCAAATAGGGATGTTCATGCAAAGAAACAGGTTGTGGTGGTTTGGCCAGGAAGTGATTTTTCAGGAAGTTATAACTTGAGAAACAAATTAGAAAGGGATACATTTCCATGAACACACAGGTTAAATATTGGAGGATCCTGGAGACCTAGATGGGACTCTTTCAATACAAATTTCTTTGTATTCTGAAAAAAAGTGTTCCAAAGGCCCTAGGGACTCCTTTTTTTAGGAAATGATCTTCAGTGTATGAAGTGCAATGAAGCCAATCTCTTTCCATGTAATGAGAATTAGAAGTGACCAACATCAGCATTTCCACAGCAAACAGGCACAGTGAGGCACAGCACTGAACAACAAAATTTTTTAGGATGCATTATGTTTCCGAAGAAAAAGTTTACTTGCACAGACTCAGTACATATACTAATTAAATCTTCCACTCAACACCAGACACAAAAATCAAAATGCTGAGGAATAAAACCACTAGGGTTGTTTTGTTACGACAGAAAAAAAGACTTTGACCTCAAAACAGAAAATTGTCACTTGACTGGAAGTTTACGGTATTCCTTTTTTCATTTGTTTTAAGTCATTGATCTCTGCAATTGCCATGGCAGGAATTTATATTTTTGCTTGATATTAATTTTCTCCTAATTATCAATGCCATTCCATCGGATTCCTAATTATCAATGCCATTCTCCCACCTTGTCCCAGGAGGCACAGACACAAAAAATCCAAACTGCTGCTTAGCAAAGTGAATGCCCCATCCACATCTCCATGGAAATCAACCTTTTCTATCGGAAGCAGAGCCCCAAATTGCTGCAGGTTAGTTTGTATAAGCAATTCCAACCCACGTGTGATGAAGAGAAGATGAAAGTCAGCAGAGAATCCCCAGTTCTTCCTGTGTAAATCCATTTTGCTTCACATATAAAGTTCACTAGGAAGGGCTGGATGCAAAACAAGAGGAGGAATCAGGAAGGCAACATGAGATTTTCCTTTCCAGTGTGTCTCATGCAGCCTCAGAAATGCTTTCTGACAGCTCCTCGTGTGTTGAAGAGGAAATTCTTCAATGTGCAATCAGCAAGGGGGTCTCTGTAGATGCAGGTTGGCATATGGTATCTCAAATTTCTCAGTGACAAGTGGCATGTTATCAGAGCAACAGAGTAGCAGGGAAAAAGACGTTTTGCTAATCACTCCCTGTTGCCCACACCCTCAGGCAGAATCATATTGCTTTATGCAGATGAGCTCATAACAGTTTCTTCAATTTAGCTTTTATATAAAAAAGTGCCAGCTCCTAACGCTGTGTCAACAGGCACCCGAGGGCCTTCCACTTTACATTGCAAGTGTATTACTATTTAAAGATGAGCTTTTAGCTTAACATCATTGCTTGCCTTCAGAGTTTAATTACCGCCCTCCCCATGAGGCCCAGTGAACCATCCACTCCTCCCACGGGAGTTCTGCCTGGCAATGATCTTTAACTAAATAAGTAAATGCCAAATAAGCACTTCTTAAAGATGCAGTGGCTTGTTCCCTACCCAGCTCTGATGCTGCAGAAGCCAGGCTCTGGTTTGGATCTCCCTGGCAGCGAGCCATGCTGAATTTAGAGGTCTCAGTTATAAATCTCATCTCGCTGATATAAACTAGAAAGGGGGATTTTAAAAAAAAATTGAATATTTTTTTCCTTCTGCTGTGTCTTGTATTCAATTATCCCACATCATTACCTACAGGCAGACATAAATCACTGAAACAAGAGATCCTTGTACCCAGTTGGATCACCTGTGTCTCACTCTATACAACCTGGATTTCCTACAATACTCCTCCAGATTATTTTCCCATGTTTCTTTCCACCACCTCTATCTGCAGGATTAGAATATTTGTATTATGAAGTAATTCATTCCCTTGAAAACTTATACTGGATCAACACAGATACACTTAATTCTGAAACAATTCAAGTTATTGGGCCAGGCAGAAGTTAAAGACTCAACAGTGTCCATAGGAAGAGGAATTTAAGCAGACTTTATTTATTTTATTTTTAGATAGAGGAAATAAAAATTGGCACGACCAGGTGTGGTTTCAGAAATATGGGAGTATTTCAAAGCAGCTACAGTAAAGATGATCCCAGATCTTATAACCCTATACCCAAATAGTACCAATCTGTGCTTCAGAACAGCATCCATGGCTCTGACTGAGTTGGAAAGGAACAAAGGAGGGGATCTGTCTGCTAACAGGAAAATAACCCACCAGAGCAGTAATCAGATCCCACCAGAGCAGTAATCTCACCATCAGACATGGGCTGTGCTTTCTGAGGCACTGTGCAGCACACATTGCAAATGATAATAAAAACACATGGTCAAGGTGCCTTTTGGACTTGTCCCTGGCTTGAGAAACAAAATTCAGGCCAGAGTGGCTTTAAAGAACAGTGGGTCTGAAATGAAAATGAAGCTTTCCATCAAATCATTTTATAAGCACAATGGGGTTTTTTTTGTAAAGTTGCAAGAAATCCCTTTCTTCCTCTGTGTTTCAGAATATAAAATCTCTAATCATAATGTTCTGCACCAAATGAAAGTACTTCTATTTAACCTAGAGAGGGCAAAATGCTGTTTTGTTTGAGCATCAGATTGGAAAAAAAACATGCAAGCATCAAGTAAACGGAGTGCACAACATCACCATCTTCAGAAGAGAGCAGAAAGCTGCAGCTCCTTGCAGGCTCCTTATGAATTATGGATGTGGCAGCAGGCCTCTGGCAACATTTTGCTATAATGTTAATTTTTCTCTTTTTTGATTTTCTTTTATTTGTATTTATAAGGAGAGCTGTCAAGCATCAAAACCCAGGAATGTTCTTAAAATATTTACTTGGTCTCTGAAGGTGTGAACTGCAGTGGAATGAAACCGCTGCTTCCTCATCTTTAAGCTCTTATTTTTATGTTGTTTTCCTCACCGGGGCACCTGAATGTTTTACAAACACGGCCACTCATTTCTTTGAAAACAATAACTAAAAGGAAAACTAAGTACACATTTCTCCACCTCCGCATGTTGCAGGGTTTGTTTAGCTGCCGTGGCAATGCCAAGCCAGGTAAGTGATTTCTCCTCTTTTTTCCTTTTCCTTAGACAAAATCATTCCAAGTAATTGAAATGCACATGGGTACCACTTTCAGTATGCCTTTTAAGCTCTGACTGTGTTTATTTACAGAAATTTGTCTGACTTCACCCATCTCTTTGAGAAGATCCTTCACTGGCAGATTTGGAGAATGGCATCACAACAGGGGCTGTGCTGCCAGAACCCTTCTTTGAACCAAGTTGAAAATAATGACAAAGGTACAGGAATCCTGGGCTCAGATCAGCCATTGCTCCTCCTCTCCATGATATTCAGCTTTTGAATAAAAAAATATAATTAAAACAACTGTCCCTGAGCATGCTGTCACTTAGGGGCTTCTCTTTCATTCTGTTCCCAAGGCATTAATTTCTATGGGTTTTCTCTCTGGTGGCTGAAATAAATAGTTTTTAAAGCCTAAACTCACCACTTCAAGGGAGCGGGACCAGAGTGAAAGGCTGGAAAAATTGCTGGAAGTGAGGAGTAAGTTGATGCTGGTGGAGATGGAAGTGACAGACATCCCTCCTGCCCTGATTCTGAAGGGAAAGGTGACTTCTCTCCCTTGGCAGGGTTCAAACCTGGAGCTGAGGAACAGTCAGGTACAGTGCAGCCAGCAGGAATGCTGAAAGCAGCAGGCAAGTCAGGAAGAGACCTTAAACCAGCAAACCTAAGGACTGCCATGCTGGATGGATGCCTGGTGCTGCAGAGCACCACTGAAATCTTCCATATTTTCTGGCCTTTCAGCTCCTGTCAGTGTGGAAAGAAGCCAGGAGAGGGCAGGGAGCAGGGAACACCTCCAGCACAGCTTGTTCCAAATGGTCTTGGCTATTTATCTGTGGACTTCCCTCTGCTGAGTCCTTCCCTAAGCAGCTTCCTGCTCTTCTCATCCAGGAGTATGCCCAGGGCTAATTTTGTTTTATGTTTTATTAAATCACTGATGTTGGAGAACTTAGAAAAGCACCACGAAATTCCTCTTGTATCAATGCTGCAAGTTAACAGAGAAAAGTAAACTCAAATCA
Organism: Sylvia atricapilla; assembly: GCF_009819655.1. Lineage (NCBI taxonomy): Eukaryota > Metazoa > Chordata > Aves > Passeriformes > Sylviidae > Sylvia > Sylvia atricapilla. Next base: position 111,760,311 of record NC_089141.1, on the reverse strand, counting down.
AATAGTCCCTTAAATTTTGCTGTCCAAGCATTAAAGAGTAGGACCATCAATTAATAATAAACATTGCTGTCTTTAGCTTAAAAAGCCTTTTTGCTTCATCAGAAAAGTCAGCCCTCAACACCTGTACCAAAAAATTGCGTTGAACAGGAGAACTAATTCAGCATTAGCTTTTATTATCTTAAGTAGTTTATACCTTCTCACAGGGTACCCATCAAGCCCAAGAAAAATACCAGCTCAGCTACAAATAAAGACCAAGCCATGAGGATTTGTTGAAAGAGGCGGAAGGGAGACAAGACTATCTACAGTTAGAGGATCAAATAATTACTATAGGAGTGCTATAGTTTATAGAAACAGTCTTCTTTTACCAGCTTAAAATATCTAATTTATAGACTCATGGCAAAGTGGATTTTTGAATCCTACCACGACTTCCCATTCTGCTCTAACAGAGTTAAAAGTGTTTCACAGCCTTTCAACTTCTACATTTGCTCATGTCTGTGTTTTCAGAAGAGAAAGACAGAACTTCCTAAAAAGATGTTGGCAAGTGAGTCATTCTGGGAGTCTTCAGCTATTTTCTCCACATTAAATAATCACACTGAAGAGTTTTCCCCACGTTACCCAAATCCTTGACAGTGCTATTCCAGCTGTAAAATCAAACCTCTCCTGTGTCACAAGTCCCATTTTTGCATGGTGAAATGAAAGCAGCAAGTTATGCCATAAGCAGCACAGACTGAAGAGCTGGATGCTGCTACAGAGCCTTCCCACAGATTCATTCCTGCTCTAAATATGATAATAGTATTATTTCATGCACATACTGTAATCACTGAAATATGTCAGTGATCTGTAAACTAGCATTAAAGATCAGATAAAACCAGATTTCTTATGTTGCAGACATGGATTACTGGTAAAATCCAACCCGGAAATTGAAGCAATGCTAAGCATCTTCTTTTTTTTTTTTTCTTTTTTTTTCTCTTTTTTTTTATCAGCATTACAGCTCCAAACCATCTGTACCTAATTGTAAGACAACAAATTGTCTAAAAACCAGCGAGGATTAAGAGGACAAAGCTTCTTATGGACTGTTTATATTAGAGAAATTTAAAGACTTCTAAGATCACAGCACTTCTGCACTTGTTTTATTTTGGTCAAGCCCCTGTGTTTATCTTCCAAAATGGAAATACACAGAGCACGTTGATCACTGCCACAGCAGCAGTGAAGAGGTTTACCAGGGTCTTAAACTTTGATTAGAAATCCACGGGTAGCTTAAGAGCTGACTGACATTTACCCCTAAAGTTCATGCAGGGCAAGAAGCCCAAGTGCTGAGCTCCATTGCTCCACTGACTCCCAGAGCTGGAAGAACTGGGCCAGTGGAGTAGGGTGGGAGATATTTGGTGTGTCATGCTTCTCGTGTAGCAGAGAAAATAATTTCATTTATGTGGAGTGAGGGACAGAGATTTGGCTGCTGCTGGGTGGGAGGGACAAATAGAAGTCACCAAAAGGGTCACCCAAAAATCTTTGGAGTGGATGGAGTCGTGTCCATCTCTTTCTGATGAACAACTTCAGTGTCCTGAACACCTCCAAAATGTTTTGAAGTGTTGGGCTCATTCAGCTGTGCTTGCATTCTTTTTAATTTATTCCCTTTGCTAGCCCTGATTTGTTTCAATCACCGGCTAGAAAGTAATATTGTGCAATTAAATAACAATTCATGAGATGAAGAACCAGCATCGACCTGCCAAAGTCAGCACTTCGCCCACCTGCCAACTGCAGCTCTCTTCATTAAAGCAGCACTTGGTGCATCTCCCAAAGAAATCCATATCTGCAGAAGGGAAAAACCTGCACATCTGCCAACAAAAATTTCCTTTTAGGGCTCTTCCTTCTTGTCTTTGAGCTCCTCTTTAATTTCTTTTATTCACTTAGATCACTTAGAAAAGAAATTCTTAAAAAAAAAATAAAAATCAAGCTTTCTCTAAAACACATCAAAAACTCTGAAAAAGCTCTTAGTGGCATGTCTCCTGGGACTTCTGATGCACTAAATGAAACGCAGATGCTTTAAAAATAACTGGTAAAATATTTAAACTTGAGTGAGATGTTATAACTAATAATCTGCTCATTCAAATAAACATGCACATTTTTTTAATACAGCAATAAAGAATTGTCTGCCTGGCACACAGGCTGCTCTAAATGATTTCTCCATCTTTGAAAAGCTGGGTGATATTGGCTGAGTCTGGATTAAAATTCATCTTCAACACATTTTTTTAAGGGTCAATTTTTTATTTTTAACACAAAAAGATCAAATCTCATCTAGGACAATAATTAAACACCATCTCTACATTTTGTCAGTTAGAAGATATCTTTAAGGTCATTATGTTAGAGATTCATGCAAATCAAGACCACATCATTTGTCCCCTCTTCAAAGTCTTTCATTATCGTTGTTATCAATGTCTCTATTTTCATTTTAGTTACTTGCTTTTCAATAAATTAGCAAAAAAATAGAGCCATTTCTTTATTTTTTTAATAGCAAAGGTAACTCCACAGCCTTACACTTATATGCTATTTTAGTTATCATTTGAGAAGATGACAAAGTGAAAAGTTACATGGATCCAGTCTCACATATCTCTCTGTACTGAGATGAAGATTATTTCAGAATTAGTGCTGTCCTTAAGCCCACTGCCTTACTGGCTTTGCCAGATCATAAATCCAATTAAGATTCCAGGCTGCATTTTAAAAGCTGAAGAGTCAATGTGTAAAGCTACAAACAGCACGTCCTCGAGGGCAAATGCCTGTGGCCTCATAACCTCCTTGTCTCAAATGAAGATGTTTAATTTGATTTTTTTATCCTCTTTTATATCTATACACATGCCTAGCTGTTCTTAGAAGTAATCTCTTTAAGGCAAATTCATATAGATGTGCGAGAAAAGAGCATTATGTCCATACCTCCTGGGCCAGATGGGAATTCCTGAACGGGACATTTCAGTAGAATAATTCTAATATTTAAAATCCTAATTTTATACTTCCAGGCCTTTAAATGAGACCGTATTCCCTCATGAATAGAGAAGATGATAATTTTGTTCCTAGGAGCATTTTCAAAAAAAAAAAAAAAATTGAAATTGTGTTTGTTTAGGATAAAAACACAAACCAAAAAAAGTGCTAATGCTCAGTAGAGTATTTATTCTAATAATAAATTTAATTTTTCATGTCTGCTACACATTGTAACACAATAAAACCATTAATAGTATAAAATTACTTTTATTCAGGTATTTTTTTCAGTGCTGATTCTTACTTCCACTGTGTAGGTCTAACTGAACTTCAGTGACTGATTTTAGTTAGGCAAGATCTGGTCAAAATGAACAACTGTTTTTTATCTATTTCTTAGAAGATTTTTTTCATTTTATTACATTTCTTTATCATTTTAAATTACAAGAGAGTTTGTATGAATTAGTGTAAAAAAATTAGATCTCTGCTTAATAAAACTCAGCTCACAAATGCATTCTGCTCACATAAACCCACACAGAAACTTCTCTCTTGTCCATATTTTAAGACTTGTTCTACATAGATCATCCCAAATAATGTTATAGTTCCTGTACGTGCACACCACACTTCTGTCAATGAAATTACTGCAAGCCACAGAAGGAAGAGAAAATAAAAAATTAAAGGAAAAAGATGTGAGATGAGAGCCACAACACCAAAGTGAGTTTAGCTCCCAACATCTAATTGTTGAGAATCCTCTTGATTTCTGAGGAGAAGCATATAAAAATACCAGTGAACTCAGTCTTGCACATCTACTCATTTTGTTTAAAATCAAGGATATTCCAGATATTCTAGATTGTCTAAAGTAGGTCAGAACCTCCAGGAACAGCTAGTAAATCCCAGTTTCTTCTCCAGTATTTAGTGCACATGCACAGTGTCCACTGTGAAAAATCATCATTTATTCCAGAGGAGTTCATCCAGGACTGCTGGACTTCCCCAAAATTCAGATAAACATCGACTTCCCATCAAAAACTCTAAACCAGAAACCTCTCTGGGGAAAAAAACCCAACACCTAACCCTCTCTGCCTCAATGTTCCGTTCATTGAAGCTCCTCAAAATTTTAAGATTTGCTCAGATTTTCTGCAGGAAGAAAACCCAAAAAAACAACAATAACAACAACAACATCAAAATCAACAAACCAACCAACAACAAAAAACACCCAACCAACAACAAAAAAAAACCCCACCAAAACAAAGCAAAACAAAACCCACAACAAACCAAAAAAACCATCAAAACTTAACCAACTGAACCATTCTTATCAAAGCAAAGTGCTTGGTTCAGAGCATGTTTGAGCTGCTCTGAGATAATTTAGGGTTTTTCATGACATTTTTCCCCCTTCCAAGGCAGGACCCGCAGTTTTGGATGTCTCCCAGGATGAGCCAGGCTCACTCATGGCCAGGTGTTTCCCTCCTGCCTTATCCAAGAGAGGAAAGTTGGTCCTCCAAGACAGATGTGACACTTTGAAAGGGTTAAACTGTGGCAGTTAAGTCTTGTAATAACTAAATATTGTCATAATCTTATAATCTTTATAATTCCTAACTCTGCCAGCCAGATCCTGTTCTGTTTTCTGCCACACAAAGAGACACAGACATTTGAGGTCATAGAATGACTGATCCTGTAGACTCGAGGAAATAAAGCCACTATTTATGTGTGGAAGGATAAAAGCACAGAGTTCATAAAAATGTAAAAATCTGTGAAGTTTGAGACAAGCAGGGAAACATTTGTTATGGTTAAAGTATTTCATAGCAGTGGAAGTTTTACAGCTATTGCTTAAGAGCACTATAATAACATGAAGGTTAATTTTGTTACTAGATTTTTTATATAGTATATATAAACATAAATCTATCCCTTAGGTTCTTAATTCAATGCAACAGAGCAATTAAGTTGATCTTTATAAAAATTAAGAGATGAGGTCCTTTTTTAGCTAGAAAGTTGTGAAAGAACACCAGAAAAAAAGCTGAAAAAGCAGAACAAATGGCAGAACAGAAACATAGAGCTCATATTTTTAATAATAATAAAGAAAACTACCTGATTGTACTACAACTCCAATGTAAACCCAACCCCATCAACTGGGATTAGCTCCTAATTTGAATTTGCAATCTGTAAACAACAGGTAGGATATTTTTTATGAGAGTCAGCCTGTATCTTCATATCACCTCTGCCCTCAAAAATAAAAGAAAAAAGAAAAGAAAAAAGAAACAAACCAAAAAGAGGTTCCAGATTTATAAAAGTCATCATTATCTCCTGGCTGGCCTAAAACAATCAACCTAAGCATAAAAAATATCAGCCTGGAGGAAGATAAAGCCAGGATATAATGCACCTATCCTCTCAATTGGCTTCCTATTGGATATTATGTCAAGTGTAAGAGTTCAGTCTGGACTTCAGGATGCGAATAATGCACAGCTGGGATCCCTAAAAGGTTTCCAAAGCTTGAGGGCCGCCTTTGCTTCTGTGGCACTGAGGGTTGTCAGAGTACTCTTGTCTGGGAAACTTTTAGTTGCCTTTTGTCAAGACATTGAAAGGTGTTAATACAGATTTCATATTATTATAAAATGTTGGCATTAAGTGCTCTAGAAAATTAGAAGGTCAACTTTTAATTTCATTCCTTTCTCCTTTCCATTTAGGATGTGTTTTGGTGAGTCTTCACTCCTTTTTTAAGGGGATATCTTAAACTTAGGTTAGTTTCTCCTCAGTTTAGGAGCGCCTATCTTACCCTAGGACTCTTACTCCCTCAAGGTGTTTCTCCTCTTTAAAACTCTACCTTTCCCCAACAGCTCATTCTGGCCTTCCCTCAGGTTTTGTTCTCCCACATTTCTGTTTTCCCCAAATAATCTTTTCCCATTTCTCTTCAGATTATCTACCAACCCTCCTTTCTCCCCTGTACTCCTGCATTTTCCTCCAATGCACTGAGTTCCTTCCCCCACACATATTTACTCACAGTTCTGCTCCCAACACATCTCTCTGCCTCTCCCTGACCCTGCCACATCTGTCAAACCAATTAAATCATATTCCCTAAATGGGATATGGATCTCTGGGGATATAAATCTCTGGGCAGTGTTGTTCAGTTGCCCTCAAGAGCTGCTTATTACTGAGGTGGAGAAAAGAGGAATGGCTGTTCCTTCCCATTCCTTTCCATCCACCCATGGGGGAATTCATGGAACCAAAGCAATTGTTAATGCTCCTTTCCAAAATGAAGGACAGCCAGCCTAAGTAATGGGACTAAGGAACCCCAGGGCTCACATCTTGCTTTGCTTTCTCTGATAGTAGACCAAGGGCAGCCAAAGAATAACATCAGGAACTGGACCAGCTGAATATCCTGAAGGAAAGCCAAAATCCCTGTGGAATGGTTGCCCCATCAACACCAGTCTAGGACCATGCTACAGACACAGAAAACATCAGCAAAGTGCTTCAGACCAAAGTCTTCTAACTGGAGTTAAATCAGAGATCCACCTCAAAGACCTAGAAACCTAGGATAACGTAGGAGAAGGGAATACAGGTGACCTCACTCTGATAACTAACAGCTGTGTTAATTATCCAATACAGCCTCACCCCTGAGGAGTCACAGCTCTCCAATAAAGGTAAGTGTGATAAAAGGGAGGGGGTTAACTAATGAAAGATACTCATGATGGAGGAACCTTAAAGAAGAGGGAATGAGGCGATCATGAAGAAGAAGGAGCCTGGGGAGAGAGAATCACTGCTGGGAGGTCAGTCTGGGTCTGCAGTTAGAGCCTGCTGTTGGACCTGCAGTCAAGGTCTAGCTGGGTAAAAGCCTGCAGTCACAGTCTGCACACTGGTACCTGCAGTCAGAGTTTAGCATGAAATAAGCAGCAGTCAGAGGCTGCAAGGAAAACTTGCAGAAGGAGCTTGCTGAGGCAGTCAGTGAATGGTTGGAGTCAGGATGGCTGAGCTGTAAAGAGGACCCATTTCATGCTGTGATAAACAAGGAGTCTGTGTCTTGGCTCATTTCTAACAAGAGGGCTGCTGCAACAGGATGAGATCCACCTTGTCCAGTTTTTTGAGGTGATCAGGTGGGACCATCTAATCAATGGAGGAAGTAGGATGTTTCCACAGGGGAGTGTTATGCTTTTCCAAGGAATATGCCTTTCATCAGGGAAGTGAAATCAGTCACATATTTCTCTAGCTCATCTGAGAGAGGAGACCAACACAGCTCTTTTTGGAGAAGATGGAGCCTTTCCACAACAAACTGGATACCACTTCCTTCTCTGTCTCACTACAACAATCACTCTTCCCTTCCAATATTTCCAAGGGAAGCAAAAATTTGTTTTCCAAGGTAGAGAAACACACTGTAGAAAGCATTAAAAGAACCTTTTACATCATTTTTACTTAATAAACCTTAAGGCAATGACAGTGAGGACACTCTGAGCTCAGTTTAAACTGCTGAGAGCCCTACAAGAACTTGGAGGGAGAGGCAGCCCTGCCTGTCCATGTTTTAACTGAGTCCTTAAAAAACATGGTGTTCAGAGTCGGAGCAATATGGTTTTATGGAATCTGAATTGACACATTACGTAGAAATCTGATTTAGCAGCGGTCATAACTGCTCCAGGAAAGTGGTTTCTCTGCTGCAATAAACCAGGTTTATTGAATAGTTGTCTGGTAATCAGCCTGTAGTATGATTATTATTATTTACTATCACCTGATTTCACCCTTCGTTTAGTAATGGCTGAGGTTATTCATCAGTCCCCGACAAATTAAATTGCCAAAAGACTTTCAGCTGTCTTTCACAGGGAAGTTATTTCCTAAAATATTTTGAGAAGTATTGCACTTTCATGTGCACACACATTTATTTATATATGTATGCACACACACACAGAGGGGCATCATGTTTTATTTCAGAAAACATCACAGCAAGATAAAGGCTTGGCTGCTAAGTCTGCTGTGGTTTAGCTGTTCTAGTCAGTTCTTCTCTGTTAATTCTGGTGCCTACAGTTGTTTGTTTCATAATTCACCACGTGAGTGCCTGCTGGAAGCAATTTTAATACCTGATTGCTCTTGGCTTCCAGTGAAGGAACGTCCTTCATCAGGGACAACAAGATGGGGTTGGTGAGAATTTATGAGGCAATGGCTGGATGTGACTACTGGGTAGAAATCACTTTTATTATGTGCATAAAATGGTGTTTGGATTAAAGGACAACTGTATTTCTCATGATGACAACCAATCCAACACCTTAGACAAGAGAAGAAAGCCTGCAGTTCGGGGCTTAATTTTAGTGACTTTAATGGAGTTTTTCACTTTGACTGACCTGAGAATTTAAGGGATACCTTCAACACAATGAGTATTCAGTTTTCACGTTTCATAAAAAAGGCAGAGTTGAGGAAAATATTTTTTGTAAAATAAACACTGAAACCTACTTAGGTGCTGTAGGTAAAACTCAAAAATAACTCAGAGTCACAGGAGTTTTCTTGATGACTTTCCTTCCGTCACACTTCTAATCAAGGTAGTCCCAAAGGTGTCATTATTACAGCTGTTAATAAAGATAGCTCATATTTTCTTTCAAAATGTGTGCTTGTGGTAATTAAAATGCCTTGCTGCTGCCCTAAAGGTATGGTTTGATTCATCAGAACCTAGTAGACGCATCCTAAAATAACTCTTTTAACAGTTACAATTCTTGCGCATGTTGCTGTGTGAACAAACCACAGGGGTTTTCCTGTGATCATTTTATAATAATATTGTGTAGAATAGAGAGGATATAAGGGGAATAGAGAGGAAAATAACAATGTACACTCACCACAAAAGAACTTTCAGAGAGAGAAGGAATTTGGGGGAATTTTAAGGAAAAATACAATCTCATCAGCAATGAAGCAGAAAAAAAGAGATGACCTGGAAGCTTAAAATATTGTTACCACTCCTCTCCCATGCCTATCAAATGCCATTTCTACCTTCCAGTTCCTCTGTTGGCGTATCCAGTTTACTAAACCCTCCCCATCAGATGGTTTTATGCTCTCCTTGACATGTCCATGAAGGATTCTACTGACTGTCACATCCCAAAGAAAGCTAATTCCAAATCAACCCTTTTTTCATTATTGCCCAAAAGAAAAAAATTAATATTCAGAGTCTCATCATGCAAAGCTGATGACACAACAGAGCTGACCAAATCCTCCTGTAAAGTGAGAGGAGTGGTCAGGTGAGAGAATAAACTTAACCTGGACACAGCTCTAGATATTCCAGGGAGTTATTTAATTATTCAGGTCCTATCAATCATACAAGAGAAGCAGTTAATCTCCAAAACTGTTCAGCTGCCATGATGGCAGGGTTGCCATTTGATCATCTGTGGGACCTGGATCTTCTCTGTTGTTCTTGTTTACTGCCAGTTTGGGGTGAGCAGCCTTTCGCCACCTAATGAATAGCTTTGTTTTGCTAAAGCACCCAGCTGTTCACAAGGAATTGTGTCAGGTGGAGTCTGACTTGGGGCAAATTTGTAGTGTAAAATGAAGTGAAATTTGAAGTGTAAAATGAACCTAAATATTTACTGAAGACAAGAACAACAAACTGGAGCTGTATTCTGAGAATATTAGAGCTGCTACAGCTGTTTCATGGTCCAACCAATTACTGCTTTTCTTTCTCACATAGATGTTTTTCATCCTTCTCTAAATATCTGAAGGACTTCACAAGGGGAAACTAAAATTTAAAAAGAAAAATTTTTTCTGCTTGCTCAAAATGTCCACCTGAGAACTCGAAGTCTGTGCTTAGGAAACCACTGGGAACAGAGGGAAGCAGAACTAAGTACCATATTGGTTGTTGTCAAAGATGTAGATAAATAAAATAAGAATCAAACATTTCTGGAAATACCCCAGTGTTCAAGGCATTTACACCCCCGAAATCTCTTCTACAGTCACAGTAGTGCTGGGATTTCACCTGAGAGTGTTGTCTGTATCACAACTGCACATGAAATGTATTTTAGGACAGGCAGAGAGATTGTGATCTGACTGAGAGGCATCTGACAGTATTTTTTGTTTTATGGGCTTCCATGTCTTCTTATTGTTGCTGTTTGCAAGTAGCTCCAAAGAAATAAATTAAATTAGTCCAGTGTAAAAAGAAATGTGCCAGGGAGAACAAAATTATGCCAGCTGGTCTTTGCCTTATGTTCTTCTGCTAGGAGACCTGAGGTCTTTGAACCCAAAATTTCACACCATAATTATTCAGTTGAGGTCTTGGAACAGATTTTGTGCTGATTTTATTTAGACACAATCAAGAAAACATTTCTTGACTGCTTTTTTCCAGCTCTCATAGAAAAAAAAAATGCTATGTCACAATTTGTTTTCCCCAAATTTTTTATAACAAATCCAATTTAGTACAGTAAAATTCCTCATCATAGATAATCAGGCACCTTCTGCTCCAATAGGAGGTGTTGCTCTTTCTTCCTGTGCTACTGCTCTTTCCCCCTAGACTTTATTGCTAGGAATTTGGATATCACTTAACTGTTATTTCCTTACCTAAATACTGTTATTTTTGTTTATTTAAATGATACTTTCATTGAATATTAATATTACTGTACATTTTCCTCCTTTCTCTGGTAAATAAGCCCTCACAGGTTGGGGAGCTTTGGACTGGAGTTGATTTCTCGGAAAACTTGAAAATTCCCAAGAGGCCATTTAAAAGGATTTCTATTCCTCTTGCATAACTTGACTTGTTTCCCTTCAGCAGATATTTTGCTTTGGAAATCCAAACAAGAGCGTGGAAAAGTGGAATATGGTGGGGACATGTATGAAATTGGATTTGCATTCCTTGCTGATTCTCGACAGGCAATCCAAAGGAAACTGATGGAATCCAACCAGGAAGCTGAAACTCGACAGGAAATCAGAGGTGCAAAACTTCAGGTGAACTTCTAATGGTTTTGCTATTCAAGATGGAAAATAAGACAGTAACTGTAAGGATCTAGTGATTTAAAGTTAAAATAAACTAGATTGAAGAGGACATTGAAGTACAATTTTTGTTTTCTGCTTGGTGGTAAATGTCTAAAACTAAGTCAGTCAGAAAAAGTCTATATATGAAATGGCTGAGGTACCTTTCTATTCACCAGCATTCATTTAAATAAATAAATAATTGCATGAGAGCAACTAAACAAATTTTCTCATCCTTTTACCAACTTAAAAATACCAAATTGTATCTCATCAGTATTTTTGAAAATGAAACATCAGAAGAAATATCAAAAGAAAACAGACTGTTTAAAAACCATAGAACTCCAGGGATGCATGTGTACATTGCTCCTGTGAGAATATTGGCTGTTGAATCCTGATTTAATTCCCTGAAGATTAATTTATTCAATAAGTGTACCAAAGATTTTAATAAAGCAGGACTTCTGTAAAACAAATATTATTTAATTCTTCTTTTACAGCTCTATTTGTTGTTAAGCGGTTCTCAGCATTTTAAACATTTTATAAGCTGTATTCAGTCTACCTCTCCTCAATCTGAGGAATCTGCAGTAATCCTGCCTCTTTTTAAATTTTTTTCTCTAATTAAGGAGGGTGGAGCTTTGTTGAGCCTATAACACAAGGAAAAGGTATCTGTATCTTAAAATTCCAGTGCAGCTGGCAGTAATAACCCAGCAAACATGTATTTTCTCCCCTGCTTATTTGACAGTGTGGCCATTTTTAATTCTCTGGCTTTGTGATGAAGTAGGAATGCTGTAGGTTTTGTCAAAATAACAAGGAATCTTGGAATGCGTTCCTACAGAGAAATTGGGTCATCTCACCTTATCTCTCCTTAAATGGAGAAGAGAATCAAAATGTGACAATACCACAAAATAGAGACACTTTCAGTTTTGCATCAGCTTTGACTAAAGCACTGAATTCGTTCTTGTATGTATTCCTTATCATTCCACATGAAGATACTTCTTGAAGTGCTTAATTAGCTAAAACATCTAAAACCAACAGTATTTTACCTTTTTCATTTATTAATGAAACTATTTTCAGTTTAATCTTTATTTTTCCTCTGGCATATTTGCTCATATGAAGTGATTGATTCTTATTCTGTAGGATATACTTCTGTATTTGTAGGTTTCTAGAATATGGTGATCTTTCTTTGATCTTTTTTCTTTTTCCTTTTGATCTTTTTTTTCCCCACCAGTAAAAAAATGTTGCTCTATACTCCTTTTTTTATCACATAGGACTTCAAAAAAACCCCCAAAAAATCAAAAATAAAACCCTTTCTGTTTTGTTTTCATTCCATATCTTTTTTTCTTGCCTGCTTTATCTTTTGTTTTCACAACAGAACTTCATAAAGTTACTGTGCTAATGATTTTCATATTTTTTACTTCTGTAGTAACACAAACAACCAAACTGCAGTATTTGAGATTAATCTAATATTTGCTTTCTTTACACTACATCAGAAATGATCCTTATACTCATTCATTTAATCACAGAGTGATTTGGACTGGAAAGATCATCTCATTCCACCCCCTGCCATGGGCAGGGACACCTTCCACTGTCCCAGGCTGCTCCAAGCCCCAGTGTCCAACCTGGCCTTGGGCACTGCCAGGGATCCAGAGGCAGCCACATCTTTTTTGTAAATAATCTGGACACTTGAAATTCTCTTTGAAATTTGCAGAAACAGTAATTTTTTTCCCATGTTCTGACTTAAAATTTTGCCAGATTTTTTTTCATCTGATGCCGATTAGGTGATGATTTTCAGAACTCTGTTCGTAGTATTTAGTAGTATTTAATACTGGTATTTGATTTATATTTAAATACTATTTTCATAGTGTTCAAATATTTCAAATAGATTACAAAATTGTTTTTTCAAATACTATTCTCACAATATTTAAAGGGAAAAGAGATGAGCAACAGGGATCTCCAGTCCAATCTCATGCTCAAAACAAGTCCAGCTCTGAGACACATCGATCCAGTTGGGACTCGAAAACCAGCAAGGACGAGGACAGGACAAACTCTCTGGATAATCCATGTTGGAAACCTGCGCACTGAGAATTTTGGAGTTTCTGTGCTGACAGGCACTGACCCCCAAACAAACACTGCTCTGACCTGAGGCCATGGAAGAGGCTTCCAAAATTGAGTGATAACACTGAGATTATAGGTGTGTAATTTGAATAGAAGTGTGTAATATCACATGGTGGAAAACTTTGAGATTAAGGTTTTAGAATATAGTAATATATATAAAAAGCAAGATGGAGGTTTTAGGGTGGAGGCTCAGTCCTTCTTTTTTGCCTTCTTCATGGGTTGGTGGTATTTTGTAATTGGATAGAAAAGTGCATTGTGGGCCACTGGTGGTTGGTTACTGGGTTAAAAGTAAAAATAATTTAGGTGTCATTCCATAATTGGACAGTTTATCCTTGAAAGGCCTTGTAAAGAAAGAAATCCACACCAGCCCCCAGCTGTTCTCATGGGGAAAAACTGTTCCTTCATACCCAAGCTCATTTCTTGGTTTTACTCATCCTCCTGCCCAAGAGGGAGCTGTTGTAGGACCTGCAGCGCCAGAACATGCTGTGGCCTCTTGTCCAGCTCCTTGTCCCCACTCCCAGGGCTTTTCCCACTGCCCAGTCAGGCCCTGCCGAGGACTTGGTCCATCTCAGGGCCAGGGAGAGGGAGGTGGGTTGATGTGAATGGAAATCAGGAAGCTCCCACATGTCACTGACAGCAGAGCTGTGCAAATGCTGCACCTGCAAATGAGGCAGCAAATCTGAAATCTGCCCTTCACACACACAGTTATTTATTATAGGTTTCAATCTTATTTATTGCAGATTTCAATTAAAAATAATTTAAAAACCACTAACATCCAATCCGCAGTGTTCTGATTTCTCACTTTGCTGCCCCCATCCTTTTCAGAAAAAGGTGAGGCAGAAGAGATCGCGGAACGTGGCATCTTTAGGATTTGCCACTGGGCTCCAGCCCCACGCTGAGGCAGAGTGAAGCTGGCTAATCATGGTGTTTTCCAGCCTGGAACAGCTCTGTTATCAGCCTCATGCAGGCTCTGACCCCCAAAGGCTGCCTATTGTGCAGCAGCCCAGCAGCATCTGGGGCCGCCAGCAAGGACAATGGATTGACCTGCTCAGCCTTTGCAAATTGAAGCTGCCTGGGAAAATAAAATTTAAAAAAAAAAAAAAAAAAAAAAAGAGAGTAAATAAAGAAAAAAAAATAGAGAAGAAAAAAAAAAATAAAAGAGAGAGAAAAAATCCAACAAAACCACCCAACCCAGGTTTAATAGCATTAGCGTGTGGAGGAAAAAAATAAAAATATCAGGAATCTTCAACTGCCACAGGCAGAAGTGGCATGCCTGAAATGAATCTGATCTAGAGAGCAAAGAATAATGAATCAGGACAGAACAATGTATTGTGTTTAGCCAATTAAGGGTGCTACAGTTTTAAATCACGTTTTATTTTCAAATAAATAAAAGGTGAGACAATAAACTGCAGAAATATCAGAGGGAAAGTGAGTTACTGCAATTAATATGCAGAAAAAATGCAAATATAAGGGAAAGTCTAAATCAGGATATAGAAATAGGAAATTAGATATAGTTTTTTCAAGGCTACCAGTAAAAAATTGGGAAAAGCAGAGAAAAAGCACTAATCACAAGAAGATTTACTTCACACAAGGATATTTTCCTTGCAGAGGTAGTGTGGCTTTCTGGAATGTTCTAACTACTGAAGAAGTTAAAAGATTAGTGACACTGGGAAAATTCAAGAAATACTAAAATGAAATGTTTTCCACTGAGATATAAAATCCATCCATGTTGGGTTTGCAACAAGATGTCTGTTTATACTTTTCTAACACAAAAACCCCTACATCGGTAGTAATTAGATACATACAGAAAGTAGATTATACAAAAAGCATAATGTATGAGCACTAATTTAATTTCTTCCCAGAAAGAGTTTCAAAGGCATGTATCCCTCCCATTTTTCATATTTAATGATACATTGCATTGTAGTGACAAAGTGGCGTTTGAGCCTTATTAAATTAATCAGTAAATAAATACAAATATACCGTTCCTACGTGGAGGTGAAATAATCCTTGCACAAAGGAAAACCCTGGGAAACTTCAGTGCTCACTGATCCAATGCCTCCGAAACAGAAATTTCTGCAGTTTTTAGGCTTTTAAGATTGGAGGATTCAGCTCAAAAGTCTTAGCAGAAAAATACATATTTAGAGGGCTATTCCCACCCCTGGAAGTGCCCAAGGTCAGGTTGGACAGGGCTTGGATACCCTGGGAGAGTGGAAAGTGTCTCTGCCCATGGCAGAGGTGGAACTGGAGGATGTTTAAGGTCCCTTCCAATCCAAACCATTCCATGACACAGAAACATGGCAACATTATTGATAAGAATGCTCAGTAAATGGCAACAATTGTCATTTGCCTTTAAATTATTCATGTCTTTGTATTTCAAATGGCCTGGCCCATTGCAGTTGGAGAGGAGCCTTTCTGGCCAGTGATATATGTATAATTTCTTCACCACCTTTTCTTACAACAACTTTGACTAATGACAGCAAAATCTCCCCCCTCAAAAGCAAATATTTCATTTCTCTAATTAGTACAGCACATCCTACAGATTTCAAAGCAATTGAAGGAAATATACCCAATACCACAGCCCAAACCATTCCTTCAGTAAAAGTTACTGCAGACCAAAATTTATAACCATTCCCAGACCCTTTTGCACCATGGAGTTTTTGATTTTGGAAAAATGGAGAGTCATGACTTGCATAAAGTGCAACCAGAGCAGTGACTTGGCATTCAAATCATCCTTTTAAACCTCGTGTGGAGTATTTGCAGGTAACAGACAAAAAATATCTCTATGTAATAACTACGTGGCAAAATCAACTTTCAAAAGGCCTCACACTTTCATTTAAACTACAGAATACATTGATGATTTCAAAGATATTGGGGGTGTTATTTCTCGTTCAAGCCAGAAAGATGATCCTTGCTGTGAATCTTTAAGTACAGTTCACTACTCCACTGTAAGCACAGGCAAAAACAAAAAGAAGAAAAGGACAATTCAGGTTTTTATGCTTCATGCTGATAATTACTCAATTCTGTATGCTAGAATTTATAATCATGCATTTATCTTGCTTTCTGGGGCTCACCTGGGTAATTACATTAGAAAGTAGTGACTGTGGTTTCAGAATAAGATGAGGATCAATTTTTGACAGGTCACCATTGGAGACAATTAAAAGCAGCTGCTTGTAGCAGTTGGGATTACACCAGTGTGCTGGTTTAATGCAAACTATACAATCAATCTGGAGCACAAGGATCTTTTGAGGACTGAATTAATGTTTGATTGAATGAACTCAGGCATTTTACAAGCCAGAGTAAGCAAAGTGCTCAGAGCCATCAGACAAATACTAATTGGAATAACAGCAAGGATGTCAGCACAAAGACTGAAATAAGGTGCCTTGTTGGGAGCAAAGGGGGCCACGGTTTTCTTCAGCTCACATCCAACTCCCCTCTTTTAATAAAAAAAAAAAAAATCTATAGGATAAATTTGGCAGAGAGATGTGGCAGTGCCTCACTGCTCAGAGTGCTCAGACCTTTTCTAGATTGAGAAACCTTGAGATATCCAGGGATGTTTGGAGTGCCCATCCCTGGAGGTGTCACCTGGAGGTGGCACTCAGAGCTCTGGGCTGGGGACAAGGTGGGGATGGGGCACGGCTGGGACTCCATGGGCTGAGAGAGCTTTTCCAGCCTCAGGGATTCTGGGATTTGATTTTAATCCAAGCCAAATCACCTAACATTAATAAAGGATTTATGCTTTGAGGAAGGAGATTGCAGTGCTTTAGGCAGAGTTGGATGTGTATTGATGTGTTAATCTGTTGTCTTCACCAGGTACCTTTGGATTCACTGTAATCTGTGACCTCTCCTCTAGCAGAGAAAGACATGAGGCAGGAGCCACTTAGACTCCAAATATCTTGTATATTCTCCAAACAAAATTAGCTGGCTCTGGCATTTTATGCCGGGGCATCCATTCTATTTGCCCAAAATGATGGGAAATCAAGAATCCATTTTAATTCTTCTTCGGAGCACCTGATGCCTGAAGCATCCAGCAAGAGGCATAAGAGATCCTGCAAAAATGTGTCAAAAATGCCCTTTTTCGTGGCTCTTGCTTATCAAAGCCTCAATCCTTATATTCCCGAAGCAAACTATTGAATTTCTCCATCAGTAATTCACCACCAATCAGCCTGACTGGAAATCCTGGAGGATGGACTTCTCTGAATGAAGGGATAAATTATTATTTCTTTCTTATCCCTGCTGGTGTTTGCTTATGCTTAAGGTTGATTTCATTAGATCCAAGGGGATTTAAGTCCACTGATTCATGCATCACCCTTGCCCTGAGTATAACAGCAAGTGTTTGCAGCCAGTGCAACTCAGCAAGATGTGAATGCAATCAGAAAATGCGTGGGAGGGAGAGACAAGCAAGAAAATCCAGCCTCACTAACATGAAAAGCATGTACGAGGTGCATTATACACTTGTTAGCAACTGCTAAAACTTAAGAAAGGTGACGATGAGCACAACTGAAACGGAAGATTAAAACAGGATTTGTACCTACTGTGGCTCCAAAGGATTTGTCAGCGCAGGTGTTAAATGTTCAGTATCACTAAATGTTCAGTATCACTAAAATCAAAACTCCTGCAAAATTTCTAGTATTGATTCTTATGTATTTTTGCTAATAAAGGAGAAAAAAATAGCAGGGGCAAAAAGGATTATTTAGTGGCTTGTGTTGCAGAGAGAAACAATGAAAATCACGTGTGATTTATTATGCTAAAATGCTGCTGCATCCTACAGGTTTAATGGCAACAACCATCATGGGAAAAGAAGCAAAAAATTTCATCCAGAAAAAGCCTTTTTGTGCTATTCTTGTGGGGGATTCATTATTTTTCATATGCAGTGTACGACCACCTACTCTGAGCTCCAGCAGTTTGCCAGAGCTGTATTTATTTCTAGGCTGGCTTTTTGTTTTTTTTTTTTTAGCAAAACCTGCTTGTCTAGCCCCAAAAGCAAAAACATCCTTTTAGCCAGATTCCCTTCCACAGGTACATTATGGAAATCTCCAAGTCACAGTGTGTCTTGAAACCCTCCATTCACCACCCCTGAGCCAGTGCTTAAGGGGTCTCTTCCTGCAGAACCTACTCTGTGTTTTGTTTAAATTCTGGTGCCGTCATCCAGGGCCAGGAATCTCAGCTTTGGGATTCTTTGCCCGTCATCTTCAATCTGCGTTACTATGGGTACTGGAAAGCCTATTACTGTACAAGGGTGGGAGCCACCAGAAAGGAAAAAAGCACAGAGGTTTGCAGCAACAGCAACAACAACAACAAAAAAAATCCTGCTCCCAAAAATTAAAGGCGAGCAGCAAAGAAAATTGGCAGTCACTCGTAGGATGTAATTTTCTGCAATATCTTTTTCCTTAAGAATGCCAAAATCATTCATGTTATTAGAGGCAGATAAGAATGGAAGGTGAGATCTCTGTTCCCTGCCCCGTAGTGTCACACAGAACATCTACTGCATGCTGTCTTTGCTGTGTTTCTCACCTCTGCAGGAAGACTCTGGGAAGTAAATATCATTCACATAAGAACAGCGCTCTGTCAACAAGTCTTTTTTACCACTGAAATAATCAATGAAGGAACAGCAATCTGCCCTGCAGCCTTCTGCACTCTCCAACGTCTACAATAAGATTTCTACATGTTGGCAGTCAATACAGTTCAATTAATGTTTAATTCATGCTTTCTTCCTGAAGCAAGATGAAAAGACAGAACATTTATCAACAGCAGAACCACAGCAAAAACAAACACTTCTTGTTCCAATATTACCATCTTTTTGAGATGCAAGGCACTCTGTCTGAGAACAACCAAAATGTCATCTGCCATTTGTTTTCCAGGGCTGCATTAAGTTTTGCAGATGATCAAATAAAATATTAGCCTAAAAAATTATGGTGAAGGGAATTCCTCAGTGAATGCAGCAGCCACACTGATGCATCTTTATGATTTTCAGTGAAGATATTCTGCAATTTATACACAATGCCATTGTATCAATGTGCGTGCCAGCTAAAAAACTCACTAAAAATCCCACTAAATTTAGTCCCAGTAAAAATATTTTATTTCCTGAGCCCTATGTTTGTGGTTATCAGGTAGATTGCTGGCCATCCAAGTGAATGCTGACTGCTCCTAAGAAGCTGGCAAAGCTCTCCCTGCTGAACTGCCAGGATCCCTCTCTCAACAGCAAGCATCTGTCTTGCTGAAGGTACAGTGTTTTATCTCCATGACTCAAATGTCCAGGGCTCTAAAAATAAGAGTTTAAAATCTAATTCATGTCTATGGCCTACCTAATCACCCAGCAGGCCTCAGTATGCTTTATCATTGTTTCCTTTTTTTATTGTTTCCTTTTTCAGCTTCCCCTGCTTAACCAGCAGATCCAGGTATTCACAGTTATAAGTTAATCTCTAAAACCCAATGGTGGATCCAAGGACATCACCAGGAAAGGCTGGTGAAGACAGAAGGTGAGCACAACCAGGGCTATCTGATGTAATGAGCATCCTCAGCATCCGTTGTGGCACTTCAGTATAAAATATGCCCTGCCCCTTATCTTCAAACTTCTCATATCAAAATATCTGAGATTTCAATGAAGCAGAACTCAAAATCCTTTGTGTTAAATGCTGGAGCAGTGGAATGACAGAACAGAGGCAGGTGACATTTTTACACACTTTTCAAGGTGCCAAATTATTTTACACAAAGGTTATCATCCTGTACTGAAAACAAGGTCCACAGCACATGCCAAGAGAGCAAAATGCCAGTGACTATGAGAAGTTTTGCTTGGTTACCACCACCCTGGGCAGAAAATCACTTTATATCAGCAGCACTTCTGTGCTAGGGTAACACAACAATCTGAATCTTTCATGCCAGGGTTTGAAAACCATATCAGAGACAACTACAGACATCAATAAGCACATGGGTTTGGTAGTTTGTTTTTTTTCTTTTTCTTTTTAGATAAGTCCTGAAGAGATATCTAAATTTGGCCACGTATCATGAGAATTCAGTAGTTAAATGCTGAGAGTATTGACCTGGATAAACAAGTAATTAAAGTATTAAATGCTAGACATGACGACCTGAGAAGGTCTAAAAAACAGGGCACGGAAAGAAAGGCTGGAGGAGTGGATATTGTTTAGTTTAAACAAGAAAATATTTTGGAAGATAAACCAGCAGTTTCCAACATGGAGAGTGGAAGAGAGAAAATGTTTGCTCCATCCACTGTAGGTTTGACTGGGTGGATTTAGTTTCAGTTCAGACAGCTTAATCAGAAGCAAGAAGTACAGGAAAAGTTCAGCATCCCTCAGAAATGGCCCAGATGTCAGGAGATCCTGCCCTCAGGCAAGGGATAGCACAGGTGAGCTCTCAAGATCCTTTCCCAGCTCACTGTGGGATTGCACCGCCCACAGGCAGAAATGGATTTCATGGAGTGGCCATGGGTGGCATCCACAGTGTGCTTCCTACCCAGGGGTAGGATTTGTAGCACTGGTGTGGGCTGAAGAGCACAGGATAATTGTCTGGATAATTACAATAAATCTACCAACTGAAGGGAAAACGCTGAGGGAAATAACCGTGTAAAGAGCACGACTGTGTTTGACTCACATAGAGTCACATGCCAAACAAAGCTGTTCCCTATGGATTTGGGTCCCAGCACCAATCCTTCCCATGCAAGAGGATGAACCTGGAATGTCAGGTCCTGTGTTAAGGGTCACAGCCATAATTCTTGCCTGCTCCTCGTGGTCCTTAGCCCATCAGACAGTTTGGGAGACAGGATGAATGCACCCAGAGCCAAACCTGTTTTCAATAGAATGTCACTCCAAGGAAAATGCTTGAAAGGAAATACACATCATCATCATTATTACTACTACTACTACTACTACTACTACTATTATTATTATTAATATTATTAATATTATTACGTGGAAACAGCCCACATGCTATGGGAAATTTAGGGTAGATAAATGGAGTAAATTCTTTACCATGAGGGTGGTGATACTCTGGCACAGGTTTCCCAGGGGAGCTGTGGATGCCTCATCCCTGGAAGTGTCCAAGGCCAGGTTGGACAAGGCTTGGAGCAACCTGGGATAGTGGAAAGTGTCCCTGCCCATGGCAGAGGGGTTAGAATTAGATGATTTTTTAGGTCCCTTCCAATCCAAACCATTCCATGATTCTGTGCATAAAGGAAGAGAAGAGAAGAGAAGAGAAGAGAAGAGAAGAGAAGAGAAGAGAAGAGAAGAGAAGAGAAGAGAAGAGAAGAGAAGAGAAGAGAAGAGAAGAGAAGAGAAGAGAAGAGAAGAGAAGAGAAGAGAAGAGAAGAGAAGAGAAGAGAAGAGAAGAGAAGAGAAGAGAAGAGAGAAGAACTATCTGTGCTCCAAACACCATGGGACATTTCTCATCTGGAGGGAAAAGACCAACCAGCCTCAGGTTAAGCCCTCCTAAGGAAAAGCCTGTCTAGGCAGCTGCAAACTGAGAGCTCCATAAAGCAGTAAATGACACTTCTCCACATCAGGTGATGGATTTTGATTCTTTCACTTTTATCAGATTATGCTGAGTACATGAGAAAATAAAAGCAGAAGGGATGTTTCTTGTCTCATAAGCACAGTTCAGATAAGGACAAGAAGGGAAGTTGTGCTTCCCTTTCAAAAGGCAGTGGACTGAGGAGGTATTGTTATTCAGCTGCCAAGAGCTCTCTCCCTTATGTATAGACATCAGTGTTTGTTCTGAAATATTGTCTGATATCTTAATTGGAGGCAACTTTTCACACATGGAGAAGTAAGGCACTGCTTCACTTCCTTGCAGGGACAAATCCTGTCCTAGTCCCTGGAAGGGGGTGCCACAGCTTTAACTCACACAGCCTCATACTCTGGTGGGATCAGCTTCAAAGAGTTCCTTTTATATTATCCAGGATTGTTATGGAGTGAAAATTATCCCCTGCTCCAAAGTGCAACTTCCATCTCTTGGGATTTCCTGGATCAGAAGGGCTGGCACAAGATGGAAAAATCAAACCTGCCCAAGTGAGGAGAGAACAAAACAAACCTGAAAGAGCCTCACTGAACTGTGAGCAGGCAAGTACGGTGAGGAACTCCCCAGTAAAGCATCCCACGGATAAAAAAAGGAGTTCTGCACTCATTACTGTGAAAGTGGCCACTGCAGTTGTATTTTTTTTAATGCTGTATCTATGAACCTAAAATTATCCAGCTGTGCTTATAGGAAAAGTAAAGGATTTTGTATTAACTGGGATCTTAGCATCTTCGGCTTACTCTTACTAACCTCACCATTTCAACTTTGCCTTTCAGCACACTTTTCCACAAAGATACGAAAAGAAAGTAAATTAATGACAGAATTTTTACAGCAGTAAAAAAATATATCCCATATGTACAGGAAATTTTAATGAAGATCAGTTTGGCTTGGTGAGGGTAATGCCATATATGCTTTAGAGTATTTCATCTACCTCAGTCCACAGCTGTACTTATCTAACTTGTGAAGTTGGCACCTTATAGCACCAATCAGCTGAAATTACTCAAATTTTTTGATTTCCAGAAGCACTGAGATGCCACTCAAGAGGCAAATCCCCACAATAAACCTCACTTCCATCCTGTGAGGGAGCTATACAAGCAGGTGTGCAGCTATGACAGTAGTGTTACCATGGGATTTGCTTAATAATATAAAATTCTGATAAATACTCAAGAATTTTATTCATACTTTTGTGGTAGTAGTTAGGTAAAGCTAGCAGTATGCAGCAGCTTTCCATATCACTTCTCTTTAAATTGATTAATTACCTCCACTACTTATTCTTATGTCTCTGCCTGTCTGCTTTTTTCCCCTAAAGAGTGTAAAATGACATTTGTGATTGCTGCAGTTGGAGAACGAGATTTTTATTAGGAAAGCAATTGCTACAAAAAAGATGTTCAAGAAAAAAAAAAAAAAGTTTGCTGGTTTCTTCCATTTTTAATAAAACAAAATTATCCCATTTTTCCTTTAATCTTGACCTACCAAATGGCTGTTAAACTCCTGCCAGGTGAAATGCTTTTTCCTTTCACAAGGAAAGGATTTCAACACTTAGTTCACCAATTCAGCTAATGTTTAATTCATTTCCTTGTCAGCTAGCTAGATTAAAAGAAAGAACATTTGTCAACAGGAGGGAGGCAACAAGAATCCAGCTTTGCACTCCAGTTCCTAATTTGCAAGAGCACCAAGTTCCCCTTTCTGGATAAAACCTGTCTGGGGAGGAAGGAGGCCAAAGTTGAGATTGCAAACCATAAAGAGGCTACTGGAACACAGACATCACTGATGATGGATCCTTTAGGCAAAGTCAAATTTATGATCTAGTTAAAATGGAATATCCTGGCACCTAATGTCATCACAGCACTAATGAGATAGATCTGTTGCAGCAAACTGCCTTCTCCCGTGAAATACATGATTTTCTTTATTTCCTCTGCCTCAGCTTGCCTCTAGTTTTATGCCAGGCAGGGTGCAGGAGCTGAGCATGCTGCAGGTGAGGATTTTTCCCCAGGTGCTTTGCAGCATTTCTGCATTCACTACCACTGTAAAACGGCATAAGGAATAGAAAACACAGCTCAGGGAAAATAATAATAATAAAAAAAATGCAGACATACTTGTTCAGCTAAGACCTACAGAGAAAGGAGAAGGGTAGAGGAAAAAAAATCCTTTATTTCTCAGGCATTTGTATTTCTTTCTGAGTCATGAGAAAAGCAGTGATTAATCACAGACAGATGTCATGGAACAAGACACATAGCACAAGTTGTGTGTGGAATGTAGACATTACCAGTGGAATCACAAATCCCAGCTTTCCTAATTGGAGATTCCCTCCACCAAAATGGAGACTATGCTGAAAACGCTCATTTTAAGATCCATGACTTCTGTTGCAATAATTCAGGGTTTTGACAGCACCATAAAATGCTGAGAATATCTGGATTCTGGTTTATTCCTCATATGTCTACCCTTTCCAAAAATACATTGATTTTTATAGGTATGACAAGACGGTTCAATTCATCTCTATGGGAAGCAATCTTTCATATCTGTACATGAATACTGGGAGATATTTTGAGCACACCAGAAAGGGTAACAAATGCAAACTGCTGTAGGCTCACATATCTGGCAGAATGACATCCAGGAAACTGCAGAAGTGCTGCAATCTCGACAATGTAATGACACTGCATCAGATAATGTACCCACCTGATGGAAACTGCTAAAAATCATATGAAGGAAGCAGAAGGGGAGAAAAAAAGAAAGCAAATATGTGCAGGAATAAATATAATGACTGACCTTCTGTTTGCTTTTCTCTATTCCCCCCCTCCCCAGCTGCTTTGATTTTAGTGTAGTCAAGTCTTTGTTGATATTGCAGCATGAAAATGAAAGTGGAGGGGGGCAGATTAACCCTAAGAGGAAAGAGGAACCTTGGCAGATCTCATTTATTCCGAGTTCTTCAAACTAATCCATTTGCAACTCAATCTTATCAAAAAGGAGAGGGGCTCCTTACTGCAGTGTTCCAGGGAAAAGCAGAAAAAACCCAAACCAGCTTAAATTGAGCACTGTCTCAGCCAGAGGAATTCAAATATGGATTTTCCTCTCTGCATCCCCCTCAGCACTGTGGCTGCTTGCAGCTTGCATTCTGTGTGTTTCCAAAAGAACCTTTGGATTCAACTAAAAATTAACATTTGAGCTCTAAATATGGAAGAAGCCTGTGCACCCACCTAGATTCAACATTTAACAGAAGTTTGGAAGACAATTTAAGGAGTTCCTTTTAGTCTCTGGATCATAAATATCTTCCTATACCTCTATGCTTCCCCAAAATCAGGCATAGGCTCAAAAGCCTTGTTTGTTCTGACCCCAGGCTTGCAGAATTCGCTGTAAAATCTTTCCCCTACAGTAATACTGCATCTAAACCTAAAGCTTCATTGTTTAATTATTTTCTAGCCTGTGAGGACAGCCCTGAAAATGAAACGTGAATATAAACTCAGGCAGTGGCATTTCTGAGACTGCAGCAGAACTGAGAAACGAGGCCTCATTGTTGTAGATGATTCAGACACCAGGAAAGACGAAACTGTGAAATGCTAACCTGAATCTCAGTTTATATTTCATTAAGAGGAGTTGAGCCATGTGAGTTTTTATGGGCTCCTTGGAGGCGCCAAATCCAAACAGGAGGGATGGCAGTGAGATGTGAGCCTTGCCACAGCATTGTGGATAAGCTGTCCCCACAAAAGGGCACCAGTAAAATGCTGGTCCAGGGCCTCTCCATTAGGGACATTTCTCTCATGGTTTTATAGGAGTCAGCAATGCATCATCAACAAACAAGAATCCTCAGAGTGTTGAGACTTGAAATTATGAAATCACGACACCAAGAGGGGAACTGAACACTCAGGCACCTCACAGGATAAGGTGTAGCTACTCCCTCTCTTGTAGTGTTCCCTTCCACTCCTCCTTTTATTTAAGGTAAAAAAAAAAAGAAAAAACAACCAAAAAAAACACCAAAAAAAAAAATCCCCCCCCCCCAAAAACCCAAACCAAACCAAAAAAAAACCAAACCAAAACAACAACAAAACCACAAACACAAAACCAAAAACAAAAGAAAAACAAAAACAAAAACAACAAAAAAAGAAAAAACAAACAAACAAAAAACAAACAAACAAACAAAAACCCCAAAAAACCTGCTGGCAATTTTTCACAGCTGAAAACCACACAGTAAAGACACCTTCAATGCCAGCCTTGTGTCCAGGGAGTTGCTTTCTGTCTTTCCCATCAGCATACAGCAGCATTAAAAACAATGGCTAACGGGGCTGATATTCCACTGACACCCAAGCAGGTCTTAATTGCTGCAAGGGCAATTTCTGCCACCTTTTCACAACCAGGGCTGCTTCTGGCAGCTTCACTAAGCTTATTTTTACAATACATCATTCACCTGTCTCCCATCAACAACTCCTGTAATGAAATGCCCACCCCAAATATTGGCTCATCAAAGAACATTAAAGGTATCCAGTGAATCTCATGGTCTTTCCCGTCATCTTGAAAAATTATAAACATCAGTGGTGTCTGTGATCACTCAAAGAGGCTGCTAGGTTTAATTTTAGCTCTTCTTTTTTTCTCCTTCAGGAGAGGGAAATTGATCAATTTTTAAAAAATTCTACGTGTAAATGAACTTGAGAAGAAAAGGCTGAGCATCTGATTTACTATTGCCCACCCATAATGGCCTGAAGCAGTAGTAAACCAGGAGTAACATTTCCTACCTAAGCTCAGGACTTTTTTTCCCTTTTTTAAGCACCAACCTCGTGTCATTTTGAATGATAGTTCTTTTTGTCTATTTTCCCCTCCAATCTAATACCTGTCACAACCATCACACCACTGAGAGCCTTCTCATAGGCTTTAGTTAACCCAGTGATCCATGGAAAAGCAGAACCTGGAGCCTGCAGAAGCCTTTGCTTCCTGAAACCTATATTTGCTTTTAGCTTGCCCTTCAAAATCTAGATTTGTGCATATTTTGGACCCTCCACTTGTTTTACCTTTTGATGAAGGGAAAAAAAAAAATGAAGCACAAACTCAGCTGAGGCAGTGGGATAACAACATCTAAGTTTTAACAGTGTTGAGTGATAAAATATCCCTGGAGATTGGAGATGGTGGGGGAGGGCTCAAAAGCATATCAAATTAAACATCTTCCAGTCCTCAGGGGCACAGTCAGAGGGGGAAGGGAGGAGCTGTCATCTCATTTCTCCAGTCAGTGCTGCCTGCAGAGGCAGGTTAGGAAGCAGACCTTCTGAGGAGAGCAGGAATCCATTTGTTGAAATGCTCTTCCCCCAGATTCATCTGCCCTCTCTTTCGTAGTGTTTTTCATCAGCATTTCTTCCATTTTTCACTATCTTATGAGACTGATGTTTTGTGGGTTCCTTTTTTTTAATGAACTCCTCTAAAATATTAATTCAAATATTAATTCAAATATTTCCCAGCAAAAACACCCCAAATAACAGGCTTGATTAAGGAAAGCTCTTTAATCTTCTTACTTTTTTTCCCCCAGATAAACCATTGCATTCCTCTAATTGTTAATTAAAATTAAATTTTAAAAATAAAAGCAATGGATGCCTCAGAACCTATCAATAATTAATTAGGGAATTAAACTGATCAGCTAGGGGTGGCACATGTGACAACTCAGGTGTCCCACACTGGGGATCTGTCACACACTCTGATACCTCATGTCATGTGTAGGGAGCTCTGAGGGTTGGGAAAAACGGGTTCAGCTCCCAATTATGGGGCTGCAGGACAGCTCCAGGTTATAGATTGGCTGCTTGTTAATTAAGTGGCAAAATGCAATTTCAGCCTCTGCCCAGCTTTGTACTGCATGACCTTCCTTTTTCCTCCCTCTCTGGAAAATAAAATTAGTTCCCCTGGCAAGTGACACCGCTCACCTCCTCTAGGCTCTTCCCATCAACTTGATGTAGTGTTTTCCACTGCACTGTGACCACCCTCCAAACCTTTCAGCAAAGAAATAACCACACAACTGATTTTTTTTCTTTTTTTTTTTTTAAGGCACTGAATGCAATGAAGCTTTCAGATTTTTTTTCCAGCTGCTTTGAGCTGCACCAGCACCACTGATGTCCCTGTCTGTAACCCTTCCCAAGGATGTGCAAAATTTCTGTTCTTCCAGCATTCTCCAAGTGTCCAGCCAGCACTGGGAACAACTGTATTCCCAGAGAACAAACTGATGTCTTGGGATTTTAGCTTTTATACTTTTCACATATTTGTAATCCTGCAATTCTTTAGTGTATAACTCTAAACTCCACATAGAGTGTTAGCTGCTGCTTTCCCATTTTGGTCAGACAACACAATTCCTCTCCAGGCCTGGGAATCAAGGACACCTCACTGTCCCACTGTCTGCCCCAGGCCCCGAGAAATGTAAATGAAAGTGAGTTGTGGGGAGCAAACTTGGGGTCAACGACTTCATTACCTGAAACTGTAACTGGGAGATAAACCCCCAATATGCCAATGGACCAAACTCATAAAAGTGTGAAATTCTGTGTCTCATCGTTCACTTTGGTGTAGCCCATGGGGGGCTTCACCTGCCTGAAATGTACCTGAAGGCCCTTCAATAAATAGAACCCCTTCTAATTCCCTTAATTTTGTCTGGTCTCTCTTTTTAAGTAGCCCAAAAAGGCAATGACAGCTATGTGGAGAGAGAGAGAGAGATTAGGTGTGTGATAAATAGGTATGATTCGTGCTGACAAAATTAAAGCAGCGATCAATATTTTAAAACAGTAGTTAAAATGTAAGTTTTTAAAACAGGGAGGGAGAAGTTTCCCAACCTTCTCCAGCAGATGCTCAGTAGAAAAGAAAAAACTGAAATAAGAAGAGCTGTAATTATTTAAGAGACTGAAGAATTGGGGAAAGTCCAGGAAAGTTAATTATATTAAATTTATTGCTTTAGTGTTTCCAGTAAGGTAGTAGGATGTACAAATTTGGTATTTACTTATATAATATAGACCTAATAGGCGTGTGTAAACAAAAAGGTCACTTATAGGACACAGAGGAAGACCACAGGCCTTCATCCCTGTGACCTCCGAAAATGAGGGGCTCCCTAAAAAAGGGGACGGTGGAGTCTGTGCAGTGGAGGCAGAAACAGGCAGTGATGAGACCAGTGATGCAAATTTTACAAACTAAAAATAGGAGGGGGGTAAGAGGTGACACACAGTATAAAAAGGTTAATTTTAGAACACCTTATTGGTACAGGGGACAGGAGACCAAGTCCTGCTCCATACCCCATGGGAATGTATCCTGTGGTATAAATTTGCTGTTGTATTATTATTTAGAACCAATATTATCAGCAAATCATTGTAACTTTTTAAGCTGCTCAGATTAAACTTGTTGCTACATTTAATTTTGTTTAGAAATTTTTATTTTTTTTAAATCAAAACTTAAGCAGCACACTCATTTATAACAGGTACAACTGGGGAAAAAGGCAGAAAAAAAATTCACATCCTTTAATGGCTGCTCAGTTGTATGGGCCTTGACAAAGCCCTTGGCACCTGCAGCCTGGAAAACTCCAAGTTTGTGCAGTGGAGGCAGAAATAGGCAGTGATGAGACCAATGAAGCAAATTTTACGAATTAAAAATAGGAGGGGGGGTAAGAGGTGACACACAGTATAAAAAGATTAATTTTAGAATACCTTATTGGTACGGGGGACAGGAAATCAAGTACTGCTCCATACCCCATGGGAATGTATCCCGTGGTATAAATTTGCTTTTGTATTATTATTTAGAACCAATATTGTCAGCAAATCATTGTAAGCTGCTCAAATTAAACTTGTTGCTACATTTAATTT